>NW_028188469.1:1295000-1895000 GCF_964204655.1 Triturus cristatus
CAGGGCCATGTTGGGGCCACAACTGTGCTCCTGGCTGAAGCAGACAGAAGCAGAACTGTGCTGGGACCGGAACTGTGCTCCTGGCTGAACCAGACAGAGGCAGGACTGTCCTGGGGCCGGAACTGTGCTCCTGGCTGAAGCAGACAGAGGCAGAACTGTGCTGGGGCCGGAACTGTCCTCCTGGCTGAACCAGACAAAGACAGGACTGTGCTGGGGCCGGAACTGTGCTCCTAGCTGAACCAGACAGACAGGACTGTGCTGGGGCCCGAACTGTGCTCCTGGCTGAACCAGACAGAGGCAGGGCCGTGCTGGTGCTGGAACTGTGCACCTGGCTGAAGCAGACAGAGGCAAAACTGTGATGGGGCCGGAACTGTGCTCCTGGCTGAACCAGACAGAGGCAGGGTCATGCTGGGTCCGGAACTGTGCTCCTGGCTGAAGCAGACAGAGGCAGAACTGTGCTGGGGCCGGAACTGTGCTCTTGGATGAACCAGACAGAGACAGGGCCGTGCTGGGGCCGACAATGTGCTCCTGGCTGAAGCAAACAGAGACAGGACTGGGCTGGGGCCGAAACTGTGCTCCTGGCTGAACCAGACAGAGACAGGACTGTTCTGGGGCCGGAACTGTAATCCTGGCTGAACCACAAAGAGGCAGAAGTGTGCTGGGGCCAGAACAGTGGTCCTGGCTGAACCAGACAGAGGCAGGACTGTGCTGGGGCCGGATCTGTGCTCCTGACTGAACAAGACAAAGACAGGACTGTCCTGGGGCTAGAACTGTGCTCCTGGCTGAAGCACACAGAAGCAGAACTGTGCTGGGGCTGGAACTGTCCTCCTGGCTGAACTAGACAAAGATAGAACTGTGCTGGGGCCAGAACTGTACTCCTGGCTGAACCAAACAAAGTCAGGACTGTCCTGGGGCCAGAACTGTGCTCCTGGCTGAACCAGACAGAGACAGGGCCACGCTGGAGCGGGAACTGTGCTCCTGGCTAAACCATACAGAGGCAGAACTGTGCTGGGGCCGGAACTGTGCTCCTGACTGAACCAGACAGAGGCAGGGCGTGCTGGGGCAGGAACTGTGCTCCTGGCTAAAGCAGACAGAGGCAGAACTGTGCTGGGGCCAGAACTGTGCTCCTGACTGAACCAGACAGAGACAGGACTGTGCTGGGGCCTGAACTGTGCTTTTGGCTGAACCAGACAGAGGCAGGACTGTGCTGGGACCGGAACTGTGCTGCTGTCTGAACCAGACAGACATAGGACTGTGCTGGGGCCGGATCTGTGCTCCTGACTGAACAAGACAAAGACAGGACTGTCCTGGGGCTGGAACTGTGCTCCTGGCTGAAGCACACAGAAGCAGAACTGTGCTGGGGCTGGGACTGTCCTCCTGGCTGAACTAGACAAAGATAGAACTGTGCTGGGGCCAGAACTGTACTCCTGGCTGAACCAAACAAAGTCAGGACTGTCCTGGGGCCGGAACTGTGCTCCTGGCTGAACCAGACAGAGACAGGGCTGAGCTGGAGCGGGAACTGTGCTCCTGGCTGAACCATACAGAGGCAGATTTGTGCTGGGGCCGGAACTGTGCTCCTGGCTGAACCAGACAGAGACAGGTCTGTGCTGGGGCCGGAACTGTGCTCCTGGCTGAACCAGACAGAGGCAGAACTATACTGGAGCCGGAACTGTGCTGCTGGCTGAAGCAGACAGAGATAGGACTGGGCTGGGGCTGGAACTGTGCTCCAGGCTGAACCAGACAGAGTTAGAAGTGTGCTAGGGCAAGAACTGTGCTCCTGGCTGAACCAGACAGAGGCAGAAGTGTGCTGGGACCAGAACTGCGCTCCTGGCTGAACCAGACAGAGGCAGAACGGTGCTGGGGCCGGAACTGTGCTCCTGGCTGAACCAGACAGAGGCAGGACTGTCCTGGGGCCAGAACTGTGCTTTTGGCTGAACC
This sequence comes from Triturus cristatus, assembly GCF_964204655.1. NCBI lineage: Eukaryota > Metazoa > Chordata > Amphibia > Caudata > Salamandridae > Triturus > Triturus cristatus. Next base: position 1,296,939 of record NW_028188469.1, read on the forward strand.
AGACAGAGGCAGGACTGTGCTGGAGCCAGAACTGAGCTCTTGGCTGGCTGAACCAGACAGAGACAGGTCTGTGCTGGGGCCGAACTGTGCTCCTCGCTGAACCAGACAGAGACAGGACTGTGTTGGGGCTGAAACTGTACTCCTGGCTGAACCTGACAGAGGCAGGACTGTGTTGGGGCTGGAACCGTGCTCCTGGCTGAAACAGACAGAGGCAGGACTGAGCTGGAGCCGGAATTGTCCTCCTGGCTGATCCAGACAAAGACAGAACTGTGCTGGGGCTGGAACTGTGCTCCTGGCTGAAGCAGAGAGAGGCAGAAGTGTGATGGGGCCGGAACTGTGCTCCTGTCTGAACCATACAGAAACAGAACGGTGCTGGGGCCGGAACTGCCCTCCTGGCTGAACCAGACAGAGGCAGGGCCGTGTTGGGGACACAACTGTGCTCCTGGCTGAAGCAGACAGAAGCAGAACTGTGCTGGGACCGGAACTGTGGTCCTGGCTGAACCAGACAGAGGCTGGGCCGTGGTGGTGCCAGAACTGTGCTCCTGGCTGAACCAGACAGAGACAGGGCCGTGCTGGGACCGGAACTATGCTCCTGGCTGAAGCAGACAGAGACAGGAACATGCTAGGGTCGGAACTGTGCTCCTGGCTGAACCAGACAGAGACAGGAACATGCTAGGGTCGGAACTGTGCTCCTGGCTGATCCAGACAGAGGCAGAAGTGTGCTAGGGCCAGAACTGTGCTCCTGGCTGAAGCAGACAGAGGCAGAACTGTGCTGGGGCCGGAACTGTCCTCCTGGCTGAACCAGACAAAGACAGGACTGTGCTGGGGCCGGAACTGTGCTCCTAGCTGAACCAGACAGACAGGACTGTGCTGGGGCCCGAACTGTGCTCCTGGCTGAACCAGACAGAGGCAGGGCCGTGCTGGTGCTGGAACTGTGCACCTGGCTGAAGCAGACAGAGGCAAAACTGTGATGGGGCCGGAACTGTGCTCCTGGCTGAACCAGACAGAGGCAGGGTCATGCTGGGTCCGGAACTGTGCTCCTGGCTGAAGCAGACAGAGGCAGAACTGTGCTGGGGCCGGAACTGTGCTCCTGGATGAACCAGACAGAGACAGGGCTGTGCTGGGGCCGACAATGTGCTCCTGGCTGAAGCAAACAGAGACAGGACTGGGCTGGGGCCGAAACTGTGCTCCTGGCTGAACCAGACAGAGACAGGACTGTTCTGGGGCCGGAACTGTAATCCTGGCTGAACCACAAAGAGGCAGAAGTGTGCTGGGGCCAGAACAGTGGTCCTGGCTGAACCAGACAGAGGCAGGACTGTGCTGGGGCCGGATCTGTGCTCCTGACTGAACAAGACAAAGACAGGACTGTCCTGGGGCTAGAACTGTGCTCCTTGCTGAAGCACACAGAAGCAGAACTGTGCTGGGGCTGGAACTGTCCTCCTGGCTGAACTAGACAAAGATAGAACTGTGCTGGGGCCAGAACTGTACTCCTGGCTGAACCAAACAAAGTCAGGACTGTCCTGGGGCCAGAACTGTGCTCCTGGCTGAACCAGACAGAGACAGGGCCACGCTGGAGCGGGAACTGTGCTCCTGGCTAAACCATACAGAGGCAGAACTGTGCTGGGGCCGGAACTGTGCTCCTGACTGAACCAGACAGAGGCAGGGCGTGCTGGGGCAGGAACTGTGCTCCTGGCTAAAGCAGACAGAGGCAGAACTGTGCTGGGGCCAGAACTGTGCTCCTGACTGAACCAGACAGAGACAGGACTGTGCTGGGGCCTGAACTGTGCTTTTGGCTGAACCAGACAGAGGCAGGACTGTGCTGGGACCGGAACTGTGCTGCTGTCTGAACCAGACAGACATAGGACTGTGCTGGGGCCGGATCTGTGCTCCTGACTGAACAAGACAAAGACAGGACTGTCCTGGGGCTGAAACTGTGCTCCTGGCTGAAGCACACAGAAGCAGAACTGTGCTGGGGCTGGGACTGTCCTCCTGGCTGAACTAGACAAAGATAGAACTGTGCTGGGGCCAGAACTGTACTCCTGGCTGAACCAAACAAAGTCAGGACTGTCCTGGGGCCGGAACTGTGCTCCTGGCTGAACCAGACAGAGACAGGGCTGAGCTGGAGCGGGAACTGTGCTCCTGGCTGAACCATACAGAGGCAGATTTGTGCTGGGGCCGGAACTGTGCTCCTGGCTGAACCAGACAGAGACAGGTCTGTGCTGGGGCCGGAACTGTGCTCCTGGCTGAACCAGACAGAGGCAGAACTATACTGGAGCCGGAACTGTGCTGCTGGCTGAAGCAGACAGAGATAGGACTGGGCTGGGGCTGGAACTGTGCTCCAGGCTGAACCAGACAGAGTTAGAAGTGTGCTAGGGCAAGAACTGTGCTCCTGGCTGAACCAGACAGAGGCAGAACGGTGCTGGGGCCGGAACTGTGCTCCTGGCTGAACCAGACAGAGGCAGGACTGTCCTGGGGCCAGAACTGTGCTTTTGGCTGAACCAGACAGAGGCAGGACTGTGCTGGAGCCAGAACTGAGCTCTTGGCTGGCTGAACCAGACAGAGACAGGTCTGTGCTGGGGCCGAACTGTGCTCCTCGCTGAACCAGACAGAGACAGGACTGTGTTGGGGCTGAAACTGTACTCCTGGCTGAACCTGACAGAGGCAGGACTGTGTTGGGGCTGGAACCGTGCTCCTGGCTGAAACAGACAGAGGCAGGACTGAGCTGGAGCCGGAATTGTCCTCCTGGCTGATCCAGACAAAGACAGAACTGTGCTGGGGCTGGAACTGTGCTCCTGGCTGAAGCAGAGAGAGGCAGAAGTGTGATGGGGCCGGAACTGTGCTCCTGTCTGAACCATACAGAAACAGAACGGTGCTGGGGCCGGAACTGCCCTCCTGGCTGAACCAGACAGAGGCAGGGCCGTGTTGGGGACACAACTGTGCTCCTGGCTGAAGCAGACAGAAGCAGAACTGTGCTGGGACCGGAACTGTGGTCCTGGCTGAACCAGACAGAGGCTGGGCCGTGGTGGTGCCAGAACTGTGCTCCTGGCTGAACCAGACAGAGACAGGGCCGTGCTGGGACCGGAACTATGCTCCTGGCTGAAGCAGACAGAGACAGGAACGTGCTAGGGTCGGAACTGTGCTCCTGGCTGAACCAGACAGAGACAGGAACATGCTAGGGTCGGAACTGTGCTCCTGGCTGATCCAGACAGAGACAGAAGTGTGCTAGGGCCAGAACTGTGCTCCTGGCTGAACCAGACAGAGGCAGAAGTATGCTGGGGCCAGAACTGTGCTCCTGGCTGAACCAGACAGAGACAGGAACGTGCTAGGGTCGGAACTGTGCTCCTGGCTGATCCAGACAGAGGCAGAAGTGTGCTAGGGCCAGAACTGTGCTCCTGGCTGAACCAGACAGAGGCAGAAGTGTGCTGGGGCCAGAACTGTGCTCCTGGCTGAACCAGACAAAGGCAGAATGGTGCTGGGGCCGGAACTGTGCTCCTGGCTGCACCATACAGAGGCAGGCCTGTCCTGGTGCCGGAACTGTGGTTTTGGCAGAACCAGACAGAGGCAGGACTGTGCTGGAGCCAGAACTGAGCTTTTGGCTGGCTGAACCAGACAAAGATATGTCTGTGCTGGGGACGAACTGTGTTCCTCGCTGAACCAGACAGAGACAGGACTGTGCTGGGGCTGGAACTGTGCTCCTGGCTGAACCAGACAGAGGCAGGACTGTGTTGGGGCCAGAACCGTGCTCCTGTCTGAACTAGACAGAGGCAGGACTGTGCTGGAGCCGGAATTGTCCTCCTGGCTGAACCAGACAAAGACAGAACTGTGCTGGGGCCGGAACTGTGCTCCCGGCTGAAGCAGACAGAGGCAGAAGTGTGATGGGGCCGGAACTGTGCTCCAGTCTGAGCCAGACAGAGACAGAACGGTGCTGGGGCTGGAGCTGTGCTCCTGGCTGAACCAGACAGAGGTAGAACTGTGCTGGGGCCGCAACTCTCCTCCTGGCTGAACCAGACAAAGTTAGGACTGTGCTGGGGCCAGAACTATGCTCCTGGCTGAACCAGACAGAGACAGGGCCGCGCTGGAGCGGGAACTGTGCTCCTGGCCGAACCATACAGAGGCAGAACTGTGCTGGGGCCGGAACTGCGCTCCTGGCTGTACCAGACAGAGACAGGTCTGTGCTGGGGCCAGAATTGTTCTCCTGGCTGAACCAGACAGATGCAGAACTGTGCTGGGGCCGGAACTGGGATCCTGGATGAACCAGACAGAGACAGGACTGTGCTGGGGCCGGAACTGGGCTCCTGGCTGAACCAGACAAAGACAGAACTGTGCTGGGGCTGGAACTGTCCTCCTGGCTGAACCAGACAAAGACAGGACTGTGCTGGGGCCGTTACTGTGCTCCTAGGTAAACCAGACAGACAGGACTGTACTGGGGCCGGAACTGTGCTCCTGGCTGAACCAGACAGAGGCAGGGCCGTGCTGGTGCCAGAACTGTGCTCCTGGCTGAAGCAGATAGAGGCAGAACTGTGCTGGGGCTGGAACTGTGCTCCTGGCTGAAGCAGACAAAGGCAGAACTGTGCTGGGGCCAGAACTATGCTCCTGACTGAACAAGACAGAGACAGGACTGTGCTGGGGCCGGAACTGTACTTTTGGCTGAACCAGACAGAGGCAGGGTGTGCTGGGGCCGGAACTGTGCTCCTGGCTGAAGCAGACAGAGGCAGAACTGTGCTGGGGCCGGAACTGTCCTCCTGGCTGAACCAGACAGAGGCAGGGCAATGTTGGGGCCACAACTGTGCTCCTGGGTGAAGCAGACAGAAGTGGAACTGTGCTTTGACCGGAACTGTGCTCCTGGCTGAAGCAGAGAGAGTCAGGACTGTCCTGGGACCAGAACTGTACTCCTGGCAGAACCAGACAAAGACAGGACTGTGCTGGGGCCGGAACTGTGCTCCTAGCTGAATCAGACAGACAGGACTGTGCTGGGGCCAGAACTGTGCTCTTGGCTGAACCAGACAGAGGCAGGGCCGTGCTGGTGCTGGAACTCTGCACCTGGCTGAAGAAGACAGAGGCAGAACTGTGCTGGGGTCGTAACTGTGCTCCTGGCTGATCCAGACAGAGGCAGGGTCATGCTGGGTCCGGAACTGTGCTCCTGGCTGAAGCAGACAGAGGCAGAACTGTGCTGGGGCCGGAACTGTGCTCCTGGCTTAACCAGGCAGAGACAGGGCCGTGCTGTGGCCAGAACTGTGCTCCTGGCTGAAGCAGAGACAGGACTGGGCTGGGGCCGGAACTGTGCTCCTGGCTGAACCAGACAGAGACAGGACCGTTCTAGGGCCAGAACTGTAATCCTGGCTGAACCACACAGAGGCAGAAGTGTGCTGGGGCCAGAACTGTGGTCCTGGCTGAACCAGACAGAGGCAGGACTGTGCTGGGGCCGGAACTGTGCTCCTGGCTGAAGCAGACAGAGGCAGGACTGTACTGGGGCTGGAACTGTCCTCCTGGCTGAACCAGACAAAGATAGGACTGTGCTGGGGCCGGAACTGTACTCCTAGCTGAACCAGACAGAGACAGGACTCTGCTGTGGCCGGAACTGTTCCGCTGGCTGAACCAGACAGAGGCAGGACTGTCCTGGGCAGGAACTGTGCTCCTGACTGAACCAGACAGAGGCAGGGCCGTGTTGGGGCCACAACTGTGCTCCTGGCTGAAGCAGACAGAGGCAGAACTGTGCTGGGACCGGAACTGTGCTCCTGGCAGAACCAGACAAAGACAGGACTGTGCTGGGGCCTGAACTGTGCTCCTAGTTAAACCAAACAGACAGGACTGTGCTGGGGCCGGAACTGTGCTCCTGGCTGAACCAGACAGAGGCAGGGATGTGCTGGTGCCAGAACTGTGCTCCTGGCTGAAGCAGACAGAGGCAGAACTGTGCTGGGGCCGGAACTGTGCTCCTGACTGAACCAGACAGAGGCAGGGCGTGCTGGGGCCAGAACTGTACTCCTGGCTAAAGCAGACAGAGGCAGAACTTTGCTGGGGCCAGAACTGTGCTCCTGACTGAACCAGACAGAGACAGGACTGTGCTGGGGCCGGAACTGTGCTTTTGGATGAACCAGACAGAGGCAGGACTGTGCTGGGGCCTGAACTGTGCTGCTGGCTGAACCAGACAGAGGCAGGACTGTGCTGGGCCGGAACTGTGCTCCTGGCTGAACCAAAGAAAGATAGGACTGTCCAGAGGCCGGAACTGTGCTCCTGGCTGAAACAGACAGAGGCAGAACAGTGCTGGGGCCAGAACTGTCCTCCTGGCTGAACCAGACAAAGACAGGACTGTGCTAGGGTGGGAACTGTACTCCTAGCTGAACCACACAGAGACAGGACTGTGCTGGGGCCGGAACTGTGCTCCTGGCTGAACCAGACAGAGGCAGGGCCGTGTTGGGGCCACAATTCTGCTCCTGGCTGAAGCAGACAAAGTCAGAACTGTGCTGGGACCGGAACTGTGCTCCTGGCTGAAGCAGACAGAGGCAGAAGTGTGCTGGGGCCGTAACTGTGCTCCTGGATGAACCAGACAGAGGCAGAAGTGTGCTGGGGCCAGAACTGTGCTCCAGGCTGAACCGGACAGAGGCAGAACAGTGCTGGGGCTGGAACTGTGCTCCTGGCTGAACCAGGCAGAGTTAGGGCCGCGCTGGAGCGGGAACTGTGCTCCTGGCTGAACCAGACAGAGACAGGACTGTGCTGGGGCCGGAACTGTGCTTTTGGATGAACCAGACAGAGGCAGGACTGTGCTGGGGCCTGAACTGTGCTGCTTGCTGAACCAGACAGAGGCAGGACTGTGCTGGGCCGGAACTGTGCTCCTGGCTGAACCAAAGAAAGATAGGACTGTCCAGAGGCCGGAACTGTGCTCCTGGCTGAAACAGACAGAGGCAGAACAGTGCTGGGGCCAGAACTGTCCTCCTGGCTGAACCAGACAAAGACAGGACTGTGCTAGGGTGGGAACTGTGCTCCTAGCTGAACCACACAGAGACAGGACTGTGCTGGGGCCGGAACTGTGCTCCTGGCTGAACCAGACAGAGGCAGGGCCGTGTTGGGGCCACAATTCTGCTCCTGGCTGAAGCAGACAAAGTCAGAACTGTGCTGGGACCGGAACTGTGCTCCTGGCTGAAGCAGACAGAGGCAGAAGTGTGCTGGGGCCGTAACTGTGCTCCTGGATGAACCAGACAGAGGCAGAAGTGTGCTGGGGCCAGAACTGTGCTCCAGGCTGAACCGGACAGAGGCAGAACAGTGCTGGGGCCGGAACTGTGCTCCTGGCTGAACCAGGCAGAGTTAGGGCCGCGCTGGAGCGGGAACTGTGCTCCTGGCTGAACCATTCAGAGGCAGAACTGTGCTGGTGCCAGAACTGTGCTCCTGGCTGAACCAGACAGAGACAGGTCTGTGTTGGGGCCGGAACTGTGCTCCTGGCTGAACCAGACAGAGGCAGAACTGTGCTGGGGCCGGTACTGGGCTGCTGGATCAAGCAGACAGAGACAGGACTGTGCTGGGGCCGGAACTGTCCTCCTTTCTGAACCAGACAAAGACAGAACTGTGCTGGGGCCGGAACTGTTCTCCTAGCTGAACCAGACAGACAGGACTGTGCTGGGGCGGAACTGTGCTCCTAGCTGAACCAGACAGACAGGACTGTGCTGGGGCCGGAACTCTGCTCCTAGCTGTACCATTCAAAGGACAGGACTTTGCTGGGGCCGGAACTGTGTTCCTAGCTGAACTGGACAGACAGGACTGTGCTGGGGCCGGAACTGTGCTCCTGGCTGAACCAGACAGAGGCAGAACTGTGCTGGGGCCGGAACTGTGCTTCTGGCTGAACCAAACAAAGAGAGCACTGTCCTGGGGCCGGAACTGTTCTCCTGGCTGAAGTAGACAGAGGCAGAAATGTGCTGGGGGGCTGTAACTGTCCTCCTGGCTGAACCAGACAGAGGCAGGGCCATGTTGGGGCCACAACTGTGCTCCTGGCTGAAGAAGACAGAAGCAGAACTGTGCTGGGACTGGAACTGTGCTCCTGGCTGAACCAGACTGAGGCAGGACTGTCCTGGGGTCGGAACTGTGCTCCTGGCTGAAGCAGACAGAGGCAGAACTGTGCTGGGGCCGGAACTCTCCTCCTGGCTGAACCGAACAAAGACAGGACTGTGCTGGGGCCGGAACTGTGCTCCTAGCTGAACCAGACAGACAGGACTCTGCTGGGGTCGGAACTGTGCTCCTGGCTGAACCAGACAGAGGCAGGGCCGTGCTGGGGCCGGAACTGTGCTCCTAGCTGAACCAGACAGACAGGACTGTGCTGGTGCCAGAACTGAACTCCTGGCTGAACCAGACAGACAGGATTGTCCTGGGTCCGGAACTGTGCTCCTGGCTGAAGCAGACAGAGGCTGAACTGTGCTGGGGCCGGAAAAGTCCTCCTGGCTGAACCAGACAGAGGCAGGGCCATGTTGGGGCCACAACTGTGCTCCTGGCTGAAGCAGACAGAAATAGAACTGTGCTGGGACCGGAACTGTGCTCCTGGCTGAACCAGACAGAGGCAGGACTGTCCTGGGTCCAGAACTGTATTCCTGGCTGAAGCAGACAGAGGGAGAACTGTGCTGGGGCCGGAAGTGTCCTCCTGGCTGAACCAGACAAAGACAGGACTGTGCTGGGGCCGGAACTGTGCTCCTAGCTGAACCAGACAGACAGGACTGTGCTGGGGACAGAACTGTGCTCCTGGCTGAACCAGACAGAGGCAGAGCCATGCTGGTGCTGGAACTGTGCACCTGGCTGAAGCAGACAGAGGCAGAACTGTGCTGGGGCCGGAACTGTGCTCCTGGCTGAACCAGACAGAGGCAGGGTCATGCTGGGTCCGGAAGTGTGCTCCTGGCTGAAGCAGACAGAGGCAGAGCTGTGCTGGGGCCGGAACTGTGCTCCTGGCTGAACCAGACAGAGACAGGGCCGTGATGGGGCCAGAACTGTGCTCCTGGCTGAAGCAAACAGAGACAGGACTGGGCTGGGGCCAGAACTGTGCTCCTGGCTGAACCAGACAGAGACAGGACCGGTCTGGGGCCAAAACTGTAATCCTGGCTGAAACACACAGAGGCAGAAGTGTGCTGGGGCCAGAACTGTGGTCCTGGCTGAACCAGTCAAGGACAGGACTGTGCTGGAGCCGGAACTGTGCTCCTAGCTGAACCAGTCAAGGACAGGACTGTGCTGGGGCCGGAACTGTGTTCCTAGCTGAACCAGACAGACAGGACTGTGCTGGGGGCGGAACTGTGCTCCTGGCTGAACCAGACAGAGGCATATCTGTGCTGGGGCCGGAACTGCGCTCCTGGCTGAACCAAACAAAGAGAGGACTGTCCTGGGGCCGGAACTGTAATCCTGGCTGAACCACACAGAGGCAGAAGTGTGCTGGGGCCAGAACTGTGGTCCTGGCTGAACCAGACAGAGGCAGGACTGTGCTGGAACTGTGCTCCTGGCTGAAGCAGACAGAGGCAGAACTGTGCTGGGGCTGGAACTGTCCTCCTGGCTGAACCAGACAAAGATAGGACTGTGCTAGGGCCGGAACTGTACTCCTAGCTGAACCAGACAGCGACAGGACTGTGCTGGGGCCGGAACTGTTCCGCTGGCTGAACCAGACAGAGGCACGACTGTCCTTGGCAGGAACTGTGCTCCTGACTGAACCAGACAGAGGCAGGGCCGTGTTGGGGCCACAACTGTGCTCCCGGCTGAACCAGACAGAGGCAGGGCTGTGCTGGTGCCAGAACTGTGCTCCTGGCTGAAGCAGACAGAGGCAGAACTGTGCTGGGGACGGAACTGTGCTCCTGACTGAACCAGTCAAGGACAGGACTGTGCTGGGGCCGAAACTGTGTTCCTAGCTGAACCAGACAGACAGGACTGTGCTGGGGCCGGAACTGTGCTCCTGGCTGAACCAGACAGAGGCAGAACTGTGCTGTTAAATGGTAGCGGCAGTTTCAGTTGATAATCTTTCAAGTATTTGCCCGGCGGTAATCGCCTCTCATACCACTCGATAATTTACCAATAAAAGAGGCAGGCGCCGGAGACTGGAAGGCAGGAAACAAAGTTTTATTCCGTCGGAGCAGAACACATCAGATCAGACAGCAAGGTATCGTCACGAGGTGCTCTAACTGCATCTCTGAGACCTGGTCTCTTATACACTGGTTTATTGCTTTATTATACATAGTACATTCTTGAGATTCCCTTGATGTGCGGGGAAATATCCCCTGAAGCCCCGGCTCAGATCCGCTCCCACACATGGTTACAGTAGAGGTTCCCACCCTACCCGCAGTGGGAGATGGCTATCGCGCAGCAGGGAATTCCGCTAATTCCCGGGGGTGTGTGCAACCGGCCGGGTCTCAGGGGGTAGGGGCTTTGATCTACTGTAATCCCTTTGATGTGGGGTGTTTCCCTTACAGTAGGGGCAATAAACTGCATCCGCAGGGCTAGGTGATGGCCTGGGACTAGTTCAGACAATGGGGCGCAGAGGAAGGGGGGTTATCAAAGGAGAGGCATGACCATGTATGGGTTGTCGGTTGGAAGTGGTTCCGTAGCAGGGTCGCGCAGAAGGAGAGGGTTTATGGCCTGTATGAGAGAGCGGGGGTGGCCAGCGCCTGGGGGGGTGCTTGCAGCGCCAGGGGAAAGCGCTGGCGGTCGAGAGTGAGCGGGGAGAGAGTGGGGTGCCTAAAATGGCGGCCGTGCGTTCGCTGGTGCGTGGTGCTGGGGAGGGGCAAGATGGCGCAGATAATGTTCAGTTTGCGAGCTAAATTTCCACAGTCCTCCCTTTTAACATATCTCGCCAGCTTGTCCGGCCAATATTCGCCTTTGTTAGCCTTTCAGTTACAGTATCGTCAATGTTCGTCACACATTTAAAGATACAGAGTCTTTAGGGTAGGCAGGAGTAATCTGACACATTTGTACATTGTCTCATACAGTTTGATGAAGCAGGCGAGGAGGAAGTACATTCAAAGTTGCAGTATAGTTGTGTACATGGCTGGTGTTGTATGAATGTTACTATACAAAGTTACATTTTCTTAACTTCTCAGTGTACAGTCGGAAGTGATTGATGCAACATCATGAAAACTTGATAAGAAGATAGTTAATATAATAAGGTGGTTGGGAGAGGATTTTCAACTTTGACATGGGTTCTTCTTTCCAGTGTCCTTGTTTGTAAAGAGCTATCACTGGTAAGCTCTCATTGTTGTTCTTCTTTCGTTGGCACTGTTGAGCACCGGCGGTGGAACCAAGGTCCAGCTCACATCCGATTTCTTCACGTGGCAGGGTGTGACCATTCACTGTTCTTTGCTCACAGTCCTGTTCCTTAACATAGTTCACCACAGGTACTTTTGAGACAGGGTGCCGGCCTTTTGTTCCTCGGTAGTAGGTCAAAGTCATAGTCCAAAATGAAAGAGGAAGAGAGAATGGGGTGGCATGGGGTCGGATCAAAAATGCGGACCAAAGGGGGGGGGGGGCAGAATCTTTTCAGCACTGGGCCCATCAATCGGGCCCGACGGGTTGAGATTTCAGGCACGCTGGTCAGTGAGCAGGGGCCTCGATGTAGCCCTTCGCGCTCATCGTTCTGATAATGGTGCCTCGTCTCACACTCTTGTTGCTTCGTCGCTTCCCCCTTGGTCGATGTCATAGATGTTTTATGATCCGCAGCCAGACTGTGCGTCACATCCGACCCCTCTCTTCCGATGGCTGCAGGTTATCCTTGAATAGGTCATAAGAAACGAAAGTCTTAGAGATTTTGGCAGGGAAGACATTTACATACTTCATTCTCTCTCCCAACCACTGAGTAGTTGCGGAAATGCTCTTATCTGTTACTATATGATTGGTGTCTATTAACTCTGATGTTAATGTGCGTGTTACTAATCTATTAATTACTGCTGTGGTGCAGGGTTCTGTGGGTGTCCCTGTCCATCGTCTGGCCTTCTAGGTGTCAGTTTCTGTGCCCTATAATGCAAGGTTTGGTAATACCCGTAAGTGCGAGGTGCTATGGTCATGCGTTCACGAGTATCCTTTTCATACAGTAGGTGACCCTTTATCAGTTTAAAACAGGGGCCATCAGCTGTTTCGTTCGGGATACTCTGAGACGGCTAGTATAGGGCTGGAGTTATCTTTGGGAGAACAGGGTGCTTTAGACATTCTATTCCGGGCTAATTGGTCAGGGGTAATTCTGGGTGGTGGAGATGGTGTCCTTTAAGACCAAAAACCACTGACATATAGTCCCCGTGTTGTGGGTCAGATTGGGAGACATCAGTCGTCTTACCTGTCCTTTCCTTCTCAGCCGATTAGGCTTAATGTTTGTAAAAAGGAGAGGTAGTAACGTGGTAAAGTATGGTCGTTTTTGTTTCTGTCAATTTGTTCGAACACCACTGTGTTCAGGCCAATCATACACTTACCAAAGAGGTGTATGTCGTTAATTTATTCAAGAAGAAAGAGGGCCAGAAAGAGCCTTTTTCGAGGGAGGGGGAGAGAGTGTGAGAGAGAGAGAGAGAGAGAGAGAGAGAGAGAGAGAGAGAGAGAGAGAGAGAGAGAGACGTGTGCATCAAGTAGGCTATTCTGGTGTACATACGACACAAAACAAGAGAGAGAGAGATGGGTAAGATAATAGGCCACTTGGTGCACACACAACATGGAGTAGCATGGGTCTGTTCCATGTAAGAAAACACAAGCGGGGAAAAGACATAAATTCGGTGATCACGTACACACAAATGCCGGATAGGGTGTGACAGTACATGCATCAAGACGGAGACTCAGGGCTGCGTCGAGCACGGGGACCTCTCCTTTCCTGTCCTCTATTCCTATGCATGCCGCGTACCTTCAGTATTTTGTAGTTCATCTTATGGGTTGTCTGACCCTTTATTCTCCTCCCTTTGATCGGTGGACGCACACTTCAATCATACAATGACGCTCTCTTCAAGTGATCCGAACATGAAATGCATACACATTCATATCGTATAATCGTAGTACACACGCACAATCATATCATACAGTTTTTCATGTTCTCAATGGTGGTCTGTAATTTTACACACTATCTCACAACGTTTGTCTATGTTTTCCCTGATATTGAACTTGGTGCGGTCCATGTCCACTCCACTCTTCAGTCGGAACTTCGTCGTGACCTATAGAGGGGAAATAAGAGGGGAGGGGAGGTGCAGTATTCAAAATACCCCAGCGCGCGCAGACACGAAAGGTTCTACCTACCATGTACCAAGCTAGCCGCAGGGTTGGGTAATACCACGGACCCATTATTCTTTAGTTTGAGGCAAAGATGCTCTAGTTCATTCATCTCCTAAATTCGCGTTCCCTGGTCGTGCATGTATTTCTCAATTGGTCGTGTATTATGGTGCAGGATACCATACCTTGCATGCGACATATACCTTAAGTTATAGTTCATTATTGATTTGACAATTCTTGGAAAAAGGGCAGGCGTGATGGGTACAAATTCCGTTAAACAAAAAGATTTTTAGGCAAATTGTGTCTGTATTATCTGTATGCTTTCGCTTAGGAGTAACAATCATTTATTCAAAAGAAAAACCTTCAACAACCTAGATGATTAGTCATGACACTGAGTTCGTAATTCCTTTTTAAGAAGCCCTTTATTTAAAACAATGTCAGTATGGAAATACGGGCCTACAGCCGCCATAGACCGGCCACGGTGTGAGAGGCGTCGAGCAATATGAGCAACACTGGATTAACATAAAAATCGGTTCCCCCCTCTCCCCCACCGCCATGTGTGAAAGCATCGCATACATGTATATATATCTCTTTTTAACACGAATGTCACGTGACTGGAACGCCACAAGGAGTTGTAGGCCACTCCTACATCAGCGCCATCTTAGGGCGGGGTCGGGCCAGTGCACAGTCTAAGTCTTTCCATGAATTAGCAGTTGAACCAGAATCCCTTTCGGTAGTTCGAGAACTTTCGTTAGCGTCAACTTTGCGTCACTGCAACCTTGTAGCAATGCCACGGTTTGTTCTTAGGGCGGGGCAGCAGGCGGGTTCTTCCGCCGACGCTTTACTGTCTCACTGTATCAAGCGGAGGCAAGGTGGCTGCCGCCCGGGGGCAAAAAGAGCAATGGTGGTGGTTTTGTCCTTACCGGAAGTCCGCAGGAGTCGAACGTCAAATGACTCCAACCAATTCTGCAAGGCTGAGGGGAGCGTTCTGTCAAGGGTGGGGCCCATGCCCTAGCAAACAAGCTTTCGAGTCCAGAATTGTCTCACGGTGGGCCAGGCCTGGAACCGGAGGGGTCGACCGCCGGAGTTCAAGGGCAGCAGTAGCAGCAGCTCTTCGGTACAGTCACCGGAGAGGAGCCAGCAGCAGTAACAGCAGCAGTTCGGGTGGTGCTGCCACCGGGGTGATTCCAGTAGCAGTGACGACAGCAGTTTGGATGGTATCACCACCGGGGTGGGTCCCCGATTACCTTGCTGCGGGGGCCCACTCCTCACGTCGGGCGCTAGCGGCAGTCCTGGTGAACCCGGTGCTTGGGTGGTTGCCTGGCGGCCGCGTGCAGGGGTGCCGGCTCAGCCGAACGGCGAATGAAGTGGCAGGGCGCAACTCAGCTGGCCGACGTGTGAAAGGTGTGGTTTGGGGTGCCCTCATCTGCTGGCGAGCCTCCACCTGGGGAGGTGGGGGAGGTCCGTCCGCGTCGCCTCCCCCGCCAGGGCACCCTCCATTATTGAAGGAAGAAGCAAATGGGAAGATCCGCACGGCGTGCCAGGGTGAAATTCAGCAGGCCGATGAAAAAGATGGCTGGGTGCAGCTTAGCTGGCCGGCGAATTAAAGACGGTTGGGTGCAGCCTAGCTGGCCGGCGAGTCAAAGACGGTTGGGTGCAGCTTAGCTGGCCGGCGAGTCAAAGGCGGTTGGGGTGCCTGGCAAGCCTCCACCTGGGGAGGTGGGGGAGGTCCGTCCGCGTCGCCTCCCCCCGCCAGGGCAGCAGCCATAATTGAAGAAAGAAGAAAGAAAACGGGAAGGTCCGCACAGCGCGGCGGGCTCCGCCTTGATGTTGCCAGAACTTCGGCGCTTCGTATAGCCTCCGGCCTATTCGCACAATCGCTCGCCACTGATGTCAATGGATTTTTGCATGGCTTTTATAGCCCAAAGTCAACTAAGAGGGACCGCCCAAAACAGGCCAATGTTGCAATTTCGAGGAAGGAGAGGCGAGGACGGTGTCACGTGGACGTTAAGGCTTTGGGATGGAGGTTGCAGCAGACTGTCATGTAAATAGTTGTTTTAAAACGTGTTTTAACCTGTTTACCCTGTTGGTGTGTTTGTTATATCCTATAAGTTATTAAAATGTTATAACTACATTACTTCGTTGGAGTGTTTGTACATATTTGTAGTCTGATGACGAGCACAAGGAGGTGACTGTGCAATCGGAAAAATAACATAGCCCAATTGTGCGCGATCTAGCCCTAGTTCGGTGACGTCGATGGTGGGTGTCAGCAGGCTTCCGTTTGTGCGGGATTTTGTCATGCTTATTGGGCGGGGTGGGCAGTAGGGCAGACATGTTTAGGTAGCGAGAGTAATGGAGTCGGGCTACCTCGTGGTCGTCTCGACCGTGAGCTTGACTCCTTCCCTTGGTTTCATATGTCCCACAAAGGGCTAACTCCTAGCGTTATTTTAGTTTTTGTAAGGTCAAAAAGGATCCTACCAGTGCCTTTACTATCTTGTCGATTCCTGTTCGTTCATCCTTAGTTAATCGATTCATTCTGGTGGACTCTTTCTTTCCCCTCTCATGGTCATCTAGCGTTGTAGTCGACATTGGGTTCAGTACAAGAGGCTCAGCCGGCGCGGAGGCCGTGAGGGCCGAGGCCCTTGTACTGCTTTCGCTCGTTTTCGGGGGTTGTGGGTGTTGTACTATTGATTGGGAGGGTGCATACGGAGGGGGCATGTAAATGATCGGGGGACCTAACAGTAATTCGTCATTCGTTCGCTGCTTGGAGGACAACTCAGGGTAGAGCAAAGAAGGGGTCCTAACAGCGTACTGGCCTGAGGTTTCGGGTTCCTGTCTTAGTTTAGTTTCCCTTCTCTCTTTTATGTCTTCTTCTAACTTTTTAGCGGCAAGGTGAGCTGCCTTTCGTAATTCCTTTTCTGCTTTTACTTCTTCCCTCTTTTTCCGTTGCGTTGCTTCTTTGCGCCACATGCCGATACTGTCGAGCATAGTAGGCGTCGTCTTATTGCTACGCAGAGCTATTTCTAGCGCTTCTATCTTATGGTCGTCGAAGGATCCCATCAGTGGCCACTGACTTTCGGGGTCCTTCTTGGTATATTTATGCCACAGCTTGCTATAAGCTACGGCGACTAGTCCATATTTAGTGAACATGTCCTTATTAGGGGTGCCTTCCAGTGGAGCCGGATGGTTCACCTCTAATAAGCGGTCCGGGCAGAACCAACTACCAATCAGTGGGGAGAAGATAGGCATGACGGGTTTCAACGGGGACAAAAGTCAGCACTACCTATCTTTTCACTGCTTGCAAAGACTAGACAGAATATCTCTATTCTTCGTTATTTGTAAGCAGAGAATACCTCCAAAGAACCAATATCGAACAACTAGTGTTCGGACAATCAATCAATCAATCAATGGGGAGATAAAGATAGGCACGACGGGTTTCAACGGGGACAAAAGTCTGCGTTACCTACCCTTCACTATTTGCAAAGACTAGACAGAATATTCCTATTCTACGTTATTTGCAAACAGAGAATATCTCAAAAGCACTATTCTTCAAAACAATCAATGTTCGGACAATCAATCAATGGGGAGATAAAGATAGGCACGACGGGTTTCAACGGGGACAAAAGTCTGCGTTACCTACCCTTCACCATCTGCAAAGGGAGAGAGAGAGAGTATTTCTACTCCTCCCCGTTTGTAGACAGCGAATATCTCAAAGAGAACAATCAATGAGCACAATCAATGAGCAATACTAGTATTCAAACAATCAATCAATTATTTCGCACTTTTGTCGTATTTCACGACCTTACCCGGACCGCGTGGACAGTTTCTCGTCTTCCGCCTCCAGCGCCCGATCGTCCTCTATTCTCCGTATTTGCCGCGGCACTCCTGATGGTTCCCAGTCAGGACCGTAGATCACTCGAGAGAGGTCTGCTCGGAACCAGTGAAGTTCGGATGATCGGCTGCCAGACGAGGGTCTATTGGGCAGGAGCTCTCCCGATCGTTGCAGTCGTTCACTCTGTCGTCGGGACCTCTCCCACTGGATCCACGTGTCGCTGATGGGCCCCACGTTGGGCGCCAATTGTTAAATGGTAGCGGCAGTTTCAGTTGATAATCTTTCAAGTATTTGCCCGGCGGTAATCGCCTCTCATACCACTCGATAATTTACCAATAAAAGAGGCAGGCGCCGGAGACTGGAAGGCAGGAAACAAAGTTTTATTCCGTCGGAGCAGAACACATCAGATCAGACAGCAAGGTATCGTCACGAGGTGCTCTAACTGCATCTCTGTGACCTGGTCTCTTATACACTGGTTTATTGCTTTATTATACATAGTACATTCTTGAGATTCCCTTGATGTGCGGGGAAATATCCCCTGAAGCCCCGGCTCAGATCCGCTCCCACACATGGTTACAGTAGAGGTTCCCACCCTACCCGCAGTGGGAGATGGCTATCGCGCAGCAGGGAATTCCGCTAATTCCCGGGGGTGTGTGCAACCGGCCGGGTCTCAGGGGGTAGGGGCTTTGATCTACTGTAATCCCTTTGATGTGGGGTGTTTCCCTTACAGTAGGGGCAATAAACTGCATCCGCAGGGCTAGGTGATGGCCTGGGACTAGTTCAGACAATGGGGCGCAGAGGAAGGGGGGTTATCAAAGGAGAGGCATGACCATGTATGGGTTGTCGGTTGGAAGTGGTTCCGTAGCAGGGTCGCGCAGAAGGAGAGGGTTTATGGCCTGTATGAGAGAGCGGGGGTGGCCAGCGCGTGGGGGGGTGCTTGCAGCGCCAGGGGAAAGCGCTGGCGGTCGAGAGTGAGCGGGGAGAGAGTGGGGTGCCTAAAATGGCGGCCGTGCGTTCGCTGGTGCGTGGTGCTGGGGAGGGGCAAGATGGCGCAGATAATGTTCAGTTTGCGAGCTAAATTTCCACAGTGCTGGGGCTGGAACTGTGCTCCTGGCTGAAGCAGTCAGAGGCAGAACTGTGCTGGGGCCGGAACTGTCCTCCTGGCTGAACCAGACAGAGGCAGGGCCATGTTGGGGCCACAACTATGCTCCTGGCTGAAGCAGATAGAAGCGGAACTGTGCTGGGACCGGAACTGTGCTCCTGGCTGAAGTAGACAGAGGCAGAACTGTGCTGGGGCCAGAACTGTATTCCTGGCTGAACCAGACAGAGGCAGAACTGTGCTGGGGCCGGAAGTGTCCTCCTGGCATAACCAGACAAAGACAGGACTGTGCTGGGGCTGGAACTGTGCTCCTAGCTGAACCAGACAGACAGGACTGTGCTGGGGCCGGAACTGTGCTCTTGGCTGAACCAGACAGAGGCAGGGCCGTGCTGGTGCTGGAACTGTGCACCTGGCTGAAGAAGACAGAGGCAGAACTGTGCTGGGGTCGGAACTGTGCTCCTGGCTGATCCAGACAGAGGCAGGGTAATGCTGGGTCCGGAACTGTGCTCCTGGCTGAAGCAGACAGAGGCAGAACTGTGCTGGGGCCGGAACTGTGCTCCTGACTGAACCAGTCAAGGACAGGACTGTGCTGGGGCCGAAACTGTGTTCCTAGCTGAACCAAACAGACAGGACTGTGCTGGGGCCGGAACTGTGCTCCTGGCTGAACCAGACAGAGGCAGAACTGTGCTGGGGCTGGAACTGTGCTCCTGGCTGAAGCAGTCAGAGGCAGAACTGTGCTGGGGCCGGAACTGTCCTCCTGGCTGAACCAGACAGAGGCAGGGCCATGTTGGGGCCACAACTGTGCTCCTGGCTGAAGCAGATAGAAGCGGAACTGTGCTGGGACCGGAACTGTGCTCCTGGCTGAAGTAGACAGAGGCAGAACTGTGCTGGGGCCGGAACTGTACTCCTGGCTGAACCAGACAAAGACAGGACTGTGCTGGGGCCGGAACTGTGCTCCTAGCTGAACCAGATAGAGACAGGTCTCTGCTGGGGCCGGAATTGTTCCGCTGGCTGAACCAGACAGAGGCAGGACTGTCCTGGGCAGGAACTGTGCTCCTGACTGAACCAGACAGAGGCAGGGCCGTGTTGGGGCCACAACTGTGCTCCTGGCTGAAGCAGACAGAGGCAGAACTGTCCTGGGACCGGAACTGTGCTCTTGGCAGAACCAGACAAAGACAGGACTGTGCTGGGGCCTGAACTGTGCTCCTAGATAAACCAGACAGACAGGACAGTGCTGGGGCCGGAACTGTGCTCCTGGATAAACCAGACAGAGGCAGGGCTGTGCTGGTGCCAGAACTGTGCTCCTGGCTGAAGTAGACAGAGGCAGAACTGTGCTGGGGCCGGAACTGTGCTCCTGACTGAACCAGACAGAGGCAGGGCGTGCTGGGGCCAGAACTGTACTCCTGGCTAAAGCAGACAGAGGCAGAACTGTGCTGGGGCCAGAACTGTGCTCCTGACTGAACCAGACAGAGACAGGACTGTGCTGGGGCCGGAACTGTGCTTTTGGATGAACCAGACAGAGGCAGGACTGTGCTGGGGCCTGAACTGTGCTGCTGGCTGAACCAGACAGAGGCTGGACTGTGCTGGGCCGGAACTGTGCTCCTGGCTGAACCAGACAAAGATAGGACTGTCCAGGGGCTGGAACTTTGCTCCTGGCTGAAGCAGACAGAGGCAGAACAGTGCTGGGGCCAGAACTGTCCTCCTGGCTGAACCAGACAAAGACAGGACTGTGCTAGGGCGGGAACTGTGCACCTAGCTGAACCACACAGAGACAGGACTGTGCTGGGGCCGGAACTGTACTCTCAGCTGAACCAGACAGAGACAGGACTGTGCTGCGGCTGGAACTGTTCCGCTAGCTGAACCAGACAGAGGCAGGACTGTCCTGGGCAGGAACTGTGCTCCTGACTGAACCAGACAGAGGCAGGGCCGTGTTGGGGCCACAACTGTGCTTCCGGCTGAACCAGACAGAGGCAGGGCTGTGCTGGTGCCAGAACTGTGCTCCTGGCTGAAGCAGACAGAGGCAGAACTGTGCTGGGGCCGGAACTGTGCTCCTGACTGAACCAGTCAAGGACAGGACTGTGCTGGGGCCGAAACTGTGTTCCTAGCTGAACCAGACAGACAGGACTGTGCTGGGGCCGGAACTGTGCTCCTGGCTGAACCAGACATAGGCAGAACTGTGCTGGGGCCGGAA
Organism: Triturus cristatus; assembly: GCF_964204655.1. NCBI lineage: Eukaryota > Metazoa > Chordata > Amphibia > Caudata > Salamandridae > Triturus > Triturus cristatus. Next base: position 1,317,246 of record NW_028188469.1, read on the forward strand.
CTGTGCTCCTGGCTGAAGCAGTCAGAGGCAGAACTGTGCTGGGGCCGGAACTGTCCTCCTGGCTGAACCAGACAGAGGCAGGGCCATGTTGGGGCCACAACTGTGCTCCTGGCTGAAGCAGATAGAAGCGGAACTGTGCTGGGACCGGAACTGTGCTCCTGGCTGAAGCAGACAGAGGCAGGGTCCTGCTGGGTCCGGAACTGTGCTCCTGGCTGAAGTAGACAAAGACAGGACTGTGCTGGGGCTGGAACTGTGCTCCTAGCTGAACCAGACAGACAAGACTGTGATGGGGCCGGAACTGCTCTTGGCTGAACCAGAGAGAGGCAGGGCCGTGCTGGTGCTGGAACTGTGCACCTGGCTGAACCAGACAGAGGCAGAACTATACTGGAGCCGGAACTGTGCTGCTGGCTGAAGCAGACAGAGATAGGACTGGGCTGGGGCTGGAACTGTGCTCCTGGCTGAACCAGACAGAGTTAGAAGTGTGCTAGGGCCAGAACTGTGCTCCTGGCTGAACCAGACAGAGGCAGAAGTGTGCTGGGACCAGAACTGCGCTCCTGGCTGAACCAGACAGAGGCAGAATGGTGCTGGGGCCGGAACTGTGCTCCTGGCTGAACCAGACAGAGGCAGGACTGTCCTGGGGCCAGAAATGTGCTTTTGGCTGAACCAGACAGAGGCAGGACTGTGCTGGAGCCAGAACTGAGCTCTTGGCCTGGCTGAACCAGACAGAGACAGGTCTGTGCTGGGGTCGAACTGTGCTCCTCGCTAAACCAGACAGAGACAGGACTGTGTTGGGGCTGAAACTGTACTCCTGGCTGAACCTGACAGAGGCAGGACTGTGTTGGGGCCGGAACCGTGCTCCTGGCTGAAACAGACAGAGGCAGGACTGAGCTGGAGCCGGAATTGTCCTCCTGGCTGATCCAGACAAAGACAGAACTGTGCTGGGGCTGGAACTGTGCTCCTGGCTGAAGCAGAGAGAGGCAGAAGTGTGATGGGGCCGGAACTGTGCTCCTGTCTGAACCATACAGAAACAGAACGGTGCTGGGGCCGGAACTGCCCTCCTGGCTGAACCAGACAGAGGCAGGGCCATGTTGGGGACACAACTGTGCTCCTGGCTGAAGCAGACAGAAGCAGAACTGTGCTGGGACCGGAACTGTGGTCCTGGCTGAACCAGACAGAGGCTGGGCCGTGGTGGTGCCAGAACTGTGCTCCTGGCTGAACCAGACAGAGACAGGGCCGTGCTGGGACCGGAACTATGCTCCTGGCTGAAGCAGACAGAGACAGGAACGTGCTAGGGTCGGAACTGTGCTCCTGGCTGAACCAGACAGAGACAGGAACGTGCTAGGGTCGGAACTGTGCTCCTGGCTGATCCAGACAGAGGCAGAAGTGTGCTAGGGCCAGAACTGTGCTCCTGGCTGAACCAGACAGAGGCAGAAGTGTGCTGGGGCCAGAATTGTGCTCCTGGCTGAACCAGACAGAGACAGGAACGTGCTAGGGTCGGAACTGTGCTCCTGGCTGATCCAGACAGAGGCAGAAGTGTGCTAGGGCCAGAACTGTGCTCCTGGCTGAACCAGACAGAGGCAGAAGTGTGCTGGGGCCAGAACTGTGCTCCTGGCTGAACCAGACAGAGGCAGAATGGTGCTGGGGCCGGAACTGTGCTCCTGGCTGCACCATACAGAGGCAGGCCTGTCCTGGGGCCGGAACTGTGGTTTTGGCAGAACCAGACAGAGGCAGGACTGTGCTGGAGCCAGAACTGAGCTTTTGGCTGGCTGAACCAGACAAAGATATGTCTGTGCTGGGGACGAACTGTGCTCCTCGCTGAACCAGACAGAGACAGGACTGTGCTGGGGCTGGAACTGTGCTCCTGGCTGAACCAGACAGAGGCAGGACTGTGTTGGGGCCAGTACTGTGCTCCTGTCTGAACTAGACAGAGGCAGGACTGTGCTGGAGCCGGAATTGTCCTCCTGGCTGAACCAGACAAAGACAGAACTGTGCTGGGGCCGGAACCGTGCTCCCGGCTGAAGCAGACAGAGGCAGAAGTGTGATGGGGCCGGAACTGTGCTCCAGTCTGAACCAGACAGAGACAGAACGGTGCTGGGGCTGGAGCTGTGCTCCTGGCTGAACCAGACAGAGGTAGAACTGTGCTGGGGCTGCAACTCTCCTCCTGGCTGAACCAGACAAAGTTAGGACTGTGCTGGGGCCAGAACTATGCTCCTGGCTGAACCAGACAGAGACAGGGCCGCGCTGGAGCGGGAACTGTGCTCCTGGCCGAACCATACAGAGGCAGAACTGTGCTGGGGCCGGAACTGCGCTCCTGGCTGTACCAGACAGAGACAGGTCTGTGCTGGGGCCAGAATTGTTCTCCTGGCTGAACCAGACAGATGCAGAACTGTGCTGGGGCCGGAACTGGGATCCTGGATGAACCAGACAGAGACAGGACTGTGCTGGGGCCGGAACTGGGCTCCTGGCTGAACCAGACAAAGACAGAACTGTGCTGGGGCTGGAACTGTCCTCCTGGCTGAACCAGACAAAGACAGGACTGTGCTGGGGCCGTTACTGTGCTCCTGGCTGAAGCAGATAGAGGCAGAACTGTGCTGGGGCTGGAACTGTGCTCCTGGCTGAAGCAGAGAGAGGCAGGACTGTCCTGGGGCCGGAACTGTGCTCCTGGCTGAAGCAGACAGAGGCAGAACTGTGCTGGGACCAGAACTGTACTCCTGGCAGAACCAGACAAAGACAGGACTGTGCTGGGGCCGGAACTGTGCTCCTAGCTGAATCAGACAGACAGGACTGTGCTGGGGCCGGAACTGTGCTCTTGGCTGAACCAGACAGAGGCAGGGCCGTGCTGGTGCTGGAACTGTGCACCTGGCTGAAGAAGACAGAGGCAGAACTGTGCTGGGGTCGTAACTGTGCTCCTGGCTGATCCAGACAGAGGCAGGGTCATGCTGGGTCCGGAACTGTGCTCCTGGCTGAAGCAGACAGAGGCAGAACTGTGCTGGGGCCGGAACTGTGCTCCTGGCTTAACCAGGCAGAGACAGGGCCGTGCTGTGGCCAGAAATGTGCTCCTGGCTGAAGCAGAGACAGGACTGGGCTGGGGCCGGAACTGTGCTCCTGGCTGAACCAGACAGAGACAGGACCGTTCTAGGGCCAGAACTGTAATCCTGGCTGAACCACACAGAGGCAGAAGTGTGCTGGGGCCAGAACTGTGGTCCTGGCTGAACCAGACAGAGGCAGGACTGTGCTGGGGCCAGAACTGTGCTCCTGGCTGAAGCAGACAGAGGCAGGACTGTACTGGGGCTGGAACTGTCCTCCTGGCTGAACCAGACAAAGATAGGACTGTGCTGGGGCCGGAACTGTACTCCTAGCTGAACCAGACAGAGACAGGACTCTGCTGTGGCCGGAACTGTTCCGCTGGCTGAACCAGACAGAGGCAGGACTGTCCTGGGCAGGAACTGTGCTCCTGACTGAACCAGACAGAGGCAGGGCCGTGTTGGGGCCACAACTGTGCTCCTGGCTGAAGCAGACAGAGGCAGAACTGTGCTGGGACCGGAACTGTGCTCCTGGCAGAACCAGACAAAGACAGGACTGTGCTGGGGCCTGAACTGTGCTCCTAGTTAAACCAAACAGACAGGACTGTGCTGGGGCCGGAACTGTGCTCCTGGCTGAACCAGACAGAGGCAGGGCTGTGCTGGTGCCAGAACTGTGCTCCTGGCTGAAGCAGACAGAGGCAGAACTGTGCTGGGGCCGGAACTGTGCTCCTGACTGAACCAGACAGAGGCAGGGCGTGCTGGGGCCAGAACTGCACTCCTGGCTAAAGCAGACAGAGGCAGAACTGTGCTGAGGCCAGAACTGTGCTCCTGACTGAACCAGACAGAGACAGGACTGTGCTGGGGCTGGAACTGTGCTTTTGGATGAACCAGACAGAGGCAGGACTGTGCTGGGGCCTGAACTGTGCTGCTGGCTGAACCAGACAGAGGCAGGACTGTGCTGGGCCGGAACTGTGCTCCTGGCTGAACCAAAGAAAGATAGGACTGTCCAGGGGCCGGAACTGTGCTCCTGGCTGAAGCAGACAGAGGCAGAACAGTGCTGGGGCCAGAACTGTCCTCCTGGCTGAACCAGACAAAGACAGGACTGTGCTAGGGTGGGAACTGTGCTCCTAGCTGAACCACACAGAGACAGGACTGTGCTGGGGCCGGAACTGTGCTCCTGGCTGAAGCAGACAGAGGTAGAAGTGTGCTGGGGCCGTAACTGTGCTCCTGGATGAACCAGACAGAGGCAGAAGTGTGCTGGGGCCAGAACTGTGCTCCAGGCTGAACCGGACAGAGGCAGAACAGTGCTGGGGCCGGAACTGTGCTCCTGGCTGAACCAGGCAGAGTTAGGGCCGCGCTGGAGCGGGAACTGTGCTCCTGGCTGAACCATACAGAGGCAGAACTGTGCTGGGGCCGGAACTGTGCTCCTGGCTGAACCAGACAGAGACAGGTCTGTGTTGGGGCCGGAACTGTGCTCCTGGCTGAACCAGACAGAGGCAGAACTGTGCTGGGGCCGGTACAGGGCTGCTGGATGAAGCAGACAGAGACAGGACTGTGCTGGGGCCGGAACTGTCCTCCTTTCTGAACCAGACAAAGACTGAACTGTGCTGGGATCGGAACTGTTCTCCTAGCTGAACCAGACAGACAGGACTGTGCTGGGGCGGAACTGTGCTCCTAGCTGAACCAGACAGACAGGACTGTGCTGGGGCCGGAACTCTGCTCCTAGCTGTACCAGTCAAGTACAGGACTTTGCTGGGGCCGGAACTGTGTTCCTAGCTGAACCGGACAGACAGGACTGTGCTGGGGCCGGAACTGTGCTCCTGGCTGAACCAGACAGAGGCAGAACTGTGCTGGGGCCGGAACTGTGCTTCTGGCTGAACCAAACAAAGAGAGCACTGTCCTGGGGCCGGAACTGTTCTCCTGGCTGAAGGAGACAGAGGCAGAAATGTGCTGGGGGGCTGTAACTGTCCTCCTGGCTGAACCAGACAGAGGCAGGGCCATGTTGGGGCCACAACTGTGCTCCTGGCTGAAGAAGACAGAAGCAGAACTGTGCTGGGACTGGAACTGTGCTCCTGGCTGAACCAGACTGAGGCAGGACTGTCCTGGGGTCGGAACTGTGCTCCTGGCTGAAGCAGACAGAGGAGGAACTGTGCTGGGGCCGGAACTCTCCTCCTGGCTGAACCGAACAAAGACAGGACTGTGCTGGGGCTGGAACTGTGCTCCTAGCTGAACCAGACAGACAGGACTGTGCTGGGGTCGGAACTGTGCTCCTGGCTGAACCAGACAGAGGCAGGGCCGTGCTGGGGCCGGAACTGTGCTCCTAGCTGAACCAGACAGACAGGACTGTGCTGGTGCCAGAACTGAACTCCTGGCTGAACCAGACAGACAGGATTGTCCTGGGTCCGGAACTGTGCTCCTGGCTGAAGCAGACAGAGGCTGAACTGTGCTGGGGCCGGAAAAGTCCTCCTGGCTGAACCAGACAGAGGCAGGGCCATGTTGGGGCCACAACTGTGCTCCTGGCTGAAGCAGACAGAAATGGAACTGTGCTGGGACCGGAACTGTGCTCCTGGCTGAACCAGACAGAGGCAGGACTGTCCTGGGTCCGGAACTGTGCTCCTGGCTGAAGCAGACAGAGGGAGAACTGTGCTGGGGCCGGAAGTGTCCTCCTGGCTGAACCAGACAAAGACAGGACTGTGCTGGGGCCGGAACTGTGCTCCTAGCTGAACCAGACAGACAGGACTGTGCTGGGGACAGAACTGTGCTCCTGGCTGAACCAGACAGAGGCAGAGCCGTGCTGGTGCTGGAACTGTGCACCTGGCTGAAGCAGACAGAGGCAGAACTGTGCTGGGGCCGGAACTGTGCTCCTGGCTGAACCAGACAGAGGCAGGGTCATGCTGGGTCCGGAACTGTGCTCCTGGCTGAAGCAGACAGAGGCAGAGCTGTGCTGGGGCCGGAACTGTGCTCCTGGCTGAACCAGACAGAGACAGGGCCGTGATGGGGCCAGAACTGTGCTCCTGGCTGAAGCAAACAGAGACAGGACTGGGCTGGGGCCAGAACTGTGCTCCTGGCTGAACCAGACAGAGACAGGACCGTTCTGGGGCCAAAACTGTAATCCTGGCTGAAACACACAGAGGCAGAAGTGTGCTGGGGCCAGAACTGTGGTCCTGGCTGAACCAGTCAAGGACAGGACTGTGCTGGAGCCGGAACTGTGCTCCTAGCTGAACCAGTCAAGGACAGGACTGTGCTGGGGCCGGAACTGTGTTCCTAGCTGAACCAGACAGACAGGACTGTGCTGGGGGCGGAACTGTGCTCCTGGCTGAACTAGACAGAGGCATAACTGTGCTGGGGACGGAACTGCGCTCCTGGCTGAACCAAACAAAGAGAGGACTGTCCTGGGGCCGGAACTGTAATCCTGGCTGAACCACACAGAGGCAGAAGTGTGCTGGGGCCAGAACTGTGGTCCTGGCTGAACCAGACAGAGGCAGGACTGTGCTGGAACTGTGCTCCTGGCTGAAGCAGACAGAGGCAGAACTGTGCTGGGGCTGGAACTGTCCTCCTGGCTGAACCAGACAAAGATAGGACTGTGCTAGGGCCAGAACTGTACTCCTAGCTGAACCAGACAGAGACAGGACTGTGCTGGGGCCGGAACTGTTCCGCTGGCTGAACCAGACAGAGGCACGACTGTCCTGGGCAGGAACTGTGCTCCTGACTGAACCAGACAGAGGCAGGGCCGTGTTGGGGCCACAACTGTGCTCCCGGCTGAACCAGACAGAGGCAGGGCTGTGCTGGTGCCAGAACTGTGCTTCTGGCTGAAGCAGACAGAGGCAGAACTGTGCTGGGGGCGGAACTGTGCTCCTGACTGAACCAGTCAAGGACAGGACTGTGCTGGGGCCGAAACTGTGTTCCTAGCTGAACCAGACAGAGGCAGAACTGTGCTGGGGCTGGAACTGTGCTCCTGGCTGAAGCAGTCAGAGGCAGAACTGTGCTGGGGCCGGAACTGTCCTCCAGGCTGAACCAGACAGAGGCAGGGCCATGTTGGGGACACAACTATGCTCCTGGCTGAAGCAGATAGAAGCGGAACTGTGCTGGGACCGGAACTGTGCTCCTGGCTGAAGTAGACAGAGGCAGAACTGTGCTGGGGCCAGCACTGTACTCCTGGCTGAACCAGACAGAGGCAGAACTGTGCTGGGGCCGGAAGTGTCCTCCTGGCATAACCAGACAAAGACAGGACTGTGCTGGGGCCGGAACTGTGCTCCTAGCTGAACCAGACAGACAGGACTGTGCTGGGGCCGGAACTGTGCTCTTGGCTGAACCAGACAGAGGCAGGGCCGTGCTGGTGCTGGAACTGTGCACCTGGCTGAAGAAGACAGAGGCAGAACTGTGCTGGGGTCGGAACTGTGCTCCTGGCTGATCCAGACAGAGGCAGGGTAATGCTGGGTCCGGAACTGTGCTCCTGGCTGAAGCAGACAGAGGCAGAACTGTGCTAGGGCCGGAACTGTGCTCCTGACTGAACCAGTCAAGGACAGGACTGTGCTGGGGCCGAAACTGTGTTCCTAGCTGAACCAAACAGACAGGACTGTGCTGGGGCCGGAACTGTGCTCCTGGCTGAACCAGACAGAGGCAGAACTGTGCTGGGGCCGGAACTGTGCTCCTGGCTGAAGCAGTCAGAGGCAGAACTGTGCTGGGGCCGGAACTGTCCTCCTGGCTGAACCAGACAGAGGCAGGGCCATGTTGGGGCCACAACTGTGCTCCTGGCTGAAGCAGATAGAAGCGTAACTGTGCTGGGACCGGAACTGTGCTCCTGGCTGAAGTAGACAGAGGCAGAACTGTGCTGGGGCTGGAACTGTACTCCTGGCTGAACCAGACAAAGACAGGACTGTGCTGGGGCCGGAACTGTGCTCCTAGCTGAACCAGATAGAGACAGGACTCTGCTGGGGCCGGAATTGTTCCGCTGGTTGAACCAGACAGAGGCAGGACTGTCCTGGGCAGGAACTGTGCTCCTGACTGAACCAGACAGAGGCAGGGCCGTGTTGGGGCCACAACTGTGCTCCTGGCTGAAGCAGACAGAGGCAGAACTGTCCTGGGACAGGAACTGTGCTCTTGGCAGAACCAGACAAAGACAGGACTGTGCTGGGGCCTGAACTGTGCTCCTAGATAAACCAGACAGACAGGACAGTGCTGGGGCCGGAACTGTGCTCCTGGATGAACCAGACAGAGGCAGGGCTGTGCTGGTGCCAGAACTGTGCTCCTGGCTGAAGCAGACAGAGGCAGAACTGTGCTGGGGCCGGAACTGTGCTCCTGACTGAACCAGACAGAGGCAGGGCGTCCTGGGGCCAGAACTGTACTCCTGGCTAAAGCAGACAGAGGCAGAACTGTGCTGGGGCCAGAACTGTGCTCCTGACTGAACCAGACAGAGACCGGACTGTGCTGGGGCCGGAACTGTGCTTTTGGATGAACCAGACAGAGGCAGGACTGTGCTGGGGCCTGAACTGTGCTGCTGGCTGAACCAGACAGAGGCTGGACTGTGCTGGGCCGGAACTGTGCTCCTGGCTGAACCAGACAAAGATAGGACTGTCCAGGGGCTGGAACTTTGCTCCTGGCTGAAGCAGACTGAGGCAGAACAGTGCTGGGGCCAGAACTGTCCTCCTGGCTGAACCGGACAAAGACAGGACTGTGCTAGGGCGGGAACTGTGCACCTAGCTGAACCACACAGAGACAGGACTGTGCTGGGGCCGGAACTGTAATCCCAGCTGAACCAGACAGAGACAGGACTGTGCTGCGGCTGGAACTGTTCCGCTGGCTGAACCAGACAGAGGCAGGACTGTCCTGGGCAGGAACTGTGCTCCTGACTGAACAAGACAGAGGCAGGGCCATGTTGGGGCCACAACTGTGCTTCCGGCTGAACCAGACAGAGGCAGGGCTGTGCTGGTGCCAGAACTGTGCTCCTGGCTGAAGCAGACAGAGGCAGAACTGTGCTGGGGCCGGAACTGTGCTCCTGACTGAACCAGTCAAGGACAGGACTGTGCTGGGGCCGAAACTGTGTTCCTAGCTGAACCAGACAGACAGGACTGTGCTGGGGCCAGAACTGTGCTCCTGGCTGAACCAGACATAGGCAGAACTGTGCTGGGGCCGGAACTGTGCTCCTGGCTGAAGCAGTCAGAGGCAGAACTGTGCTGGGGCCGGAACTGTGCTCCTGACTGAACCAGTCAAGGACAGGACTGTGCTGGGGCCGAAACTGTGTTCCTAGCTGAACCAGACAGACAGGACTGTGCTGGGGCCGGAACTGTGCTCCTGGCTGAACCAGACATAGGCAGAACTGTGCTGGGGCCGGAACTGTGCTCCTGGCTGAAGCAGTCAGAGGCAGAACTGTGCTGGGGCCGGAACTGTCCTCCTGGCTGGACCAGACAGAGGCAGGGCCATGTTGGGGCCACAACTGTGCTCCTGGCTGAAGCAGATAGAAGCGGAACTGTGCTGGGACCGGAACTGTGCTCCTGGCTGAAGCAGACAGAGCCAGGGTCATGCTGGGTCCGGAACTGTGCTCCTGGCTGAAGTAGACAAAGACAGGACTGTGCTGGGGCTGGAACTGTGCTCCTAGCTGAACCAGACAGACAGGACTGTGCTGGGGCCGGAACGGTGCTCTTGGCTGAACCAGACAGAGGCAGGGCCATGTTGGGGCCACAACTGTGCTCCTGGCTGAAGCAGACAGAAATGGAACTGTGCTGGGACCGGAACTGTGCTCCTGGCTGAACCAGACAGAGGCAGGACTGTCCTGGGTCCGGAACTGTGCTCCTGGCTGAAGCAGACAGAGGGAGAACTGTGCTGGGGCCGGAAGTGTCCTCCTGGCTGAACCAGACAAAGACAGGACTGTGCTGGGGCCGGAACTGTGCTCCTAGCTGAACCAGACAGACAGGACTGTGCTGGGGACAGAACTGTGCTCCTGGCTGAACCAGACAGAGGCAGAGCCGTGCTGGTGCTGGAACTGTGCACCTGGCTGAAGCAGACAGAGGCAGATCTGTGCTGGGGCCGGAACTGTGCTCCTGGCTGAACCAGACAGAGGCAGGGTCATGCTGGGTCCGGAACTGTGCTCCTGGCTGAAGCAGACAGAGGCAGAGCTGTGCTGGGGCCGGAACTGTGCTCCTGGCTGAACCAGACAGAGACAGGGCCGTGATGGGGCCAGAACTGTGCTCCTGGCTGAAGCAAACAGAGACAGGACTGGGCTGGGGCCGGAACTGTGCTCCTGGCTGAACCAGACAGAGACAGGACCGTTCTGGGGCCAAAACTGTAATCCTGGCTGAAACACACAGAGGCAGAAGTGTGCTGGGGCCAGAACTGTGGTCCTGGCTGAACCAGTCAAGGACAGGACTGTGCTGGAGCCGGAACTGTGCTCCTAGCTGAACCAGTCAAGGACAGGACTGTGCTGGGGCCGGAACTGTGTTCCTAGCTGAACCAGACAGACAGGACTGTGCTGGGGGCGGAACTGTGCTCCTGGCTGAACTAGACAGAGGCATAACTGTGCTGGGGACGGAACTGCGCTCCTGGCTGAACCAAACAAAGAGAGGACTGTCCTGGGGCCGGAACTGTAATCCTGGCTGAACCACACAGAGGCAGAAGTGTGCTGGGGCCAGAACTGTGGTCCTGGCTGAACAAGACAGAGGCAGGACTGTGCTGGAACTGTGCTCCTGGCTGAAGCAGACAGAGGCAGAACTGTGCTGGGGCTGGAACTGTCCTCCTGGCTGAACCAGACAAAGATAGGACTGTGCTAGGGCCAGAACTGTACTCCTAGCTGAACCAGACAGAGACAGGACTGTGCTGGGGCCGGAACTGTTCCGCTGGCTGAACCAGACAGAGGCACGACTGTCCTGGGCAGGAACTGTGCTCCTGACTGAACCAGACAGAGGCAGGGCCGTGTTGGGGCCACAACTGTGCTCCCGGCTGAACCAGACAGAGGCAGGGCTGTGCTGGTGCCAGAACTGTGCTTCTGGCTGAAGCAGACAGAGGCAGAACTGTGCTGGGGGCGGAACTGTGCTCCTGACTGAACCAGTCAAGGACAGGACTGTGCTGGGGCCGAAACTGTGTTCCTAGCTGAACCAGACAGAGGCAGAACTGTGCTGGGGCTGGAACTGTGCTCCTGGCTGAAGCAGTCAGAGGCAGAACTGTGCTGGGGCCGGAACTGTCCTCCAGGCTGAACCAGACAGAGGCAGGGCCATGTTGGGGACACAACTATGCTCCTGGCTGAAGCAGATAGAAGCGGAACTGTGCTGGGACCGGAACTGTGCTCCTGGCTGAAGTAGACAGAGGCAGAACTGTGCTGGGGCCAGCACTGTACTCCTGGCTGAACCAGACAGAGGCAGAACTGTGCTGGGGCCGGAAGTGTCCTCCTGGCATAACCAGACAAAGACAGGACTGTGCTGGGGCCGGAACTGTGCTCCTAGCTGAACCAGACAGACAGGACTGTGCTGGGGCCGGAACTGTGCTCTTGGCTGAACCAGACAGAGGCAGGGCCGTGCTGGTGCTGGAACTGTGCACCTGGCTGAAGAAGACAGAGGCAGAACTGTGCTGGGGTCGGAACTGTGCTCCTGGCTGATCCAGACAGAGGCAGGGTAATGCTGGGTCCGAAACTGTGCTCCTGGCTGTAGCAGACAGAGGCAGAACTGTGCTGGGGCTGGAACTGTGCTCCTGACTGAACCAGTCAAGGACAGGACTGTGCTGGGGCCGAAACTGTGTTCCTAGCTGAACCAAACAGACAGGACTGTGCTGGGGCCGGAACTGTGCTCCTGGCTGAACCAGACAGAGGCAGAACTGTGCTGGGGCCGGAACTGTGCTCCTGGCTGAAGCAGTCAGAGGCAGAACTGTGCTGGGGCCGGAACTGTCCTCCTGGCTGAACCAGACAGAGGCAGGGCCATGTTGGGGCCACAACTGTGCTCCTGGCTGAAGCAGATAGAAGCGGAACTGTGCTGGGACCGGAACTGTGCTCCTGGCTGAAGTAGACAGAGGCAGAACTGTGCTGGGGCTGGAACTGTACTCCTAGCTGAACCAGACAAAGACAGGACTGTGCTGGGGCCGGAACTGTGCTCCTAGCTGAACCAGATAGAGACAGGACTCTGCTGGGGCCGGAATTGTTCCGCTGGTTGAACCAGACAGAGGCAGGACTGTCCTGGGCAGGAACTGTGCTCCTGACTGAACCAGACAGAGGCAGGGCCGTGTTGGGGCCACAACTGTGCTCCTGGCTGAAGCAGACAGAGGCAGAACTGTCCTGGGACAGGAACTGTGCTCTTGGCAGAACCAGACAAAGACAGGACTGTGCTGGGGCCTGAACTGTGCTCCTAGATAAACCAGACAGACAGGACAGTGCTGGGGCCGGAACTGTGCTCCTGGATGAACCAGACAGAGGCAGGGCTGTGCTGGTGCCAGAACTGTGCTCCTGGCTGAAGCAGACAGAGGCAGAACTGTGCTGGGGCCGGAACTGTGCTCCTGACTGAACCAGACAGAGGCAGGGCGTCCTGGGGCCAGAACTGTACTCCTGGCTAAAGCAGACAGAGGCAGAACTGTGCTGGGGCCAGAACTGTGCTCCTGACTGAACCAGACAGAGACAGGACTGTGCTGGGGCCGGAACTGTGCTTTTGGATGAACCAGACAGAGGCAGGACTGTGCTGGGGCCTGAACTGTGCTGCTGGCTGAACCAGACAGAGGCTGGACTGTGCTGGGCCGGAACTGTGCTCCTGGCTGAACCAGACAAAGATAGGACTGTCCAGGGGCTGGAACTTTGCTCCTGGCTGAAGCAGACTGAGGCAGAACAGTGCTGGGGCCAGAACTGTCCTCCTGGCTGAACCGGACAAAGACAGGACTGTGCTAGGGCGGGAACTGTGCACCTAGCTGAACCACACAGAGACAGGACTGTGCTGGGGCCGGAACTGTAATCCCAGCTGAACCAGACAGAGACAGGACTGTGCTGCGGCTGGAACTGTTCCGCTGGCTGAACCAGACAGAGGCAGGACTGTCCTGGGCAGGAACTGTGCTCCTGACTGAACAAGACAGAGGCAGGGCCATGTTGGGGCCACAACTGTGCTTCCGGCTGAACCAGACAGAGGCAGGGCTGTGCTGGTGCCAGAACTGTGCTCCTAGCTGAAGCAGACAGAGGCAGAACTGTGCTGGGGCCGGAACTGTGCTCCTGACTGAACCAGTCAAGGACAGGACTGTGCTGGGGCCGAAACTGTGTTCCTAGCTGAACCAGACAGACAGGACTGTGCTGGGGCCAGAACTGTGCTCCTGGCTGAACCAGACATAGGCAGAACTGTGCTGGGGCCGGAACTGTGCTCCTGGCTGAAGCAGTCAGAGGCAGAACTGTGCTGGGGCCGGAACTGTCCTCCTGGCTGGACCAGACAGAGGCAGGGCCATGTTGGGGCCACAACTGTGCTCCTGGCTGAAGCAGATAGAAGCGGAACTGTGCTGGGACCGGAACTGTGCTCCTGGCTGAAGCAGACAGAGGCAGGGTCATGCTGGGTCCGGAACTGTGCTCCTGGCTGAAGTAGACAAAGACAGGACTGTGCTGGGGCTGGAACTGTGCTCCTAGCTGAACCAGACAGACAGGACTGTGCTGGGGCCGGAACTGTGCTCTTGGCTGAACCAGACAGAGGCAGGGCCGTGCTGGTGCTGGAACTGTGCACCTGGCTGAAGAAGACAGAGGCAGAACTGTGCTGGGTTCGGAACTGTGCTCCTGGCTGATCCAGACAGAGGCAGGGTCATGCTGGGTCCGGAACTGTGTTTCTGGCTGAAGCAGACAGAGGCAGAACTGTGCTGGGGCCGGAACTGTGCTCCTGGCTGAACCAGACAGAGACAGGGCCGTGCTGTGGCCGGAATTGTGCTCCTGGCTGAAGCAAACAGAGACAGGACTGGGATGGGTCCGAAACTGTGCTCCTGGCTGAACCAGACAGAGACAGGACCGTTCTGGGGCCGGAACTGTAATCCTGGCTGAACCACACAGAGGCAGAAGTGTGCTGGGGCCGGTACTGGGCTGCTGGATGAAGCAGACAGAGACAGGACTGTGCTGGGGCCGGAACTGTCCTCCTTTCTGAACCAGACAAAGACAGAACTGTGCTGGGGCCGGAACTGTCCTCCTTTCTGAACCAGACAAAGACAGAACTGTGCTGGGGCCGGAACTGTTCTCCTAGCGTAACCAGACAGACAGGACTATGCTGGGGGCGGAACTGTGCTCCTAGCTGAACCAGACAGACAGGACTGTGCTGGGACCGGAACTCTGCTCCTAGCTGTACCAGTCAAGGACAGGACTTTGCTGGGGCCGGAACTGTGTTCCTAGCTGAACCGGACAGACTAGACTGTGCTGGGGCCAGAACTGTGCTCCTGGCTGAACCAGACAGAGGCAGAACTGTGCTGGGGCCAGAACTGTGCTTCTGGCTGAACCAAACAAAGAGAGGACTGTCCTGGGGCCGGAACTGTGCTCCTGGCTGAATCAGACAGAGGCAGAACTGTGCTGGGGTGCTGTAACTGTCCTCCTGGCTGAACCAGACAGAGGCAGGGCCATGTTGGGGCCACAACTGTGCTCCTGGCTGAAGCAGACAGAAGCAGAACTGTGCTGGGACTGGAACTGTGCTCCTGGCTGAACCAGACTGAGGCAGGACTGTCCTGGGTCGGAACTCTGCTCCTGGCTGAAGCAGACAGAGGCAGAACTGTGCTGGGGCCGGAACTCTCCTCCTGGCTGAACCGAACAAAGACAGGACTGTGCTGGGGCCAGAACTGTGCTCCTAGCTGAACCAGACAGACAGGACTATGCTGGGGTCGGAACTGTGCTCCTGGCTGAACCAGACAGAGGCAGGGCCGTGCTGGTGCCGGAACTGTGCTCCTAGCTGAACCGGACAGACAGGACTGTGCTGGTGCCAGAACTGTACTCCTGGCTGAACCAGACAGACAGGATTGTCCTGGGTCCGGAACTGTGCTCCTGGCTGAAGCAGACAGAGGCTGAACTGTGCTGGGGCCGGAACTGTCCTCCTGGCTGAACCAGACAGAGGCAGGGCCACGTTGGGGCCACAACTGTGCTCCTGGCTGAACCAGACAGAGGCAGAACTGTGCTGGGGCCGGAACTGTGCTTCTGGCTGAAGCAGATAGAGGCAGAACTGTGCTGGGGCCGGAACTGTGCTCCTGGCTGAAGCAGTCAGAGGCAGAACTGTGCTGGGGCCGGAACTGTCCTCCTGGCTGAACCAGACAGAGGCAGGGCCATGTTGGGGCCACAACTGTGCTCCTGGCTGAAGCAGATAGAAGCGGAACTGTGCTGGGACCGGAACTGTGCTCCTGGCTGAAGTAGACAGAGGCAGAACTGTGCTGGGGCCGGAACTGTACTCCTGGCTGAACCAGACAAAGACAGGACTGTGCTGGGGCCGGAACTGTGCTCCTAGCTGAACCAGATAGAGACAGGACTCTGCTGGGGCCGGAATTGTTCCGCTGGTTGAACCAGACAGAGGCAGGACTGTCCTGGGCAGGAACTGTGCTCCTGACTGAACCAGACAGAGGCAGGGCCGTGTTGGGGCCACAACTGTGCTCCTGGCTGAAGCAGACAGAGGCAGAACTGTCCTGGGACAGGAACTGTGCTCTTGGCAGAACCAGACAAAGACAGGACTGTGCTGGGGCCTGAACTGTGCTCCTAGATAAACCAGACAGACAGGACAGTGCTGGGGCCGGAACTGTGCTCCTGGATGAACCAGACAGAGGCAGGGCTGTGCTGGTGCCAGAACTGTGCTCCTGGCTGAAGCAGACAGAGGCAGAACTGTGCTGGGGCCGGAACTGTGCTCCTGACTGAACCAGACAGAGGCAGGGCGTGCTGGGGCCAGAACTGTACTCCTGGCTAAAGCAGACAGAGGCAGAACTGTGCTGGGGCCAGAACTGTGCTCCTGACTGAACCAGACAGAGACAGGACTGTGCTGGGGCCGGAACTGTGCTTTTGGATGAACCAGACAGAGGCAGGACTGTGCTGGGGCCTGAACTGTGCTGCTGGCTGAACCAGACAGAGGCTGGACTGTGCTGGGCCGGAACTGTGCTCCTGGCTGAACCAGACAAAGATAGGACTGTCCAGGGGCTGTAACTTTGCTCCTGGCTGAAGCAGACTGAGGCAGAACAGTGCTGGGGCCAGAACTGTCCTCCTGGCTGAACCGGACAAAGACAGGACTGTGCTCGGGCGGGAACTGTGCACCTAGCTGAACCACACAGAGACAGGACTGTGCTGGGGCCGGAACTGTAATCCCAGCTGAACCATAAAGAGACAGGACTGTGCTGCGGCTGGAACTGTTCCGCTGGCTGAACCAGACAGAGGCAGGACTGTCCTGGGCAGGAACTGTGCTCCTGACTGAACCAGACAGAGGCAGGGCCATGTTGGGGCCACAACTGTGCTTCCGGCTGAACCAGACAGAGGCAGGGCTGTGCTGGTGCCAGAACTGTGCTCCTGGCTGAAGCAGACAGAGGCAGAACTGTGCTGGGGCCGGAACTGTGCTCCTGACTGAACCAGTCAAGGACAGGACTGTGCTGGGGCCGAAACTGTGTTCCTAGCTGAACCAGACAGACAGGACTGTGCTGGGGCCGGAACTGTGCTCCTGGCTGAACCAGACATAGGCAGAACTGTGCTGGGGCCGGAACTGTGCTCCTGGCTGAAGCAGTCAGAGGCAGAACTGTGCTGGGGCCGGAACTGTCCTCCTGGCTGGACCAGACAGAGGCAGGGCCATGTTGTGGCCACAACTGTGCTCCTGGCTGAAGCAGATAGAAGCGGAACTGTGCTGGGACCGGAACTGTGCTCCTGGCTGAAGCAGACAGAGGCAGGGTCATGCTGGGTCCGGAACTGTGCTCCTGGCTGAAGTAGACAAAGACAGGACTGTGCTGGGGCTGGAACTGTGCTCCTAGCTGAACCAGACAGACAGGACTGTGCTGGGGCCGGAACTGTGCTCTTGGCTGAACCAGACAGAGGCAGGGCCGTGCTGGTGCTGGAACTGTGCACCTGGCTGAAGAAGACAGAGGCAGAACTGTGCTGGGTTCGGAACTGTGCTCCTGGCTGATCCAGACAGAGGCAGGGTCATGCTGGGTCCGGAACTGTGTTTCTGGCTGAAGCAGACAGAGGCAGAACTGTGCTGGGGCCGGACCTGTGCTCCTGGCTGAACCAGACAGAGACAGGGCCGTGCTGTGTCCGGAATTGTGCTCCTGGCTGAAGCAAACAGAGACAGGACTGGGATGGGTCCGAAACTGTGCTCCTGGCTGAACCAGACAGAGACAGGACCGTTCTGGGGCCGGAACTGTAATCCTGGCTGAACCACACAGAGGCAGAAGTGTGCTGGGGCCGGTACTGGGCTGCTGGATGAAGCAGACAGAGACAGGACTGTGCTGGGGCCGGAACTGTCCTCCTTACTGAACCAGACAAAGACAGAACTGTGCTGGGGCCGGAACTGTCCTCCTTTCTGAACCAGACAAAGACAGAACTGTGCTGGGGCCGGAACTGTTCTCCTAGCGTAACCAGACAGACAGGACTATGCTGGGGGCGGAACTGTGCTCCTAGCTGAACCAGACAGACAGGACTGTGCTGGGACCGGAACTCTGCTCCTAGCTGTACCAGTCAAGGACAGGACTTTGCTGGGGCCGGAACTGTGTTCCTAGCTGAACCGGACAGACTAGACTGTGCTGGGGCCAGAACTGTGCTCCTGGCTGAACCAGACAGAGGCAGAACTGTGCTGGGGCCGGAACTGTGCTTCTGGCTGAACCAAACAAAGAGAGGACTGTCCTGGGGCCGGAACTGTGCTCCTGGCTGAATCAGACAGAGGCAGAACTGTGCTGGGGTGCTGTAACTGTCCTCCTGGCTGAACCAGACAGAGGCAGGGCCATGTTGGGGCCACAACTGTGCTCCTGGCTGAAGCAGACAGAAGCAGAACTGTGCTGGGACTGGAACTGTGCTCCTGGCTGAACCAGACTGAGGCAGGACTGTCCTGGGTCGGAACTCTGCTCCTGGCTGAAGCACACAGAGGCAGGACTGTGCTGGGGCCGGAACTCTCCTCCTGGCTGAACCGAACAAAGACAGGACTGTGCTGGGGCCAGAACTGTGCTCCTAGCTGAACCAGACAGACAGGACTATGCTGGGGTCGGAACTGTGCTCCTGGCTGAACCAGACAGAGGCAGGGCCGTGCTGGTGCCGGAACTGTGCTCCTAGCTGAACCAGACAGACAGGACTGTGCTGGTGCCAGAACTGTACTCCTGGCTGAACCAGACAGACAGGATTGTCCTGGGTCCGGAACTGTGCTCCTGGCTGAAGCAGAAAGAGGCTGAACTGTGCTGGGGCCGGAACTGTCCTCCTGGCTGAACCAGACAGAGGCAGGGCCATGTTGGGGCCACAACTGTGCTCCTGGCTGAAGCAGACAGAAACAGAACTGTGCTGGGACCGGAACTGTGCTCCTGGCTGAACCAGACAGAGGCAGGACTGTGCTAGGGCCGGAAGTGTCCTCCTGGCTGAACCAGACAGACAGGACTGTGCTGGGGATGGAACTGTGCTCCTGGCTGAACCAGACAGAGGCAGAGCCGTGCTGGTGCTGGAACTGTGCACCTGGCTGAAGCAGACAGAGGCAGGACTGTGCTGGGGCCGGAACTGTGCTCCTGGCTGAACCAGACAGAGGCAGGGTCATGCTGGGTCCGGAACTGTGCTCCTGGCTGAAGCAGACAGAGGCAGAGCTGTGCTGGGGCCGGAACTGTGCTCCTGGCTGAACAAGACAGAGACAGGGCCGTGATGGGGCCAGAACTGTGCTCCTGGCTGAAGCAAACAGAGACAGGACTGGGCTGGGGCCGGAACTGTGCTCCTGGCTGAACCAGACAGAGACAGGACCGTTCTGGGGCCGAAACTGTAATCCTGGCTGAAACACACAGAGGCAGAAGTGTGCTGGGGCCAGAACTGTGGTCCTGGCTGAACCAGTCAAGGACAGGACTGTGCTGGAGCTGGAACTGTTCTCCTAGCTGAACCAGTCAAGGACAGGACTGTGCTGGGGCCGCAACTGTGTTCCTAGCTGAACCAGACAGACAGGACTGTGCTGGGGGCGGAACTGTGCTCCTGGCTGAACCAGACAGAGGCATAACTGTGCTGGGGCCGGAACTGTGCTCCTGGCTGAACCAACCAAAGAGAGGACTGTCCTGGGGCCGGAACTGTGCTCCTGGCTGAAGCAGACAGAGGCAGAACTGTGCTGGGGCCGGACCTGTCCTCCTGGCTGAACCAGACAGAGGCAGGGCCATGTTGGGGCCACAACTGTGCTCATGGCTGAAGCAGACAGAATCAGAACTGTGCTGGGACCGGAACTGTGCTCCTGGCTGAACCAGACAGAGGCAGGACTGTCCTGGGGCCGGAACTGTGCTCCTGGCTGAAGCAGACAGAGGCAGAACTGTGCTGGGGCCGGAACTGTCTTCCTGGCTGAACCAGACAGAAACAGGACTGTGCTGGGGCCGGAACTGTGCTCCTGGCTGAACCAGACAGAGGCAGGGCCGTGCTGGTGCTGGAACTGTGCACCTGGCTGAAGCAGACAGAGGCAGAACTCTGCTGGGGCCGGAACTGTGCTCCTGGCTGAAGCAGACAGAGACAGGACCGTTCTGGGGCCGGAACTGTAATCCTGGCTGAACCACACAGAGGCAGAAGTGTGCTGGGGCCAGAACTGTGCTCCTGGCTGAACCAGACAGAGACAGGAACGTGCTAGGGTCGGAACTGTGCTCCTGGCTGATCCAGACAGAGGCAGAAGTGTGCTAGGGCCAG
Organism: Triturus cristatus; assembly: GCF_964204655.1. Taxonomy (NCBI): domain Eukaryota; kingdom Metazoa; phylum Chordata; class Amphibia; order Caudata; family Salamandridae; genus Triturus; species Triturus cristatus. The sequence continues at coordinate 1,337,037 of NW_028188469.1, forward strand.
AACTGTGCTCCTGGCTGAACCAGACAGAGGCAGAAGTGTGCTGGGGCCAGAACTGTGCTCCTGGCTGAACCAGACAGAGGCAGAATGGTGCTGGGGCCGGAACTGTGCTCCTGGCTGCACCATACAGAGGCAGGCCTGTCCTGGGGCCGGAACTGTGGTTTTGGCAGAACCAGACAGAGGCAGGACTATGCTGGAGCCAGAACTGAGCTTTTGGCTGGCTGAACCAGACAAAGATATGTCTGTGCTGGGGACGAACTGTGCTCCTCGCTGAACCAGACAGAGACAGGACTGTGCTGGGGCTGGAACTGTGCTCCTGGCTGAACCAGACAGAGGCAGGACTGTGTTGGGGCCAGTACTGTGCTCCTGTCTGAACTAGACAGAGGCAGGACTGTGCTGGAGCCGGAATTGTCCTCCTGGCTGAACCAGACAAAGACAGAACTGTGCTGGGGCCGGAACCGTGCTCCCGGCTGAAGCAGACAGAGGCAGAAGTGTGATGGGGCCTGAACTGTGCTCCAGTCTGAACCAGACAGAGACAGAACGGTGCTGGGGCTGGAGCTGTGCTCCTGGCTGAACCAGACAGAGGTAGAACTGTGCTGGGGCTGCAACTCTCCTCCTGGCTGAACCAGACAAAGTTAGGACTGTGCTGGGGCCAGAACTATGCTCCTGGCTGAACCAGACAGAGACAGGGCCGCGCTGGAGCGGGAACTGTGCTCCTGGCCGAACCATACAGAGGCAGAACTGTGCTGGGGCCGGAACTGCGCTCCTGGCTGTACCAGACAGAGACAGGTCTGTGCTGGGGCCAGAATTGTTCTCCTGGCTGAACCAGACAGATGCAGAACTGTGCTGGGGCCGGAACTGGGATCCTGGATGAACCAGACAGAGACAGGACTGTGCTGGGGCCGGAACTGGGCTCCTGGCTGAACCAGACAAAGACAGAACTGTGCTGGGGCTGGAACTGTCCTCCTGGCTGAACCAGACAAAGACAGGACTGTGCTGGGGCCGTTACTGTGCTCCTGGCTGAAGCAGATAGAGGCAGAACTGTGCTGGGGCTGGAACTGTGCTCCTGGCTGAAGCAGAGAGAGGCAGGACTGTCCTGGGGCCGGAACTGTGCTCCTGGCTGAAGCAGACAGAGGCAGAACTGTGCTGGGACCAGAACTGTACTCCTGGCAGAACCAGACAAAGACAGGACTGTGCTGGGGCCGGAACTGTGCTCCTAGCTGAATCAGACAGACAGGACTGTGCTGGGGCCGGAACTGTGCTCTTGGCTGAACCAGACAGAGGCAGGGCCGTGCTGGTGCTGGAACTGTGCACCTGGCTGAAGAAGACAGAGGCAGAACTGTGCTGGGGTCGTAACTGTGCTCCTGGCTGATCCAGACAGAGGCAGGGTCATGCTGGGTCCGGAACTGTGCTCCTGGCTGAAGCGGACAGAGGCAGAACTGTGCTGGGGCCGGAACTGTGCTCCTGGCTTAACCAGGCAGAGACAGGGCCGTGCTGTGGCCAGAACTGTGCTCCTGGCTGAAGCAGAGACAGGACTGGGCTGGGGCCGGAACTGTGCTCCTGGCTGAACCAGACAGAGACAGGACCGTTCTAGGGCCAGAACTGTAATCCTGGCTGAACCACACAGAGGCAGAAGTGTGCTGGGGCCAGAACTGTGGTCCTGGCTGAACCAGACAGAGGCAGGACTGTGCTGGGGCCGGAACTGTGCTCCTGGCTGAAGCAGACAGAGGCAGGACTGTACTGGGGCTGGAACTGTCCTCCTGGCTGAACCAGACAAAGATAGGACTGTGCTGGGGCCGGAACTGTACTCCTAGCTGAACCAGACAGAGACAGGACTCTGCTGTGGCCGGAACTGTTCCGCTGGCTGAACCAGACAGAGGCAGGACTGTCCTGGGCAGGAACTGTGCTCCTGACTGAACCAGACAGAGGCAGGGCCGTGTTGGGGCCACAACTGTGCTCCTGGCTGAAGCAGACAGAGGCAGAACTGTGCTGGGACCGGAACTGTGCTCCTGGCAGAACCAGACAAAGACAGGACTGTGCTGGGGCCTGAACTGTGCTCCTAGTTAAACCAAACAGACAGGACTGTGCTGGGGCCGGAACTGTGCTCCTGGCTGAACCAGACAGAGGCAGGGCTGTGCTGGTGCCAGAACTGTGCTCCTGGCTGAAGCAGACAGAGGCAGAACTGTGCTGGGGCCGGAACTGTGCTCCTGACTGAACCAGACAGAGGCAGGGCGTGCTGGGGCCAGAACTGCACTCCTGGCTAAAGCAGACAGAGGCAGAACTGTGCTGAGGGCAGAACTGTGCTCCTGACTGAACCAGACAGAGACAGGACTGTGCTGGGGCTGGAACTGTGCTTTTGGATGAACCAGACAGAGGCAGGACTGTGCTGGGGCCTGAACTGTGCTGCTGGCTGAACCAGACAGAGGCAGGACTGTGCTGGGCCGGAACTGTGCTCCTGGCTGAACCAAAGAAAGATAGGACTGTCCAGGGGCCGGAACTGTGCTCCTGGCTGAAGCAGACAGAGGCAGAACAGTGCTGGGGCCAGAACTGTCCTCCTGGCTGAACCAGACAAAGACAGGACTGTGCTAGGGTGGGAACTGTGCTCCTAGCTGAACCACACAGAGACAGGACTGTGCTGGGGCCGGAACTGTGCTCCTGGCTGAACCAGACAGAGGCAGGGCCGTGTTGGGGCCACAATTCTGCTCCTGGCTGAAGCAGACAAAGTCAGAACTGTGCTGGGACCGGAACTGTGCTCCTGGCTGAAGCAGACAGAGGCAGAAGTGTGCTGGGGCCGTAACTGTGCTCCTGGATGAACCAGACAGAGGCAGAAGTGTGCTGGGGCCAGAACTGTGCTCCAGGCTGAACCGGACAGAGGCAGAACAGTGCTGGGGCCGGAACTGTGCTCCTGGCTGAACCAGGCAGAGTTAGGGCCGCGCTGGAGCGGGAACTGTGCTCCTGGCTGAACCATACAGAGGCAGAACTGTGCTGGGGCCGGAACTGTGCTCCTGGCTGAACCAGACAGAGACAGGTCTGTGTTGGGGCCGGAACTGTGCTCCTGGCTGAACCAGACAGAGGCAGAACTGTGCTGGGGCCGGTACAGGGCTGCTGGATGAAGCAGACAGAGACAGGACTGTGCTGGGGCCGGAACTGTCCTCCTTTCTGAACCAAACAAAGACTGAACTGTGCTGGGATCGGAACTGTTCTCCTAGCTGAACCAGACAGACAGGACTGTGCTGGGGCGGAACTGTGCTCCTAGCTGAACCAGACAGACAGGACTGTGCTGGGGCCGGAACTCTGCTCCTAGCTGTACCAGTCAAGGACAGGACTTTGCTGGGGCCGGAACTGTGTTCCTAGCTGAACCGGACAGACAGGACTGTGCTGGGGCCGGAACTGTGCTCCTGGCTGAACCAGACAGAGGCAGAACTGTGCTGGGGCCGGAACTGTGCTTCTGGCTGAACCAAACAAAGAGAGCACTGTCCTGGGGCCGGAACTGTTCTCCTGGCTGAAGCAGACAGAGGCAGAAATGTGCTGGGGGGCTGTAACTGTCCTCCTGGCTGAACCAGACAGAGGCAGGGCCATGTTGGGGCCACAACTGTGCTCCTGGCTGAAGAAGACAGAAGCAGAACTGTGCTGGGACTGGAACTGTGCTCCTGGCTGAACCAGACTGAGGCAGGACTGTCCTGGGGTCGGAACTGTGCTCCTGGCTGAAGCGGACAGAGGAGGAACTGTGCTGGGGCCGGAACTCTCCTCCTGGCTGAACCGAACAAAGACAGGACTGTGCTGGGGCCGGAACTGTGCTCCTAGCTGAACCAGACAGACAGGACTGTGCTGGGTCGGAACTGTGCTCCTGGCTGAACCAGACAGAGGCAGGGCCGTGCTGGGGCCGGAACTGTGCTCCTAGCTGAACCAGACAGACAGGACTGTGCTGGTGCCAGAACTGAACTCCTGGCTGAACCAGACAGACAGGATTGTCCTGGGTCCGGAACTGTGCTCCTGGCTGAAGCAGACAGAGGCTGAACTGTGCTGGGGCCGGAAAAGTCCTCCTGGCTGAACCAGACAGAGGCAGGACTGTCCTGGGTCCGGAACTGTGCTCCTGGCTGAAGCAGACAGAGGGAGAACTGTGCTGGGGCCGGAAGTGTCCTCCTGGCTGAACCAGACAAAGACAGGACTGTGCTGGGGCCGGAACTGTGCTCCTAGCTGAACCAGACAGACAGGACTGTGCTGGGGACAGAACTGTGCTCCTGGCTGAACCAGACAGAGGCAGAGCCGTGCTGGTGCTGGAACTGTGCACCTGGCTGAAGCAGACAGAGGCAGAACTGTGCTGGGGCCGGAACTGTGCTCCTGGCTGAACCAGACAGAGGCAGGGTCATGCTGGGTCCGGAACTGTGCTCCTGGCTGAAGCAGACAGAGGCAGAGCTGTGCTGGGGCCGGAACTGTGCTCCTGGCTGAACCAGACAGAGACAGGGCCGTGATGGGGCCAGAACTGTGCTCCTGGCTGAAGCAAACAGAGACAGGACTGGGCTGGGGCCGGAACTGTGCTCCTGGCTGAACCAGACAGAGACAGGACCGTTCTGGGGCCAAAACTGTAATCCTGGCTGAAACACACAGAGGCAGAAGTGTGCTGGGGCCAGAACTGTGGTCCTGGCTGAACCAGTCAAGGACAGGACTGTGCTGGAGCCGGAACTGTGCTCCTAGCTGAACCAGTCAAGGACAGGACTGTGCTGGGGCCGGAACTGTGTTCCTAGCTGAACCAGACAGACAGGACTGTGCTGGGGGCGGAACTGTGCTCCTGGCTGAACTAGACAGAGGCATAACTGTGCTGGGGACGGAACTGCGCTCCTGGCTGAACCAAACAAAGAGAGGACTGTCCTGGGGCCGGAACTGTAATCCTGGCTGAACCACACAGAGGCAGAAGTGTGCTGGGGCCAGAACTGTGGTCCTGGCTGAACCAGACAGAGGCAGGACTGTGCTGGAACTGTGCTCCTGGCTGAAGCAGACAGAGGCAGAACTGTGCTGGGGCTGGAACTGTCCTCCTGGCTGAACCAGACAAAGATAGGACTGTGCTAGGGCCAGAACTGTACTCCTAGCTGAACCAGACAGAGACAGGACTGTGCTGGGGCCGGAACTGTTCCGCTGGCTGAACCAGACAGAGGCACGACTGTCCTGGGCAGGAACTGTGCTCCTGACTGAACCAGACAGAGGCAGGGCCGTGTTGGGGCCACAACTGTGCTCCCGGCTGAACCAGACAGAGGCAGGGCTGTGCTGGTGCCAGAACTGTGCTTCTGGCTGAAGCAGACAGAGGCAGAACTGTGCTGGGGGCGGAACTGTGCTCCTGACTGAACCAGTCAAGGACAGGACTGTGCTGGGGCCGAAACTGTGTTCCTAGCTGAACCAGACAGAGGCAGAACTGTGCTGGGGCTGGAACTGTGCTCCTGGCTGAAGCAGTCAGAGGCAGAACTGTGCTGGGGCCGGAACTGTCCTCCAGGCTGAACCAGACAGAGGCAGGGCCATGTTGGGGACACAACTATGCTCCTGGCTGAAGCAGATAGAAGCGGAACTGTGCTGGGACCGGAACTGTGCTCCTGGCTGAAGTAGACAGAGGCAGAACTGTGCTGGGGCCAGCACTGTACTCCTGGCTGAACCAGACAGAGGCAGAACTGTGCTGGGGCCGGAAGTGTCCTCCTGGCATAACCAGACAAAGACAGGACTGTGCTGGGGCCGGAACTGTGCTCCTAGCTGAACCAGACAGACAGGACTGTGCTGGGGCCGGAACTGTGCTCTTGGCTGAACCAGACAGAGGCAGGGCCGTGCTGGTGCTGGAACTGTGCACCTGGCTGAAGAAGACAGAGGCAGAACTGTGCTGGGGTCGGAACTGTGCTCCTGGCTGATCCAGACAGAGGCAGGGTAATGCTGGGTCCGGAACTGTGCTCCTGGCTGAAGCAGACAGAGGCAGAACTGTGCTGGGGCCGGAACTGTGCTCCTGACTGAACCAGTCAAGGACAGGACTGTGCTGGGGCCGAAACTGTGTTCCTAGCTGAACCAAACAGACAGGACTGTGCTGGGGCCGGAACTGTGCTCGTGGCTGAACCAGACAGAGGCAGAACTGTGCTGGGGCCGGAACTGTGCTCCTGGCTGAAGCAGTCAGAGGCAGAACTGTGCTGGGGCCGGAACTGTCCTCCTGGCTGAACCAGACAGAGGCAGGGCCATGTTGGGGCCACAACTGTGCTCCTGGCTGAAGCAGATAGAAGCGGAACTGTGCTGGGACCGGAACTGTGCTCCTGGCTGAAGTAGACAGAGGCAGAACTGTGCTGGGGCTGGAACTGTACTCCTGGCTGAACCAGACAAAGACAGGACTGTGCTGGGGCCGGAACTGTGCTCCTAGCTGAACCAGATAGAGACAGGACTCTGCTGGGGCCGGAATTGTTCCGCTGGTTGAACCAGACAGAGGCAGGACTGTCCTGGGCAGGAACTGTGCTCCTGACTGAACCAGACAGAGGCAGGGCCGTGTTGGGGCCACAACTGTGCTCCTGGCTGAAGCAGACAGAGGCAGAACTGTCCTGGGACAGGAACTGTGCTCTTGGCAGAACCAGACAAAGACAGGACTGTGCTGGGGCCTGAACTGTGCTCCTAGATAAACCAGACAGACAGGACAGTGCTGGGGCCGGAACTGTGCTCCTGGATGAACCAGACAGAGGCAGGGCTGTGCTGGTGCCAGAACTGTGCTCCTGGCTGAAGCAGACAGAGGCAGAACTGTGCTGGGGCCGGAACTGTGCTCCTGACTGAACCAGACAGAGGCAGGGCGTCCTGGGGCCAGAACTGTACTCCTGGCTAAAGCAGACAGAGGCAGAACTGTGCTGGGGCCAGAACTGTGCTCCTGACTGAACCAGACAGAGACAGGACTGTGCTGGGGCCGGAACTGTGCTTTTGGATGAACCAGACAGAGGCAGGACTGTGCTGGGGCCTGAACTGTGCTGCTGGCTGAACCAGACAGAGGCTGGACTGTGCTGGGCCGGAACTGTGCTCCTGGCTGAACCAGACAAAGATAGGACTGTCCAGGGGCTGGAACTTTGCTCCTGGCTGAAGCAGACTGAGGCAGAACAGTGCTGGGGCCAGAACTGTCCTCCTGGCTGAACCGGACAAAGACAGGACTGTGCTAGGGCGGGAACTGTGCACCTAGCTGAACCACACAGAGACAGGACTGTGCTGGGGCCGGAACTGTAATCCCAGCTGAACCAGACAGAGACAGGACTGTGCTGCGGCTGGAACTGTTCCGCTGGCTGAACCAGACAGAGGCAGGACTGTCCTGGGCAGGAACTGTGCTCCTGACTGAACAAGACAGAGGCAGGGCCATGTTGGGGCCACAACTGTGCTTCCGGCTGAACCAGACAGAGGCAGGGCTGTGCTGGTGCCAGAACTGTGCTCCTGGCTGAAGCAGACAGAGGCAGAACTGTGCTGGGGCCGGAACTGTGCTCCTGACTGAACCAGTCAAGGACAGGACTGTGCTGGGGCCGAAACTGTGTTCCTAGCTGAACCAGACAGACAGGACTGTGCTGGGGCCGGAACTGTGCTCCTGGCTGAACCAGACATAGGCAGAACTGTGCTGGGGCCGGAACTGTGCTCCTGGCTGAAGCAGTCAGAGGCAGAACTGTGCTGGGGCCGGAACTGTCCTCCTGGCTGGACCAGACAGAGGCAGGGCCATGTTGGGGCCACAACTGTGCTCCTGGCTGAAGCAGATAGAAGCGGAACTGTGCTGGGACCGGAACTGTGCTCCTGGCTGAAGCAGACAGAGGCAGGGTCATGCTGGGTCCGGAACTGTGCTCCTGGCTGAAGTAGACAAAGACAGGACTGTGCTGGGGCTGGAACTGTGCTCCTAGCTGAACCAGACAGACAGGACTGTGCTGGGGCCGGAACTGTGCTCTTGGCTGAACCAGACAGAGGCAGGGCCGTGCTGGTGCTGGAACTGTGCGCCTGGCTGAAAAAGACAGAGGCAGAACTGTGCTGGGTTCGGAACTGTGCTCCTGGCTGATCCAGACAGAGGCAGGGTCATGCTGGGTCCGGAACTGTGTTTCTGGCTGAAGCAGACAGAGGCAGAACTGTGCTGGGGCCGGAACTGTGCTCCTGGCTGAACCAGACAGAGACAGGGCCGTGCTGTGGCCGGAATTGTGCTCCTGGCTGAAGCAAACAGAGACAGGACTGGGATGGGTCCGAAACTGTGCTCCTGGCTGAACCAGACAGAGACAGGACCGTTCTGGGGCCGGAACTGTAATCCTGGCTGAACCACACAGAGGCAGAAGTGTGCTGGGGCCGGTACTGGGCTGCTGGATGAAGCAGACAGAGACAGGACTGTGCTGGGGCCGGAACTGTCCTCCTTTCTGAACCAGACAAAGACAGAACTGTGCTGGGGCCGGAACTGTCCTCCTTTCTGAACCAGACAAAGACAGAACTGTGCTGGGGCCGGAACTGTTCTCCTAGCGTAACCAGACAGACAGGACTATGCTGGGGGCGGAACTGTGCTCCTAGCTGAACCAGACAGACAGGACTGTGCTGGGACCGGAACTCTGCTCCTAGCTGTACCAGTCAAGGACAGGACTTTGCTGGGGCCGGAACTGTGTTCCTAGCTGAACCGGACAGACTAGACTGTGCTGGGGCCAGAACTGTGCTCCTGGCTGAACCAGACAGAGGCAGAACTGTGCTGGGGCCGGAACTGTGCTTCTGGCTGAACCAAACAAAGAGAGGACTGTCCTGGGGCCGGAACTGTGCTCCTGGCTGAATCAGACAGAGGCAGAACTGTGCTGGGGTGCTGTAACTGTCCTCCTGGCTGAACCAGACAGAGGCAGGGCCATGTTGGGGCCACAACTGTGCTCCTGGCTGAAGAAGACAGAAGCAGAACTGTGCTGGGACTGGAACTGTGCTCCTGGCTGAACCAGACTGAGGCAGGACTGTCCTGGGTCGGAACTCTGCTCCTGGCTGAAGCAGACAGAGGCAGAACTGTGCTGGGGCCGGAACTCTCCTCCTGGCTGAACCGAACAAAGACAGGACTGTGCTGGGGCCAGAACTGTGCTCCTAGCTGAACCAGACAGACAGGACTATGCTGGGGTCGGAACTGTGCTCCTGGCTGAACCAGACAGAGGCAGGGCCGTGCTGGTGCCGGAACTGTGCTCCTAGCTGAACCGGACAGACAGGACTGTGCTGGTGCCAGAACTGTACTCCTGGCTGAACCAGACAGACAGGATTGTCCTGGGTCCGGAACTGTGCTCCTGGCTGAAGCAGACAGAGGCTGAACTGTGCTGGGGCCGGAACTGTCCTCCTGGCTGAACCAGACAGAGGCAGGGCCATGTTGGGGCCACAACTGTGCTCCTGGCTGAAGCAGACAGAAACAGAACTGTGCTGGGACCGGAACTGTGCTCCTGGCTGAACCAGACAGAGGCAGAACTGTGCTGGGGCTGGAACTGTGCTTCTGGCTGAAGCAGATAGAGGCAGAACTGTGCTGGGGCCGGAAATGTGCTCCTGGCTGAAGCAGTCAGAGGCAGAACTGTGCTGGGGCCGGAACTGTCCTCTTGGCTGAACCAGACAGAGGCAGGGCCATGTTGGGGCCACAACTGTGCTCCTGGCTGAAGCAGATAGAAGCGGAACTGTGCTGGGACCGGAACTGTGCTCCTGGCTGAAGTAGACAGAGGCAGAACTGTGCTGGGGCCGGAACTGTACTCCTGGCTGAACCAGACAAAGACAGGACTGTGCTGGGGCCGGAACTGTGCTCCTAGCTGAACCAGATAGAGACAGGACTCTGCTGGGGCCGGAATTGTTCCGCTGGTTGAACCAGACAGAGGCAGGACTGTCCTGGGCAGGAACTGTGCTCCTGACTGAACCAGACAGAGGCAGGGCCGTGTTGGGGCCACAACTGTGCTCCTGGCTGAAGCAGACAGAGGCAGAACTGTCCTGGGACAGGAACTGTGCTCTTGGCAGAACCAGACAAAGACAGGACTGTGCTGGGGCCTGAACTGTGCTCCTAGATAAACCAGACAGACAGGACAGTGCTGGGGCCGGAACTGTGCTCCTGGATGAACCAGACAGAGGCAGGGCTGTGCTGGTGCCAGAACTGTGCTCCTGGCTGAAGCAGACAGAGGCAGAACTGTGCTGGGGCCGGAACTGTGCTCCTGACTGAACCAGACAGAGGCAGGGCGTGCTGGGGCCAGAACTGTACTCCTGGCTAAAGCAGACAGAGGCAGAACTGTGCTGGGGCCAGAACTGTGCTCCTGACTGAACCAGACAGAGACAGGACTGTGCTGGGGCCGGAACTGTGCTTTTGGATGAACCAGACAGAGGCAGGACTGTGCTGGGGCCTGAACTGTGCTGCTGGCTGAACCAGACAGAGGCTGGACTGTGCTGGGCCGGAACTGTGCTCCTGGCTGAACCAGACAAAGATAGGACTGTCCAGGGGCTGTAACTTTGCTCCTGGCTGAAGCAGACTGAGGCAGAACAGTGCTGGGGCCAGAACTGTCCTCCTGGCTGAACCGGACAAAGACAGGACTGTGCTAGGGCGGGAACTGTGCACCTAGCTGAACCACACAGAGACAGGACTGTGCTGGGGCCGGAACTGTAATCCCAGCTGAACCATAAAGAGACAGGACTGTGCTGCGGCTGGAACTGTTCCGCTGGCTGAACCAGACAGAGGCAGGACTGTCCTGGGCAGGAACTGTGCTCCTGACTGAACCAGACAGAGGCAGGGCCATGTTGGGGCCACAACTGTGCTTCCGGCTGAACCAGACAGAGGCAGGGCTGTGCTGGTGCCAGAACTGTGCTCCTGGCTGAAGCAGACAGAGGCAGAACTGTGCTGGGGCCGGAACTGTGCTCCTGACTGAACCAGTCAAGGACAGGACTGTGCTGGGGCCGAAACTGTGTTCCTAGCTGAACCAGACAGACAGGACTGTGCTGGGGCCGGAACTGTGCTCCTGGCTGAACCAGACATAGGCAGAACTGTGCTGGGGCCGGAACTGTGCTCCTGGCTGAAGCAGTCAGAGGCAGAACTGTGCTGGGGCCGGAACTGTCCTCCTGGCTGGACCAGACAGAGGCAGGGCCATGTTGGGGCCACAACTGTGCTCCTGGCTGAAGCAGATAGAAGCGGAACTGTGCTGGGACCGGAACTGTGCTCCTGGCTGAAGCAGACAGAGGCAGGGTCATGCTGGGTCCGGAACTGTGCTCCTGGCTGAAGTAGACAAAGACAGGACTGTGCTGGGGCTGGAACTGTGCTCCTAGCTGAACCAGACAGACAGGACTGTGCTGGGGCCGGAACTGTGCTCTTGGCTGAACCAGACAGAGGCAGGGCCGTGCTGGTGCTGGAACTGTGCACCTGGCTGAAGAAGACAGAGGCAGAACTGTGCTGGGTTCGGAACTGTGCTCCTGGCTGATCCAGACAGAGGCAGGGTCATGCTGGGTCCGGAACTGTGTTTCTGGCTGAAGCAGACAGAGGCAGAACTGTGCTGGGGCCGGAACTGTGCTCCTGGCTGAACCAGACAGAGACAGGGCCGTGCTGTGCCCGGAATTGTGCTCCTGGCTGAAGCAAACAGAGACAGGACTGGGATGGGTCCGAAACTGTGCTCCTGGCTGAACCAGACAGAGACAGGACCGTTCTGGGGCCGGAACTGTAATCCTGGCTGAACCACACAGAGGCAGAAGTGTGCTGGGGCCGGTACTGGGCTGCTGGATGAAGCAGACAGAGACAGGACTGTGCTGGGGCCGGAACTGTCCTCCTTACTGAACCAGACAAAGACAGAACTGTGCTGGGGCCAGAACTGTCCTCCTTTCTGAACCAGACAAAGACAGAACTGTGCTGGGGCCGGAACTGTTCTCCTAGCGTAACCAGACAGACAGGACTATGCTGGTGGCGGAACTGTGCTCCTAGCTGAACCAGACAGACAGGACTGTGCTGGGACCGGAACTCTGCTCCTAGCTGTACCAGTCAAGGACAGGACTTTGCTGGGGCCGGAACTGTGTTCCTAGCTTAACCGGACAGACTAGACTGTGCTGGGGCCAGAACTGTGCTCCTGGCTGAACCAGACAGAGGCAGAACTGTGCTGGGGCCGGAACTGTGCTTCTGGCTGAACCAAACAAAGAGAGGACTGTCCTGGGGCCGGAACTGTGCTCCTGGCTGAATCAGACAGAGGCAGAACTGTGCTGGGGTGCTGTAACTGTCCTCCTGGCTGAACCAGACAGAGGCAGGGCCATGTTGGGGCCACAACTGTGCTCCTGGCTGAAGCAGACAGAAGCAGAACTGTGCTGGGACTGGAACTGTGCTCCTGGCTGAACCAGACTGAGGCAGGACTGTCCTGGGTCGGAACTCTGCTCCTGGCTGAAGCAGACAGAGGCAGAACTGTGCTGGGGCCGGAACTCTCCTCCTGGCTGAACCGAACAAAGACAGGACTATGCTGGGGCCAGAACTGTGCTCCTAGCTGAACCAGACAGACAGGACTATGCTGGGGTCGGAACTGTGCTCCTGGCTGAACCAGACAGAGGCAGGGCCGTGCTGGTGCCGGAACTGTGCTCCTAGCTGAACCAGACAGACAGGACTGTGCTGGTGCCAGAACTGTACTCCTGGCTGAACCAGACAGACAGGATTGTCCTGGGTCCGGAACTGTGCTCCTGGCTGAAGCAGAAAGAGGCTGAACTGTGCTGGGGCCGGAACTGTCCTCCTGGCTGAACCAGACAGAGGCAGGGCCATGTTGGGGCCACAACTGTGCTCCTGGCTGAAGCAGACAGAAACAGAACTGTGCTGGGACCGGAACTGTGCTCCTGGCTGAACCAGACAGAGGCAGGACTGTGCTGGGGCCGGAAGTGTCCTCCTGGCTGAACCAGACAGACAGGACTGTGCTGGGGACGGAACTGTGCTCCTGGCTGAACCAGACAGAGGCAGAGCCGTGCTGGTGCTGGAACTGTGCACCTGGCTGAAGCAGACAGAGGCAGGACTGTGCTGGGGCCGGAACTGTGCTCCTGGCTGAACCAGACAGAGACAGGGTCATGCTGGGTCCGGAACTGTGCTCCTGGCTGAAGCAGACAGAGGCAGAGCTGTGCTGGGGCCGGAACTGTGCTCCTGGCTGAACAAGACAGAGACAGGGCCGTGATGGGGCCAGAACTGTGCTCCTGGCTGAAGCAAACAGAGACAGGACTGGGCTGGGGCCGGAACTGTGCTCCTGGCTGAACCAGACAGAGACAGGACCGTTCTGGGGCCGAAACTGTAATCCTGGCTGAAACACACAGAGGCAGAAGTGTGCTGGGGCCAGAACTGTGGTCCTCGCTGAACCAGTCAAGGACAGGACTGTGCTGGAGCTGGAACTGTTCTCCTAGCTGAACCAGTCAAGGACAGGACTGTGCTGGGGCCGGAACTGTGTTCCTAGCTGAACCAGACAGACAGGACTGTGCTGGGGGCGGAACTGTGCTCCTGGCTGAACCAGACAGAGGCATAACTGTGCTGGGGCCGGAACTGTGCTCCTGGCTGAACCAACCAAAGAGAGGACTGTCCTGGGGCCGGAACTGTGCTCCTGGCTGAAGCAGACAGAGGCAGAACTGTGCTGGGGCCGGACCTGTCCTCCTGGCTGAACCAGACAGAGGCAGGGCCATGTTGGGGCCACAACTGTGCTCATGGCTGAAGCAGACAGAATCAGAACTGTGCTGGGACCGGAACTGTGCTCCTGGCTGAACCAGACAGAGGCAGGACTGTCCTGGGGCCGGAACTGTGCTCCTGGCTGAAGCAGACAGAGGCAGAACTGTGCTGGGGCCGGAACTGTCTTCCTGGCTGAACCAGACAGAGACAGGACTGTGCTGGGGCCGGAACTGTGCTCCTGGCTGAACCAGACAGAGGCAGGGCCGTGCTGGTGCTGGAACTGTGCACCTGGCTGAAGCAGACAGAGGCAGAACTCTGCTGGGGCCGGAACTGTGCTCCTGGCTGAAGCAGACAGAGACAGGACCGTTCTGGGGCCGGAACTGTAATCCTGGCTGAACCACACAGAGGCAGAAGTGTGCTGGGGCCAGAACTGTGGTCCTGGCTGAACCAGACAGAGGCAGGACTGTGCTGGGGCTGGAACTGTGCTCCTGGCTGAAGAAGACAGAGGCAGAACTGTGCTGGGGCTGGATCTGTCCTCCTGGCTGAACCAGACAAAGATAGGACTGTGCTGGGGCCGGAACTGTACTCCTAGCTGAACCAGACAGAGACAGGACTGTGCTGGGGCCGGAACTGTTCCGCTGGCTGAACCAGACAGAGGAAGGACTGTCCTGGGCAGGAACTGTGCTCCTGACTGAACCAGACAGAGGCAGGGCCGTGTTGGGGCCACAACTGTGCTCCTGGCTGAACCAGACAGAGGCAGGGCTGTGCTCGTGCCAGAACTGTGCTCCTGACTGAACCAGTCAAGGACAGGACTGTGCTGGGGCCGAAACTGTGTTCCTAGCTGAACCAGACAGACAGGACTGTGCTGGGGCCGGAACTGTGCTCCTGGCTGAACCAGACAGAGGCAGAACTGTGCTGGGGCCGGAACTGTGCTCCTGGCTGAAGCAGTCAGAGGCAGAAATGTGCTGGGGCCGGAACTGTCCTCCTGGCTGAACCAGACAGAGTCAGGGCCATGTTGGGGCCACAACTGCGCTCCTGGCTGAAGCAGATAGAAGCGGAACTGTGCTGGGACCGGAACTGTGCTCCTGGCTGAAGTAGACAGAGGCAGAACTGTGCTGGGGCCGGAACTGTACTCCTGGCTGAACCAGAAAAAGACAGGACTGTGCTGGGGCCGGAACTGTGCTCCTAGCTGAACCAGACAGACAGGACTGTGCTGGGGCCGGAACTGTGCTCTTGGCTGATCCAGACAGAGGCAGGGCCGTGCTGGTGCTGGAACTGTGCACCTGGCTGAAAAAGACAGAGGCAGAACTGTGCTGGGGTCGGAACTGTGCTCCTGGCTGATCCAGACAGAGGCAGGGTCATGCTGGGTTCGGAACTGTGCTCCTGGCTGAAGCAGACAGAGGCAAAACTGTGCTGGGGCCGGAACTGTGCTCCTGGCTGAACCAGACAGAGACAGGGCCGTGCTGTGGCCGGAACTGTGCTCCTGGCTGAAGCAAACAGAGACAGGACTGGGCTGGGGCCGAAACTGTGCTCCTGGCTGAACCAGACAGAGACAGGACCGTTCTGGGGCCGGAACTGTAATCCTGGCTGAAGCACACAGAGGCAGAAGTGTGCTGGGGCCAGAACTGTTGTCCTGGCTGAACCAGACAAAGATAGGACTGTGCTGGGGCCGGAACTGTACTCCTAGCTGAACCAGACAGAGACTGGACTCTGCTGGGGCCGGAATTGTTCCGCTGGCTGAACCAGATAGAGGCAGGACTGTCCTGTGCAGGAACTGTGCTCCTGACTGAACCAGACAGAGGCAGGGCCATGTTGGGGCCACAACTGTGCTCCTGGCTGAAGCAGACAGAGGCAGAACTGTGCTGGGACCAGAACTGTGCTCCTGGCAGAACCAGACAAAGACAGGACTGTGCTGGGGCCTGAACTGTGCTCCTAGCTAAACCAGACAGACAGGACTGTGCTGGGGCCGGAACTGTGCTCCTGGCTAAACCAGGCAGAGGCAGGGCTGAGCTGGTGCCAGAACTGTGCTCCTGGCTGAAGCAGACAGAGGCAGTACTGTGCTGGGGCCGGAACTGTGCTCCTGACTGAACCAGACAGTGGCAGGGTGTGCTGGGGCCAGAACTGTACTCCTGGCTAAAGCAGACAGAGGCAGAACTGTGCTGGGGCCAGAACTGTGCTCCTGACTGAACCAGACAGAGACAGGACTGTGCTGGGGCCGGAACTGTGCTTTTGGATGAACCAGACAGAGGCAGGACTGTGCTGGGGCCTGAACTGTGCTGCTGGCTGAACCAGACAGAGGCTGGACTGTGCTGGGCCGGAACTGTGCTCCTGGCTGAACCAGACAATGATAGGACTGTCCAGGGGCCGGAACTGTGCTCCTAGCTGAAGCAGACAGAGGCAGAACAGTGCTGGGGCCAGAACTGTC
Organism: Triturus cristatus; assembly: GCF_964204655.1. NCBI lineage: Eukaryota > Metazoa > Chordata > Amphibia > Caudata > Salamandridae > Triturus > Triturus cristatus. The sequence goes on from NW_028188469.1 coordinate 1,353,053, forward strand.
CTCCTGGCTGAACCAGACAAAGACAGGACTGTGCTAGGGCAGGAACTGTGCACCTAGCTGAACCACACAGAGACAGGACTGTGCTGGGACCGGAACAGTACTCCTAGCTGAACCAGACAGAGACAGGACTGTGCTGGGGCCGGAACTGTTCCGCTGGCTGAACCAGACAGAGGCAGGACTGTCCTGGGCAGGAACTGTGCTCCTGACTGAACCAGACAGAGGCAGGGCCGTGTTGGGGTCACAACTGTGCTTCCGGCTGAACCAGACAGAGGCAGGGCTGTGCTGGTGCCAGAACTGTGCTCCTGGCTGAAGCAGACAGAGGCAGAACTGTGCTGGGGCCGGAACTGTGCTCCTGACTGAACCAGTCAAGGACAGGACTGTGCTGGGGCCGAAACTGTGTTCCTAGCTGAACCAGACAGACAGGACTGTGCTGGGGCCGGAACTGTGCTCCTGGCTGAACAAGACAGAGGCAGAACTGTGCTGGGGCCGGAACTGTGCTCCTGGCTGAAGCAGTCAGAGGCAGAACTGTGCTGGGGCCGGAACTGTCCTCCTGGCTGAACCAGACAGAGGCAGGGCCATGTTGGGGCCACAACTGTTCTCCTGGCTGAAGCAGATAGAAGCGGCACTGTGCTGGGACCGGAACTGTGCTTCTGGCTGAAGCAGACAGAGGCAGAACTGTGCTGGGGCCGGAACTGTACTTCTGGCTGAACCAGACAAAGACAGGACTGTGCTGGGGCCGGAACTGTGCTCCTAGCTGAACCAGACAGACAGGACTGTGCTGGGGCCGGAACTGTCCTCTTGGCTGAACCAGACAGAGGCAGGGCCGTGCTGGTGCTGAAACTGTGCACCTGGCTGAAGAAGACAGAGGCAGAACTGTGCTGGGGTCGGAACTGTGCTCCTGGCTGATCCAGACAGAGGCAGGGTCATGCTGGGTCCGGAACTGTGCTCCTGGCTGAAGCAGACAGAGGCAGAACTGTTCTGGGGCCGGAATTGTGCTCCTGGCTGAACCAGACAGAGACAGGGCCGTGCTATGGCCGGAACTGTGCTCCTGGCTGAAGCAAACAGAGACAGGACTGGGATGGGGCCAAAACTGTGCTCCTGGCTGAACCAGACAGAGACAGGACCGTTCTGGGGCTGGAACTGTAATCCTGGCTGAACCACACAGAGGCAGAAGTGTGCTGGGGCCAGAACTGTGGTCCTGGCTGAACCAGACAGAGGCAGGACTGTGCTGGGGCTGGAACTGTACTCCTAGCTGAACCAGACAGAGACAGGACTGTGCTGGGGCCAGGAACTGTTCCGCTGGCTGAACCAGACAGAGGCAGGACTGTCCTGGGCAGGAACTGTGCTCCTGACTGAACCAGACAGAGGCAGGGCCGTGTTGGGGCCACAACTGTGCTCCTGGCTGAACCAGACAGAGGCAGGGCTGTGCTCGTGCCAGAACTGTGCTCCTGGCTGAAGCAGACAGAGGCAGAACTGTGCTGGGGCCGGAACTGTGCCCCTGACTGAACCAGTCAAGGACAGGACTGTGCTGGGGCCGAAACTGTGTTCCTAGCTGAACCAGACAGACAGGACTGTGCTGGGGCCGGAACTGTGCTCCTGGCTGAACCAGACAGAGGCAGAACTGTGCTGGGGCCGGAACTGTGCTCCTGGCTGAAGCAGTCAGAGGCAGAAATGTGCTGGGGCCGGAACTGTCCTCCTGGCTGAACCAGACAGAGTCAGGGCCATGTTGGGGCCACAACTGCGCTCCTGGCTGAAGCAGATAGAAGCGGAACTGTGCTGGGACCGGAACTGTGCTCCTGGCTGAAGTAGACAGAGGCAGAACTGTGCTGGGGCCGGAACTGTACTCCTGGCTGAACCAGAAAAAGACAGGACTGTGCTGGGGCCGGAACTGTGCTCCTAGCTGAACCAGACAGACAGGACTGTGCTGGGGCCGGAACTGTGCTCTTGGCTGATCCAGACAGAGGCAGGGCCGTGCTGGTGCTGGAACTGTGCACCTGGCTGAAAAAGACAGAGGCAGAACTGTGCTGGGGTCGGAACTGTGCTCCTGGCTGATCCAGACAGAGGCAGGGTCATGCTGGGTCCGGAACTGTGCTCCTGGCTGAAGCAGACAGAGACAGAACTGTGCTGGGGCCGGAACTGTGCTCCTGGCTGAACCAGACAGAGACAGGGCCGTGCTGTGGCCGGAACTGTGCTCCTGGCTGAAGCAAACAGAGACAGGACTGGGCTGGGGCCGAAACTGTGCTCCTGGCTGAACCAGACTGAGACAGGACCGTTCTGGGGCCGGAACTGTAATTCTGGCTGAAGCACACAGAGGCAGAAGTGTGCTGGGGCCAGAACTGTGGTCCTGGCTGAACCAGACAAAGATAGGACTGTGCTGGGGCCGGAACTGTACTCCTAGCTGAACCAGACAGAGGCTGGACTCTGCTGGGGCCGGAATTGTTCCACTGGCTGAACCAGACAGAGGAAGGACTGTCCTGGGCAGGAACTGTGCTCCTGACTGAAAAAGACAGAGGCAGGGCCGTGTTGGGGCCACAACTGTGCTCCTGGCTGAAGCAGACAGAGGCAGAACTGTGCTGGGACCAGAACTGTGCTCCTGGCAGAACCAGACAAAGACAGGACTGTGCTGGGGCTTGAACTGTGCTCCTAGCTAAACCAGACAGACAGGACTGTGCTGGGGCCGGAACTGTGCTCCTGGCTAAACCAGACAGAGGCAGGGCTGTGCTGGTGCCAGAACTGTGCTCCTGGCTGAAGCAGACAGAGGCAGTACTGTGCTGGGGCCGGAACTGTGCTCCTGACTGAACCAGACAGTGGCAGGGTGTGCTGGGGCCAGAACTGTACTCCTGGCTAAAGCAGACAGAGGCAGAACTGTGCTGGGGCCAGAACTGTGCTCCTGACTGAACCAGACAGAGACAGGACTGTGCTGGGGCCGGAACTGTGCTTTTGGATGAACCAGACAGAGGCAGGACTGTGCTGGGGCCTGAACTGTGCTGCTGGCTGAACCAGACAGAGGCTGGACTGTGCTGGGCCGGAACTGTGCTCCTGGCTGAAGCAGACAGAGGCAGAACAGTGCTGGGACCAGAACTGTCCTCCTGGCTGAACCAGACAAAGACAGGACTGTGCTAGGGCAGGAACTGTGCACCTAGCTGAACCACACAGAGACAGGACTGTGCTGGGACTGGAACTGTACTCCTAGCTGAACCAGACAGAGACAAGACTGTGCTGGGGCCGGAACTGTTCCACTGGCTGAACCAGACAGAGGCAGGACTGTCCTGGGCAGGAACTGTGCTCCTGACTGAACCAGACAGAGGCAGGGCCGTGTTGGGGTCACAACTGTGCTTCCGGCTGAACCAGACAGAGGCAGGGCTGTGCTGGTGCCAGAACTGTGCTCCTGGCTGAAGCAGACAGAGGCAGAACTGTGCTGGGGCCGTAACTGTGCTCCTGACTGAACCAGTCAAGGACAGGACTGTGCTGGGGCCGAAACTGTGTTCCTAGCTGAAAAAGACAGACAGGACTGTGCTGGGGCCGGAACTGTGCTCCTGGCTGAACCAGACAGAGGCAGAACTGTGCTGGGGCCGGAACTGTGCTCCTGGCTGAAGCAGTCAGAGGCAGAACTGTGCTAGGGCCGGAACTGTCCTCCTGGCTGAACCAGACAGAGGCAGGGCCATGTTGGGGCCACAACTGGTCTCCTGGCTGAAGCAGATAGAAGCGGAACTGTGCTGGGACCGGAACTGTGCTCCTGGCTGAAGCAGACAAAGACAGGACTGTGCTGGGGCCGGAACTGTGCTCCTAGCTGAACCAGACAGACAGGACTGTGCTGGGGCCGGAACTGTGCTCTTGGCTGAATCCAGACAGAGGCAGGGCCGTGCTGGTGCTGGAACTGTGCACCTGGCTGAAGAAGACAGAGGCAGAACTGTGCTGGGGTCGGAACTGTGCTCCTGGCTGATCCAGACAGAGGCAGGGTCATGCTGGGTCCGGAACTGTGCTCCTGGCTGAAGCAGACAGAGGCAGAACTGTTCTGGGGCCGGAACTGTGCTCCTGGCTGAACCAGACAGAGACAGGGCCGTGCTATGGCCGGAACTGTGCTCCTGGCTGAAGCAAACAGAGACAAGACTGGGATGGGGCCGAAACTGTGCTCCTGGCTGAAGCAGACAGAGGCAGAACTGTTCTGGGGTCGGAACTGTGCTCCTGGCTGAAGCAGACAGAGGCAGAACAGTGCTGGGGCCGAAACTCTCCTCCTGGCTGAACCGAACAAAGACAGGACTGTGCTGGGGCCGGAACTGTGCTCCTAGCTGAACCAGACAGACAGGACTGTGCTGGTGTTGGAACTGTGGTCCTGGCTGAACCAGACAGAGGCAGGGTCATGCTGGGTCCAGAACTGTGCTCCTGGCTGAAGCAGACAGAGGAAGAACTGTGCTGGGGCCGGAACTGTGCTCCTGGCTGAACTAGACAAAGACAGGACTGTCCTGGGGCTGGAACTGTCCTCCTGGCTGAACCAGACAAAGATAGGACTGTGCTGGGGCCGGAACTGTACTCCTAGCTGGACCAGACAGAGACAGGACTCTGCTGGGGCCGGAACTGTTCCGCTGGCTAAACCAGACAGAGGCAGGACTGTCCTGGGCAGGAACTGTGCTACTGACTGAACCAGACAGAGGCAGGGCCGTGTTGGGGCCACAACTGTGCTCCTGGCTAAAGGAGAGAGAGGCAGAACTGTAATGGGACCGGAACTGTGCTCCTGGCAGAACCAGACAAAGACAGGACTGTGCTGGGGCCTGAACTGTGCTCCTAGCTAAACCAGACAGACAGGACTGTGCTGGGCCCGGAACTGTGCTCCTGGCTGAACCAGACAGAGGCAGGGCTGTGCTGGTGCCAGAACTGTGCTCCTGGCTGAAGCAGACAGAGGCAGAACTGTGCTGGGGCCGGAACTGTGCTCCTGACTGAACCAGACAGAGGCAGGGCGTGCTGGGGCCAGAACTGTACTCCTGACTAAAGCAGACAGAGGCAGAACTGTGCTGGGGCCAGAGCTGTGCTCCTGACTGAACCAGACAGAGACAGGACTGTGCTGGGGCCGGAACTATGCTTTTGGATGAACCAGACAGAGGCAGGACTGTGCTGGGGCCTGAACTGTGCTGCTGGCTGAACCAGACAGAGGCAGGACTGTGCTGGGCCGGAACTGTGCTTCTGGCTGAACCAGACAAAGATAGGACTGTCCAGGGGCCGGAACTGTGCTCCTGGCTGAGGCAGATAGAGGCAGAACAGTGCTGGGGCCAGAACTGTCCTCCTGGCTGAATCAGACAAAGACAGGACTGTGCTAGGGCGGGAACTGTGCCGCTGGCTGAACCAGACAGAGGCAGGACTGTCCTGGGCAGGAACTTTGCTCCTGACTGAACCAGACAGAGGCAGGGCCGTGTTGGGGCCACAACTGTGCTCCTGGCTAAAGGAGAGAGAGGCAGAACTGTAATGGGACCGGAACTGTGCTCCTGGCAGAACCAGACAAAGACAGGACTGTGCTGGGGCCTGAACTGTGCTCCTAGCTAAACCAGACAGACAGGACTGTGCTGGGGCCGGAACTGTGCTCCTTGCTGAACCAGACAGAGGCAGGGCTGTGCTGGTGCCAGAACTGTGCTCCTGGCTGAAGCAGACAGAGGCAGAACTGTGCTGGGGCCGGAACTGTGCTCCTGACTGAACCAGACAGAGGCAGGGCGTGCTGGGGCCAGAACTGTACTCCTGACTAAAGCAGACAGAGGCAGAACTGTGCTGGGGCCAGAGCTGTGCTCCTGACTGAACCAGACAGAGACAGGACTGTGCTGGGGCCGGAACTGTGCTTTTGGATGAACCAGACAGAGGCAGGACTGTGCTGGGGCCTGAACTGTGCTGCTGGCTGAACCAGACAGAGGCAGGACTGTGCTGGGCCGGAACTGTGCTTCTGGCTGAACCAGACAAAGATAGGACTGTCCAGGGGCCGGAACTGTGCTCCTGCCTGAGGCAGACAGAGGCAGAACAGTGCTGGGGCCAGAACTGTCCTCCTGGCTGAATCAGACAAAGACAGGACTGTGCTAGGGCGGGAACTGTGCTCCTAGCTGAACCACACAGAGACAGGAATGTGCTGGGGCCGTAACTGTGCTCCTGGCTGAACCAGACAGAGGCAGGGCCGTATTGGGGCCACAACTCTGCTCCTGGCTGAAGCAGACAAAGTCAGAACTGTGCTGGGACCGGAACTGTGCTCCTGGCTGAAGCAGACAGAGGCAGAAGTGTGCTGGTGCTGTAACTGTGCTCCTGGATGTTCCAGACAGAGGCAGAAGTGTACTGGGGCCAGAACTGTGCTCCAGGCTGAACCGGACAGAGGCAAAACAGTGCTGGGGCCGGAACTGTGCTCCTGGCTGAACCAGACAGAGGCAGGACTGTGCTGGGTCCGGAACTGTGCTTTTGGCTGAACCAGACAGAGGCAGGACTGTGCTGGGGTCAGAACTGTGCTCCTGGCTGGCTGACCCAGACAGAGATAGGTTTGTACTGGGGCCGGAACTGTGCTCCTGGCTGAACCAGACAAAGGCAGGACTGTGCTGGGGCCGAAACTGTGCTCCTGGCTGAACCAGACAGAGGCAGGACTGTGCTGGGGCCGGAATTGTCCTCCTGGCTGAACCAGACAATGACAGAACTGTGCTGGGGCCAGAACTGTGCTCCTGGCTGAACCAGGCAGAGACAGGGCCGCGCTGGAGCAGGAACTGTGCTCCTGGCTGAACCAAACAAAGTCAGGACTGTCCTGGGGCCGGAACTGTGCTCCTGGCTGAACCAGACAGAGGCAGAACTGTGCTGGGGCAGGAACTGGGCTCCTGGATGAAGCAGACAGAGACAGGGCTGTGCTGGGGCCGGAACTGTCCTCCTTTCTGAACCAGACAAAGACAGAACTGTGCTGGTGCCGGAACTGTCCTCTTGGCTGAACCAGACAAAGACAGGACTGTGCTGGGGCCGGAACTGTGCTCCTAGCTGAACCAGACAGACAGGACTGTGCTGGGGCCGGAACTCTGCTCCTAGCTGAACCAGACAGACAGGACTGTGCTGGGACTGGAACTCTGCTTCTAGCTGAACCAGACAAGGACAGGACTGTGCTGGGGCCGGAACTGTGCTCCTAGCTGAACCAGACAGACCGGACTGTGCTGGTGCCGGAACTGTACTCCTGGCTGAACCAGTCAGAGGCAGAACTGTGCTGTGGCCAGAACTGTCCTTCTGGCTGAACCAAACAAAGTCAGGACTGTCCTGGGGCCGGAACTGTGCTCCTGGCTGAACCAGACGGAGACAGGGCCGTGCTGGAGCGGGAACTGTGCTCCTGGCTGAACCATACAGAGGCAGAACTGTGCTGGGGCCGGAACTGTGGTCCTGGCTGAACCAGACAGAGACAGGTCTGTGCTGGGGCCGGAACTGTACTCCTGGCTGAACCAGACAGAGGCAGAATTGTGCTGGGGCAGGAACTGGGCTCCTGGATGAAGCAGACAGAGACAGGACTGTGCTGGGGCCGTAACTGTCCTCCTAGCTGAACCAGACAGTGGCAGAACTGTGCTGGGGCCGGAACTGTGCTCATAGCTGAACCAGACAGACAGGACTGTGCTGTTGCCGGAACTGTACTCCTGGTTGAACCAGACAGACAGGATTGTCCTGGGTCCGGAACTGTGCTCCTGGCTGAAGCAGACAGAGGCTGAACTGTGCTGGGACCGAAACTGTCCTCCTGGCTGAACCAGACAGAAGCAGGGCCATGTTGGGGCCACAACTGTGCTCCTGGCTGAAGCAGACAGAAGCAGAACTGTGCTGGGACTGGAACTGTGCTCCTGGCTGAACCAGACTGAGGCAGGACTGTCCTGGGGTCGGAACTGTGCTCCTGGCTGAAGCAGACAGAGGCATAACAGTGCTGGGGCCGGAACTCTCCTCCTGGCTGAACCGAACAAAGACAGGACTGTGCTGGGGCCGGAACTGTGCTCCTAGCTGAACCAGACAGACAGGACTGTGTTGGTGTCGGAACTGTGCTCCTGGCTGAACCAGACAGAGGCAGGGCCGTGCTGGTGCTGGAACTGTGCTCCTGGCTGAAGCAGACAGAGGCATAACAGTGCTGGGGCCGGAACTCTCCTCCTGGCTGAACCGAACAAAGACAGGACTGTGCTGGGGCCGGAACTGTGCTCCTAGCTGAACCAGACAGACAGGACTGTGCTGGGGCCGGAACTGTGGTCCTGGCTGAACCAGACAGAGGCAGGGTCATGCTGGGTCCAGAACTGTGCTCCTGGCTGAAGCAGACAGAGGCAGAACTGTGCTGGGGCCGGAACTGTGCTCCTGGCTGAACTAGACAGAGACAGGGCCGTGCTGGGGCCGGAACTGTGCTCCTGGCTGAAGCAAACAGAGACAGGACTGGGCTGGGGCCGGAACTGTGCTCCTGGCTGAACCAGACAGAGACAGGACCGTTCTGGGGCCGGAACTGGAATCCTGGATGAACCAGACAGAGGCAGAAGTGTGCTGGGGCCAGGACTGTGGTCCTGGCTGAACCAGACAGAGGCAGAAGTGTGCTGGGGCCGGAGCAGTGCTCCTGGCTGAACCAGACAGAGACAGGACTGTGCTGGGGCCGGAACTGTGCTCCTGGCTGAACCAGACAGAGGCAGGACTGTGCTGGGGCCGGAACTGTGCTCCTGGCTGAACCAGACAAAGACAGGACTGTCCTGGGGCTGGAACTGTGATCCTGGCTGAAGCAGACAGAGACAGAACTGTGCTGAGGCTGGAACTGTCCTCCTGGCTGAACCAGACAAAGATAGGACTGTGCTGGGGCCGGAACTGAACTCCTAGCTGAACCAGACAGAGACAGGACTGTGCTGGGGCCCGAACTGTTCCGTTGGCTGAACCAGACAGAGGCAGGACTGTCCTGGGTAGGAACTGTGCTCCTGACTGAACCAGACAGAGGCAGGGCTGTGTTGGGGCCACAACTGGTCTCCTGGCTGAAGCAGACAGAGGCTGAACTGTGCTGGGACCGGAAATGTGCTCCTTGCAGAACCAGACAGAGGCAGGGCACTGCTGGGGTCGTAACTGTGCTCCTGGCTGAAGCAGACAGAGGCAGAACTGTGCTGGGGCCGGAACTGTGCTCCTGGCTGAACCAGACAGAGACAGGGCCGTGCTGGGGCCAGAACTGTGCTCCTGGTTGAAGCAGACAGAAACAGGACTGGGCTGGGGCCGAAACTGTGCTCCTGGCTTAACCAGACAGAGACAGGACCGTGCTGGGGCTGGAACTGTGCCCCTGGCTGAACCAGACAGAGGCAGAAGTGTGCTAGGGCCAGAACTGGGCTCCTGGCTGAACCAGACAGAGGCAGAAATGTGCTGGGGCTGGAACTGTGCTCCAGGCTGAACCAGACAGTGGCAGAACGGTGGTGGGGCCGGAACTTTGCTCCTGGCTTAAGCAGACAGAGGGAGGACTGTGCTGGGGCTGGAACTGTGCTTTTGGCTGAAGCACACAGAGGGAGGACTGTGCTGGGGCCGGAACTGTGCTCCTGGCTGGCTGAACCAGACAGAGACAGGTCTGTGCTGGGGCCAGAACTGTGCTCCTTGCTGAACCAGACAGACAGGACTGTACTGGGGCCCGAGCTGTGCTCCTAGCTGAATCAGACAAAGACAGGACTGTGCTGGGGCCCGAACTGTTCCGCTGGCTGAACCAGACAGAGGCAGGACTGGCTTGGGTAGGAACTAAGCTCCTGACTGAACCAGACAGAGGCAGGGCTGTGTTGGGGCCACAACTGTGCTCCTGGCTGAAGCAGACAGAGGCAGAACTGTGCTGGGACCAGAACTGTGCTCCTGGCAGAACCAGACAGAGGCAGGGCACTGCTGGGGTCGGAACTGTGCTCCTGGCTGAAGCAGACAGAGACAGAACTGTGCTGGGGCCGGAACTGTGCTCCTGGCTAAACCAGACAGAGACAGGGCCGTGCTGGGGCCAGAACTATGCTCCTGGCTGAAGCAGACAGAAACAGGACTGGGCTGGGGCCGAAACTGTGCGCCTGGCTGAACCAGACAGAGACAGGACTGTGCTGGGGCTGGAACTGTGCCCCTGGCTGAACCAGACAGAGGCAGAAGTGTGCTAGGGCCAGAACTGGGCTCCTGGCTGAACCAGACAGAGGCAGAAATGTGCTGGGGCCGGAACTGTGCTCCAGGCTGAACCAGACAGTGGCAGAACGGTGGTGGGGCCGGAACTTTGCTCCTGGCTTAAGCAGACAGAGGGAGGACTGTGCTGGGGCCGGAACTGTGCTTTTGGCTGAAGCACACAGAGGGAGGACTGTGCTGGGGCTAGAACTGTGCTCCTGGCTGAAGCAGACAGAGGCAGAAGTGTGATGGGACCGGAACTGTGCTCCTGGCTGAACCAGACAGAGGCAGAACTGTGCTGGGTCCGGAACTGGGCTCCTGGATGAAGCAGACAGAGACAGGACTGTGCTGGGGCCGGAACTGTCCTCCTTTCTGAACCGGACAAAGACAGAACTGTGCTGGGGCCTGAACTGTACTCCTAGCTGAACCAGACAGAGATAGGACTCTGCTGGGGCCGGAATTGTTCCGCTGGCTGAACCAGACATAGGCAGGACTGTCCTGGGCAGGAACTGTGCTCCTGACTGAACCAGACAGAGGCAGGGCCCTGTTGGGGTCGGAACTGTGCTCCTGGCTGAACCAGACAGAGGCAGGACTGTGCTGGGCCGGAACTGTGGTCCTGGCTGAACCAGACAGAGACAGGTCTGTGCTGGGGCCGGAACTGTACTCCTGGCTGAACCAGACAGAGGCAGAATTGTGCTGGGGCAGGAACTGGGCTCCTGGATGAAGCAGACAGAGACAGGACTGTGCTGGGGCCGTAACTGTCCTCCTAGCTGAACCAGACAGAGGCAGAACTGTGCTGGGGCCGGAACTGTGCTCCTAGCTGAACCAGACAGACAGGACTGTGCTGTTGCCGGAACTGTACTCCTGGTTGAACCAGACAGACAGGATTGTCCTGGGTCCGGAACTGTGCTCCTGGCTGAAGCAGACAGAGGCTGAACTGTGCTGGGACCCAAACTGTCCTCCTGGCTGAACCAGACAGAAGCAGGGCCATGTTGGGGCCACAACTGTGCTCCTGGCTGAAGCAGACAGAAGCAGAACTGTGCTGGGACTGGAACTGTGCTCCTGGCTGAACCAGACTGAGGCAGGACTGTCCTGGGGTCGGAACTGTGCTCCTGGCTGAAGCAGACAGAGGCATAACAGTGCTGGGGCCGGAACTCTCCTCCTGGCTGAACCGAACAAAGACAGGACTGTGCTGGGGCCGGAACTGTGCTCCTAGCTGAACCAGACAGACAGGACTGTGTTGGTGTCGGAACTGTGCTCCTGGCTGAACCAGACAGAGGCAGGGCCGTGCTGGTGCTGGAACTCTCCTCCTGGCTGAACCGAACAAAGACAGGACTGTGCTGGGGCCGGAACTGTGCTCCTAGCTGAACCAGACAGACAGGACTGTGCTGGGGCCGGAACTGTGGTCCTGGCTGAACCAGACAGAGGCAGGGTCATGCTGGGTCCAGAACTGTGCTCCTGGCTGAAGCAGACAGAGGCAGAACTGTGCTGGGGCCGGAACTGTGCTCCTGGCTGAACTAGACAGAGACAGGGCCGTGCTGGGGCCGGAACTGTGCTCCTGGCTGAAGCAAACAGAGACAGGACTGGGCTGGGGCCGGAACTGTGCTCCTGGCTGAACCAGACAGAGACAGGACCGTTCTGGGGCCGGAACTGGAATCCTGGATGAACCAGACAGAGGCAGAAGTGTGCTGGGGCCAGGACTGTGGTCCTGGCTGAACCAGACAGAGGCAGAAGTGTGCTGGGGCCGGAGCAGTGCTCCTGGCTGAACCAGACAGAGACAGGACTGTGCTGGGGCCGGAACTGTGCTCCTGGCTGAACCAGACAGAGGCAGGACTGTGCTGGGGCCGGAACTGTGCTCCTGGCTGAACCAGACAAAGACAGGACTGTCCTGGGGCTGGAACTGTGATCCTGGCTGAAGCAGACAGAGACAGAACTGTGCTGAGGCTGGAACTGTCCTCCTGGCTGAACCAGACAAAGATAGGACTGTGCAGGGGCCGGAACTGAACTCCTAGCTGAACCAGACAGAGACAGGACTGTGCTGGGGCCCGAACTGTTCCGTTGGCTGAACCAGACAGAGGCAGGACTGTCCTGGGTAGGAACTGTGCTCCTGACTGAACCAGACAGAGGCAGGGCTGTGTTGGGGCCACAACTGGTCTCCTGGCTGAAGCAGACAGAGGCTGAACTGTGCTGGGACCGGAAATGTGCTCCTTGCAGAACCAGACAGAGGCAGGGCACTGCTGGGGTCGTAACTGTGCTCCTGGCTGAAGCAGACAGAGGCAGAACTGTGCTGGGGCCGGAACTGTGCTCCTGGCTGAACCAGACAGAGACAGGGCCGTGCTGGGGCCAGAACTGTGCTCCTGGCTGAAGCAGACAGAAACAGGACTGGGCTGGGGCCGAAACTGTGCTCCTGGCTTAACCAGACAGAGACAGGACCGTGCTGGGGCTGGAACTGTGCCCCTGGCTGAACCAGACAGAGGCAGAAGTGTGCTAGGGCCAGAACTGGGCTCCTGGCTGAACCAGACAGAGGCAGAAATGTGCTGGGGCTGGAACTGTGCTCCAGGCTGAACCAGACAGTGGCAGAACGGTGGTGGGGCCGGAACTTTGCTCCTGGCTTAAGCAGACAGAGGGAGGACTGTGCTGGGGCTGGAACTGTGCTTTTGGCTGAAGCACACAGAGGGAGGACTGTGCTGGGGCCGGAACTGTGCTCCTGGCTGGCTGAACCAGACAGAGACAGGTCTGTGCTGGGGCCAGAACTGTGCTCCTTGCTGAACCAGACAGACAGGACTGTACTGGGGCCCGAGCTGTGCTCCTAGCTGAATCAGACAAAGACAGGACTGTGCTGGGGCCCGAACTGTTCCGCTGGCTGAACCAGACAGAGGCAGGACTGGCTTGGGTAGGAACTAAGCTCCTGACTGAACCAGACAGAGGCAGGGCTGTGTTGGGGCCACAACTGTGCTCCTGGCTGAAGCAGACAGAGGCAGAACTGTGCTGGGACCAGAACTGTGCTCCTGGCAGAACCAGACAGAGGCAGGGCACTGCTGGGGTCGGAACTGTGCTCCTGGCTGAAGCAGACAGAGACAGAACTGTGCTGGGGCCGGAACTGTGCTCCTGGCTAAACCAGACAGAGACAGGGCCGTGCTGGGGCCAGAACTATGCTCCTGGCTGAAGCAGACAGAAACAGGACTGGGCTGGGGCCGAAACTGTGCGCCTGGCTGAACCAGACAGAGACAGGACTGTGCTGGGGCTGGAACTGTGCCCCTGGCTGAACCAGACAGAGGCAGAAGTGTGCTAGGGCCAGAACTGGGCTCCTGGCTGAACCAGACAGAGGCAGAAATGTGCTGGGGCCGGAACTGTGCTCCAGGCTGAACCAGACAGTGGCAGAACGGTGGTGGGGCCGGAACTTTGCTCCTGGCTTAAGCAGACAGAGGGAGGACTGTGCTGGGGCCGGAACTGTGCTTTTGGCTGAAGCACACAGAGGGAGGACTGTGCTGGGGCTAGAACTGTGCTCCTGGCTGAAGCAGACAGAGGCAGAAGTGTGATGGGACCGGAACTGTGCTCCTGGCTGAACCAGACAGAGGCAGAACTGTGCTGGGTCCGGAACTGGGCTCCTGGATGAAGCAGACAGAGACAGGACTGTGCTGGGGCCGGAACTGTCCTCCTTTCTGAACCGGACAAAGACAGAACTGTGCTGGGGCCGGAACTGTACTCCTAGCTGAACCAGACAGAGATAGGACTCTGCTGGGGCCGGAATTGTTCCGCTGGCTGAACCAGACATAGGCAGGACTGTCCTGGGCAGGAACTGTGCTCCTGACTGAACCAGACAGAGGCAGGGCCCTGTTGGGGTCGGAACTGTGCTCCTGGCTGAACCAGACAGAGGCAGGACTGTGCTGGGCCGGAACTGTGCTTCTGGCTGAACCAGACAAAGATAGGACTGTCCAGGGGCCGGAACTGTGCTCCTGGCTGAGGCAGACAGAGGCAGAACAGTGCTGGGGCCAGAACTGTCCTCCTGGCTGAATCAGACAAAGACAGGACTGTGCTAGGGCGGGAACTGTGCTCCTAGCTGAACCACACAGAGACAGGAATGTGCTGGGGCCGTAACTGTGCTCCTGGCTGAACCAGACAGAGGCAGGGCCGTATTGGGGCCACAACTCTGCTCCTGGCTGAAGCAGACAAAGTAAGAACTGTGCTGGGACCGGAACTGTGCTCCTGGCTGAAGCAGACAGAGGCAGAAGTGTGCTGGTGCTGTAACTGTGCTCCTGGATGAACCAGACAGAGGCAGAAGTGTACTGGGGCCAGAACTGTGCTCCAGGCTGAACCGGACAGAGGCAAAACAGTGCTGGGGCCGGAACTGTGCTCCTGGCTGAACCAGACAGAGGCAGGACTGTGCTGGGTCTGGAACTGTGCTTTTGGCTGAACCAGACAGAGGCAGGACTGTGCTGGGGTCAGAACTGTGCTCCTGGCTGGCTGACCCAGACAGAGATAGGTTTGTACTGGGGCCGGAACTGTGCTCCTGGCTGAACCAGACAAAGGCAGGACTGTGCTGGGGCCGAAACTGTGCTCCTGGCTGAACCAGACAGAGGCAGGACTGTGCTGGGGCCGGAATTGTCCTCCTGGCTGAACCAGACAATGACAGAACTGTGCTGGGGCCAGAACTGTGCTCCTGGCTGAACCAGGCAGAGACAGGGCCGCGCTGGAGCAGGAACTGTGCTCCTGGCTGAACCAAACAAAGTCAGGACTGTCCTGGGGCCGGAACTGTGCTCCTGGCTGAACCAGACAGAGGCAGAACTGTGCTGGGGCAGGAACTGGGCTCCTGGATGAAGCAGACAGAGACAGGGCTGTGCTGGGGCCGGAACTGTCCTCCTTTCTGAACCAGACAAAGACAGAACTGTGCTGGTGCCGGAACTGTCCTCTTGGCTGAACCAGACAAAGACAGGACTGTGCTGCGGCCGGAACTGTGCTCCTAGCTGAACCAGACAGACAGGACTGTGCTGGGGCCGGAACTCTGCTCCTAGCTGAACCAGACAGACGGGACTGTGCTGGGACCGGAACACTGCTTCTAGCTGAACCAGACAAGGACAGGACTGTGCTGGGGCCGGAACTGTGCTCCTAGCTGAACCAGACAGACAGGACTGTGCTGGTGCCGGAACTGTACTCCTGGCTGAACCAGTCAGAGGCAGAACTGTGCTGTGGCCAGAACTGTCCTTCTGGCTGAACAAAACAAAGTCAGGACTGTCCTGGGGCCGGAACTGTGCTCCTGGCTGAACCAGACGGAGACAGGGCCGTGCTGGAGCGGGAACTGTGCTCCTGGCTGAACCATACAGAGGCAGAACTGTGCTGGGGCCGGAACTGTGGTCCTGGCTGAACCAGACAGAGACAGGTCTGTGCTGGGGCCGGAACTGTACTCCTGGCTGAACCAGACAGAGGCAGAACTGTGCTGGGGCAGGAACTGGGCTCCTGGATGAAGCAGACAGAGACAGGACTGTGCTGGGGCCGTAACTGTCCTCCTAGCTGAACCAGACAGAGGCAGAACTGTGCTGGGGCCGGAACTGTGCTCCTAGCTGAACCAGACAGACAGGACTGTGCTGTTGCCGGAACTGTACTCCTGGTTGAACCAGACAGACAGGATTGTCCTGGGTCCGGAACTGTGCTCCTGGCTGAAGCAGACAGAGGCTGAACTGTGCTGGGACCGAAACTGTCCTCCTGGCTGAACCAGACAGAAGCAGGGCCATGTTGGGGCCACAACTGTGCTCCTGGCTGAAGCAGACAGAAGCAGAACTGTGCTGGGACTGGAACTGTGCTCCTGGCTGAACCAGACTGAGGCAGGACTGTCCTGGGGTCGGAACTGTGCTCCTGGCTGAAGCAGACAGAGGCAGAACAGTGCTGGGGCCGGAACTCTCCTCCTGGCTGAACCGAACAAAGACAGGACTGTGCTGGGGCCGGAACTGTGCTCCTAGCTGAACCAGACAGACAGGACTGTGTTGGTGTCGGAACTGTGCTCCTGGCTGAACCAGACAGAGGCAGGGCCGTGCTGGTGCTGGAACTGTGCACCTGGCTAAAGCAGACATAGGCAGAACTGTGCTGGGGCCGGAACTGTGGTCCTGGCTGAACCAGACAGAGGCAGGGTCATGCTGGGTCCAGAACTGTGCTCCTGGCTGAAGCAGACAGAGGCAGAACTGTGCTGGGGCCGGAACTGTGCTCCTGGCTGAACTAGACAGAGACATGGCCGTGCTGGGGCCGGAACTGTGCTCCTGGCTGAAGCAAACAGAGACAGGACTGGGCTGGGGCCGGAACTGTGCTCCTGGCTGAACCAGACAGAAACAGGACCGTTCTGGGGCCGGAACTGGAATCCTGGATGAACCAGACAGAGGCAGAAGTGTGCTGGGGCCAGGACTGTGGTCCTGGCTGAACCAGACAGAGGCAGAAGTGTGCTGGGGTCGGAGCAGTGCTCCTGGCTGAACCAGACAGAGACAGGACTGTGCTGGGGCCGGAACTGTGCTCCTGGCTGAACCAGACAGAGGCAGGACTGTGCTGGGGCCAGAACTGTGCTCCTGGCTGAACCAGACAAAGACAGGACTGTCCTGGGGCTGGAACTGTGATCCTGGCTGAAGCAGACAGAGACAGAACTGTGCTGAGGCTGGAACTGTCCTCCTGGCTGAACCAGACAAAGATAGGACTGTGCTGGGGCCGGAACTGAACTCCTAGCTGAACCAGACAGAGACAGGACTGTGCTGGGGCCCGAACTGTTCCGTTGGCTGAACCAGACAGAGGCAGGACTGTCCTGGGTAGGAACTGTGCTCCTGACTGAACCAGACAGAGGCAGGGCTGTGTTGGGGCCACAACTGGTCTCCTGGCTGAAGCAGACAGAGGCTGAACTGTGCTGGGACCGGAAATGTGCTCCTTGCAGAACCAGACAGAGGCAGGGCACTGCTGGGGTCGTAACTGTGCTCCTGGCTGAAGCAGACAGAGGCAGAACTGTGCTGGGGCCGGATCTGTGCTCCTGGCTGAACCAGACAGAGACAGGGCCGTGCTGGGGCCAGAACTGTGCTCCTGGCTGAAGCAGACAGAAACAGGACTGGGCTGGGGCCGAAACTGTGCTCCTGGCTTAACCAGACAGAGACAGGACCGTGCTGGGGCTGGAACTGTGCCCCTGGCTGAACCAGACAGAGGCAGAAGTGTGCTAGGGCCAGAACTGGGCTCCTGGCTGAACCAGACAGAGGCAGAAATGTGCTGGGGCCGGAACTGTGCTCCAGGCTGAACCAGACAGTGGCAGAACGGTGGTGGGGCCGGAACTTTGCTCCTGGCTTAAGCAGACAGAGGGAGGACTGTGCTGGGGCCGGAACTGTGCTTTTGGCTGAAGCACACAGAGGGAGGACTGTGCTGGGGCTAGAACTGTGCTCCTGGCTGAAGCAGACAGAGGCAGAAGTGTGATGGGACCGGAACTGTGCTCCTGGCTGAACCAGACAGAGGCAGAACTGTGCTGGGTCCGGAACTGGGCTCCTGGCTGAAGCAGACAGAGACAGGACTGTGCAGGGGCAGGAACTGTGCTCCTAGCTGAACCAGACAGACAGGACTGTGCTGGGGCCGGAACTTTGCTCCTAGCTGAACCAGACAGAGAGGTCTGTGCTGGGGCCGGAACTGTGCTCCTAGCTGAACCAGACAGACAGGACTGTGCTGGGGCCGGAACTGTGCTCCTGGCTGAACTAGACAGAGGCAGGACTGTGCTGGGGCCAGAACTGTGCTCCTGGCTGAACCAGACAAAGACAGGACTGTCCTGGGGCTGGAACTGTGATCCTGGCTGAAGCAGACAGAGACAGAACTGTGCTGAGGCTGGAACTGTCCTCCTGGCTGAACCAGACAAAGATAGGACTGTGCTGGGGCCGGAACTGAACTCCTAGCTGAACCAGACAGAGACAGGACTGTGCTGGGGCCCGAACTGTTCCGCTGGCTGAACCAGACAGAGGCAGGACTGTCCTGGGCAGGAACTGTGCTCCTGACTGAACCAGACAGAGGCAGAACTGTGCTGGGACCGGAACTGTGCTCCTGGCAGAACCAGACAGAGGCAGGGCACTGCTGGGGCCGGAACTGTGCTCCTGGCTGAAGCAGACAGAGGCAGAAGTGTGCTGGGGCCGGTACTGGGCTGCTGGATGAAGCAGACAGAGACAGGACTGTGCTGGGGCCGGAACTGTCCTCCTTTCTGAACCAGACAAAGACAGAACTGTGCTGGGGCCGGAACTGTCCTCCTTTCTGAACCAGACAAAGACAGAACTGTGCTGGGGCCGGAACTGTTCTCCTAGCTGAACCAGACAGACAAGACTGTGCTGGGGCGGAACTGTGCTCCTAGCTGAACCAGACAGACAGGACTGTGCTGGGGCCGGAACTCTGCTCCTAGCTGTACCAGTCAAGGACAGGACTTTGCTGGGGCCGGAACGGTGTTCCTAGCTGAACCGGACAGACAGGACTGTGCTGGGGCCAGAACTGTGCTCCTGGCTGAACCAGACAGAGGCAGAACTGTGCTGGGGCCGACACTGTGCTTCTGGCTGAACCAAACAAAGAGAGGACTGTCCTGGGGCCGGAACTGTGCTCCTGGCTGAAGCAGACAGAGGCAGAACTGTGCTGGGGGGCTGTAACTGTCCTCCTGGCTGAACCAGACAGAGGCAGGGCCATGTTGGGGCCACAACTGTGCTCCTGGCTGAAGCAGACAGAAGCAGAACTGTGCTGGGACTGGAACTGTGCTCCTGGCTGAACCAGACTGAGGCAGGACTGTCCTGGGGTCGGAACTGTGCTCCTGGCTGAAGCAGACAGAGGCAGAACTGTGCTGGAGCCGGAACTCTCCTCCTGGCTGAACCGAACAAAGACAGGACTGTGCTGGGGCCGGAACTGTGCTCCTAGCTGAACCAGACAGACAGGACTGTGCTGGGGTTGTAACTGTGCTCCTGGCTGAACCAGACAGAGGCAGGGCCATGCTGGGGCCGGAACTGTGCTCCTAGCTGAACCAGACAGACAGGACTGTGCTGGTGCCGGAACTGTACTCCTGGCTGAACCAGACAGACAGGATTGTCCTGGGTCCGGAACTGTGCTCCTGGCTGAAGCAGACAGAGGCTGAATTGTGCTGGGGCCGGAACTGTCCTCCTGGCTGAACCAGACAGAGGCAGGGCCATGTTGGGGCCACAACTGTGCTCCTGGCTGAAGCAGACAGAAACAGAACTGTGCTGGGACCGGAACTGTGCTCCTGGCTGAACCAGACAGAGGCAGGACTGTCCTGGGTCCGGAACTGTTCTCCTGGCTGAAGCAGACAGAGGCAGAACTGTGCTGGGGCCGGAAATGTGCTCCTTGCAGAACCAGACAGAGGCAGGGCACTGCTGGGGTCGTAACTGTGCTCCTGGCTGAAGCAGACAGAGGCAGAACTGTGCTGGGGCCGGATCTGTGCTCCTGGCTGAACCAGACAGAGACAGGGCCGTGCTGGGGCCAGAACTGTGCTCCTGGCTGAAGCAGACAGAAACAGGACTGGGCTGGGGCCGAAACTGTGCTCCTGGCTTAACCAGACAGAGACAGGACCGTGCTGGGGCTGGAACTGTGCCCCTGGCTGAACCAGACAGAGGCAGAAGTGTGCTAGGGCCAGAACTGGGCTCCTGGCTGAACCAGACAGAGGCAGAAATGTGCTGGGGCCGGAACTGTGCTCCAGGCTGAACCAGACAGTGGCAGAACGGTGGTGGGGCCGGAACTTTGCTCCTGGCTTAAGCAGACAGAGGGAGGACTGTGCTGGGGCCGGAACTGTGCTTTTGGCTGAAGCACACAGAGGGAGGACTGTGCTGGGGCTAGAACTGTGCTCCTGGCTGAAGCAGACAGAGGCAGAAGTGTGATGGGACCGGAACTGTGCTCCTGGCTGAACCAGACAGAGGCAGAACTGTGCTGGGTCCGGAACTGGGCTCCTGGCTGAAGCAGACAGAGACAGGACTGTGCAGGGGCAGGAACTGTGCTCCTAGCTGAACCAGACAGACAGGACTGTGCTGGGGCCGGAACTTTGCTCCTAGCTGAACCAGACAGAGAGGTCTGTGCTGGGGCCGGAACTGTGCTCCTAGCTGAACCAGACAGACAGGACTGTGCTGGGGCCGGAACTGTGCTCCTGGCTGAACTAGACAGAGGCAGGACTGTGCTGGGGCCAGAACTGTGCTCCTGGCTGAACCAGACAAAGACAGGACTGTCCTGGGGCTGGAACTGTGATCCTGGCTGAAGCAGACAGAGACAGAACTGTGCTGAGGCTGGAACTGTCCTCCTGGCTGAACCAGACAAAGATAGGACTGTGCTGGGGCCGGAACTGAACTCCTAGCTGAACCAGACAGAGACAGGACTGTGCTGGGGCCCGAACTGTTCCGCTGGCTGAACCAGACAGAGGCAGGACTGTCCTGGGCAGGAACTGTGCTCCTGACTGAACCAGACAGAGGCAGAACTGTGCTGGGACCGGAACTGTGCTCCTGGCAGAACCAGACAGAGGCAGGGCACTGCTGGGGCCGGAACTGTGCTCCTGGCTGAAGCAGACAGAGGCAGAAGTGTGCTGGGGCCGGTACTGGGCTGCTGGATGAAGCAGACAGAGACAGGACTGTGCTGGGGCCGGAACTGTCCTCCTTTCTGAACCAGACAAAGACAGAACTGTGCTGGGGCCGGAACTGTCCTCCTTTCTGAACCAGACAAAGACAGAACTGTGCTGGGGCCGGAACTGTTCTCCTAGCTGAACCAGACAGACAAGACTGTGCTGGGGCGGAACTGTGCTCCTAGCTGAACCAGACAGACAGGACTGTGCTGGGGCCGGAACTCTGCTCCTAGCTGTACCAGTCAAGGACAGGACTTTGCTGGGGCCGGAACGGTGTTCCTAGCTGAACCGGACAGACAGGACTGTGCTGGGGCCAGAACTGTGCTCCTGGCTGAACCAGACAGAGGCAGAACTGTGCTGGGGCCGACACTGTGCTTCTGGCTGAACCAAACAAAGAGAGGACTGTCCTGGGGCCGGAACTGTGCTCCTGGCTGAAGCAGACAGAGGCAGAACTGTGCTGGGGGGCTGTAACTGTCCTCCTGGCTGAACCAGACAGAGGCAGGGCCATGTTGGGGCCACAACTGTGCTCCTGGCTGAAGCAGACAGAAGCAGAACTGTGCTGGGACTGGAACTGTGCTCCTGGCTGAACCAGACTGAGGCAGGACTGTCCTGGGGTCGGAACTGTGCTCCTGGCTGAAGCAGACAGAGGCAGAACTGTGCTGGAGCCGGAACTCTCCTCCTGGCTGAACCGAACAAAGACAGGACTGTGCTGGGGCCGGAACTGTGCTCCTAGCTGAACCAGACAGACAGGACTGTGCTGGGGTTGTAACTGTGCTCCTGGCTGAACCAGACAGAGGCAGGGCCATGCTGGGGCCGGAACTGTGCTCCTAGCTGAACCAGACAGACAGGACTGTGCTGGTGCCGGAACTGTACTCCTGGCTGAACCAGACAGACAGGATTGTCCTGGGTCCGGAACTGTGCTCCTGGCTGAAGCAGACAGAGGCTGAATTGTGCTGGGGCCGGAACTGTCCTCCTGGCTGAACCAGACAGAGGCAGGGCCATGTTGGGGCCACAACTGTGCTCCTGGCTGAAGCAGACAGAAACAGAACTGTGCTGGGACCGGAACTGTGCTCCTGGCTGAACCAGACAGAGGCAGGACTGTCCTGGGTCCGGAACTGTTCTCCTGGCTGAAGCAGACAGAGGCAGAACTGTGCTGGGGCCGGAAGTGTCCTCCTGGCTGAACCAGACAAAGACAGGACTGTGCTGGGGCCGGAACTGTGCTCCTAGCTGAACCAGACAGACAGGACTGTGCTGGGGACGGAACTGTGCTCCTGGCTGAACCAGACAGAGGCAGAGCCGTGCTGGTGCTGGAACTGTGCACCTGGCTGAAGCAGACAGAGGCAGAACTGTGCTGGGGCCGGAACTGTGCTCCTGGCTGAACCAGACAGAGGCAGGGTCATGCTGGGTCCTGAACTGTGCTCCTGGCTGAAGCAGACAGAGGCAGAGCTGTGCTGGGGCTGGAACTGTGCTCCTGGCTGAACAAGACAGAGACAGGGCCGTGATGGGGCCAGAACTGTGCTCCTGGCTGAAGCAAACAGAGACAGGACTGGGCTGGGGCCGGAACTGTGCTCCTGGCTGAACCAGACAGAGACAGGACCGTTCTGGGGCCGAAACTGTAATCCTGGCTGAAACACACAGAGGCAGAAGTGTGCTGGGGCAAGAACTGTGGTCCTGGTTGTACCAGTCAAGGACAGGACTGTGCTGGAGCCGGAACTGTGCTCCTAGCTGAACCAGTCAAGGACAGGACTGTGCTGGGGCCGGAACTGTGTTCCTAGCTGAACCAGACAGACAGGACTGTGCTGGGGGCGGAACTGTGCTCCTGGCTGAACCAGACAGAGGCATAACTGTGCTGGGGCCGGAACTGCGCTCCTGGCTGAACCAAACAAAGAGAGGACTGTCCTGGGGCAGGAACTGTGCTCCTGGCTGAAGCAGACAGAGGCAGAACTGTGCTGGGGCCGGAACTGTCCTCCTGGCTGAACCAGACAGAGGCAGGGCCATGTTGGGGCCACAACTGTGCTCCTGGCTGAAGCAGACAGAATCAGAACTGTGCTGGGACCGGAACTGTGCTCCTGGCTGAACCAGACAGAGGCAGGACTGTCCTGGGGCCGGAACTGTGCTCCTGGCTGAAGCAGACAGAGGCAGAACTGTGCTGGGGCCGGAACTGTCTTCCTGGCTGAACCAGACAAAGACAGGACTGTGCTGGGGCCGGAACTGTGCTCCTAGCTGAACCAGATAGACAGGACTGTGCTGGGGCCGGAACTGTGCTTCTGGCTGAACCAGACAGAGGCAGGGCCGTGCTGGGGCTGGAACTGTGCTCCTGGCTGAACCAGACAGAGACAGGACCGTTCTGGGGCCGGAACTGTAATCCTGGCTGAACCAAACAGAGGCAGAAGTGTGCTGGGGCCAGAACTGTGGTCCTGGCTGAACCAGACAGAGGCAGGACTGTGCTGGGGCCGGAACTGTGCTCCTGGCTGAACCAGACAAAGACAGGACTGTCCTGGGGCTGGAACTGTGCTCCTGGCTGAAGCAGACAGAGACAGAACTGTGCTGGGGCCGGAACTGTGCTCCTGGCTGAACCAGACAGAGACAGGACCGTTCTGGGGCCGGAACTGTAATCCTGGCTGAACCACACAGAGGCAGAAGTGTGCTGGGGCCAGAACTGTGGTCCTGGCTGAACCAGACAGAGGCAGAAGTGTGCTGGGGCTGGAACTGTGCTCCTGGCTGAAGCAGACAGAGGCAGAACTGTCCTGGGCAGGAACTGTGCTCCTGACTGAACCAGACAGAGGCAGGGCCGTGTTGGGGCCACAACTGTGCTCCCGGCTGAACCAGACAGAGGCAGGGCTGTGCTGGTGCCAGAACTGTGCTCCTGGCTGAAGCAGACAGAGGCAGAACTGTGCTGGGGCCGGAACTGTGCTCCTGACTGAACCAGTCAAGGACAGGACTGTGCTGGGGCCGAAACTGTGTTCCTAGCTGAACCAGACAGACAGGACTGTGCTGGGGCCGGAACTGTGCTCCTGGCTGAACCAGACAGAGGCAGAACTGTGCTGGGGCCGGAACTGTGCTCCTGGCTGAAGCAGTCAGAGGCAGAAATGTGCTAGGGCCGGAACTGTCCTCCTGGCTGAACCAGACAGAAGCAGGGCCATGTTGGGGCCACAACTGTGCTCCTGGCTGAAGCAGATAGAAGCGGAACTGTGCTGGGACCGGAACTGTGCTCCTGGCTGAAGTAGACAGAGGCAGAACTGTGCTGGGACCGGAACTGTACTCCTGGCTGAACCAGAAAAAGACAGGACTGTGCTGGGGCCAGAACTGTGCTCCTAGCTGAACCAGACAGACAGGACTGTGCTGGGGCCGGAACTGTGCTCTTGGCTGAACCAGACAAAGGCAGGGCCGTGCTGGTGCTGGAACTGTGCACCTGGCTGAAAAAGACAGAGGCAGAACTGTACTGGGGTCGGAACTGTGCTCCTGGCTGAAGCAGACAGAGGCAGGGTCATGCTGGGGCCGGAACTGTGCTCCTGGCTGAACCAGACAGAGACAGGGCTGTGCTGTGGCCGGAACTGTGCTCCTGGCTGAAGCAAACAGAGACAGGACTGGGCTGGGGCCGAAACTGTGCTCCTGGCTGAACCAGACAGAGACAGGACCGTTCTGGGGCCGGAACTGTAATCCTGGCTGAACCACACAGCGGCAGAAGTGTGCTGGGGCCAGAACTGTGGTCCTGGCTGAACCAGACAGAGGCAGGACTGTGCTGGGGCCGGAACTGTGCTCCTGGCTGAACTAGACAAAGACAGGACTGTCCTGGGGATGGAACTGTCCTCCTGGCTGAACCAGACAAAGATAGGACTGTGCTGGGGCCGGAACTGTACTCCTAGCTGAACCAGACAGAGATAGGACTCTGCTGGGGCCGGAATTGTTCCGCTGGCTGAACCAGACATAGGCAGGACTGTCCTGGGCAGGAACTGTGCTCCTGACTGAACCAGACAGAGGCAGGGCCGTGTTGGGGCCACAACTGTGCTCCTGGCTGAAGCAGACAGAGGCAGAACAGTGCTGGGACCGGAACTGTGCTCTTGGCAGAACCAGACAAAGACAGGACTGTACTGGGGCCTGAACTGTGCTCCTAGTTAAACCAGACAGACAGGACTGTGCTGGGGCCGGAACTGTGCTCCTGGCTGAACCAGACAGAGGCAGGGCTGTGCTGGTGCCAGAACTGTGCTCCTGGCTGATGCAGACAGAGGCAGAACTGTGCTGGGGCCGGAACTGTGCTCCTGACTGAACCTGACAGTGGCAGGGCGTGCTGGGGCCAGAACTGCACTCCTGGCTAAAGCAGACAGAGGCAGAACTGTGCTGGGGCCAGAACTGTGCTCCTGACTGAACCAGACAGAGACAGGACTGTGCTGGGGCTGGAACTGTGCTTTTGGATGAACCAGACAGAGGCAGGACTGTGCTGGGGCCTGAACTGTGCTGCTGGCTAAACCAGACAAAGGCTGGACTGTGCTGGGCCGGAACTGTGCTCCTGGCTGAACCAGACAAAGATAGGACTGTCCAGGGGCCGGAACTGTGCTCCTGGCTGAAGCAGACAGAGGCAGAACAGTGCTGGGGCCAGAACTGTCCTCCTGGCTGAACCAGACAAAGACAGGACTGTGCTAGGGCGGGAACTGTGCACCTAGCTGAACCACACAGAGACAGGACTGTGCTGGGGCCGGAACTGTACTCCTAGCTGAACCAGACAGAGACAGGACTGTGCTGGGGCCGGAACTGTTCCGCTGGCTGAACCAGACAGAGGCAGGACTGTCCTGGGCAGGAACTGAACTCCTGACTGAACCAGACAGAGGCAGGGCCGTGTTGGGGCCACAACTGTGCTTCCGGCTGAACCAGACAGAGTCAGGGCTGTGCTGGTGCCAGAACTGTGCTCCTGGCTGAAGCAGACAGAGGCAGAACTGTGCTGGGGCCGGAACTGTGCTCCTGACTGAACCAGTCAAGGACAGGACTGTGCTGGGGCCGAAACTGTGTTCCTAGCTGAACCAGACAGACAGGACTGTGCTGGGGCCGGAACTGTGCTCCTGGCTGAACCAGACAGAGGCAGAACTGTGCTGGGGCCGGAACTGTGCTCCTGGCTGAAGCAGTCAGAGGCAGAACTGTGCTGGGGCCGGAACTGTCCTCCTGGCTGAACCAGACAGAGGCAGGGCCATGTTGGGGCCACAACTGTTCTCCTGGCTGAAGCAGATAGAAGTGGAACTGTGCTGGGACCGGAACTGTGCTCCTGGCTGAAGCAGACAGAGGCAGAACTGTGCTGGGGCCGGAACTGTACTCCTGGCTGAACCAGACAAAGACAGGACTGTGCTGGGGCCGGAACTGTGCTCCTAGCTGAATCAGACAGACAGGACTGTGCTGGGGCCGGAACTGTGCTCTTGGCTGAACCAGACAGAGTCAGGGCCGTGCTGGTGCTGGAACTGTGCACCTGGCTGAAGAAGACAGAGGCAGAACTGTGCTGGGGTCGGAACTGTGCTCCTGGCTGATCCAGGCAGAGGCAGGGTCATGCTGGGTCCGGAACTGTACTCCTGGCTGAAGCAGACAGAGGCAGAACTGTGCTGGGGCCGGAACTGTGCTCCTGGCTGAACCAGACAGAGACAGGGCTGTGCTGTGGCCGGAACTGTGCTCCTGGCTGAAGCAAACAGAGACAGGACTGGGCTGGGGCCGAAACTGTGCTCCTGGCTGAACCAGACAGAGACAGGACCGTTCTGGGGCCGGAACTGTAATCCTGGCTGAACCACACAGCGGCAGAAGTGTGCTGGGGCCAGAACTGTGGTCCTGGCTGAACCAGACAGAGGCAGGACTGTGCTGGGGCCGGAACTGTGCTCCTGGCTGAACTAGACAAAGACAGGACTGTCCTGGGGCTGGAACTGTCCTCCTGGCTGAACCAGACAAAGATAGGACTGTGCTGGGGCCGGAACTGTACTCCTAGCTGAACCAGACAGAGATAGGACTCTGCTGGGGCCGGAATTGTTCCGCTGGCTGAACCAGACATGGGCAGGACTGTCCTGGGCAGGAACTGTGCTCCTGACTGAACCAGACAGAGGCAGGGCCGTGTTGGGGCCACAACTGGGCTCCTGGCTGAAGCAGACAAAGGCAGATCTGTGCTGGGATCGGAACTGTGCTCTTGGCAGAACCAGACAAAGACAGGACTGTGCTGGGGCCTGAACTGTGCTCCTAGTTAAACCAGACAGACAGGACTGTGCTGGGGCCGGAACTGTGCTCCTGGCTGAACCAGACAGAGGCAGGGCTGTGCTGGTGCCAGAACTGTGCTCCTGGCTGAAGCAGACAGAGGCAGAACTGTGCTGGGGCCGGTACTGTGCTCCTGGCTGAACCAGACAGAGGCAGGGCTGTGCTGGTGCCAGAACTGTGCTCCTGGCTGAAGCAGACAGAGGCAGAACAGTGCTGGGGCCAGAACTGTCCTCCTGGCTGGACCAGACAAAGACAGGACTGTGCTAGGGCGGGAACTGTGCACCTAGCTGAACCAAACAGAGACAGGACTGTGCTGGGGCCGGAACTGTACTCCTAGCTGAACCAGACAGAGACAGGACTGTGCTGGGGCCGGAACTGTTCCGCTGGCTGAACCAGACAGAGGCAGGACTGTCCTGGGCAGGAACTGAACTCCTGACTGAACCAGACAGAGGCAGGGCCGTGTTGGGGCCACAACTGTGCTTCCGGCTGAACCAGACAGAGGCAGAGCTGTGCTGGTGCCAGAACTGTGCTCCTAGCTGAACCAGACAGACAGGACTGTGCTGGGGCCGGAACTGTTCCGCTGGCTGAACCAGACAGAGGCAGGACTGTCCTGGGCAGGAACTGAACTCCTGACTGAACCAGACAGAGGCAGGGCCTTGTTGGGGCCACAACTGTGCTTCCGGCTGAACCAGACAGAGGCAGGGCTGTGCTGGTGCCAGAACTGTGCTCCTAGCTGAACCAGACAGACAGGACTGTGCTGGGGCCGGAACTGTGCTCTTGGCTGAACCAGACAGAGGCAGGGCCGTGCTGGTGCTGGAACTGTGCACCTGGCTGAAGAAGACAGAGGCAGAATTGTGCTGGGGTCGGAACTGTGCTCCTGGCTGATCCAGACAGAGGCAGGGCTGTGCTGGTGCCAGAACTGTGCTCCTGGCTGAAGCAGACAGAGGCAGAAATGTGCTGGGGCCGGAACTGTGCTCCTGACTGAACCAGACAGAGGCAGGGCGTGCTGGGGCCAGAACTGTACTCCTGACTAAAGCAGACAGAGGCAGAACTGTGCTGGGGCCAGAACTGTGCTCCTGACTTAACCAGACAGAGACAGGACTGTGCTGGGGCCGGAACTGTGCTTTTGGATGAACCAGACAGAGGCAGGACTGTGCTGGGGCCTGAACTGTGCTGCTGGCTGAACCTGACAGAGGCAGGACTGTGCTGGGCCGGAACTGTGCTCCTGGCTGAACCAGACAAAGATAGGACTGTCCAGGGCCGGAACTGTGCTCCTGGTTGAACCAGACAGAGGCAGGGCCGTGTTGGGGCCACAACTCTGCTCCTGGCTGAAGCAGACAAAGTCAGAACTGTGCTGGGACCGGAACTGTGCTCCTGGCTGAAGCAGACAGAGGCAGAAGTGTGCTGGGGCTGTAACTGTGCTCCTGGATGAACCAGACAGAGGCAGAAGTGGACTGGGGCCAGAACTGTGCTCCAGGCTGAACCGGACTGAGGCAGAACAGTGCTGGGGCTGGAACTTTGCTCCTGGCTGAACCAGACAGAGGCAGGACTGTGCTGGGTCCGGAACTGTGCTTTTGGCTGAACCAGACAGAGGCAGGACTGTGCTGGGGTCGGAACTGTGCTCCTGGCTGGCTGACGCAGAAAGAGATAGGTCTGTACTGGGGCCGGAACTGTGCTCCTGGCTGAACCAAACAGAGACAGGACTGTGCTGGGGCTGGAACTGTGCTCCTGGCTGAACTAGACAAAGGCAGGACTGAGCTGGGGCCGAAACTGTGCTCCTGGATGAACCAGACAGAGGCAAGACTGTGCTGAGGCCGGAATTGTCCTCCTGGCTGAACCAGACAAAGACAGAACTGTGCTGGGGCCAGAACTGTGCTCCTGGCTGAACCAGGCAGAGACAGGGCCGCGCTGGAGCAGGAACTGTGCTCCTGGCTGAACCAAACAAAGTCAGGACTGTCCTGGGGCCGGAACTGTGCTCCTGGCTGAACCAGACAGAGGCAGAACTGTGCTGGGGCAGGAACTGGGCTCCTGGATGAAGCAGACAGAGACAGGACTGTGCTGGGGCCAGAACTGTCCTCCTTTCTAAACCAGACAAAGACAGGACTGTGCTGGGGCCGGAACTGTGCTCCTAGCTGAACCAGACAGACAGGACTGTGCTGGGGCCGGAACTCTGCTCCTAGCTGAACCAGACAGACAGGACTGTGCTGGGACCGGAACTCTGCTCCTAGCTGAACCAGACAAGGACAGGACTGTGCTGGGGCCGGAACTGTGTTTCTAGCTGAACCAGACAGACAGGACTGTGCTGGGGCCGGAATTGTGCTCCTAGCTGAACCAGACAGACAGGACTGTGCTGGTGCCGGAACTGTACTCCTGGCTGAACCAGTCAGAGGCAGAACTGTGCTGTGGCCAGAACTGTCCTTCTGGCTGAACCAAACAAAGTCAGGACTGTCCTGGGGCCGTAACTGTGCTCCTGGCTGAACCAGACGGAGACAGGGCCGCG
Source organism: Triturus cristatus (assembly GCF_964204655.1). Classification (NCBI taxonomy): domain Eukaryota; kingdom Metazoa; phylum Chordata; class Amphibia; order Caudata; family Salamandridae; genus Triturus; species Triturus cristatus. The sequence goes on from NW_028188469.1 coordinate 1,382,452, forward strand.
CTGGATCGGGAACTGTGCTCCTGGCTGAACCATACAGAGGCAGAACTGTGCTGGGGCCGGAACTGTGGTCCTGGCTGAACCAGACCGAGACAGGTCTGTGCTGGGGCCGGAACTGTGCTCCTGGCTGAACCAGACAGAGGCAGAACTGTGCCGGGGCAGGAACTGGGCTCCTGGATGAAGCAGACAGAGACAGGACTGTGCTGGGGCCGGAACTGTCCTCCTAGCTGAACCAGACAGAGGCAGAACTGTGCTGGGGCCGGAACTGTGCTCCTAGCTGAACCAGACAGACAGGACTGTGCTGGTGCCGGAACTGTACTCCTGGTTGAACCAGACAGACAGGATTGTCCTGGGTCCGGAACTGTGCTCCTGGCTGAAGCAGACAGAGGCTGAACTGTGCTGGGGCCGGAACTGTCCTCCTGGCTGAACCAGAAAGAGGCAGGGCCATGTTGGGGCCACAACTGTGCTCCTGGCTGAAGCAGACAGAAGCAGAACTGTGCTGGGACTGGAACTGTGCTCCTGGCTGAACCAGACTGAGGCAGGACTGTCCTGGGGTCGGAACTGTGCTCCTGGCTGAAGCAGACAGAGGCAGAACTGTGCTGGGGCCGGAACTCTCCTCCTGGATGAACCGAACAAAGACAGGACTGTGCTGGGGCCGGAACTGTGCTCCTAGCTGAACCAGACAGACAGGACTGTGCTGGTGTCGGAACTGTGCTCCTGGCTGAACCAGACAGAGGCAGGGCCGTGCTGGTGCTGGAACTGTGCACCTGGCTAAAGCAGACATAGGCAGAACTGTGCTGGGGCCGGAACTGTGCTCCTGGCTGAACCAGACAGAGGCAGGGTCATGCTGGGTCCAGAACTGTGCTCCTGGCTGAAGCAGACAGAGGCAGAACTGTGCTGGGGCCGGAACTGTGCTCCTGGCTGAACCAGACAGAGACAGGGCCGTGCTGGGGCCGGAACTGTGCTCCTGGCTGAAGCAAACAGAGACAGGACTGGGCTGGGGCCGGAACTGTGCTCCTGGCTGAACCAGACACGGACAGGACCGTTCTGGGGCCGGAACTGGAATCCTGGATGAACCAGACAGAGGCAGAAGTGTGCTGGGGTCAGGACTGTGGTCCTGGCTGAACCAGACAGAGGCAGAAGTGTGCTGGGGCCGGAGCAGTGCTCCTGGCTGAACCAGACAGAGACAGGACTGTGCTGGGGCCGGAACTGTGCTCCTGGCTGAACCAGACAGAGGCAGGACTGTGCTGGGGCCAGAACTGTGCTCCTGGCTGAACCAGACAAAGATAGGACTGTCCTGGGGCTGGAACTGTGATCCTGGCTGAAGCAGACAGAGACAGAACTGTGCTGAGGCTGGAACTGTCCTCCTGGCTGAACCAGACAAAGATAGGACTGTGCTGGGGCCGGAACTGAACTCCTAGCTGAACCAGACAGAGACAGGACTGTGCTGGGGCCCGAACTGTTCCACTGGCTGAACCAGACAGAGGCAGGACTGTCCTGGGTAGGAACTGTGCTCCTGACTGAACCAGACGGAGGCAGGGCTGTGTTGGGGCCACAACTGTGCTTCTGGCTGAAGCAGACAGAGGCAGAACTGTGCTGGACCCGGAACTGTGCTCCTGGCAGAACCAGACAGAGGCAGGGCACTGCTGGGGTCGGAACTGTGCTCCTGGCTGAAGCAGACAGAGGCAGAACTGTGCTGGAGCCGAAACTGTGCTCCTCGCTGAACCAGACAAAGACAGGCCCGTGCTGGGGCCAGAACTGTGCTCCTAGCTGAAGCAGACAGAAACAGGACTGGGCTGGGGACGAAACTGTGCTCCTGGCTGAACCAGACAGAGACAGGACCGTGCTGGGGCTGGAACTGTGCCCCTGGCTGAACCAGACAGAGGCAGAAGTGTGCTAGGGCCAGAACTGGGCTCCTGGCTGAACCAGACAGAGGCAGAAATGTGCTGGGGCCGGAACTGTGCTCCAGGCTGAACCAGACAGTGGCAGAACGGTGGTGGGGCCGGAACTTTGCTCCTGGCTTAAGCAGACAGAGGGAGGACTGTGCTGGGGCCGGAACTATGCTTTTGGCCGAAGCACACAGAGGGAGGACTGTGCTGGGGCCGGAACTGTGCTCCTGGCTGGCTGAACCAGACAGAGACAGGTCTGTGCTGGGGCCAGAACTGTGCTCCTTGCTGAACCAGACAGACAGGACTGTACTGGGGCCCGAGCTGTACTCCTAGCTGAATCAGACAAAGACAGGACTGTGCTGGGGCCCGAACTGTTCTGCTGGCTGAACCAGACAGAGGCAGGACTGTCCTGGGTAGGAACTGTGCTCCTGACTGAACCAGACAGAGGCAGGGCTGTGTTGGGGCCACAACTGTGCTCCTGGCTGAAGCAGACAGAGGCAGAACTGTGCTGGGACCGGAACTGTGCTCCTGGCAGAACCAGACAGAGGCAGGGCACTGCTGGGGTCGGAACTGTGCTCGTGGCTGAAGCAGACAAAGGCAGAACTGTGCTGGGGCCGGAACTGTGCTCCTGGCTGAACCAGACAGAGACAGGGCCATGCTGGGGCCAGAACTGTGCTCCTGGCTGAAGCGGACAGAAACAGGACTGGGCTGGGGTTGAAACTGTGCTCCTGGCTGAACCAGACAGAGACAGGACCGTGCTGGGGCTGGAACTGTGCCCCTGGCTGAACCAGACAGAGGCAGAAGTGTGCTAGTGCCAGAACTGGGCTCCTGGCTGAACCAGACAGAGGCAGAAATGTGCTGGGGCCGGAACTGTGCTCCAGGCTGAACCAGACAGTGGCAGAACAGTATTGGGGCCTGAACTTTGCTCCAGGCTTAAGCAGACAGAGGGAGGACTGTGCTGGGGCCGGAACTGTGCTTTTGGCTGAAGCACACAGAGGGAGGACTGTGCTGGGGCTAGAACTGTGCTCCTGGCTGAAGCAGACAGAGGCAGAAGTGTGATGGGACCGGAACTGTGCTCCTGGCTGAACCAGACAGAGGCAGAACTGTGCTGGGCCCGGAACTGGGCTCCTGGATGAAGCAGACAGAGACAGGACTGTGCTGGGGCCGGAACTGTCCTCCTTTCTGAACCGGACAAAGACAGAACTGTGCTGGTGCCAGAACTGTCCTCCTGGCTGAACCAGACAAAGACAGGACTGTGCTGGGGCTAGAACTGTGCTCCTGGCTGAAGCAGACAGAGGCAGAAGTGTGATGGGACCGGAACTGTGCTCCTGGCTGAACCAGACAGAGGCAGAACTGTGCTGGGTCCGGAACTGGGCTCCTGGATGAAGCAGACAGAGACAGGACTGTGCTGGGGCCGGAACTGTCCTCCTTTCTGAACCGGTCAAAGACAGAACTGTGCTGGTGCCGGAACTGTCCTCCTGGCTGAACCAGACAAAGACAGGACTGTGCTGGGGCCAGAACGTTGCTCCTAGCTGAACCAGACAGAGAGGTCTGTGCTGGGGCCGGAACTGTGCTCCAAGCTGAACCAGACAGACAGGACTGCGCTGGGGCTGGAACTGTGCTCCTGGCTGAACCAGACAGAGGCAGGACTGGGCTGGGGCCAGAACTGTGCTCCTGGCTGAACCAGACAAAGACAGGACTGTCCTGGGGCTGGAACTGTGATCCTGGCTGAAGCAGACAGACACAGAACTGTGCTGAGGCTGGAATTGTCCTCCTGGCTGAACCAGACAAAGATAGGACTGTGCTGGGGCCGGAACTGAACTCCTAGCTGAGCCAGACAGAGACAGGACTGTGCTGGGGCCCGAACTGTTCCGCTGGCTGAACCAGACAGAGGCAGGACTGTCCTGGGCAGGAACTGTGCTCCTGACTGAACCAGACAGAGGCAGGGCCGTGTTGGGGCCACAACTGTGCTCCTGGCTGAAGCAGACAGAGGCAGAACTGTGCTGGGACCGGAACTGTGCTCCTGGCAGAAACAGACAGAGGCAGGGCACTGCTGGGGCCGGAACTGTGCTCCTGGCTGAAGCAGACAGAGGCAGAACTGTGCTGGGGCCGGAACTGTGCTCCTGGCTGAACCAGACAGAGACAGGACCGTGCTGGGGCCGGAACTGTGCTCCTAGCTGAACCAGACAGACAGGACTGTGCTGGTGCCGGAACTGTACTCCTGGTTGAACCAGACAGACAGGATTGTCCTGGGTCCGGAACTGTGCTCCTGGCTGAAGCAGACAGAGGCTGAACTGTGCTGGGGCCGGAACTGTCCTCCTGGCTGAACCAGACAGAGGCAGGGCCATGTTGGGGCCACAACTGTGCTCCTGGCTGAAGCAGACAGAAGCAGAACTGTGCTGGGACTGGAACTGTGCTCCTGGCTGAACCAGACTGAGGCAGGACTGTCCTGGGGTCGGAACTGTGCTCCTGGCTGAAGCAGACAGAGGCAGAACTGTGCTGGGGCCGGAACTCTCCTCCTGGCTGAACCGAACAAAGACAGGACTGTGCTGGGGCCGGAACTGTGCTCCTAGCTGAACCAGACAGACAGGACTGTGCTGGTGTCGGAACTGTGCTCCTGGCTGAACCAGACAGAGGCAGGGCCGTGCTGGTGCTGGAACTGTGCACCTGGCTAAAGCAGACATAGGCAGAACTGTGCTGGGGCCGGAACTGTGCTCCTGGCTGAACCAGACAGAGGCAGGGTCATGCTGGGTCCAGAACTGTGCTCCTGGCTGAAGCAGACAGAGGCAGAACTGTGCTGGGGCCGGAACTGTGCTCCTGGCTGAACCAGACAGAGACAGGGCCGTGCTGGGGCCGGAACTGTGCTCCTGGCTGAAGCAAACAGAGACAGGACTGGGCTGGGGCCGGAACTGTGCTCCTGGCTGAACCAGACAGAGACAGGACCATTCTGGGGCCGGAACTGGAATCCTGGATGAACCAGACAGAGGCAGAAGTGTGCTGGGGTCAGGACTGTGGTCCTGGCTGAACCAGACAGAGGCAGAAGTGTGCTGGGGCCGGAGCAGTGCTCCTGGCTGAACCAGACAGAGACAGGACTGTGCTGGGGCCGGAACTGTGCTCCTGGCAGAACCAGACAGAGGCAGGGCACTGCTGGGGTCGGAACTGTGCTCCTGGCTGAAGCAGACAGAGGCAGAACTGTGCTGGAGCCGAAACTGTGCTCCTCGCTGAACCAGACAGAGACAGGCCCATGCTGGGGCCAGAACTGTGCTCCTGGCTGAAGCAGACAGAAACAGGACTGGGCTGGGGCCGAAACTGTGCTCCTGGCTGAACCAGACAGAGACAGGACCGTGCTGGGGCTGGAACTGTGCCCCTGGCTGAACCAGACAGAGGCAGAAGTGTGCTAGGGCCAGAACTGGGCTCCTGGCTGAACCAGACAGAGGCAGAAATGTGCTGGGGCCGGAACTGTGCTCCAGGCTGAACCAGACAGTGGCAGAACGGTGGTGGGGCCGGAACTTTGCTCCTGGCTTAAGCAGACAGAGGGAGGACTGTGCTGGGGCCGGAACTGTGCTTTTGGCCGAAGCACACAGAGGGAGGACTGTGCTGGGGCCGGAACTGTGCTCCTGGCTGGCTGAACCAGACAGAGACAGGTCTGTGCTGGGGCCAGAACTGTGCTCCTTGCTGAACCAGACAGACAGGACTGTACTGGGGCCCGAGCTGTACTCCTAGCTGAATCAGACAAAGACAGGACTGTGCTGGGGCCCGAACTGTTCTGCTGGCTGAACCAGACAGAGGCAGGACTGTCCTGGGTAGGAACTGTGCTCCTGACTGAACCAGACAGAGGCAGGGCTGTGTTGGGGCCACAACTGTGCTCCTGGCTGAAGCAGACAGAGGCAGAACTGTGCTGGGACCGGAACTGTGCTCCTGGCAGAACCAGACAGAGGCAGGGCACTGCTGGGGTCGGAACTGTGCTCGTGGCTGAAGCAGACAGAGGCAGAACTGTGCTGGGGCCGGAACTGTGCTCCTGGCTGAACCAGACAGAGACAGGGCCATGCTGGGGCCAGAACTGTGCTCCTGGCTGAAGCGGACAGAAACAGGACTGGGCTGGGGCCGAAACTGTGCTCCTGGCTGAACCAGACAGAGACAGGACCGTGCTGGGGCTGGAACTGTGCCCCTGGCTGAACCAGACAGAGGCAGAAGTGTGCTAGTGCCAGAACTGGGCTCCAGGCTGAACCAGACAGAGGCAGAAATGTGCTGGGGCCGGAACTGTGCTCCAGGCTGAACCAGACAGTGGCAGAACAGTATTGGGGCCTGAACTTTGCTCCTGGCTTAAGCAGACAGAGGGAGGACTGTGCTGGGGCCGGAACTGTGCTTTTGGCTGAAGCACACAGAGGGAGGACTGTGCTGGGGCTAGAACTGTGCTCCTGGCTGAAGCAGACAGAGGCAGAAGTGTGATGGGACCGGAACTGTGCTCCTGGCTGAACCAGACAGAGGCAGAACTGTGCTGGGTCCGGAACTGGGCTCCTGGATGAAGCAGACAGTGACAGGACTGTGCTGGGGCCGGAACTGTCCTCCTTTCTGAACCGGACAAAGACAGAACTGTGCTGGTGCCGGAACTGTCCTCCTGGCTGAACCAGACAAAGACAGGTCTGTGCTGGGGCCAGAACTGTGCTCCTTGCTGAACCAGACAGAGACAGGACTATGCTGGGGCTAGAACTGTGCTCCTGGCTGAAGCAGACAGAGGCAGAAGTGTGATGGGACCGGAACTGTGCTCCTGGCTGAACCAGACAGAGGCAGAACTGTGCTGGGTCCGGAACTGGGCTCCTGGATGAAGCAGACAGAGACAGGACTGTGCTGGGGCCGAAACTGTCCTCCTTTCTGAACCGGACAAAGACAGAACTGTGCTGGTGCCGGAACTGTCCTCCTGGCTGAACCAGACAAAGACAGGACTGTGCTGGGGCCAGAACGTTGCTCCTAGCTGAACCAGACAGAGAGGTCTGTGCTGGGGCCGGAACTGTGCTCCAAGCTGAACCAGACAGACAGGACTGCGCTGGGGCCGGAACTGTGCTCCTGGCTGAACCAGACAGAGGCAGGACTGTGCTGGGGCCAGAACTGTGCTCCTGGCTGAACCAGACAAAGACAGGACTGTCCTGGGGCTGGAACTGTGATCCTGGCTGAAGCAGACAGACACAGAACTGTGCTGAGGCTGGAATTGTCCTCCTGGCTGAACCAGACAAAGATAGGACTGTGCTGGGGCCGGAACTGAACTCCTAGCTGAGCCAGACAGAGACAGGACTGTGCTGGGGCCCGAACTGTTCCGCTGGCTGAACCAGACAGAGGCAGGACTGTCCTGGGCAGGAACTGTGCTCCTGACTGAACCAGACAGAGGCAGGGCCGTGTTGGGGGCACAACTGTGCTCCTGGCTGAAGCAGACAGAGGCAGAACTGTGCTGGGACCGGAACTGTGCTCCTGGCAGAACCAGACAGAGGCAGGGCACTGCTGGGGCCGGAACTGTGCTCCTGGCTGAAGCAGACAGAGGCAGAACTGTGCTGGGGCCGGAACTGTGCTCCTGGCTGAACCAGACAGAGACAGGGCCAGGCTGGGGCCAGAACTGTGCTCCTGGCTGAAGCAGACAGAAACAGGACTGGGCTGGGGCCGAAACTGTGCTCCTGGCTGAACCAGACAGAGACAGGACCGTGCTGGGGCCGGAACTGTGCTCCTAGCTGAACCAGACAGACAGGACTGTGCTGGTGCCGGAACTGTACTCCTGGTTGAACCAGACAGACAGGATTGTCCTGGGTCCGGAACTGTGCTCCTGGCTGAAGCAGACAGAGGCTGAACTGTGCTGGGGCCGGAACTGTCCTCCTGGCTGAACCAGACAGAGGCAGGGCCATGTTGGGGCCACAACTGTGCTCCTGGCTGAAGCAGACAGAAGCAGAACTGTGCTGGGACTGGAACTGTGCTCCTGGCTGAACCAGACTGAGGCAGGACTGTCCTGGGGTCGGAACTGTGCTCCTGGCTGAAGCAGACAGAGGCAGAAGTGTGCTGGGGCCGGAACTGTGCTCCTGGCTGAACCAGACAGAGACAGGACCGTTCTGGGGCCGGAACTGGAATCCTGGATGAACCAGATAGAGGCAGAAGTGTGCTGGGGTCAGGACTGTGGTCCTGGCTGAACCAGACAGAGGCAGAAGTGTGCTGGGGCCGGAGCAGTGCTCCTGGCTGAAGCAGACAGAGGGAGGACTGTGCTGGGGCCGGATCTGTGCTTTTGGCCGAAGCGCACAGAGGGAGGACTGTGCTGGGGCCGGAACTGTGCTCCTGGCTGGCTGAACCAGACAGAGACAGGTCTGTGCTGGGGCCAGAACTGTGCTCCTTGCTGAACCAGACAGACAGGACTGTACTGGGGCCCGAGCTGTACTCCTAGCTGAATCAGACAAAGACAGGACTGTGCTGGGGCCCGAACTGTTCTGCTGGCTGAACCAGACAGAGGCAGGACTGTCCTGGGTAGGAACTGTGCTCCTGACTGAACCAGACAGAGGCAGGGCTGTGTTGGGGCCACAACTGTGCTCCTGGCTGAAGCAGACAGAGGCAGAACTGTGCTGGGACCGGAACTGTGCTCCTGGCAGAACCAGACAGAGGCAGGGCACTGCTGGGGTCGGAACTGTGCTTGTGGCTGAAGCAGACAAAGGCAGAACTGTGCTGGGGCCGGAACTGTGCTCCTGGCTGAACCAGACAGAGACAGGGCCATGCTGGGGCCAGAACTGTGCTCCTGGCTGAAGCGGACAGAAACAGGACTGGGCTGGGGCCGAAACTGTGCTCCTGGCTGAACCAGACAGAGACAGGACCGTGCTGGGGCTGGAACTGTGCCCCTGGCTGAACCAGACAGAGGCAGAAGTGTGCTAGTGCCAGAACTGGGCTCCTGGCTGAACCAGACAGAGGCAGAAATGTGCTGGGGCCGGAACTGTGCTCCAGGCCGAACCAGACAGTGGCAGAACAGTATTGGGGCCTGAACTTTGCTCCTGGCTTAAGCAGACAGAGGGAGGACTGTGCTGGGGCCGGAACTGTGCTTTTGGCTGAAGCACACAGAGGGAGGACTGTGCTGGGGCTAGAACTGTGCTCCTGGCTGAAGCAGACAGAGGCAGAAGTGTGATGGGACCGGAACTGTGCTCTGGCTGAACCAGACAGAGGCAGAACTGTGCTGGGTCCGGAACTGGGCTCCTGGATGAAGCAGACAGAGACAGGACTGTGCTGGGGCCGGAACTGTCCTCCTTTCTGAACCGGACAAAGACAGAACTGTGCTGGTGCCGGAACTGTCCTCCTGGCTGAACCAGACAAAGACAGGTCTGTGCTGGGGCCAGAACTGTGCTCCTTGCTGAACCAGACAGAGACAGGACTGTGCTGGGGCTAGAACTGTGCTCCTGGCTGAAGCAGACAGAGGCAGAAGTGTGATGGGACCGGAACTGTGCTCCTGGCTGAACCAGACAGAGGCAGAACTGTGCTGGGTCCGGAACTGGGCTCCTGGCTGAACCAGACAGAGACAGGACTGTGCTGGGGCCGGAACTATCCTCCTTTCTGAACCGGACAAAGACAGAACTGTGCTGGTGCCGGAACTGTCCTCCTGGCTGAACCAGACAAAGACAGGACTGTGCTGGGGCCAGAACGTTGCTCCTAGCTGAACCAGACAGAGAGGTCTGTGCTGGGGCCGGAACTGTGCTCCAAGCTGAACCAGACAGACAGGACTGCGCTGGGGCCGGAACTGTGCTCCTGGCTGAACCAGACAGAGGCAGGACTGTGCTGGGGCCAGAACTGTGCTCCTGGCTGAACCAGACAAAGACAGGACTGTCCTGGGGCTGGAACTGTGATCCTGGCTGAAGCAGACAGACACAGAACTGTGCTGAGGCTGGAATTGTCCTCCTAGCTGAACCAGACAAAGATAGGACTGTGCTGGGGCCGGAACTGAACTCCTAGCTGAGCCAGACAGAGACAGGACTGTGCTGGGGCCCGAACTGTTCCGCTGGCTGAACCAGACAGAGGCAGGACTGTGCTGGGCAGGAACTGTGCTCCTGACTGAACCAGACAGAGGCAGGGCCGTGTTGGGGCCACAACTGTGCTCCTGGCTGAAGCAGACAGAGGCAGAACTGTGCTGGGACCGGAACTGTGCTCCTGGCAGAACCAGACAGAGGCAGGGCACTGCTGGGGCCGGAACTGTGCTCCTGGCTGAAGCAGACAGAGGCAGAATTGTGCTGGGACCGGAACTGTGCTCCTGGCAGAACCAGACAGAGGCAGGGCACTGCTGGGGCCGGAACTGTGCTCCTGGCTGAACCAGACAGAGACCGGGCCAGGCTGGGGCCAGAACTGTGCTCCTGGCTGAAGCAGACAGAAACAGGACTGGGCTGGGGCCGAAACTGTGCTCCTGGCTGAACCAGACAGAGACAGGACCGTGCTGGGGCCGGAACTGTGCTCCTAGCTGAACCAGACAGACAGGACTGTGCTGGTGCCGGAACTGTACTCCTGGTTGAACCAGACAGACAGGATTGTCCTGGGTCCGGAACTGTGCTCCTGGCTGAAGCAGACAGAGGCTGAACTGTGCTGGGGCCGGAACTGTCCTCCTGGCTGAACCAGACAGAGGCAGGGCCATGTTGGGGCCACAACTGTGCTCCTGGCTGAAGCAGACAGAAGCAGAACTGTGCTGGGACTGGAACTGTGCTCCTGGCTGAACCAGACTGAGGCAGGACTGTCCTGGGGTCGGAACTGTGCTCCTGGCTGAAGCAGACAGAGGCAGAACTGTGCTGGGGCCGGAACTCTCCTCCTGGCTGAACCGAACAAAGACAGGACTGTGCTGGGGCCGGAACTGTGCTCCTAGCTGAACCAGACAGACAGGACTGTGCTGGTGTCGGAACTGTGCTCCTGGCTGAACCAGACAGAGGCAGGGCCGTGCTGGTGCTGGAACTGTGCACCTGGCTAAAGCAGACATAGGCAGAACTGTGCTGGGGCCGGAACTGTGCTCCTGGCTGAACCAGACAGAGGCAGGGTCATGCTGGGTCCAGAACTGTGCTCCTGGCTGAAGCAGACAGAGGCAGAACTGTGCTGGGGCCGGAACTGTGCTCCTGGCTGAACCAGACAGAGACAGGGCCGTGCTGGGGCCGGAACTGTGCTCCTGGCTGAAGCAAACAGAGACAGGACTGGGCTGGGGCCGGAACTGTGCTCCTGGCTGAACCAGACAGAGACAGGACCGTTCTGGGGCCGGAACTGGAATCCTGGATGAACCAGACAGAGGCAGAAGTGTGCTGGGGTCAGGACTGTGGTCCTGGCTGAACCAGACAGAGGCAGAAGTGTGCTGGGGCCGGAGCAGTGCTCCTGGCTGAACCAGACAGAGACAGGACTGTGCTGGGGCCGGAACTGTGCTCCTGGCTGAACCAGACAGAGGCAGGACTGTGCTGGGGCCAGAACTGTGCTCCTGGCTGAACCAGACAAAGATAGGACTGTCCTGGGGCTGGAACTGTGATCCTGGCTGAAGCAGACAGAGACAGAACTGTGCTGAGGCTGGAACTGTCCTCCTGGCTGAACCAGACAAAGATAGGACTGTGCTGGGGCCGGAACTGAACTCCTAGCTGAACCAGACAGAGACAGGACTGTGCTGGGGCCCGAACTGTTCCGCTGGCTGAACCAGACAGAGGCAGGACTGTCCTGGGTAGGAACTGTGCTCCTGACTGAACCAGACGGAGGCAGGGCTGTGTTGGGGCCACAACTGTGCTCCTGGCTGAAGCAGACAGAGGCAGAACTGTGCTGGACCCGGAACTGTGCTCCTGGCAGAACCAGACAGAGGCAGGGCACTGCTGGGGTCGGAACTGTGCTCCTGGCTGAAGCAGACAGAGGCAGAACTGTGCTGGAGCCGAAACTGTGCTCCTCGCTGAACCAGACAGAGACAGGCCCGTGCTGGGGCCAGAACTGTGCTCCTGGCTGAAGCAGACAGAAACAGGACTGGGCTGGGGCCGAAACTGTGCTCCTGGCTGAACCAGACAGAGACAGGACCGTGCTGGGGCTGGAACTGTGCCCCTGGCTGAACCAGACAGAGGCAGAAGTGTGCTAGGGCCAGAACTGGGCTCCTGGCTGAACCAGACAGAGGCAGAAATGTGCTGGGGCCGGAACTGTGCTCCAGGCTGAACCAGACAGTGGCAGAACGGTGGTGAGGCCGGAACTTTGCTCCTGGCTTAAGCAGACAGAGGGAGGACTGTGCTGGGGCCGGAACTGTGCTTTTGGCCGAAGCACACAGAGGGAGGACTGTGCTGGGGCCGGAACTGTGCTCCTGGCTGGCTGAACCAGACAGAGACAGGTCTGTGCTGGGGCCAGAACTGTGCTCCTTGCTGAACCAGACAGACAGGACTGTACTGGGGCCCGAGCTGTACTCCTAGCTGAATCAGACAAAGACAGGACTGTGCTGGGGCCCGAACTGTTCTGCTGGCTGAACCAGACAGAGGCAGGACTGTCCTGGGTAGGAACTGTGCTCCTGACTGAACCAGACAGAGGCAGGGCTGTGTTGGGGCCACAACTGTGCTCCTGGCTGAAGCAGACAGAGGTAGAACTGTGCTGGGACCGGAACTGTGCTCCTGGCAGAACCAGACAGAGGCAGGGCACTGCTGGGGTCGGAACTGTGCTCGTGGCTGAAGCAGACAGAGGCAGAACTGTGCTGGGGCCGGAACTGTGCTCCTGGCTGAACCAGACAGAGACAGGGCCATGCTGGGGCCAGAACTGTGCTCCTGGCTGAAGCGGACAGAAACAGGACTGGGCTGGGGCCGAAACTGTGCTCCTGGCTGAACCAGACAGAGACAGGACCGTGCTGGGGCTGGAACTGTGCCCCTGGCTGAACCAGACAGAGGCAGAAGTGTGCTAGTGCCAGAACTGGGCTCCTGGCTGAACCAGACAGAGGCAGAAATGTGCTGGGGCCGGAACTGTGCTCCAGGCTGAACCAGACAGTGGCAGAACAGTATTGGGGCCTGAACTTTGCTCCTGGCTTAAGCAGACAGAGGGAGGACTGTGCTGGGGCCGGAACTGTGCTTTTGGCTGAAGCACACAGAGGGAGGACTGTGCTAGGGCTAGAACTGTGCTCCTGGCTGAAGCAGACAGAGGCAGAAGTGTGATGGGACCGGAACTGTGCTCCTGGCTGAACCAGACAGAGGCAGAACTGTGCTGGGTCCGGAACTGGGCTCCTGGATGAAGCAGACAGAGACAGGACTGTGCTGGGGCCGGAACTGTCCTCCTTTCTGAACCGGACAAAGACAGAACTGTGCTGGTGCCGGAACTGTCCTCCTGGCTGAACCAGACAAAGACAGGTCTGTGCTGGGGCCAGAACTGTGCTCCTTGCTGAACCAGACAGAGACAGGACTGTGCTGGGGCTAGAACTGTGCTCCTGGCTGAAGCAGACAGAGGCAGAAGTGTGATGGGACCGGAACTGTGCTCCTGGCTGAACCAGACAGAGGCAGAACTGTGCTGGGTTCGGAACTGGGCTCCTGGATGAAGCAGACAGAGACAGGACTGTGCTGGGGCCGGAACTGTCCTCCTTTCTGAACCGGACAAAGACAGAACTGTGCTGGTGCCGGAACTGTCCTCCTGGCTGAACCAGACAAAGACAGGACTGTGCTGGGGCCAGAACATTGCTCCTAGCTGAACCAGACAGAGAGGTCTGTGCTGGGGCCGGAACTGTGCTCCAAGCTGAAGCAGACAGAGGCAGGACTGTCCTGGGGCTGGAACTGTGATCCTGGCTGAAGCAGACAGACACAGAACTGTGCTGAGGCTGGAATTGTCCTCCTGGCTGAACCAGACAAAGATAGGACTGTGCTGGGGCCGGAACTGAACTCCTAGCTGAGCCAGACAGAGACAGGACTGTGCTGGGGCCCGAACTGTTCCGCTGGCTGAACCAGACAGAGGCAGGACTGTCCTGGGCTGGAACTGTGCTCCTGACTGAACCAGACAGAGGCAGGGCCGTGTTGGGGCCACAACTGTGCTCCTGGCTGAAGCAGACAGAGGCAGAACTGTGCTGGGACCGGAACTGTGCTCCTGGCAGAACCAGACAGAGGCAGGGCACTGCTGGGGCCGGAACTGTGCTCCTGGCTGAAGCAGACAGAGGCAGAACTGTGCTGGGGCCGGAACTGTGCTCCTGGCTGAACCAGACAGAGACAGGGCCAGGCTGGGGCCAGAACTGTGCTCCTGGCTGAAGCAGACAGAAACAGGACTGGGCTGGGGCCGAAACTGTGCTCCTGGCTGAACCAGACAGAGACAGGACCGTGCTGGGGCCGGAACTGTGCTCCTAGCTGAACCAGACAGACAGGACTGTGCTGGTGCCGGAACTGTACTCCTGGTTGAACCAGACAGACAGGATTGTCCTGGGTCCGGAACTGTGCTCCTGGCTGAAGCAGACAGAGGCTGAACTGTGCTGGGGCCGGAACTGTCCTCCTGGCTGAACCAGACAGAGGCAGGGCCATGTTGGGGCCACAACTGTGCTCCTGGCTGAAGCAGACAGAAGCAGTACTGTGCTGGGACTGGAACTGTGCTCCTGGCTGAACCAGACTGAGGCAGGACTGTCCTGGGGTCGGAACTGTGCTCCTGGCTGAAGCAGACAGAGGCAGAACTGTGCTGGGGCCGGAACTCTCCTCCTGGCTGAACCGAACAAAGACAGGACTGTGCTGGGGCCGGAACTGTGCTCCTAGCTGAACCAGACAGACAGGACTGTGCTGGTGTCGGAACTGTGCTCCTGGCTGAACCAGACAGAGGCAGGGCCGTGCTGGTGCTGGAACTGTGCACCTGGCTAAAGCAGACATAGGCAGAACTGTGCTGGAGCCGGAACTGTGCTCCTGGCTGAACCAGACAGAGGCAGGGTCATGCTGGGTCCAGAACTGTGCTCCTGGCTGAAGCAGACAGAGGCAGAACTGTGCTGGGGCCGGAACTGTGCTCCTGGCTGAACCAGACAGAGACAGGGCCGTGCTGGGGCCGGAACTGTGCTCCTGGCTGAAGCAAACAGAGACAGGACTGGGCTGGGGCCGGAACTGTGCTCCTGGCTGAACCAGACAGAGACAGGACCGTTCTGGGGCCGGAACTGGAATCCTGGATGAACCAGACAGAGGCAGAAGTGTGCTGGGGTCAGGACTGTGGTCCTGGCTGAACCAGACAGAGGCAGAAGTGTGCTGGGGCGGGAGCAGTGCTCCTGGCTGAACCAGACAGAGACAGGACTGTGCTAGGGCCGGAACTGTGCTCCTGGCTGAACCAGACAGAGGCAGGACTGTGCTGGGGCCAGAACTGTGCACCTGGCTGAACCAGACAAAGACAGGACTGTCCTGGGGCTGGAACTGTGATCCTGTCTGAAGCAGACAGAGACAGAACTGTGCTAAAGCTGGAACTGTCCTCCTGGCTGAACCAGACAAAGATAGGACTGTGCTGGGGCCGGAACTGAACTCCTAGCTGAACCAGACAGAGACAGGACTGTGCTGGGGCCCGAACTGTTCCGCTGGCTGAACCAGACAGAGGCAGGACTGTCCTGGGTAGGAACTGTGCTCCTGACTGAACCAGACGGAGGCAGGGCTGTGTTGGGGCCACAACTGTGCTCCTGGCTGAAGCAGACAGAGGCAGAACTGTGCTGGACCCGGAACTGTGCTCCTGGCAGAACCAGACAGAGGCAGGGCTCTGCTGGGGTCGGAACTGTGCTCCTGGCTGAAGCAGACAGAGGCAGAACTGTGCTGGGGCCGGAACTGTGCTCCTCGCTGAACCAGACAGAGACAGGCCCGTGCTGGGGCCAGAACTGTGCTCCTGGCTGAAGCAGACAGAAACAGGACTGGGATGGGGCCGAAACTGTGCTCCTGGCTGAACCAGACAGAGACAGGACCGTGCTGGGGCTGGAACTGTGCCCCTGGCTGAACCAGACAGAGGCAGAAGTGTGCTAGGGCCAGAACTGGGCTCCTGGCTGAACCAGACAGAGGCAGAAATGTGCTGGGGCCGGAACTGTGCTCCAGGCTGAACCAGACAGTGGCAGAACGGTGGTGGGGCCGGAACTTTGCTCCTGGCTTAAGCAGACAGAGGGAGGACTGTGCTGGGGCCGGAACTGTGCTTTTGGCCGAAGCACACAGAGGGAGGACTGTGCTGGGGCCGGAACTGTGCTCCTGGCTGGCTGAACCAGACAGAGACAGGTCTGTGCTGGGGCCAGAACTGTGCTCCTTGCTGAACCAGACAGACAGGACTGTACTGGGGCCCGAGCTGTGCTCCTAGCTGAATCAGACAAAGACAGGACTGTGCTGGGGCCCGAACTGTTCCGCTGGCTGAACCAGACAGAGGCAGGACTGTCCTGGGTAGGAACTGTGCTCCTGACTGAAGCAGACAGAGGCAGGGCTGTGTTGGGGCCACAACTGTGCTCCTGGCTGAAGCTGACAGAGGCAGAACTGTGGTGGGACCGGAACTGTGCTCCTGGCAGAACCAGACAGAGGCAGGGCACTGCTGGGGTCGGAACTGTGCTCGTGGCTGAAGCAGACAGAGGCAGAACTGTGCTGGGGCCGGAACTGTGCTCCTGGCTGAACCAGACAGAGACAGGGCCATGCTGTGGCCAGAACTGTGCTCCTGGCTGAAGCGGACAGAAACAGGACTGGGCTGGGGCCGAAACTGTGCTCCTGGCTGAACCAGACAGAGACAGGACCGTGCTGGGGCTGGAACTGTGCCCCTGGCTGAACCAGACAGAGGCAGAAGTGTGCTAGAGCCAGAACTGGGCTCCTGGCTGAACCAGACAGAGGCAGAAATGTGCTGGGGCCGGAACTGTGCTCCAGGCTGAACCAGACAGTGGCAGAACAGTATTGGGGCCTGAACTTTGCTCCTGGCTTAAGCAGACAGAGGGAGGACTGTGCTGGGGCCGGAACTGTGCTTTTGGCTGAAGCACACAGAGGGAGGACTGTGCTGGGGCTAGAACTGTGCTCCTGGCTGAAGCAGACAGAGGCAGAAGTGTGATGGGACCGGAACTGTGCTCCTGGCTGAACCAGACAGAGGCAGAACTGTGCTGGGTCCGGAACTGGGCTCCTGGATGAAGCAGACAGAGACAGAACTGTGCTGGTGCCGGAACTGTCCTCCTGGCTGAACCAGACAAAGACAGGTCTGTGCTGGGGCCAGAACTGTGCTCCTTGCTGAACCAGACAGAGACAGGACTGTGCTGGGGCTAGAACTGTGCTCCTGGCTGAAGCAGACAGAGGCAGAAGTGTGATGGGACTGGAACTGTGCTCCTGGCTGAACCAGACAGAGGCAGAACTGTGCTGGGTCCGGAACTGGGCTCCTGGATGAAGCAGACAGAGACAGGACTGTGCTGGGGCCGGAACTGTCCTCCTTTCTGAACCGGACAAAGACAGAACTGTGCTGGTGCTGGAACTGTCCTCCTGGCTGAACCAGACAAAGACAGGACTGTGCTGGGGCCAGAACGTTGCTCCTAGCTGAACCAGACAGAGAGGTCTGTGCTGGGGCCGGAACTGTGCTCCAAGCTGAACCAGACAGACAGGACTGTGCTGGGGCCAGAACTGTGCTCCTGGCTGAACCAGACAAAGACAGGACTGTCCTGGGGCTGGAACTGTGATCCTGGCTGAAGCAGACAGAGACAGAACTGTGCTGAGGCTGGAACTGTCCTCCTGGCTGAACCAGACAAAGATAGGACTGTGCTGGGGCCGGAACTGAACTCCTAGCTGAACCAGACAGAGACAGGACTGTGCTGGGGCCCGAACTGTTCCGCTGGCTGAACCAGACAGAGGCAGGACTGTCCTGGGCAGGAACTGTGCTCCTGACTGAACCAGACAGAGGCAGGGCCGTGTTGGGGCCACAACTGTGCTCCTGGCTGAAGCAGACAGAGGCAGAACTGTGCTGGGACCGGAACTGTGCTCCTGGCAGAACCAGACAGAGGCAGGGCACTGCTGGGGCCGGAACTGTGCTCCTGGCTGAAGCAGACAGAGGCAGAACTGTGCTGGGGCCGGAACTGTGCTCCTGGCTGAACCAGACAGAGACAGGGCCAGGCTGGGGCCAGAACTGTGCTCCTGGCTGAAGCAGACAGAAACAGGACTGGGCTGGGGCCGAAACTGTGCTCCTGGCTGAACCAGAGAGAGACAGGACCGTGCTGGGGCTGGAACTGTGCCCCTGGCTGAACCAGACAGAGGCAGAAGTGTGCTAGGGCCAGAACTGGGCTCCTGGCTGAACCAGACAGAGACAGGGCCGCGCTGGAGCGGGAACTGTGCTCCTGGCTGAAGCAAACAGAGACAGGACCGTTCTGGGTCCGGAACTGGAATCCTGGATGAACCAGACAGAGGCAGAAGTGTGCTGGGGCCAGGACTGTGGTCCTGGCTGAACCAGACAGAGGCAGAAGTGTGCTGGGGCCGGAGCAGTGCTCCTGGCTGAACCAGACAGAAACAGGACTGTGCTGGGGCCGGAACTGTGCTCCTGGCTGAACCAGACAGAGGCAGGACTGTGCTGGGGCCAGAACTGTGCTCCTGGCTGAACCAGACAAAGACAGGACTGTCCTGGGGCCGGAGCAGTGCTCCTGGCTGAACCAGACAGAAACAGGACTGTGCTGGGGCCGGAACTGTGCTCCTGGCTGAACCAGACAGAGGCAGAAGTGTGCTAGGGCCAGAACTGTGCTCCTGGCTGAACCAGACAGAGGCAGAAATGTGCTGGGGCCGGAACTGTGCTCCAGGCTGAACCAGACAGTGGCAGAACGGTATTGGGGCCGGAACTTTGCTCCTGGCTTAAGCAGACAGAGGGAGGACTGTGCTGGGGCTAGAACTGTGCTCCTGGATGAAGCAGACAGAGGCAGAAGTGTGATGGGACCGGAACTGTGCTCCTGGCTGAACCAGACAGAGGCAGAACTGTGCTGGGTCCGGAACTGGGCTCCTGGATGAAGCAGACAGAGACAGGACTGTGCTGGGGCTGGAACTGTCCTCCTTTCTGAACCGGACAAAGACAGAACTGTGCTGGTGCCGGAACTGTCCTCCTGGCTGAACCAGACAAAGACAGGTCTGTGCTGGGGCCAGAACTGTGCTCCTTGCTGAACCAGACAGAGACAGGACTGTGCTGGGGCTAGAACTGTGCTCCTGGCTGAAGCAGACAGAGGCAGAAGTGTGATGGGACCAGAACTGTGCTCCTGGCTGAACCAGACAGAGGCAGAACTGTGCTGGGTCCGGAACTGGGCTCCTGGATGAAGCAGACAGAGACAGGACTGTGCTGGGGCTGGAACTGTCCTCCTTTCTGAACCGGACAAAGACAGAACTGTGCTGGTGCCGGAACTGTCCTCCTGGCTGAACCAGACAAAGACAGGACTGTGCAGGGGCAGGAACTGTGCTCCTAGCTGAACCAGACAGACAGGACTGTGTTGGAGCGGGAACTGTGCTCCTGGCTGAAGCAAACAGAGACAGGACTGGGCTGGGGCCGGAACTGTGCTCCTGGCTGAACCAGACAGAGACAGGAGTGTGATGGGACCAGAACTGTGCTCCTGGCTGAACCATACAGAGGCAGAACTGTGCTGGGTCCGGAACTGGGCTCCTGGATGAAGCAGACAGAGACTGGACTGTGCTGGGGCCGGAACTGTCCTCCTTTCTGAACCGGACAAAGACAGAACTGTGCTGGTGCCGGAACTGTCCTCCTGGCTGAACCAGGCAAAGACAGGACTGTGCAGGGGCAGGAACTGGGCTCCTGGCTGAACCTGACAGAGACAGGGCCGCGCTGGAGCGGGAACTGTGCTCCTGGCTGAAGCAAACAGAGACAGGACTGGGCTGGGGCCGGAACTGTGCTCCTGGCTGAACCAGACAGAGACAGGACCGTTCTGGGTCCGGAACTGGAATCCTGGATGAACCAGACAGAGGCAGAAGTGTGCTGGGGCCAGGACTGTGGTCCTGGCTGAACCAGACAGAGGCTGAAGTGTGCTGGGGCCGGAGCAGTGCTCCTGGCTGAACCAGACAGAGACAGGACTGTGCTGGGGCCGGAACTCTGCTCCTGGCTGAACCAGACAGAGGCAGGACTGTGCTGGGGCCAGAACTGTGCTCCTGGCTGAACCAGACAAAGACAGGACTGTCCTGGGGCTGGAACTGTGATCCTGGCTGAACCAGACAGAGGCAGAAGTGTGCTAGGGCCAGAACTGTGCTCCTGGCTGAACCAGACAGAGACAGGAGTGTGATGGGACCAGAACTGTGCTCCTGGCTGAACCAGACAGAGACAGGGCCGTGCTGGGGCCAGGACTGTGCTCCTGGCTGAAGCAGACAGAAACAGGACTGGGCTGGGGCCGAAACTGTGCTCCTGGCTGAACCAGACAGAGACAGGACCGTGCTGGGGCTGGAACTGTGCCCCTGGCTGAACCAGACAGAGGCAGAAGTGTGCTAGGGCCAGAACTGGGCTCCTGGCTGAACCAGACAGAGGCAGAAATGTGCTGGGGCCGGAACTGTAGTCCATGCTGAACCAGACAGTGGCAGAACGGTGGTGGGGCCGGAACTTTGCTCCTGGCTTAAGCAGACAGAGGGAGGACTGGGCTCGAAACTGTGCTCCTGGCTGAACCAGACAGAGACAGGACCGTGCTGGGGCTGGAACTGTGCCCCTGGCTGAACCAGACAGAGGCAGAAGTGTACTAGGGCCAGAACTGGGCTCCTGGCTGAACCAGACAGAGGCAGAAATCTGCTGGGGCCGGAACTGTGCTCCAGGCTGAACCAGACAGTGGCAGAACGGTGGTGGGGCCGGAACTTTGCTCCTGGCTTAAGCAGACAGAGGGAGGACTGTGCTGGGGCCGGAACTGTGCTTTTGGCTGAAGCACACAGAGGGAGGACTGTGCTGGGGCTAGAACTGTGCTCCTGGCTGAAGCAGACAGAGGCAGAAGTGTGATGGGACCGGAACTGTGCTCCTGGCTGAACCAGACAGAGGCAGAACTGTGCTGGGTCCGGAACTGGGCTCCTGGATGAGGCAGACAGAGACAGGACTGTGCTGGGGCCGGAACTCTCCTCCTTTCTGAACCGGACAAAGACAGAACTGTGCTGGTGCCGGAACTGTCCTCCTGGCTGAACCAGACAGAGACAGGACTGTGCTGGGGCTAGAACTGTGCTCCTGGCTGAAGCAGACAGAGGCAGAAGTATGATGGGACCGGAACTGTGCTCCTGGCTGAACCAGACAGAGGCAGAACTGTGCTGGGTCCGGAACTGGGCTCCTGGATGAAGCAGACAGAGACAGGACTGTGCTGGGGCCGGAACTGTCCTCCTTTCTGAACCGGACAAAGACAGAACTGTGCTGGTGCCGGAACTGTCCTCCTGGCTGAACCAGACAAAGACAGGACTGTGCAGGGGCAGGAACTGTGCTCCTAGCTGAACCAGACAGACAGGACTGTGCTGGGGCCGGAACTTTGCTCCTAGCTGAACCAGACAGAGAGGTCTGTGCTGGGGCCGGAACTGTGCTCCTAGCTGAACCAGACAGACAGGACTGTGCTGGGGCCAGAACTGTGCTCCTGGCTGAACCAGACAGAGGCAGGACTGTGCTGGGGCCAGAACTGTGCTCCTGGCTGAACCAGACAAAGACAGGACTGTCCTGGGGCTGGAACTGAGATCCTGGCTGAAGCAGACAGAGACAGAACTGTGCTGAGGCTGGAACTGTCCTCCTGGCTGAACCAGACAAAGATAGGACTGTGCTGGGGCCGGAACTGAACTCCTAGCTGAACCAGACAGAGACAGGACTGTGCTGGGGCCCGAACTGTTCCGCTGGCTGAACCAGACAGAGGCAGGACTGTCCTGGGCAGGAACTGTGCTCCTGACTGAACCAGACAGAGGCAGGGCCGTGTTGGGGCCACAACTGTGCTCCTGGCTGAAGCAGAGAGAGGCAGAACTGTGCTGGGACCGGAACTGTGCTCCTCGCAGAACCAGACAGAGGCAGGGCACTGCTGGGGCTGGAACTGTGCTCCTGGCTCAAGCAGACAGAGGCAGAACTGTGCTGGGGTTGGAACTGTGCTCCTGGCTGAACCAGACAGAGACAGGGCCAGGCTGGGGCCAGATCTGTGCTCCTGGCTGAAGCAGACAGAAACAGGACTGGGCTGGGGCCGAAACTGTGCTCCAGGCTGAACCAGACAGAGACAGGACCGTGCTGGGGCTGGAACTGTGCCCCTGGCTGAACCAGACAGAGGCAGAAGTGTGCTAGGGCCAGAACTGGGCTCCTGGCTAAACCAGACAGAGGCAGAAATGTGCTGGGGCCGGAACTGTGCTCCAGGCTGAACCAGACAGTGGCAGAACGGTGGTGGGGCCGGAACTTTGCTCCTGGCTTAAGCAGACAGAGGGAGGACTGTGCTGGGGCCGGAACTGTGCTCCTGGCTGGCTGAACCAGACAGAGACAGGACTGGGCTGGGGCTAGAACTGTGCTCCTGGCTGAACCAGACAGAGACAGGACTGTGCTGGGGCCGGAACTGTGCTCCTGGCTGAACCAGACAGAGGGAAGACTGTGCTGGGGCCGGAACTGTGCTTTTGGCTGAAGCACACAGAGGGACGACTGTGCTGGGGCCGGAACTGTGCTCCTGGCTGGCTGAACCAGACAGAGACAGGACTGGGCTGGGGCTAGAACTGTGCTCCTGGCTGAACCAGACAGAGACAGGACTGTGCTGGGGCCGGAACTGTGCTCCTGGCTGAACCAGACAGAGGGAGGACTGTGCTGGGGCCGGAACTGTGCTTTTGGCTGAAGCACACAGAGGGAGGACTGTGCTGGGGCTGGCTGAACCAGACAGAGACAGGCCTGTGCTGGGGCCGGAACTGTGCTCCTGGCTGAACCAGACAGGACTGTGCTGGGACTAGAACTGTGCTCCTGGCTGAACCAGACAGAGGCAGGACTGTGTGGGGCCGAAACTGTGCTCCTGGCAGAAACAGACAGAGGCAGGACTGTGATGGGGCCGGAATTGTCCTCCTGGTGGAACCAGACAAAGACAGAACTGTGCTGGGGCCGGAACTGTGCTCCTGGCTGAAGCAGACAGAGGCAGAAGTGTGATGGGGCCAGAACTGAGCTCCAGTCTGAACCAGACAGAGACAGAACAGTGCTGGGGCCGGAGCTGTGCTCCTGGCTGAACCAGACAGAGGCAGACCTGTCCTGGGGCCAGAACTGTGCTCCTGGCTGAACCAGACAGAGACAGGGCCACGCTGGAGCGGGAACTGTGCTCCTGGCTGAACCATACAGAGGCAGAACTGTGCTGGGGCCGGAACTGTGCTCCTGGCTGAACCAGACAGAGACAGGTCTGTGCTGGGGCCGGAAATGTGCTCCTGGCTGAACCAGACAGAGGCAGAACTGCGCTGTGGCCGGAACTGGGCTCCTGGATGAAGCAGACAGAGAAAGGACTGTGCTGGGGCCGGAACTGTTATCCTGGCTGAACCAGACAGAGGAAGGACTGTGCTGGGGCCGGAACTGTGCTCTTGGCTGGCTGAACCAGAAACAGACAGGTCTGTGCTGGGGCGAACTGTGCTCCTCGCTGAACCAGACAGAGGAAGGACTGTGTTGGGGCCAGAACTGTGCTCCTGGCTGAACCAGACAGAGGCAGGACTGTGCTGGAGCCGGAATTGTCCTCTTGACTGAACCAGACAGAGACAGGGCCGCGCTGGAGCGGGAACTGTGCTCCTGGCTGAACCATACAGAGGCAGAACTGTGCTGGGGCCGGAACTGTGCTCCTGAACCAGACAGAGACAGGTCTGTCCTGGGGCCGGAACTGTGCTCCTGGCTGAACCAGACAGAGGCAGAAATGCGCTGGGGCCAGAAGTGTCCTCCTGGCTGAACCAGACAAAGACAGAACTGTGCTGGGGCCGAAACAGTCCTCCTAGCTGAACCAGACAGACAGGACTGTGCTGGGGCAGGAACTGTGCTCCTAGCTGAACCAGACAAAGACAGGACTGTGCTGGGGCCAGAACTGTGCACCTGGCTGAACCAGACAGAGGTAGAAGTATGCTAGGGCCAGAACTGTGCTCCTGGCTGAACCAGACAGAGGCAGAAGTGTGCTGGGGCCAGAACTGTGCTCCTGGCTGAACCAGACAGAGGCAGAACGGTGATGGGGCCGGAACTTTGCTCTTGGCTGGCTGAACCAGAAACAGACAGGTCTGTGCTGGGGCGAACTGTGATCCTCGCTGATCCAGTCAGAGACAGGACTGTGCTGGGGCTGGAACTGTGCTCCTGGCTGAACCAGACAGAGGAAGGACTGTGTTGGGGCCAGAACTGTGCTCCTGAACCAGACAGAGACAGGTCTGTGCTGGGGCCGGAACTGTGCTCCTGGCTGAACCAGACAGAGGCAGAAATGCGTTGTGGCTGGAACTGGGCTCCTGGATGAAGCAGACAGAGACAGGACTGTGCTGGGGCCAGAAGTGTCCTCCTGGCTGAACCAGACAAATACAGAACTGTACTGGGGCTGAAACAGTCCTCCTAGCTGAACCAGACAGACAGGACTGTGCTGGGGCAGGAACTGTGCTCCTAGCTGAACCAGAAAAAGACAGGACTGTGCTGGGGCCAGAACTGTGCTCCTGGCTGAACCAGACAGAGGCAGAAGTCTGCTAGGGCCAGAACTGTGCTCCTGGCTGAACCAGACAGAGGCAGAAGTGTGCTGGGGCCGGAACTGTGCTCCTGAACCAGACAGAGACAGGTCTGTGCTGGGGCCGGAACTGTGCTCCTGGCTGAACCAGACAGACAGGACTGTGCTGGGGCCGGAACTGTGCTCCTAGCTGAACCAGACAGACAGGACTGTGCTGGGGCAGGAACTGTGCTCCTAGCTGAACCAGAAAAAGACAGGACTGTGCTGGGGCCAGAACTGTGCTCCTGGCTGAACCAGACAGAGGCAGAAGTATGCTAGGGCCAGAACTGTGCTCCTGGCTGAACCAGACAGAGGCAGAAGTGTGCTGGGGCCGGAACTGTGCTCCTGAACCAGACAGAGACAGGTCTGTGCTGGGGCCGGAACTGTGCTCCTGGCTGAACCAGACAGAGGCAGAAATGTGCTGTGGCCGGAACTGGGCTCCTGGATGAAGCAGACAGAGACAGGACTGTGCTGGGGCCAGAAGTGTCCTCCTGGCTGAACCAGACAAATACAGAACTGTACTGGGGCCGAAACAGTCCTCCTAGCTGAACCAGACAGACAGGACTGTGCTGGGGCAGGAACTGTGCTCCTAGCTGAACCAGACAAAGACAGGACTGTGCTGGGGCCAGAACTGTGCACCTGGCTGAACCAGACAGAGGCAGAACAGTGATGGGGCCTGAACTGTGCTCCTGGCTGAACCAGACAGAGGCAGGACTGTCCTGGGGCTGGAACTGTGCTCCTGGCTGAACCAGACAGAGACAGGGCCACGCTGGAGCGGGAACTGTGCTCCTTGCTGAACCATACAGAGGCAGAACTGTGCTGGGGCCGGAACTGTGCTCCTGGCTGAACCAGAAAGAGACAGGTCTGTGCTGGGGCCGGAACTGTGCTCCTGGCTGAACCAGACAGAGGCAGAACTGTGCTGTGGCCGGAACTGGGCTCCCCGATGAAGCAGACAGAGACAGGACTGTGCTGGGGCTGGAACTGTCTTCCTGGCTGAACCAGACAAAGACAGAACTGTGCTGGGGCCGAAACAGTCCTCCTGGCTGAACCAGACAAAGACAGGACTGTGCTGGGGCGGGGACTGTGCTCCTAGCTGAACCAGACAGACAGGACTGTGCTGGGGCCGGAAATGTGCTCCTAGCTCAACCAGACAGACAGGACTGTGCTGGGGCAGGAACTGTGCTCCTAGCTGAACCAGACAAAGACAGGACTGTGCTGGGGCGGGGACTGTGCTCCTAGCTGAACCAGACAGACAGGACTGTGCTGGGGCCGGAACTGTGCTCCTAGCTGAACCAGACAGACAGGACTGTGCTGGGGCAGGAACTGTGCTCCTAGCTGAACCAGAAAAAGACAGGACAGTGCTGGGGCCAGAACTGTGCTCCTGGCTGAACCAGATAGAGGCAGAAGTATGCTAGGGCCAGAACTGTGCTCCTGGCTGAACCAGACAGAGGCATAAGTGTGCTGGGACCAGAACTGTTTCCTGGCTGAACCAGACAGAGGCAGAACGGTGATGGGGCCGGAACTGTGCTCCTGGCTGAACCAAACAGAGGCAGGACTGTCCTGGGGCCGGAGCTGTGCTTTTGGCTGAACCAGACTGAGGCAGGACTATGCTGGGGCTGGAACTTTGCTCTTGGCTGGCTGAACCAGAAACAGACAGGTCTGTGCTGGGGCGAACTGTGCTCCTCGCTGAACCAGTCAGAGACAGGACTGTGCTGGGGCTGGAACTGTGCTCCTGGCTGAACCAGACAGAGGAAGGACTGTGTTGGGGCCAAAACTGTGCTCCTGGCTGAACCAGACAGAGGCAGGACTGTGCTGGAGCCGGAATTGTCCTCCTGGCTGAACCAGACAGAGACAGGGCCGCGCTGGAGCGGGAACTCTGCTCCTGGCTGAACCATACAGAGGCAGAACTGTGCTGGGGCCGGAACTGTGCTCCTGAACCAGACAGAGACAGGTCTGTGCTGGGGCCGGAACTGTGCTCCTGGCTGAACCAGACAGAGGCAGAAATGCGCTGTGGCCGGAACTGGGCTCCTGGATGAAGCAGACAGAGACAGGACTGTGCTGGGGCCGGAAGTGTCCTCCTGGCTGAACCAGACAAAGACAGAACTGTGCTGGGGCCGAAACAGTCCTCCTAGCTGAACCAGACAGACAGGACTGTGCTGGGGCAGGAACTGTGCTCCTAGCTGAACCAGACAAAGACAGGACTGTGCTGGGGCCAGAACTGTGCACCTGGCTGAACCAGACAGAGGCAGAAGTATGCTAGGGCCAGAACTGTGCTCCTGGCTGAACCAGACAGAGGCAGAAGTGTGCTGGGGCCAGAACTGTGCTCCTGGCTGAACCAGACAGAGGCAGAACGGTGATGGGCCGGAACTGTGCTCCTGGCTGAACCAGACAGAGGCAGGACTGTCCTGGGGCCAGAACTGTGCTCCTGGCTGAACCAGACAGAGACAGGGCCACGCTGGAGCGGGAACTGTGCTCCTGGCTGAACCATACAGAGGCAGAACTGTGCTGGGGCCGGAACTGTGCTCCTGGCTGAACCAGAAAGAGACAGGTCTGTGCTGGGGCCGGAACTGTGCTCCTGGCTGAACCAGACAGAGGCAGAACTGCGCTGTGGCCGGAACTGGGCTCCCCGATGAAGCAGACAGAGACAGGACTGTGCTGGGGCCGGAACTGTCTTCCTGGCTGAACCAGACAAAGACAGAACTGTGCTGGGGCCGAAACAGTCCTCCTGGCTGAACCAGACAAAGACAGGACTGTGCTGGGGCGGGGACTGTGCTCCTAGCTGAACCAGACAGACAGGACTGTGCTGGGGCTGGAAATGTGCTCCTAGCTGAACCAGACAGACAGGACTGTGCTGGGGCAGGAACTGTGCTCCTAGCTGAACCAGACAAAGACAGGACTGTGCTGGGGCCAGAACTGTGCTCCTGGCTGAACCAGACAGAGGCAGAAGTATGCTAGGGCCAGAACTGTGCTCCTGGCTGAACCAGAGAGAGGCAGAAGTGTGCTGGGGCCAGAACTGGTTTCCTGGCTGAACCAGACAGAGGCAGAACGGTGATGGGGCCGGTACTGTGCTCCTGGCTGAACCAGACAGAGGCAGGACTGTCCTGGGGCCGGAACTGTGCTTTTGGCTGAACCAGACGGAGGCAGGACTGTGCTGGGGGCGAACTGTGCTCCTCGCTGAACCAGTCAGAGACAGGACTGTGCTGGGGCTGGAACTGTGCTCCTGGCTGAACCAGACAGAGGAAGGACTGTGTTGGGGCCAGAACTGTGCTCCTGGCTGAACCAGACAGAGGCAGGACTGTGCTGGAGCCAGAATTGTCCTCCTGGCTGAACTAGACAGAGGCAGGGCCATGCTAGGGACAGAACTGTGCTCCTGGCTGAATCAAACACAGACAGGACTGGGCTGGGGCCGGAACTGTGCTCCTGGCTGAACCAGACAGAGACAGGACCGTTCTGGGGCCGGAACTGTAATCCTGTCTGAACCACACAGAGGCAGAAGTGTGCTGGGGCCAGAACTCTGGTCCTGGCTGAACCAGACATAGGCAGAAGTGTCCTGGGGCCAGAACTGTGCTCCAGGCTGAACCAGACAGAGACAGAACGGTGCTGGGGCCGGAACTGGGCTCCTGGCTGAACCAGATAGAGAGAGGACTGTGCTGGGGCCAGAACTGTGCTTTTGGCTGAACCAGACAGAGGCAGGACTTTGCTGGGGCCGGAACTGTGCTCCTGGCTCAACCAGACAGAGGCAGGACTGTGCTGGGGCCGGAACTGCGCTCCTGGCTGAACCAGACAGAGGCAGGACTGTGCTGGGGCCGGAACTGTGCTCCTGGCTGAACTAAAGACAGGACTATCCTGGGGCTGGAACTGTGCTCCTGGCTGAAGCAGACAGAGGCAGAACTTTGCTGGGGCTGGAACTGTCCTCCTGGCTGAACCAGACAAAGATAGGACTGTGCTAGGACCGGAACTGTGCTCCTGGCTGAACCAGACAGAGGCAGGACTGTCCTGGGGCTGGAACTGTGCTCCTGGCTGAACCAGACAGAGACAGGGCCACGCTGGAGCGGGAACTGTGCTCCTTGCTGAACCATACAGAGGCAGAACTGTGCTGGGGCCGGAACTGTGCTCCTGGCTGAACCAGAAAGAGACAGGTCTGTGCTGGGGCCGGAACTGTGCTCCTGGCTGAACCAGACAGAGGCAGAACTGCGCTGTGGCCGGAACTGGGCTCCCCGATGAAGCAGACAGAGACAGGACTGTGCTGGGGCTGGAACTGTCTTCCTGGCTGAACCAGACAAAGACAGAACTGTGCTGGGGCCGAAACAGTCCTCCTGGCTGAACCAGACAAAGACAGGACTGTGCTGGGGCGGGGACTGTGCTCCTAGCTGAACCAGACAGACAGGACTGTGCTGGGGCCGGAAATGTGCTCCTAGCTCAACCAGACAGACAGGACTGTGCTGGGGCAGGAACTGTGCTCCTAGCTGAACCAGACAAAGACAGGACTGTGCTGGGGCGGGGACTGTGCTCCTAGCTGAACCAGACAGACAGGACTGTGCTGGGGCCGGAACTGTGCTCCTAGCTGAACCAGACAGACAGGACTGTGCTGGGGCAGGAACTGTGCTCCTAGCTGAACCAGAAAAAGACAGGACAGTGCTGGGGCCAGAACTGTGCTCCTGGCTGAACCAGATAGAGGCAGAAGTATGCTAGGGCCAGACCTGTGCTCCTGGCTGAACCAGACAGAGGCATAAGTGTGCTGGGACCAGAACTGTTTCCTGGCTGAACCAGACAGAGGCAGAACGGTGATGGGGCCGGAACTGTGCTCCTGGCTGAACCAGACAGAGGCAGGACTGTCCTGGGGCCGGAGCTGTGCTTTTGGCTGAACCAGACAGAGGCAGGACTATGCTGGGGCTGGAACTTTGCTCTTGGCTGGCTGAACCAGAAACAGACAGGTCTGTGCTGGGGCGAACTGTGCTCCTCGCTGAACCAGTCAGAGACAGGACTGTGCTGGGGCTGGAACTGTGCTCCTGGCTGAACCAGACAGAGGAAGGACTGTGTTGGGGCCAAAACTGTGCTCCTGGCTGAACCAGACAGAGGCAGGACTGTGCTGGAGCCGGAATTGTCCTCCTGGCTGAACCAGACAGAGACAGGGCCGCGCTGGAGCGGGAACTGTGCTCCTGGCTGAACCATACAGAGGCAGAACTGTGCTGGGGCCGGAACTGTGCTCCTGAACCAGACAGAGACAGGTCTGTGCTGGGGCCGGAACTGTGCTCCTGGCTGAACCAGACAGAGGCAGAAATGCGCTGTGGCCGGAACTGGGCTCCTGGATGAAGCAGACAGAGACAGGACTGTGCTGGGGCCGGAAGTGTCCTCCTGGCTGAACCAGACAAAGACAGAACTGTGCTGGGGCCGAAACAGTCCTCCTAGCTGAACCAGACAGACAGGACTGTGCTGGGGCAGGAACTGTGCTCCTAGCTGAACCAGACAAAGACAGGACTGTGCTGGGGCCAGAACTGTGCACCTGGCTGAACCAGACAGAGGCAGAAGTATGCTAGGGCCAGAACTGTGCTCCTGGCTGAACCAGACAGAGGCAGAAGTGTGCTGGGGCCAGAACTGTGCTCCTGGCTGAACCAGACAGAGGCAGAACGGTGATGGGCCGGAACTGTGCTCCTGGCTGAACCAGACAGAGGCAGGACTGTCCTGGGGCCAGAACTGTGCTCCTGGCTGAACCAGACAGAGACAGGGCCACGCTGGAGCGGGAACTGTGCTCCTGGCTGAACCATACAGAGGCAGAACTGTGCTGGGGCCGGAACTGTGCTCCTGGCTGAACCAGAAAGAGACAGGTCTGTGCTGGGGCCGGAACTGTGCTCCTGGCTGAACCAGACAGAGGCAGAACTGCGCTGTGGCCGGAACTGGGCTCCCCGATGAAGCAGACAGAGACAGGACTGTGCTGGGGCCAGAACTGTCTTCCTGGCTGAACCAGACAAAGACAGAACTGTGCTGGGGCCGAAACAGTCCTCCTGGCTGAACCAGACAAAGACAGGACTGTGCTGGGGCGGGGACTGTGCTCCTAGCTGAACCAGACAGACAGGACTGTGCTGGGGCTGGAAATGTGCTCCTAGCTGAACCAGACAGACAGGACTGTGCTGGGGCAGGAACTGTGCTCCTAGCTGAACCAGACAAAGACAGGACTGTGCTGGGGCCAGAACTGTGCTCCTGGCTGAACCAGACAGAGGCAGAAGTATGCTAGGGCCAGAACTGTGCTCCTGGCTGAACCAGAGAGAGGCAGAAGTGTGCTGGGGCCAGAACTGGTTTCCTGGCTGAACCAGACAGAGGCAGAACGGTGATGGGGCCGGTACTGTGCTCCTGGCTGAACCAGACAGAGGCAGGACTGTCCTGGGGCCGGAACTGTGCTTTTGGCTGAACCAGACGGAGGCAGGACTGTGCTGGGGGCGAACTGTGCTCCTCGCTGAACCAGTCAGAGACAGGACTGTGCTGGGGCTGGAACTGTGCTCCTGGCTGAACCAGACAGAGGAAGGACTGTGTTGGGGCCAGAACTGTGCTCCTGGCTGAACCAGACAGAGGCAGGACTGTGCTGGAGCCAGAATTGTCCTCCTGGCTGAACTAGACAGAGGCAGGGCCATGCTAGGGACAGAACTGTGCTCCTGGCTGAATCAAACACAGACAGGACTGGGCTGGGGCCGGAACTGTGCTCCTGGCTGAACCAGACAGAGACAGGACCGTTCTGGGGCCGGAACTGTAATCCTGTCTGAACCACACAGAGGCAGAAGTGTGCTGGGGCCAGAACTCTGGTCCTGGCTGAACCAGACATAGGCAGAAGTGTCCTGGGGCCAGAACTGTGCTCCAGGCTGAACCAGACAGAGACAGAACGGTGCTGGGGCCGGAACTGGGCTCCTGGCTGAACCAGATAGAGAGAGGACTGTGCTGGGGCCAGAACTGTGCTTTTGGCTGAACCAGACAGAGGCAGGACTTTGCTGGGGCCGGAACTGTGCTCCTGGCTCAACCAGACAGAGGCAGGACTGTGCTGGGGCCGGAACTGCGCTCCTGGCTGAACCAGACAGAGGCAGGACTGTGCTGGGGCCGGAACTGTGCTCCTGGCTGAACTAAAGACAGGACTATCCTGGGGCTGGAACTGTGCTCCTGGCTGAAGCAGACAGAGGCAGAACTTTGCTGGGGCTGGAACTGTCCTCCTGGCTGAACCAGACAAAGATAGGACTGTGCTAGGACCGGAACTGTGCTCCTAGCTGAACCAGACAGAGACAGGACTGTGCTGGGGCCGCAACTGTGCTCCTGGCTGAACCAGACAGAGGCAGGACTGTCCTGGGCAGGAACTATGCTCCTGACTGAACCAGACAGAGGCAGGGCCGTGTTGGGGCCACAACTGTGCTCCTGGCTGAAGCAGACAGAGGCAGAACTATGCTGGGACTGGAACTGTGCTCCAGGCAGAACCAGACAGAGATAGGACCGTTCTAGGGCCGGAACTGTAATCCTGTCTGAACCACACAGAGGCAGAAGTGTGCTGGGCCAGAACTGTGGTCCTGGCTGAACCAGACATAGGCAGAAGTGTCCTGGGGCCGGAATTGTGCTCCAGGCTGAACCAGACAGAGACAGAACGGTGCTGGGGCCGGAACTGTGCTCATGGCTGAACCAGATAGAGACAGGACTGTGCTGGGGCCAGAACTGTGCTTTTGGCTGAAACAGACAGAGGCAGTACATTGCTGGGGCCGGACCTGTGCTCCTGGCTCAACCAGACGGAGGCAGGACTGTGCTGGGGCCGGAACTGTGCTCCTGGCTGAACCAGACAGAGGCAGGACTGTGCTGGGGCTGGAACTGTGCTCCTGGCTGAACCAAAGACAGGACTGTCCTGGGGCTGGAACTGTGCTCCTGGCTGAAGCAGACAGAGGCAGAACTGTGCTGGGGCTGGAACTGTCCTCCTGGCTGAACCAGACAAAGATAGGACTGTGCTAGGGCCGGAACTGTGCTCCTAGCTGAACCACACAGAGACAGGACTGTGCTGGGGCCGCAACTGTGCTCCTGGCTGAACCAGACAGAGGCAGGACTGTCCTGGGCAGGAACTATGCTCCTGACTGAACCAGACAGAGACAGGGCCGTGTTGGGGCCACAACTGTGCTCCTGGCTGAAGCAGACAGAGGCAGAACTATGCTGGGACTGGAACTGTGCTCCAGGCAGAACCAGACAGAGGCATGGCACTGCTGGGGCCGGAACTGTGCTCCTGGCTGAAGCAGACAGAGGCAGAACTGTGCTGGAACCGGAACTGTGCTCCTGGCAGAACCAGACAGAGCCAGGGCACTGCTGGGGCCGGAACTGTGCTCCTGGCTGAAGCAGACAGAGGCAGAACTGTGCTGGGGCCGGAACTGTGCTCCTGGCTGAACCAGACAGAGACAGGGCCGTGCTGGAGTCAGAACTGTGCTCCTGGCTGAAGCAGACAGAAAAAGGACTGGGCTGGGGCCAAAATTGTGCTCCTGGCTGAACCAGACAGAGACAGAACCGTCCTGGGGCTGGAACTGTGCCCCTGGCTGAACCAGACAGAGGCAGAAGTGTGCTAGGGCCAGAACTGTGCTCCTGGCTGAACCAGACAGAGGCAGAAGTGTGCTGGGGCCGGAACTGTACTCCAGGCTGAACCAGACAGTGGCAGAACGGTGGTAGGGCCAGAACTTTGCTCCTGGCTGAAGCAGACAGAGGTAGGACTGTGCCTGGGGCCGGAACTGTGCTTTTGGCTGAAGCACACAGAGGGAGGACTGTGCTGGGGCCGGAACTGTGCTCCTGGCTGGCTGAACCAGACAGAGACAGGACTGGGCTGGGGCTAGAACTGTGCTCCTGGCTGAACCAGACAGAGGCAGGACTGTGCTGGGGCCGGAACTGTGCTTTTGGCTAAGGCACACAGAGGGAGGACTGTGCTGGGGCTGGCTGAACCAGACAGAGACAGGCCTGTGCTGGGGCCGGAACTGTGCTCCTGGCTGAACCAGACAGAGACAGGACTGTGCTGGGACTAGAACTGTGCTCATGGCTGAACCAGACAGAGGCAGGACTGTGCTGGGGCCGAAACTGTGCTCCTGGCAGAAACAGACAGAGGCAGGACAGTGATGGGGCCGGAATTGTCCTCCTGGCGGAACCAGACAAAGACAGAACTGTGCTGGGGCCGGAACTGTGCTCCTGGCTGAAGCAGACAGAGGCAGAAGTGTGATGGGGCCAGAACTGAGCTCCAGTCTGAACCAGACAGAGACAGAACGGTGCTGGGGCCGGAGCTGTGCTCCTGGCTGAACCAGACAGAGGCAGAACTGTCCTGGGGCCAGAACTGTGCTCCTGGCTGAACCAGACAGAGACAGGGCCACGCTGGAGCGGGAACTGTGCTCCTGGCTGAACCATACAGAGGCAGAACTGTGCTGGGGCCGGAACTGTGCTCCTGGCTGAACCAGACAGAGACAGGTCTGTGCTGGGGCCGGAAATGTGCTCCTGGCTGAACCAGACAGAGGCAGAACTGCGCTGTGGCCGGAACTGGGCTCCTGGATGAAGCAGACAGAGAAAGGACTGTGCTGGGGCCGGAACTGTTATCCTGGCTGAACCAGACAAAGACAGGACTGTGCTGGGGCGGGGACTGTGCTCCTAGCTAAACCAGACAGACAGGACTGTGCTGGGGCCGGAACTGTGCTCCTAGCTAAACCAGACAGACAGGACTGTGCTGGGGCAGGAACTGTGCTCCTAGCTGAACCAGAAAAAGACAGGACTGTGCTGGGGCTAGAACTGTGCTCCTGGCTGAACCAGACAGAGGCAGAAGTATGCTAGGGCCAGAACTGTGCTCCTGGCTGAACCAGACAGAGGCAGAAGTGTGCTGGGGCCAGAACTGTGCTCCTGGATGAACCAGACAGAGGCAGAACGGTGATGGGGCCGGAACTGTGCTCCTGGCTGAACCAGACATAGGCAGGACTGTCCTGGGGCCGGAGCTGTGCTTTTGGCTGAACCAGACAGAGGCAGGACTATGCTGGGGCCGGAACTTTGCTCTTGGCTGGCTGAACCAGAAACAGACAGGTCTGTGCTTGGGCGAACTGTGCTCCTCGCTGAACCAGTCAGAGACAGGACTGTGCCAGGGCTGGAACTGTGCTCCTGGCTGAACCAGACAGAGGAAGGACTGTGTTGGGGCCAGAACTGTGCTCCTGGCTGAACCAGACAGAGGC
Organism: Triturus cristatus; assembly: GCF_964204655.1. Classification (NCBI taxonomy): domain Eukaryota; kingdom Metazoa; phylum Chordata; class Amphibia; order Caudata; family Salamandridae; genus Triturus; species Triturus cristatus. The sequence goes on from NW_028188469.1 coordinate 1,417,080, forward strand.
AGGACTGTGCTGGAGCCGGAATTGTCCTCCTGGCTGAACCAGACAGAGACAGGGCCGCGCTGGAGCGGGAACTGTGCTCCTGGCAGAACCATACAGAGGCAGAACTGTGCTGGAGCCGGAACTGTGCTCCTGAACCAGACAGAGACAGGTCTGTGCTGGGGCCGGAACTGTGCTCCTGGCTGAACCAGACAGAGGCAGAAATGCGCTGTGGCCGGAACTGGGCTCCTGGATGAAGCAGACAGAGACAGGACTGTGCTGGGGCTAGAAGTGTTCTCCTGGCTGAACCAGACAAAGACAGAACTGTGCTGGGGCCGACACAGTCCTCCTAGCTGAACCAGACAGACAGGACTGTGCTGGAGCCGGAATTGTCCTCCTGGCTGAACCAGACAGAGACAGGGCCGCGCTGGAGCGGGAACTGTGCTCCTGGCTGAACCATACAGAGGCAGAACTGTGCTGGGGCCGGAACTGTGCTCCTGAACCAGACAGAGACAGGTCTGTGCTGGGGCCGGAACTGTGCTCCTGGCTGAACCAGACAGAGGCAGAAATGCGCTGTGGCCGGAACTGGGCTCCTGGATGAAGCAGACAGAGACAGGACTGTGCTGGGGCCAAAAGTGTCCTCCTGGCTGAACCAGACAAAGACAGAACTGTGCTGGGGCCGAAACAGTCCTCCTAGCTGAACCAGACAGACAGGACTGTGCTGGGACAGGAACTGTGCTCCTAGCTGAACCAGACAAAGACTGGACTGTGCTGGGGCCAGAACTGTGCACCTGGCTGAACCAGACAGAGGCAGAAGTATGCTAGGGCCGGAACTGTGCTCCTGGCTGAACCAGACAGAGGCAGAAGTGTGCTGGGGCCAGAACTGTTCTCCTGGCTGAACCAGACAGAGGCAGAACGGTGATGGGGCCGGAACTGTGCTCCTGGCTGAACCAGACAGAGGCAGGACTGTCCTGGAGCCGGAACTGTGCTCCTGGCTGAACCAGACAGAGACAGGGCCACGCTGGAGCGGGAACTGTGCTCCTGGCTGAACCATACAGAGGCAGAACTGTGCTGGGGCCGGAACTGTGCTCCTGGCTGAACCAGAAAGAGACAGGTCTGTACTGGGGCCGGAACTGTGCTCCTGGCTGAACCAGACAGAGGCAGAACTGCGCTGTGGCCGGAACTGGGCTCCCCGATGAAGCAGACAGAGACAGGACTGTGCTGGGGCCGGAACTGTCTTCCTGGCTGAACCAGACAAAGACAGAACTGTGCTGGGGCCGAAACAGTCCTCCTGGCTGAACCAGACAAAGACAGGACTGTGCTGGGGCGGGGACTGTGCTCCTAGCTGAACCAGACAGACAGGACTGTGCTGGGGCCGGAAATGTGCTCCTAGCTGAACCAGACAGACAGGACTGTGCTGGGGCAGGAACTGTGCTCCTAGCTGAACCAGACAAAGACAGGACTGTGCTGGGGCCAGAACTGTGCTCCTGGCTGAACCAGACAGAGGCAGAAGTATGCTAGGGCCAGAACTGTGCTCCTGGCTGAACCAGAGAGAGGCAGAAGTGTGCTGGGGCCAGAACTGGTCTCCTGGCTGAACCAGACAGAGGCAGAACGGTGATGGGGCCGGAACTGTGCTCCTGGCTGAACCAGACAGAGGCAGGACTGTCCTGGGGCCGGAACTGTGCTTTTGGCTGAACCAGACAGAGGCAGGACTGTGCTGGGAGCGAACTGTGCTCCTCGCTAAACCAGTCAGAGACAGGACTGTGCTGGGGCTGGAACTGTGCTCCTGGCTGAACCAGACAGAGGAAGGACTGTGTTGGGGCCAGAACTGTGCTCCTGGCTGAACCAGACAGAGGCAGGACTGTGCTGGAGCCGGAATTGTCCTCCTGGCTGAACCAGACAGAGACAGGGCCGCGCTGGAGCGGGAACTGTGCTCCTGGCTGAACCATACAGAGGCAGAACTGTGCTGGGGCCGGAACTGTGCTCCTGGCTGAACCAGACAGAGACAGGTCTGTGCTGGGGCCGGAACTGTGCTCCTGGCTGAACTAGACAGAGGCAGAACTGCGCTGTGGCCGGAACTGGGCTCCTGGATGAAGCAGACAGAGATAGGACTGTGCTGGGGCCGGAACTGTCCTCCTGGCTGAACCAGACAAAGAAAGAACTGTGCTGGGGCCGAAACAGTCCTCCTAGCTGAACCAGACAGACAGGACTGTGCTGGGGCTGGAACTGTGCTCCTAGCTGAACCAGACAGAGGCAGAAGTATGCTAGGGCCAGAACTGTGCTCCTGGCTGAACCAGACAGAGGCAGAAGTATGCTAGGGCCAGAACTGTGCTCCTGGCTGAACCAAACAGAGGCAGAAGTGTGCTGGGGCCAGACCTGTGCTCCTGGCTGAACCAGACAGAGGCAGAACGGTGATGGGGCCGGAACTGTGCTCCTGGCTGAACCAGACAGAGGCAGGACTGTCCTGGGGCCAGAGCTGTGCTTTTGGCTGAACCAGACAGAGGCAGGACTATGCTGGGGCCGGAACTTTGCTCTTGGCTGGCTGAACCAGAAACAGACAGGTCTGTGCTGGGGCAAACTGTGCTCCTCGCTGAACCAGTCAGAGACAGGACTGTGCTGGGGCTGGAACTGTGCTCCTGGCTGAAGCAGACAGAGGAAGGACTGTGTTGGGGCCAGAACTGTGTTCCTGGCAGAACCAGACAGAGGCAGGACTGTGCTGGAGCCGGAATTGTCCTCCTGGCTGAACCAGACAGAGACAGGGCCGCGCTGGAGCGGGAACTGTGCTCCTGGCTGAACCATACAGAGGCAGAACTGTGCTGGGGCCGGAACTGTGCTCCTGAACCAGACAGAGACAGGTCTGTGCTGGGGCCGGAACTGTGCTCCTGGCTGAACCAGACAGAGGCAGAAATGCGCTGTGGCCGGAACTGGGCTCCTGGATGAAGCAGACAGAGACAGGACTGTGCTGGGGCCGGAAGTGTCCTCCTGGCTGAACCAGACAAAGACAGAACTGTGCTGGGGCCGAAACAGTCCTCCTAGCTGAACCAGACAAACAGGACTGTGCTGGGGCAGGAACTGTGCTCCTAGCTGAACCAGACAAAGGCAGGACTGTGCTGGGGCCAGAACTGTGCACCTGGCTGAACCAGACAGAGGCAGAAGTATGCTAGGGCCAGAACTGTGCTCCTGGCTGAACCAGACAGAGGCAGAACGGTGATGGGGGCGGAACTGTGCTCCTGGCTGAACCAGACAGAGGCAGGACTGTCCTGGGGCCGGAACTGTGCTCCTGGCTGAACCAGACAGAGACAGGGCCACGCTGGAGCGGGAACTGTGCTCCTGGCTGAACCATACAGAGGCAGAACTGTGCTGGGGCCGGAACTGTGCTCCTGGCTGAACCAGAAAGAGACAGGTCTGTGCTGGGGCCGGAACTGTGCTCCTGGCTGAACCAGACAGAGGCAGAACTGCGCTGTGGCCGGAACTGGGCTCCCCGATGAAGCAGACAGAAACAGGACTGTGCTCGGGCCGGAACTGTCTTCCTGGCTGAACCAGACAAAGACAGAACTGTGCTGGGGCCGAAACAGTCCTCCTGGCTGAACCAGACAAAGACAGGACTGTGCTGGGGCGGGGACTGTGCTCCTAGCTGAACCAGACAGACAGGACTGTGCTGGGGCCGGAAATGTGCTCCTAGCTGAACCAGACAGACAGGACTGTGCTGGGGCAGGAACTGTGCTCCTAGCTGAACCAGACAAAGACAGGACTGTGCTGGGGCAGGGACTGTGCTCCTAGCTGAACCAGACAGACAGGACTGTGCTGGGGCCGGAACTGTGCTCCTAGCTGAACCAGACAGACAGGACTGTGCTGGGGCAGGAACTGTGCTCCTAGCTGAACCAGAAAAAGACAGGACTGTGCTGGGGCCAGAACTGTGCTCCTGGCTGAACCAGATAGAGGCAGAAGTATGCTAGGGCCAGAACTGTGCTCCTGGCTGAACCAGACAGAGGCATAAGTGTGCTGGGACCAGAACTGTTTCCTGGCTGAACCAGACAGAGGCAGAACGGTGATGGGGCCGGAACTGTGCTCCTGGCTGAACCAGACAGAGGCAGGACTGTCCTAGGGTCGGAGCTGTGCTTTTGGCTGAACCAGACAGAGGCAGGACTATGCTGGGGCCGGAACTTTGCTCTTGGCTGGCTGAACCAGAAACAGACAGGTCTGTGCTGGGGCGAACTGTGCTCCTCGCTAAACCAGTCAGAGACAGGACTGTGCTGGGGCTGGAACTGTGCTCCTGGCTGAACCAGACAGAGGAAGGACTGTGTTGGGGCCAGAACTGTGCTCCTGGCTGAACCAGACAGAGGCAGGACTGTGCTGGAGCCGGAATTGTCCTCCTGGCTGAACCAGACAGAGACAGGGCCGCGCTGGAGCGGGAACTGTGCTCCTGGCTGAACCATACAGAGGCAGAACTGTGCTGGGGCCGGAACTGTGCTCCTGAACCAGACAGAGACAGGTCTGTGCTGGGGCCGGAACTGTGCTCCTGGCTGAACCAGACAGAGGCAGAAATGCGCTGTGGCCGGAACTGGGCTCCTGGATGAAGCAGACAGAGACAGGACTGTGCTGGGGCCGGAAGTGTCCTCCTGGCTGAACCAGACAAAGACAGAACTGTGCTGGGGCCGAAACAGTCCTCCTAGCTGAACCAGACAGACAGGACTGTGTTGGGGCAGGAACTGTGCTCCTAGCTGAACCAGACAAAGACAGGACTGTGCTGGGGCCAGAACTGTGCACCTGGCTGAACCAGACAGAGGCAGAAGTATGCTAGGGCCAGAACTGTGCTCCTGGCTGAACCAGACAGAGGCAGAAGTGTGCTGGGGCCAGAACTGTGCTCCTGGCTGAACCAGACAGAGGCAGAACGGTGATGGGGCCGGAACTGTGCTCCTGGCTGAACCAGACAGAGGCAGGACTGTCCTGGGGCCGGAACTGTGCTCCTGGCTGAACCAGACAGAGACAGGGCCACGCTGGAGCGGGAACTGTGCTCCTGGCTGAACCATACAGAGGCAGAACTGTGCTGGGGCCAGAACTGTGCTCCTGGCTGAACCAGAAAGAGACAGGTCTGTGCTGGGGCCGGAATTGTGCTCCTGGCTGAACCAGACAGAGGCAGAACTGCGCTGTGGCCGGAACTGGGCTCCCCGATGAAGCAGACAGAGACAGGACTGTGCTGGGGCCGGAACTGTCTTCCTGGCTGAACCAGACAAAGACAGAACTGTGCTGGGGCCGAAACAGTCCTCCTGGCTGAACCAGACAAAGACAGGACTGTGCTGGGGCGGGGACTGTGCTCCTAGCTGAACCAGACAGACAGGATTGTGCTGGGGCTGGAAATGTGCTCCTAGCTGAACCAGACATACAGGACTGTGCTGGGGCAGGAACTGTGCTCCTAGCTAAACCAGACAAAGACAGGACTGTGCTGGGGCCAGAACTGTGCTCCTGGCTGAACCAGACAGAGGCAGAAGTATGCTAGGGCCAGAACTGTGCTCCTGGCTGAACCAGAGAGAGGCAGAAGTGTGCTGGGGCCAGAACTGGTCTCCTGGCTGAACCAGACAGAGGCAGAACGGTGATGGGGCCGGAACTGTGCTCCTGGCTGAACCAGACAGAGGCAGAAATGCGCTGTGGCCGGAACTGGGCTCCTGGATGAAGCAGACAGAGACAGGACTGTGCTGGGGCCGGAAGTGTCCTCCTGGCTGAACCAGACAAAGACAGAACTGTGCTGGGGCCGAAACAGTCCTCCTAGCTGAACCAGACAGACAGGACTGTGCTGGGGCAGGAACTGTGCTCCTAGCTGAACCAGACAAAGACAGGACTGTGCTGGGGCCAGAACTGTGCACCTGGCTGAACCAGACAGAGGCAGAAGTATGCTAGGGCCAGAACTGTGCTCCTGGCTGAACCAGACAGAGGCAGAAGTGTACTGGGGCCAGACCTGTGCTCCTGACTGAACCAGACAGAGGCAGAACGGTGATGGGGCCGGAACTGTGCTCCTGGCTGAACCAGACAGAGGCAGGACTGTCCTGGGGCCGGAGCTGTGGTTTTGGATGAACCAGACAGAGGCAGGACTATGCTGGGGCCGGAACTTTGCTCTTGGCTGGCTGAACCAGAAACAGACAGGTCTGTGCTGGGGCGAACTGTGCTCCTCGCTGAACCAGTCAGAGACAGGACTGTGCTGGGGCTGGAACTGTGCTCCTGGCTGAAGCAGACAGAGGAAGGACTGTGTTGGGGCCAGAACTGTGTTCCTGGCTGAACCAGACAGAGGCAGGACTGTGCTGGAGCCGGAATTGTCCTCCTGGCTGAACCAGACAGAGACAGGGCCACGCTGGAGCGGGAACTGTGCTCCTGGCTGAACCATACAGAGGCAGAACTGTGCTGGGGCCGGAACTGTGCTCCTGAACCAGACAGAGACAGGTCTGTGCTGGGGCCAGAACTGTGCTCCTGGCTGAACCAGACAGAGGCAGAAATGCGCTGTGGCCGGAACTGGGCTCCTGGATGAAGCAGACAGAGACAGGACTGTGCTGGGGCCGGAAGTGTCCTCCTGGCTGAACCAGACAAAGACAGAACTGTGCTGGGGCCGAAACAGTCCTCCTAGCTGAACCAGACAGACAGGACTGTGCTGGGGCAGGAACTGTGCTCCTAGCTGAACCAGACAAAGACAGGACTGTGCTGGGGCCAGAACTGTGCACCTGGCTGAACCAGACAGAGGCAGAAGTATGCTAGGGCCAGAACTGTGCTCCTGGCTGAACCAGACAGAGGCAGAAGTGTGCTGGGGCCAGAACTGTGCCCCTGGCTGAACCAGACAGAGGCAGAATGGTGATGGGGCCGGAACTGTGCTCCTGGCTGAACCAGACAGAGGCAGGACTGTCCTGGGGCCGGAACTGTGCTCCTGGCTGAACCAGACAGAGACAGGGCCACGCTGGAGCGGGAACTGTGCTCCTGGCTGAACCATACAGAGGCAGAACTGTGCTGGGGCCGGAACTGTGCTCCTGGCTGAACCATACAGAGGCAGAACTGTGCTGGGGCCGGAACTGTGCTCCTGGCTGAACCAGAAAGAGACAGGTCTGTGCTGGGGCCGGAACTGTGCTCCTGGCTGAACCAGACAGAGGCAGAAATGCGCTGTGGCCGGAACTGGGCACCCCGATGAAGCAGACAGAGACAGGACTGTGCTCGGGCCGGAACTGTCTTCCTGGCTGAACCAGACAAAGACAGAACTATGCTGGGGCCGAAACAGTCCTCCTGGCTGAACCAGACAAAGACAGGACTGTGCTGGGGCGGGGACTGTGCTCCTAGCTGAACCAGACAGACAGGACTGTGCTGGGGCCGGAAATGTGCTCCTAGCTGAACCAGACAGACAGGACTGTGCTGGGGCAGGAACTGTGCTCCTAGCTGAACCAGACAAAGACAGGACTGTGCTGGGGCGGGGACTGTGCTCCTAGCTGAACCAGACAGACAGGACTGTGCTGGGGCTGGAACTGTACTCCTAGCTGAACCAGACAGACAGGACTGTGCTGGGGCAGGAACTGTGCTCCTAGCTGAACCAGAAAAAGACAGGACTGTGCTGGGGCCAGAACTGTGCTCCTGGCTGAACCAGATAATGGCAGAAGTATGCTAGGGCCAGAACTGTGCTCCTGGCTGAACCAGACAGAGGCATAAGTGTGCTGGGACCAGAACTGTTTCCTGGCTGAACCACACAGAGGCAGAACGGTGATGGGGCCGGAACTGTGCTCCTGGCTGAACCAGACAGAGGCAGGACTGTCCTGGGGCCGGAGCTGTGCTTTTGGCTGAACCAGACAGAGGCAGGACTATGCTGGGGCCGGAACTTTGCTCTTGGCTGGCTGAACCAGAAACAGACAGGTCTGTGCTGGGGCGAACTGTGCTCCTCGCTAAACCAGTCAGAGACAGGACTGTGCTGGGGCTGGAACTGTGCTCCTGGCTGAACCAGACAGAGGAAGGACTGTGTTGGGGCCAGAACTGTGCTCCTGGCTGAACCAGACAGAGGCAGGACTGTGCTGGAGCCGGAATTGTCCTCCTGGCTGAACCAGACAGAGACAGGGCCGCGCTGGAGCGGGAACTGTGCTCCTGGCTGAACCATACAGAGGCAGAACTGTGCTGGGGCCGGAACTGTTCTCCTGAACCAGACAGAGACAGGTCTGTGCTGGGGCCGGAACTGTGCTCCTGGCTGAACCAGACAGAGGCAGAAATGCGCTGTGGCCGGAACTGGGCTCCTGGATGAAGCAGACAGAGACAGAACTGTGCTGGGGCCGGAAGTGTCCTCCTGGCTGAACCAGACAAAGACAGAATTGTGCTGGGGCCGAAACAGTCCTCCTAGCTGAACCAGACAGACAGGACTGTGCTGGGGCAGGAACTGTGCTCCTAGCTGAACCAGACAAAGACAGGACTGTGCTGGGGCCAGAACTGTGCACCTGGCTGAACCAGACAGAGGCAGAAGTATGCTAGGGCCAGAACTGTGCTCCTGGCTGAACCAGACAGAGGCAGAAGAGTGCTGGGGCCAGAACTGTGCTCCTGGCTGAACCAGACAGAGGCAGAACGGTGATGGGGCCGGAACTGTGCTCCTGGCTGAACCAGACAGAGGCAGGACTGTCCTGGGGCCGGAACTGTGCTCCTGGCTGAACCAGACAGAGACAGGGCCACGCTGGAGCGGGAACTGTGCTCCTGGCTGAACCATACAGAGGCAGAACTGTGCTGGGGCCGGAACTGTGCTCCTGGCTGAACCAGAAAGAGACAGGTCTGTGCTGGGGCCGGAACTGTGCTCCTGGCTGAACAAGACAGAGGCAGAACTGCGCTGTGGCCGGAACTGGGCTCCCCGATGAAGCAGACAGAGACAGGACTGTGCTGGGGCCGGAACTGTCTTCCTGGCTGAACCAGACAAAGACAGAACTGTGCTGGGGCCAAAACAGTCCTCCTGGCTGAACCAGACAAAGACAGGACTGTGCTGAGGCGGGGACTGTGCTCCTAGCTGAACCAGACAGACAGGACTGTGCTGGGGCTGGAAATGTGCTCCTAGCTGAACCACACAGACAGGACTGTGCTGGGGCAGGAACTTTTCTCCTAGCTGAACCAGACAAAGACAGGACTGTGCTTGGGCCAGAACTGTGCTCCTGGCTGAACCAGACAGAGGCAGAAGTATGCTAGGGCCAGAACTGTGCTCCTGGCTGAACCAGAGAGAGGCAGAAGTGTGCTGGGGCCAGAACTGGTCTCCTGGCTGAACCAGACAGAGGCAGAACGGTGATGGGGCCGGAACTGTGCTCCTGGCTGAACCAGACAGAGGCAGAACTGTGCTGGGGCCGGAACTGTGCTCCTAAACCAGACAGAGACAGGTCTGTGCTGGGGCCGGAACTGTGCTCCTGGCTGAACCAGACAGAGGCAGAAATGCGCTGTGGCCGGAACTGGGCTCCTGGATGAAGCAGACAGAGACAGGACTGTGCTGGGGCCAGAAGTGTCCTCCTGGCTGAACCAGACAAAGACAGAACTGTGCTGGGGCCGAAACAGTCCTCCTAGCTGAACCAGACAGACAGGACTGTGCTGGGGCAGGAACTGTGCTCCTAGCTGAACCAGACAAAGACAGGACTGTGCTGGGGCCAGAACTGTGCACCTGGCTGAACCAGACAGAGGCAGAAGTATGCTAGGGCCAGAACTGTGCTCCTGGCTGAACCAGACAGAGGCAGAAGTGTGCTGGGGCCAGAACTGTGCTCCTGGCTGAACCAGACAGAGGCAGAACGGTGATGGGGCCGGAACTGTGCTCCTGGCTGAACCAGACAGAGGCAGGACTGTCCTGGGGCCGGAACTGTGCTCCTGGCTGAACCAGACAGAGACAGGGCCACGCTGGAGCGGGAACTGTGCTCCTGGCTGAACCATACAGAGGCAGAACTGTGCTGGGGCCGGAACTGTGCTCCTGGCTGAACCAGAAAGAGACAGGTCTGTGCTGGGGCCGGAACTGTGCTCCTGGCTGAACCAGACAGAGGCAGAACTGCGCTGTGGCCGGAACTGGGCTCCCCGATGAAGCAGACAGAGACAGGACTGTGCTCGGGCCGGAACTGTCTTCCTTGCTGAACCAGACAAAGACAGAACTGTGCTGGGGCCGAAACAGTCCTCCTGGCTGAACCAGACAAAGACAGGACTGTGCTGGGGCGGGGACTGTGCTCCTAGCTGAACCAGACAGACAGGACTGTGCTGGGGCCGGAAATGTGCTCCTAGCTGAACCAGACAGACAGGACTGTGCTGGGGCAGGAACTGTGCTCCTAGCTGAACCAGACAAAGACAGGACTGTGCTGGGGCGGGGACTGTGCTCCTAGCTGAACCAGACAGACAGGACTGTGCTGGGGCCGGAACTGTGCTCCTAGCTGAACCAGACAGACAGGACTGTGCTGGGGCAGGAACTGTGCTCCTAGCTGAACCAGATAGAGGCAGAAGTATGCTAGGACCAGAACTGTGCTCCTGGCTGAACCAGACAGAGGCATAAGTGTGCTGGGACCAGAACTGTTTTCTGGCTGAACCAGACAGAGGCAGAACGGTGATGGGGCCGGAACTGTGCTCCTGGCTGAACCAGACAGAGGCAGGACTGTCCTGGGGCCGGAGCTGTGCTTTTGGCTGAACCAGACAGAGGCAGGACTATGCTGGGGCCGGAACTTTGCTCTTGGCTGGCTGAACCAGAAACAGACAGGTCTGTGCTTGGGCGAACTGTGCTCCTCGCTGAACCAGTCAGAGACAGGACTGTGCTGGGGCTGGAACTGTGCTCCTGGCTGAACCAGACAGAGGAAGGACTGTGTTGGGGCCAGAACTGTGCTCCTGGCTGAACCAGACAGAGGCAGGACTGTGCTGGAGCCGGAATTGTCCTCCTGGCTGAACCAGACAGAGACAGGGCCGCGCTGGAGCGGGATCTGTGCTCCTGGCTGAACCATACAGAGGCAGAACTGTGCTGGGGCCGGAACTGTGCTCCTGAACCAGACAGAGACAGGTCTGTGCTGGGGCCGGAACTGTGCTCCTGGCTGAACCAGACAGAGGCAGAAATGCGCTGTGGCCGGAACTGGGCTCCTGGATGAAGCAGACAGAGACAGGACTGTGCTGGGGCCAGAAGTGTCCTCCTGGCTGAACCAGACAAAGACAGAACTGCGCTGGGGCCGAAACAGTCCTCCTAGCTGAACCAGACAGAGACAGGACTGTGCTAGGGCCGCAACTGTGCTCCTGGCTGAACCAGACAGAGGCAGGACTGTCCTGGGCAGGAACTATGCTCCTGACTGAACCAGACAGAGGCAGGGCCGTGTTGGGGCCACAACTGTGCTCCTGGCTGAAGCAGACAGAGGCAGAACTATGCTGGGACTGGAACTGTGCTCCAGGCAGAACCAGACAGAGATAGGACCGTTCTGGGGCCGGAACTGTAATCCTGTCTGAACCACACAGAGGCAGAAGTGTGCTGGGCCAGAACTGTGGTCCTGGCTGAACCAGACATAGGCAGAAGTGTCCTGGGGCCGGAACTGTGCTCCAGGCTGAACCAGACAGAGACAGAACGGTGCTGGGGCCGGAACTGTGCTCCTGGCTGAACCAGATAGAGACAGGACTGTGCTGGGGCCAGAACTGTGCTTTTGGCTGAAACAGACAGAGGCAGGACATTGCTGGGGCCGGAACTGTGCTCCTGGCTCAACCAGACAGAGGCAGGACTGTGCTGGGGCCGGAACTGTGCTCCTGGCTGAACCAGACAGAGGCAGGACTGTGCTGGGGCTGGAACTGTGCTCCTGGCTGAACCAAATACAGGACTGTCCTGGGGCTGGAACTGTGCTCCTGGCTGAAGCAGACAGAGGCAGAACTGTGCTGGGGCTGGAACTGTCCTCCTGGCTGAACCAGACAAAGATAGGACTGTGCTAGGGACGGAACTGTGCTCCTGGCTGAACCAGACAGAGGCAGGACTGTGCTGGGGCTGGAACTGTGCTCCTGGCTGAACCAAAGACAGGACTGTCCTGGGGCTGGAACTGTGCTCCAGGCTGAACCAGACAGAGACAGAACGGTGCTGGGGCCGGAACTGTGCTCCGGCTGAACCAGATAGAGACAGGACTGTGCTGGGGCCAGAACTGTGCTTTTGGCTGAAACAGACAGAGGCAGGACATTGCTGGGGCCGGAACTGTGCTCCTGGCTCAACCAGACAGAGGCAGGACTGTGCTGGGGCCGGAACTGTGCTCCTGGCTGAACCAGACAGAGGCAGGACTGTGCTGGGGCTGGAACTGTGCTCCTGGCTGAACCAAAGACAGGACTGTCCTGGGGCTGGAACTGTGCTCCTGGCTGAAGCAGACAGAGGCAGAACTGTGCTGGGGCTGGAAATGTCCTCCTGGCTGAACCAGACAAAGATAGGACTGTGCTAGGGACGGAACTGTGCTCCTAGCTGAACCAGACAGAGACAGGACTGTGCTGGGGCCGCAACTGTGCTCCTGGCTGAACCAGACAGAGGCAGGACTGTCCTGGGCAGGAACTATGCTCCTGACTGAACCAGACAGAGACAGGGCCGTGTTGGGGCCACAACTGTGCTCCTGGCTGAAGCAGACAGAGGCAGAACTGTGCTGGAACCAGAACTGTGCTCCAGGCAGAACCAGACAGAGGCAGGGCACTGCTGGGGCCGGAACTGTGCTCCTGGCTGAAGCAGACAGAGGCAGAACTGTGCTGGGGCCGGAACTATGCTCCTGGCTGAACCAGACAGAGACAGGGCCGTGCTGGGGTCAGAACTGTGCTCCTGGCTGAAGCAGACAGAAAAAGGACTGGGCTGGGGCCAAAATTGTGCTCCTGGCTGAACCAGACAGAGACAGAACAGTCCTGGGGCTGGAACTGTGCCCCTGGCTGAACCAGACAGAGGCAGAAGTGTGCTAGGGCCAGAACTGTGCTCCTGGCTGAACCAGACAGAGACAGGGCCGCGCTGGAGCGGGAACTGTGCTCCTGGCTGAACCATACAGAGGCAGAACTGTGCTGGGGCCGGAACTGTGCTCTTGAACCAGACAGAGACAGGTCTGTGCTGGGGCCGGAACTGTGCTCCTGGCTGAACCAGTCCTCCTAGCTGAACCAGACAGACAGGACTGTGCTGGGGCAGGAACTGTGCTCCTAGCTGAACCAGACAAAGACAGGACTGTGCTGGGGCCAGAACTGTGCACCTGGCTGAACCAGACAGAGGCAGAAGTATGCTAGGGCCAGAACTGTGCTCCTGGCTGAACCAGACAGAGGCAGAAGTGTGCTGGGGCCAGAACTGTGCTCCTGGCTGAACCAGACAGAGGCAGAACGGTGATGAGGCCGGAACTGTGCTCCTGGCTGAACCAGACAGAGGCAGGACTGTCCTGGGGCCGGAACTGTGCTCCTGGCTGAACCAGACAGAGACAGGGCCACGCTGGAGCGGGAACTGTGCTCCTGGCTGAACCATACAGAGGCAGAACTGTGCTGGGGCCGGAACTGTGCTCCTGGCTGAACCAGAAAGAGACAGGTCTGTACTGGGGCCGGAACTGTGCTCCTGGCTGAACCAGACAGAGGCAGAACTGCACTGTGGCCGGAACTGGGCTCCCCGATGAAGCAGACAGAGACAGGACTGTGCTGGGGCCGGAACTGTCTTCCTGGCTGAACCAGACAAAGACAGAACTGTGCTGGGGCCGAAACAGTCCTCCTGGCTGAACCAGACAAAGACAGGACTGTGCTGGGGCGGGGACTGTGCTCCTAGCTGAACCAGACAGACGGGACTGTGCTGGGGCCGGAAATGTGCTACTAGCTGAACCAGACAGACAGGACTGTGCTGGGGCAGGAACTGTGCTCCTAGCTGAACCAGACAAAGACAGGACTGTGCTGGGGCCAGAACTGTGCTCCTGGCTGAACCAGACAGAGGCAGAAGTATGCTAGGGCCAGAACTGTGCTCCTGGCTGAACCAGAGAGAGGCAGAAGTGTGCTGGGGCCAGAACTGGTCTCCTGGCTGAACCAGACAGAGGCAGAATGGTGATGGGGCCGGAACTGTGCTCCTGGCTGAACCAGACAGAGGCAGGACTGTCCTGGGGCCGGAACTGTGCTTTTGGCTGAACCAGACAGAGGCAGGACTGTGCTGGGGGCGAACTGTGCTCCTCGCTAAACCAGTCATAGACAGGACTGTGCTGGGGCTGGAACTGTGCTCCTGGCTGAACCAGACAGAGGAAGGACTATGTTGGGGCCAGAACTGTGCTCCTGGCTGAACCACACAGAGGCAGGACTGTGCTGGAGCCGGAATTGTCCTCCTGGCTGAACCAGACAGAGACAGGGCTGCTCTGGAGCGGGAACTGTGCTCCTGGCTGAACCATACAGAGGCAGAACTGTGCTGGGGCCGGAACTGTGCTCCTGGCTGAACCAGACAGAGACAGGTCTGTGCTGGGGCTGGAACTGTGCTTCTGGCTGAACTAGACAGAGGCAGAACTGCGCTGTGGCCGGAACTGGGCTCCTGGATGAAGCAGACAGAGACAGGACTGTGCTAGGGCCGGAACTGTCCTCCTGGCTGAACCAGACAAAGACAGAACTGTGCTGGGGCCAAAACAGTCCTCCTAGCTGAACCAGACAGACAGGACTGTGCTGGGGCCAGAACTGTGCTCCTGGCTGAACCAGACAGAGGTGGAAGTATGCTAGGGCCAGAACTGTGCTCCTGGCTGAACCAGACAGAGGCAGGACTGTCCTGGGGCCGGAGCTGTGCTTTTGGCTGAACCAGACAGAGGCAGGACTATGCTGGGGCCGGAACTTTGCTCTTGGCTGGCTGAACCAGAAACAGACAGGTCTGTGCTGGGACGAACTGTGCTCCTCGCTGAACCAGTCAGAGACAGGACTGTGCTGGGGCTGGAACTGTGCTCCTGGCTGAAGCAGACAGAGGAAGGACTGTGTTGGGGCCAGAACTGTGTTCCTGGCTTAACCAGACAGAGGCAGGACTATGCTGGAGCCGGAATTGTCCTCCTGGCTGAACCAGACAGAGACAGGGCCGTGCTGGAGCGGGAACTGTGCTCCTGGCTGAACCATACAGAGGCAGAACTGTGCTGGGGCCGGAACTGTGCTCCTGAACCAGACAGAGACAGGTCTGTGCTGGGGCCGGAACTGTGCTCCTGGCTGAACCACACAGAGGCAGAAATGCGCTGTGGCCGGAACTGGGCTCCTGGATGAAGCAGACAGAGACAGGACTGTGCTGGGGCCGCAAGTGTCCTCCTGGCTGAACCAGACAAAGACAGAACTGTGCTGGGGCCGAAACAGTCCTCCTAGCTGAACCAGACAGACAGGACTGTGCTGGGGCAGGAACTGTGCTCCTAGCTGAACCAGACAAAGATAGGACTGTGCTGGGGCCAGAACTATGCACCTGGCTGAACCAGAAAGAGGCAGAAGTATGCTAGGGCCAGAACTGTGATCCTGGCTGAACCAGACAGAGGCAGAAGTGTGCTGGGGCCTGAACTGTGCTCCTGGCTGAACCAGACAGAGGCAGAACGGTGATGGGACCGGAACTGTGCTCCTGGCTGAACCAGACAGAGGCATGACTGTCCTGGGGCCGGAACTGTGCTCCTGGCTGAACCAGACAGAGACAGGGCCACGCTGGAGCGGGAACTGTGCTCCTGGCTGAACCATACAGAGGCAGAACTGTGCTGGGGCCGGAACTGTGCTCCTGGCTGAACCAGAAAGAGACAGGTCTGTGCTGGGGCCGGAACTGTGCTCCTGGCTGAACCAGACAGAGACAGGACTGTGCTGGGGCCGGAACTGTCTTCCTGGCTGAACCAGACAAAGACAGAACTGTGCTGGGGCCGAAACAGTCCTCCTGGCTGAACCAGACAAAGACAGGACTGTGCTGGGGCGGGGACTGTGCTCCTAGCTGAACCAGACAGACAGGACTGTGCTGGGGCCGGAAATGTGCTCCTAGCTGAACCAGACAGACAGGACTGTACTGGGGCAGGAACTGTGCTCCCAGCTGAACCAGAAAAAGACAGGACTGTGCTGGGGCCAGAACTGTGCTCCTGGCTGAACCAGACA
Organism: Triturus cristatus; assembly: GCF_964204655.1. Classification (NCBI taxonomy): domain Eukaryota; kingdom Metazoa; phylum Chordata; class Amphibia; order Caudata; family Salamandridae; genus Triturus; species Triturus cristatus. The sequence continues at coordinate 1,433,076 of NW_028188469.1, forward strand.
GAGGCAGAAGTATGCTAGGGCCAGAACTGTGCTCCTGGCTGAACCACAGAGAGGCAGAAGTGTGCTGGGGCCAGAACTGGTCTCCTGGCTGAACCAGACAGAGGCAGAACGGTGATGGGGCCGGAACTGTGCTCCTGGCTGAACCAGACAGATGCAGGACTGTCCTGGGCCCGGAACTGTGCTTTTGGCTGAACCAGACAGAGGCAGGACTGTGCTGGGGGCGAACTGAGCTCCTCGCTGAACCAGTCAGAGACAGGACTGTGCTGGGGCTGGAACTGTGCTCCTGGCTGAACCAGACAGAGGAAGGACTGTGTTGGGGCCAGAACTGTGCTCCTGGCTGAACCAGACAGAGGCAGGACTGTGCTGGAGCCGGAATTGTCCTCCTGGCTGAACCAGACAGAGACAGGGCCGTGCTGGAGCGGGAACTGTGCTCCTGGCTGAACCATACAGAGGCAGAACTGTGCTGGGGCCGGAACTGTGCTCCTGGCTGAACCAGACAGAGACAGGTCTGTGCTGGGGCCGGAACTGTGCTCCTGGCTGAACTAGACAGAGGCAGAACTGCGCTGTGGCCGGAACTGGGCTCCTGGATGAAGCAGACAGAGACAGGACTGTGCTGGGGCCGGAACTGTCCTCCTGGCTGAACCAGACAGACAGGACTGTGCTGGGGCAGGAACTGTGCTCCTAGCTGAACCAGACAGAGACAGGACTGTGCTGGGGCCGGAACTGTGCTCCTGGCTGAACCAGACAGAGGCAGAAGTATGCTAGAGCCAGAACTGTGCTCCTGGCTGAACCAGACAGAGGCAGAAGTGTGCTGGGGCCAGAACTGTGCTCCTGGCTGAACCAGACAGAGGCAGAACGGTGATGGGGCGGAACTGTGCTCCTGGCTGTACCAGACAGAGGCAGGACTGTCTTGGGGCTGGAACTGTGCATTTGGCAGAACCAGACAGAGGCAGGACTGTGCTGGGGCCAGAACTTTGCTCTCGGCTGGCTGAACCAGAAACAGACAGGTCTGTGCTGGGGGCGAACTGTGCTCCTCGCTGAACCAGTCAGAGACAGGACTGTGCTGGGGCTGGAACTGTGCTCCTGGCTGAACCAGACTGAGGAATGGCTGTGTTGGGGCCAGAACTGTGCTCCTGGCTGAACCAGACAGAGGCAGGACTGTGCTGGAGCCGGAATTGTCCTCCTGGCTGAACCAGACAGAGAAAGGGCCGCGCTGGAGCGGGAACTGTGCTCTGGCTGAACCATACAGAGGCAGAACTGTGCTGGGGCCGGAACTGTGCTCCTGGCAGAACCAGACAGAGACAGGTCTGTGCTGGGGCCGGAGCTGTGCTCCTGTCTGAACCAGACAGAGGCAGAACTGCGCTGTGGCCGGAACTGGGCTCCTGGATGAAGCAGACAAAGTCAGAACTGTGCTGGGGCCAAAACAGTCCTCCTGGCTGAACCAGACAAAGACAGGACTGTGCTGGGGCCGGGACTGTGCCCCTAGCTGAACCAGACGGACAGGACTGTGCTGGGGCCGGAACTGTGCTCCTCGCTGAACCAGACAGACAGGACTGTGCTGGAGCAGGAACTGTGCTCCTGGCTGAACCAGAGAGAGGCAGAAGTATGCTAGGGCCAGAACTGTGCTCCTGGCTGAACCAGACAGAGGCAGAAGTGTGCTGGGGCCAGAACTGTGCTCCTGGCTAAACCAGACAGAGGCAGAATGGTGATGGGGCCGGAACTGTGCTCCTGGATGAACCAGACAGAGGCAGGACTGTCCTGGGGCAGGAACTGTGATTTTGGCTGAACCAGACAGAGGCAGGACTGTGCTGGGGCCGGAACTTTGCTCTTGGCTGGCTGAACCAGAAACAGACAGGTCTGTGCTGGGGCCGAACTGTGCTCCTCGCTGAACCAGTCAGAGACAGGACTGTGCTGGGGCCGGAACTGTGCTCTTGGCTGAACCAGACAGAGGCAGGACTGTCCTGGGCAGGAACTGTGCTCCTGACTGAACCAGTTAGAGGCAGGGCCATGTGGGGGCCACAACTGTGCTCCTGGCTGAAGCAGACAGAGGCACAACTGTGCTGGGACCGGAACTGTGCTCCTGGCTGAACCAGACAGAGCCAGGGCACTGCTGGCGCCGGAACTGTGCTCCTGGCTGAACCATACAGAGGCAGCACTGTGCTGGGGCCGGAACTGTGCTCCTGGCTGAACCAGACAGAGGCAGAAGTGTGCTGGGGCCGGAACTGTGCTCCAGGCTGAACCAGACAGTGGCAGAACGGTGGTAGGGCCAGAACTTTGCTCCTGGCTGAAGCAGACAGAGGGAGGACTGTGCCTGGGGCCGGATCTGTGCTTTTGGCTGAAGCACACAGAGGGAGGACTGTGCTGGTGCCGGAACTGTGCTCCTGGCTGGCTGAACCAGACAGAGACAGGTCTATGCAGGGGCCGGAACTGTGCTCCTGGCTGAACCAGACAGAGACAGGACTGGGCTGGGGCTAGAACTGTGCTCCTGGCTGAACCAGACAGAGGCAGGACTGTGCTGGGGCCGGAACTGTGCTCCTGGCTGAACCAGACAGAGGGAGGACTGTGCTGGGGCCGGAACTGTGCTTTTTGCTGAAGCACACGGAGGGAAGACTGTGCTGGGGCTGGCTGAACCAGACAGAGACAGGCCTGTGCTGGGGCCGGAGCTGTGCTCCTGGCTGAACCAGACAGAGGCAGAACTGTCCTGGGGCCAGAACTGTGCTCCTGGCTGAACCAGACAGAGACAGGGCCGCGCTGGAGCGGGAACTGTGCTCCTGGCTGAACCATACAGAGGCAGCACTGTGCTGGGGCCGGAACTGTGCTCCTGGCTGAACCAGACAGAGACAGGTCTGTGCTGGGGCCGGAACTGTGCTCCTGGCTGAACCAGACAGAGGCAGAACTGCGCTGTTGCCGGAACTGGGCGCCTGGATGAAGCAGACAGAGACAGGACTGTGCTGGGGCCGAAACAGTCCTCCTGGCTGAACCAGACAAAGACATGACTGTGCTGGGGCCGGGACTGTGCTCCTAGCTGAACCAGACGGACAGGAATGTGCTGGGGCCGGAACTGTGCTCCTAGCTGAACCAGACAGACAGGACTGTGATGGGGCAGGAACTGTGCTCCTAGCTGAACCAGACAAAGACAGGACTGTGCTGGGGCCAGAACTGTGCTCCTGGCTGAACCAGACAGAGGCAGAAGTATGCTTGGGCCAGAACTGTGCTCCTGGCTGAACCAGACAGAGACAGAAGTGTGCTGGGGCCAGAACTGTGCTCCTGGCTGAACCAGACAGAGGCAGAACGGTGATGGGGCCGGAACTGTGCTCCTGGCTGAACCAGACAGAGACAGGGCCATGCTGGGGTCAGAACTGTGCTCCCGGCTGAAGCAGACAGAAACAGGACTGGGCTGGGGCCAAAACTGTGCTCCTGGCTGAACCAGACAGAGACATAACCGTCCTGGGGCTGGAACTGTGCCCCTGGCTGAACCAGACAGAGGCAGAAGTGTGCTAGGGCCAGAACTGTGCTCCTGGCTGAACCAGAAAGAGGCAGAAGTGTGCTGGGGCCGGAACTGTGCTCCAGGCTGAACCAGACATTGGCAGAACGGTGGTAGGGCCAGAACTTTGCTCCTGGCTGAAGCAGACAGAGGGAGGACTGTGCCTGGGGCCGGAACTGTGCTTTTGGCTGAAGGACACAGAGGGAGGACTGTGCTGGGGCCAGAACTGTGCTCCTGGCTGGCTGAACCAGACAGAGACAGGTCTACGCAGGGGCCGGAACTGTGCTCCTGGCTGAACCAGACAGAGACAGGACTGTGCTGGGGCCGGAACTGTGCTCCTGGCTGAACCAGACAGAGGGAGGATTGTGCTGGGGCCGGAACTGTGCTTTTGGCTGAAGCACACAGAGGGAGGACTGTGCTGGGGCTGGCTGAACCAGACAGAGACAGGCCTGTGCTGGGGCCGGAACTGTGCTCCTGCCTGAACCAGACAGAGACAGGACTGTGCTGGGACTAGAACTGTGCTCCTGGCTGAACCAGATAGAGGCAGGACTGTGCTGAGGCTGGAACTGTGCTCCTGGCTGAACCAGAAAGAGGCAGGACTGTGCTGAGGCCGGAACTGTGCTCCTGGCTGAAGCAGACAGAGGCAGAAGTGTGATGGGGCCGGAACTGAGATCCAGTCTGAACCAGACAGAGACAGAACGGTGCTGGGGCCGGAGCTGTGCTCCTGGTTGAACCAGACAGAGGCAGAACTGTCCTGGGGCCAGAACTGTGCTCCTGGCTAAACCAGACAGAGACAGGGCCATGCTGGAGCAGGAACTGTGCTCCTGGCTGAACCATACAGAGGCAGAACTGTGCTGGGACCGGAACTGTGCTCCTGGTTGAACCAGACAGAGACAGGTCTGTGCTGGGGCCGGAACTGTGCTCCTGGATGAAGCAGACAGAGACAGAACTGTGCTGGGGCCGAAACAGTCCTCCTGGCTGAACCAGACAAAGACAGGACTGTGCTGGGGCCAGGACTGTGCTCCTAGCTGAACCAGACAGACAGGACTGTGCTGGGGCCAGAACTGTGCTCCTAGCTGAACCAGACAGACAGGACTGTGCTGGGGCAGGAACTGTGCTCCTAGCTGAACCAGACGAAGACAGGACTGTGCTGGCCCGGAACTGTGCTCCTGGCTGAACCAGACAGAGGCAGAAGTATGCCAAGGCCAGAACTGTGCTCCTGGCTGAACCAGACAGAGGCAGAAGTGTGCTGGGGCCAGAACTGTGCTCCTGGCTGAACCAGACAGAGGCAGAACGGTGATGGGGCCGGAACTGTGTACCTGGCTGAACCAGACAGAGGCAGGACTGTCCTGGGGCCGGAATTGTGCTTTTGGCTGAACCAGACAGAGGCAGGACTGTGCTGGGGTCAGAACTTTGCTCTTGGCTGGCTGAACCAGAAACAGACAGGTCTGTGCTGGGGGCGAACTGTGCTCCTCGCTGAACCAGTCAGAGACTGGACTGTGCTGCGGCTGGAACTGTGCTCCTGGCTGAACCAGACAGAGGAAGGACTGTGTTGGAGCCAGGACTGTGCTCCTGGCTGAAGCAGACAGAGGCAGGACTGTGCTGGAGCCGGAATTGTCCTCCTGGCTGAACCAGACAAAGACAGAACTGTGCTGGGGCTGGAACTGTGCTCCTGGCTGAAGTAGACAGAGGCAGAAGTGTGATGGGGCCGGAACTGTGCTCCAGTCTGAACCAGACAGAGACAGAACGGTGCTGGGGCCGGAGCTGTGCTCCTGGCTGAACCAGACAGAGGCAGAACTGTGCTGGGGCCGGAACTGTGCTCCTGGCTGAACCAGACAAAGTCAGGACTGTGCTGGGGCCGGAACTGAGCTCCTGGCTGAACCAGACAGAGACAGGGCCGCGCTGGAGCGGGAACTGTGCTACTGGCCGAACAATACAGAGGCAGAACTGTGCTGGGGCCGGAACTGGGCTCCTGGCTGAACCAGACAGAGACAGGTCTGTGCTGGGGCTCGAACTGTGCTCCTGGCTGAACCAGACAGAGGCAGAACTGTGCTTGGGCCAGATCTGTGCTCCTAGCTAAACCAGAGAGACAGGACTGTGCTGGGGCCAGAACTGTGCTCCTGGCTGAACCAGACAGAGGCAGGGCTGTGCTGGTGTCAGAACTGTGCTCCTGGCTGAAGCAGACAGAGGCAGAACTGTGCTGGCGCCGGAACTGTGCTCCTGACTGAACCACACAGAAGCAGGGCGTGCTGGGCCCGGAACTGTGCTCCTGGCTAAAGCAGACAGAGGCAGAACTGTGCTGGGGCCAGAACGGTGCTCCTGATGGAACCAGACAGAGGCAGGACTGTGCTGGGGCCGGAACTGTGCTTTGGCTGAACCAGACAGAGGCAGGACTGTACTGGGGCCGGAACTGTACTGCTGGCTGAACCAGACAGAGGAAGGACTGTGCTGGGGCCGGAACTGTTCTCCTGGCTGAACCAGACAAATATAGGACTGTCCAGGGGCTGGAACTGTGCTCCTGGCTGAAGCAGACAGAGGCAGAACAATGCTGGGGCCAGAACTGTCCTCCTGGCTGAACCAGACAAAGACAGGACTGTGGTGGGGCCGGAACTGTGCTCCTGGCTGAACCAGACAGAGGCAGGGCTGTGCTGGTGCCAGAACTGTGCTCCTGGCTGAAGCAGATAGAGGCAGAACTGTGCTGGCGCCGGAACTGTGCTCCTGACTGAACCACACAGAGGCAGGGCGTGCTGGGCCCGGAACTGTGCTCATGGCTAAAGCAGACAGAGGCAGAACTGTGCTGGGGCCAGAACGGTGCTCCTGATGGAACCAGACAGAGGCAGGACTGTGCTGCGGCCGGAACTGTGCTTTTGGCTGAACCAGACAGAGGCAGAACTGTGCTGGGGCCAGAACTGTGCTCCTGACGGAACCAGACAAAGACAGGACTGTGCTGGGGACGGAACTGTGCTCCTGGCTGAACCAGACAGAGGCTGGGCTGTGTTGGGGCCACAACTGTGCTCCCGGCTGAAGCAGACAGAGGCAAAACTGTGCCAGGACCGGAACGGTGCTCCTGGCTGAATCAGACAGAGGCAGGGCCGTGATGGGGCCGTAACTGTGCTCCTGGCTGAAGCAGACAGAGGCAGAAGTGTACGGGGGCCGTAACTGTGCTCCTGGATAAACCAGACAGAGGCAGAAGTGTGCTGGGGCCGGAACTGTGCTCCAGGCTGAACCAGACAGAGGCAGAACGGTGCTGGGGCCGGAACTGTGCTCCTGGCTGAACCACACAGAGGCAGGACTGTGCTGGGTCCGGAACTGTGCTTTTGGCTGAACCAGACAGAGGCAGGACTGTGCTGGGGCCGGAACTGTGCTCCTGGCTGGCGGATCCAGACAGAGATAGGTCTGTGCTGGGGCCGGAACTGTGCTCCTGGCTGAACCAGACAGAGACAAGACTGTGCTGGGGCTGGAACTGTGCTCCTGGCTGAACCAGACAGAGGCAGGACTGTGCTGGGGCCGGAACTGTGATCCTGGCTGAACCAGACAGAGGCAGGACTGTGCTGTGGCCGGAAATCTCCTCCTGGCTGAACCAGACAAAGACAGAACTGTGCTGGGGCCGGAACTGTGCTCCTGGCTGAAGCAGACAGAGGCAGAAGCGTGATGGGGCCGGAACTGTGCTCCAGTCTGAACCAGACAGAGACAGAACGGTGCTGGGGCCGGAGCTGTGCTCCTTGTTGAACCAGACAGAGGCAGAACTGTGCTGGGGCCAGAACTGTCATACTGGCTGAAATAAAACAAAGTCAGGACTGTCCTGGGGCCGGAACTGTGCTCCTGGCTGAACCAGACAGAGACAGGGCCACGCTGGAGCAGGAACTGTGCTCCTGGCTGAACCATACAGAGGCAGAACTGTGCTGGGGCTGGAACTCTGCTCCTGGCTCAACCAGACAGAGACAGGTCTGTGCTGGGGCTGGAATTTTCCTCCTGGCTGAACCAGACAGAGGCAGAACTGTGCTGGGGCCGGAACTGGACTCCTGGATGAAGCAGACAGAGACAGGACTTTGCTGGGGCCGGAAATCTCCTCCTGGCTGAACCAGACAAAGACAGAACTGTGCTGGGGCCGGAACTGTGCTCCTGGCTGAACCAAACAAAGGCAGAAGTGTGATGGGGCCGGAACTGTGCTCCAGTCTGAACCAGACAGAGACAGAACGGTGCTGGGGCTGGAGCTGTGCTCCTGGCTCAACCAGACAGAGGCAGAACTGTGCTGGGGTCAGAACTGTCCTCCTGGCTGAACTAAACAAAGTCAGGACTGTCCTGGGGCCGGAACTGTGCTCCTGGCTGAACCAGACAGAGACAGGTCTGTGCTGGGGCCGGAACTGTGCTCCTGGCTGAACCAGACAGAGGCAGAACTGTGCTGGGGCCGGAACTGGACTCCTGGATGAAGCAGACAGAGACAGGACTGTGCTGGGGCCGGAACTGTCCTCCTTTCTGAACCAGACAAAGACAGAACTGTGCTGGTGCCGGAACTGTCCTCCTGGCTGAACCAGACAAAGACAGGACAGTGCTGGGGCCGGAATTGTGCTCCTAGCTGAACCAGATAGACAGGACTGTGCTGGGGCCGGAACTGTGCTCCTAGCTGAACCAGACAGACAGGACTGTGCTGGGGCTGGAACTCTGCTCCTAGCTGAACCAGTCAAGGACAGGACTGTGCTGGGGCCGGAACTGTGTTCCTAGCTGAACCAGACAAACAGAACTGTGCTGGGGCCGGAACTGTGCTCCTGGCTGAACCAGACAGAGGCAGGGCCATGCTGGTGCCAGAACTGTGCTCCTGGCTGAAGCAGACAGATGCAGAACTGTGCTGGGGCCGGAACTGTGCTCCTGGCTAAACCAAACAAAGACAGGACTGTCCTGGGGCCGGAACTGTGCTCCTGGCTGAAGCAGACAGAGGCAGAACTGTGCTGGGGCCGGAACTGTCCTTCTGGCTGAACCAGACAGAGGCACGGCTGTGTTGGGGCCACAAGTGTGCTCCTGGCTGAAGCAGACAGAAGCAGAACTGTGCTGGGACCGGAACTATGCTCCTGGCTGAACCAGACAGAGGCAGGACTGTTCTGGGGCCGGAACTGTGCTCCTGGCTGAAGCAGACAGAGGCAGAACTGTGCTGGGGCCGGAATTGTCCTCCTGGCTGAACCAGACAAAGACAGGACTGTGCTGGGGCTGGAACTGTGCTCTTGGCTGAACCAGACAGAGGCATAACGGTGCTGGGGCCGGAACTGTGCTCCTGGCTGAACCATGACAGAGGCAGGGTCATGCTGGGTCCAGACCTGTGCTCCTGGCTGAAGCAGATAGAGGCAGAACTGTGCTGGGGCCGGAACTGTGCTCCTAGTTGAACCAGACAGAGACAGGGCCATGCTAGGGACAGAACTGTGCTCCTGGCTGAATCAAACACAGACAGGACTGGGCTGGGCTGGGTCCAGAACTGTGCTCCTGGCTGAACCAGACAGAGACAGGACCGTTCTGGGGCCGGAGCTGTAATCCTGGCTGTTAGAATTCGGGGTCTCTGGTTGGCGCAGGTATGCACTTGCGACAAGCAGGGACCCTTTCCTCTAAGTCAGGGCGTAGGATTACCTCTTTAAAAATAACCCCTGCTCACCCTCTAGGTAAAGTGGCGCGAGCAGTCAGGCTAGATTTCCAGAGGGCATTAGGTTAAGCATTCAGGGTATCCCACACAATTATCACCACCTCACCACACAAAGACACAAGGCTGTATTTGTATTAAAATAGAGTTCTTTATATAAAAGGTTTCTTTTGGCAGGTTGTCAAAAATACAGTCTTTAACTTAAATAAGGTTCCAGTTACTCTTGAAGGCTTTCAGGCAGTCCACAGTTCTTAAAATGGCAAAATTGTACTTAAAATAGCTTCTTTAGGGTGTCTGTGCGCTTCGTAGCGCCTTGCGTACGCTTCGTACGAGGTTTTGGAAGTCACTTGCCGTTTCTCGCGCTTCTCGCGTGAGCACGCGTACTCGTGACGTAAACCGTACGGACCGTACCTTCGTTGGTACGCATCGTACACGTCGGGTACGCCTCTTGCCAAAGCTCACGCTTCCCGCGTGAGCGCGGTCAATGTATCTAATGCTGGACGAGCCGTACCTTCGTCGGGACGCCTCAAACAGCTGATTTCGCACTGTACAAAAGCTCACACTTCACGCGTTAGTCGCGTAGCGGGTCTACAGCGCTAGTACGGCCCGAACCAAGCAGCGGACGGTCGTACTTCAGCACGCTCGCACACAGTAAATGATTTCTCGCTCAAGGGTGATCGCAGCAGCTTCAGGGGTCCCTGCAGGAGCGTCCCACGTCGCGTTGTCGTCCCTCTGAGGCAGTGGGCGGCGGTGCTTCGTGGGGTGCTCCAGGACGGTCTCGGCCACACGATCACGGGCAGAAGCAGGAGGGGCAGCTCGGGGGCAATCTCTTCAGCGTGTCAGCTTCACGGAGGGGACACAAAGTGCATCACCGGTCTTCACAGGAGCTTCCACGGCCAGGGGGGTCGCAGAGGCTCAGCGCTTGGAGCCGGATGAGTTTCTTTCATCGCGGTGCGAGCTATGGCTTGGGGGACAGTTGCTTGCGGTGCTTGGACCAGATGGACAGGTCTTTGCGGTGCTCGCAGTAGCCCCGGTGGCAGATGTCGTGGTGCTCAGAGAAGGGGCACAAGGTCCTCAGGGGTCAGCATCACAGGATCGCTTCCAGCAGCTTTTCCTCTTCTGGGGGGAAGGTAGCGCCCACTGTTCCTGGGGCGCAGTTCAGGGGGCAAGTTCACAAGCAAGCCCTTGGAGATTGTTTGAAAGCACAAGTTGATGCAAAGTCTTTTCCTCCAGTCTCTTCTCTCCTTCCAGCAGACAGGCACCCACTGCAGGCCAGTCTCTCAGGCAGAGAGACAGTATTCCTCCTTCAGCTTCTCCAGGTCCTTCTCCTTCAGGCAGAGGTTCGTCTTGGCGCAAACAGGATCTGATTTCTTAGGAGCAGGGCTCCTTCTTTTATAGCACAATTCTTTTGTTCTTTGTCGCCAGGGGGCCTGGGCCTGGCTCAGTCCAGTTTTGGAGCACTTTGTTGTGGTGACTCTGCTCTTTCCTTTCAGCAGCAGGGCAGAGACATCAGCCGCTCCACAGGGGGCGGAGCCGGCATTGTGGTGGCAGAGCACAGGTCTATTCAGAGTCAAAGGTGTACTCCTCCCACCCATCCTGGTGTAATCTCTCTACCCACCACCTGGCAGCCAGCCTGTCTCCTGGAATTCCCCAGCCCTGCTCCTTACTGTTACTAGGCAGAACACACACACACAGCAGAGGCGGACTGAAATGGCCAGGTCAGTAAATACTAACTTTCTAAAAGTAGTATTTACAAACACAGGATATTAAAATAAACTTTACAAAAAGAAGTATTTTATTATTCTGAGTTCCGGCATACTAAACTTGACTTTCTACCATGCTCTCTGAGTCCACTGGGATTACAGCGTGTAGTAATTCCAGCAGCCCATTCTGGCCTATGGAGAGCAGGTATCCTTCAATAGTGAAAAACGAAAATGGCTGTAATTCACTATTAGGACATGCCACACACATCAGGGCATGTCCTACCTTATACCTACAATGCACCCTGCCCTTGGGCCTACCAGAGGGGTGACTAATATGTAGTTAAGTGAAAGTTTGGGGACTGGCAAGTAGGTGCACTTGCGCAATCAGCGCGACAGTACCAGACCGCGCGCAGGTTCTGCAGTGGCAGACCCTAGACACATTTTACTAGGCCGCTTCAGGGTGGCACAACCAGTGCTGCAAGCGCACCAGCAGCATTTGTATTTACAAGCCCTGGCACTCCTGGTGCACTTTACTAGGGGCTGATAGTAAACCAAATAAGCCAAACATGGAAACCAATCAATGTCAACATTTTACCATAGGGAGAGCATATGCACCTTAGCACTGATCAGCAGTGGTAAGGTGCCCAGAGTCATAAAACAGCCAACACCAGGTCAGAAAAAATACAGGAGGAAGGCAAAAAGTTTAGGGATGACCCTGCAAAAAAGGGCCAAGTACAACACTGGCTGAACCACACAGAGGCAGAAGTGTGCGGGGGCCAGAACTGTGGTCCTGGCTGAACCAGACAGAGGCAGAAGTGTGCTGGGGCCGGAACTGTGCTACAGGCTGAACCAGACAGAGACAGAACGGTGCTGGGGCCGGAACTGTGCTCCTGGCTGAACCAGATAGAGACAGTACTATGCTGGGGCCAGGACTGTGCTTTTGGCTGAACCAGACAGAGGCAGGACTGTGCTGGGGCCGGAACTGTGCTCCTGGCTCAACCAGACAGAGGCAGGACTGTGCTGGGGCTGGAACTGTGCTCCTGGCTGAACCAGACAGAGGCAGGACTGTGCTGGGGCCGGAACTGTGCTCCTGGCTGAACCAAAGACAGGACTGTCCTGGGGCTGGAACTGTGCTCCTGGTTGAAGCAGACAGAGGCAGGACTGTGCTAGGGCTGGAACTGTCCTCCTGGCTGAACCAGACAAAGATAGGACTGTGCTAGGGCCGGAACTGTGCTCCTAGCTGAACCAGACAGAGACAGGACTGTGCTGGGGCCACAACTGTGCTCCTGGCTGAACCAGACAGAGGCAGGACTGTCCTGGGCAGGAACTATTCTCCTGACTGAACCAGACAGAGGCAGGGCCGAGTTGGGGCCACAACTGTGCTCCTGGCTGAAGCAGACAGAGGCAGAACTATGCTGGGACTGGAACTGTGCTCCTGGCAGAACCAGACAGAGGCAGGGCACTGCTGGGGCCGGAACTGTGCTCCTGGCTGAAGCAGACAGAGGTAGAACTGTGCTGGGGCCGGAACTGTGCTCCTGGCTGAACCAGACAGAGACAGGGCCGTGCTGGGGTCAGAATTGTGCTCCTGGCTGAAGCAGAAAGAAACAGGACTGGGCTGGGGCCGAAACTGTGCTCCTGGCTGAACCAGACAGAGGCAGAAGTGTGCTAGGGCCAGAACTGTGCTCCTGGCTGAACCAGACAGCGGCAGAAGTGTTCTGGGGCCGGAACTGTGCTCCAGGCTGAACCAGACAGTGGCAGAACGGTGGTAGGGGCAGAACGTTGCTCCTGGCTGAAGCAGACAGAGGGAGGACTGTGCTGGGGCCGGAACTGTGCTTTTGGCTGAAGCACATAGAGGGAGGATTGTGCTGGGGCCGGAACTGTGCTCCTGGCTGGCTGAACCAGACAGAGACAGGTCTGTGCTGGGGCCGGAACTGTGCTCCTGGCTGAACCAGACAGAGACAGGCCTGTGCTGTTGTGAGAACTGTGCTCCTGGCTGAACCAGACAGAGGCAGGACTGTGCTGGGGCCGGAACTGTGCTCCTGGCTGAACCAGAGAGAGGCAGGACTGTGCTGGGGCCGGAATTGTCCTCCTGGCTGAACCATACAAAGACAGAACTGTGCTGGGGCTGGAACTGTGCTCCTGGCTGAACCAAGGACAGGACTGTCCTGGGGCTGGAACTGTGCTCCTGGCTGAAGCAGACAGAGGCAGAACTGTGCTGGGGCTGGAACTGTCCTCCTGGCTGAACCAGACAAAGATAGGACTGTGCTAGGGATGGAACTGTGCTCCTGGCTGAACCAGACAGAGGCAGGACTGTGCTGGGGCTGGAACTGTGCTCCTGGCTGAACCAAAGACAGGACTGTCCTGGGGCTGGAACTGTGCTCCAGGCTGAACCAGACAGAGACAGAACGGTGCTGGGGCCGGAACTGTGCTCCTGGCTGAACCAGATAGAGACAGGACTGTGCTGGGGCCAGAACTGTGCTTTTGGCTGAAACAGACAGAGGCAGGACATTGCTGGGGCCGGAACTGTGCTCCTGGCTCAACCAGACAGAGGCAGGACTGTGCTGGGGCCGGAACTGTGCTCCTGGCTGAACCAGACAGAGGCAGGACTGTGCTGGGGCTGGAACTGTGCTCCTGGCTGAACCAAAGACAGGACTGTCCTGGGGCTGGAACTGTGCTCCTGGCTGAAGCAGACAGAGGCAGAACTGTGCTGGGGCTGGAACTGTCCTCCTGGCTGAACCAGACAAAGATAGGACTGTGCTAGGGACGGAACTGTGCTCCTAGCTGAACCAGACAGAGACAGGACTGTGCTGGGGCCGCAACTGTGCTCCTGGCTGAACCAGACAGAGGCAGGACTGTCCTGGGCAGGAACTATGCTCCTGACTGAACCAGACAGAGACAGGGCCGTGTTGGGGCCACAACTGTGCTCCTGGCTGAAGCAGACAGAGGCAGAACTGTGCTGGAACCAGAACTGTGCTCCAGGCAGAACCAGACAGAGGCAGGGCACTGCTGGGGCCGGAACTGTGCTCCTGGCTGAAGCAGACAGAGGCAGAACTGTGCTGGGGCCGGAACTATGCTCCTGGCTGAACCAGACAGAGACAGGGCCGTGCTGGGGTCAGAACTGTGCTCCTGGCTGAAGCAGACAGAAAAAGGACTGGGCTGGGGCCAAAATTGTGCTCCTGGCTGAACCAGACAGAGACAGAACAGTCCTGGGGCTGGAACTGTGCCCCTGGCTGAACCAGACAGAGGCAGAAGTGTGCTAGGGCCAGAACTGTGCTCCTGGCTGAACCAGACAGAGACAGGGCCGCGCTGGAGCGGGAACTGTGCTCCTGGCTGAACCATACAGAGGCAGAACTGTGCTGGGGCCGGAACTGTGCTCCTGAACCAGACAGAGACAGGTCTGTGCTGGGGCCGGAACTGTGCTCCTGGCTGAACCAGACAGAGGCAGAAATGCGCTGTGGCCGGAACTGGGCTCCTGGATGAAGCAGACAGAGACAGGACTGTGCTGGGGCCAGAAGTGTCCTCCTGGCTGAACCAGACAAAGACAGAACTGTGCTGGGGCCGAAACAGTCCTCCTAGATGAACCAGACAGACAGGACTGTGCTGGGGCAGGAACTGTGCTCCTAGCTGAACCAGACAAAGACAGGACTGTGCTGGGGCCAGAACTGTGCACCTGGCTGAACCAGACAGAGGCAGAAGTATGCTAGGGCCAGAACTGTGCTCCTGGCTGAACCAGACAGAGGCAGAAGTGTGCTGGGGCCAGAACTGTGCTCCTGGCTGAACCAGACAGAGGCAGAACGGTGATGAGGCCGGAACTGTGCTCCTGGCTGAACCAGACAGAGGCAGGACTGTCCTGGGGCCGGAACTGTGCTCCTGGCTGAACCAGACAGAGACAGGGCCACGCTGGAGCTGGAACTGTGCTCCTGGCTGAACCATACAGAGGCAGAACTGTGCTGGGGCCGGAACTGTGCTCCTGGCTGAACCAGAAAGAGACAGGTCTGTACTGGGGCCGGAACTGTGCTCCTGGCTGAACCAGACAGAGGCAGAACTGCACTGTGGCCGGAACTGGGCTCCCCGATGAAGCAGACAGAGACAGGACTGTGCTGGGGCCGGAACTGTCTTCCTGGCTGAACCAGACAAAGACAGAACTGTGCTGGGGCCGAAACAGTCCTCCTGGCTGAACCAGACAAAGACAGGACTGTGCTGGGGCGGGGACTGTGCTCCTAGCTGAACCAGACAGATGGGACTGTGCTGGGGCCGGAAATGTGCTCCTAGCTGAACCAGACAGACAGGACTGTGCTGGGGCAGGAACTGTGCTCCTAGCTGAACCAGACAAAGACAGGACTGTGCTGGGGCCAGAACTGTGCTCCTGGCTGAACCAGACAGAGGCAGAAGTATGCTAGGGCCAGAACTGTGCTCCTGGCTGAACCAGAGAGAGGCAGAAGTGTGCTGGGGCCAGAACTGGTCTCCTGGCTGAACCAGACAGAGGCAGAATGGTGATGGGGCCGGAACTGTGCTCCTGGCTGAACCAGACAGAGGCAGGACTGTCCTGGGGCCGGAACTGTGCTTTTGGCTGAACCAGACAGAGGCAGGACTGTGCTGGGGGCGAACTGTGCTCCTCGCTAAACCAGTCATAGACAGGACTGTGCTGGGGCTGGAACTGTGCTCCTGGCTGAACCACACAGAGGCAGGACTGTGCTGGAGCCGGAATTGTCCTCCTGGCTGAACCAGACAGAGACAGGGCCGCTCTGGAGCGGGAACTGTGCTCCTGGCTTAACCATACAGAGGCAGAACTGTGCTGGGGCCGGAACTGTGCTCCTGGCTGAACCAGACAGAGACAGGTCTGTGCTGGGGCCGGAACTGTGCTCCTGGCTGAACTAGACAGAGGCAGAACTGCGCTGTGGCCGGAACTGGGCTCCTGGATGAAGCAGACAGAGACAGGACTGTGCTGGGGCCAGAACTGTCCTCCTGGCTGAACCAGACAAAGACAGAACTGTGCTGGGGCCAAAACAGTCCTCCTAGCTGAACCAGACAGACAGGACTGTGCTGGGGCCAGAACTGTGCTCCTGGCTGAACCAGACAGAGGTGGAAGTATGCTAGGGCCAGAACTGTGCTCCTGGCTGAACCAGACAGAGGCAGAAGTGTGCTGGGGCCAGACCTGTGCTCCTGGCTGAACCAGACAGAGGCAGAACGGTGATGGGGCCGGAACTGTGCTCCTGGCTGAACCAGACAGAGGCAGGACTGTCCTGGGGCCGGAGCTGTGCTTTTGGCTGAACCAGACAGAGGCAGGACTATGCTGGGGCCGGAACTTTGCTCTTGGCTGGCTGAACCAGAAACAGACAGGTCTGTGCTGGGACGAACTGTGCTCCTCGCTGAACCAGTCAGAGACAGGACTGTGCTGGGGCTGGAACTGTGCTCCTGGCTGAAGCAGACAGAGGAAGGACTGTGTTGGGGCCAGAACTGTGTTCCTGGCTTAACCAGACAGAGGCAGGACTGTGCTGGAGCCGGAATTGTCCTCCTGGCTGAACCAGACAGAGACAGGGCCGTGCTGGAGCGGGAACTGTGCTCCTGGCTGAACCATACAGAGGCAGAACTGTGCTGGGGCCGGAACTGTGCTCCTGAACCAGACAGAGACAGGTCTGTGCTGGGGCCGGAACTGTGCTCCTGGCTGAACCACACAGAGGCAGAAATGCGCTGTGGCCGGAACTGGGCTCCTGGATGAAGCAGACAGAGACAGGACTGTGCTGGGGCCGGAAGTGTCCTCCTGGCTGAACCAGACAAAGACAGAACTGTGCTGGGGCCGAAACAGTCCTCCTAGCTGAACCAGACAGACAGGACTGTGCTGGGGCAGGAACTGTGCTCCTAGCTGAACCAGACAAAGATAGGACTGTGCTGGGGCCAGAACTGTGCACCTGGCTGAACCAGACAGAGGCAGAAGTATGCTAGGGCCAGAACTGTGCTCCTGGCTGAACCAGACAGAGGCAGAAGTGTGCTGGGGCCAGAACTGTGCTCCTGGCTGAACCAGACAGAGGCAGAACGGTGATGGGGCCGGAACTGTGCTCCTGGCTGAACCAGACAGAGGCAGGACTGTCCTGGGGCCGGAACTGTGCTCCTGGCTGAACCAGACAGAGACAGGGCCACGCTGGAGCGGGAACTGTGCTCCTGGCTGAACCATACAGAGGCAGAACTGTGCTGGGGCCGGAACTGTGCTCCTGGCTGAACCAGAAAGAGACAGGTCTGTGCTGGGGCCGGAACTGTGCTTCTGGCTGAACCAGACAGAGACAGGACTGTGCTGGGGCCGGAACTGTCTTCCTGGCTGAACCAGACAAAGACAGAACTGTGCTGGGGCCGAAACAGTCCTCCTGGCTGAACCAGACAAAGACAGGACTGTGCTGGGGCGGGGACTGTGCTCCTAGCTGAACCAGACAGATGGGACTGTGCTGGGGCCGGAAATGTGCTCCTAGCTGAACCAGACAGACAGGACTGTGCTGGGGCAGGAACTGTGCTCCTAGCTGAACCAGACAAAGACAGGACTGTGCTGGGGCCAGAACTGTGCTCCTGGCTGAACCAGACAGAGGCAGAAGTATGCTAGGGCCAGAACTGTGCTCCTGGCTGAACCAGAGAGAGGCAGAAGTGTGCTGGGGCCAGAACTGGTCTCCTGGCTGAACCAGACAGAGGCAGAATGGTGATGGGGCCGGAACTGTGCTCCTGGCTGAACCAGACAGAGGCAGGACTGTCCTGGGGCCGGAACTGTGCTTTTGGCTGAACCAGACAGAGGCAGGACTGTGCTGGGGTCGAACTGTGCTCCTCGCTAAACCAGTCATAGACAGGACTGTGCTGGGGCTGGAACTGTGCTCCTGGCTGAACCAGACAGAGGAAGGACTGTGTTGGGGCCAGAACTGTGCTCCTGGCTGAACCACACAGAGGCAGGACTGTGCTGGAGCCGGAATTGTCCTCCTGGCTGAACCAGACAGAGACAGGGCCGCTCTGGAGCGGGAACTGTGCTCCTGGCTGAACCATACAGAGGCAGAACTGTGCTGGGGCCGGAACTGTGCTCCTGGCTGAACCAGACAGAGACAGGTCTGTGCTGGGGCCGGAACTGTGCTCCTGGCTGAACTAGACAGAGGCAGAACTGCGCTGTGGCCGGAACTGGGCTCCTGGATGAAGCAGACAGAGACAGGACTGTGCTGGGGCCAGAACTGTCCTCCTGGCTGAACCAGACAAAGACAGAACTGTGCTGGGGCCAAAACAGTCCTCCTAGCTGAACCAGACAGACAGGACTGTGCTGGGGCCAGAACTGTGCTCCTGGCTGAACCAGACAGAGGTGGAAGTATGCTAGGGCCAGAACTGTGCTCCTGGCTGAACCAGACAGAGGCAGAAGTGTGCTGGGGCCAGACCTGTGCTCCTGGCTGAACCAGACAGAGGCAGAACGGTGATGGGGCCGGAACTGTGCTCCTGGCTGAACCAGACAGAGGCAGGACTGTCCTGGGGCCGGAGCTGTGCTTTTGGCTGAACCAGACAGAGGCAGGACTATGCTGGGGCCGGAACTTTGCTCTTGGCTGGCTGAACCAGAAACAGACAGGTCTGTGCTGGGACGAACTGTGCTCCTCGCTGAACCAGTCAGAGACAGGACTGTGCTGGGGCTGGAACTGTGCTCCTGGCTGAAGCAGACAGAGGAAGGACTGTGTTGGGGCCAGAACTGTGTTCCTGGCTTAACCAGACAGAGGCAGGACTGTGCTGGAGCCGGAATTGTCCTCCTGGCTGAACCAGACAGAGACAGGGCCGTGCTGGAGCGGGAACTGTGCTCCTGGCTGAACCATACAGAGGCAGAACTGTGCTGGGGCCGGAACTGTGCTCCTGAACCAGACAGAGACAGGTCTGTGCTGGGGCCGGAACTGTGCTCCTGGCTGAACCACACAGAGGCAGAAATGCGCTGTGGCCGGAACTGGGCTCCTGGATGAAGCAGACAGAGACAGGACTGTGCTGGGGCCGGAAGTGTCCTCCTGGCTGAACCAGACAAAGACAGAACTGTGCTGGGGCCGAAACAGTCCTCCTAGCTGAACCAGACAGACAGGACTGTGCTGGGGCAGGAACTGTGCTCCTAGCTGAACCAGACAAAGATAGGACTGTGCTGGGGCCAGAACTGTGCACCTGGCTGAACCAGACAGAGGCAGAAGTATGCTAGGGCCAGAACTGTGCTCCTGGCTGAACCAGACAGAGGCAGAAGTGTGCTGGGGCCAGAACTGTGCTCCTGGCTGAACCAGACAGAGGCAGAACGGTGATGGGGCCGGAACTGTGCTCCTGGCTGAACCAGACAGAGGCAGGACTGTCCTGGGGCCGGAACTGTGCTCCTGGCTGAACCAGACAGAGACAGGGCCACGCTGGAGCGGGAACTGTGCTCCTGGCTGAACCATACAGAGGCAGAACTGTGCTGGGGCCGGAACTGTGCTCCTGGCTGAACCAGAAAGAGACAGGTCTGTGCTGGGGCCGGAACTGTGCTTCTGGCTGAACCAGACAGAGACAGGACTGTGCTGGGGCCGGAACTGTCTTCCTGGCTGAACCAGACAAAGACAGAACTGTGCTGGGGCCGAAACAGTCCTCCTGGCTGAACCAGACAAAGACAGGACTGTGCTGGGGCGGGGACTGTGCTCCTAGCTGAACCAGACAGACAGGACTGTGCTGGGGCCGGAAATGTGCTCCTAGCTGAACCAGACAGACAGGACTGTACTGGGGCAGGAACTGTGCTCCCAGCTGAACCAGAAAAAGACAGGACTGTGCTGGGGCCAGAACTGTGCTCCTGGCTGAACCAGACAGAGGCAGAAGTATGCTAGGGCCAGAACTGTGCTCCTGGCTGAACCACAGAGAGGCAGAAGTGTGCTGGGGCCAGAACTGGTCTCCTGGCTGAACCAGACAGAGGCAGAACGGTGATGGGGCCGGAACTGTGCTCCTGGCTGAACCAGACAGATGCAGGACTGTCCTGGGCCCGGAACTGTGCTTTTGGCTGAACCAGACAGAGGCAGGACTGTGCTGGGGGCGAACTGAGCTCCTCGCTGAACCAGTCAGAGACAGGACTGTGCTGGGGCTGGAACTGTGCTCCTGGCTGAACCAGACAGAGGAAGGACTGTGTTGGGGCCAGAACTGTGCTCCTGGCTGAACCAGACAGAGGCAGGACTGTGCTGGAGCCGGAATTGTCCTCCTGGCTGAACCAGACAGAGACAGGGCCGTGCTGGAGCGGGAACTGTGCTCCTGGCTGAACCATACAGAGGCAGAACTGTGCTGTGGCCGGAACTGTGCTCCTGGCTGAACCAGACAGAGACAGGTCTGTGCTGGGGCCGGAACTGTGCTCCTGGCTGAACTAGACAGAGGCAGAACTGCGCTGTGGCCGGAACTGGGCTCCTGGATGAAGCAGACAGAGACAGGACTGTGCTTGGGCCGGAACTGTCCTCCTGGCTGAACCAGACAGACAGGACTGTGCTGGGGCAGGAACTGTGCTCCTAGCTGAACCAGACAGAGACAGGACTGTGCTGGGGCCGGAACTGTGCTCCTGGCTGAACCAGACAGAGGCAGAAGTATGCTAGAGCCAGAACTGTGCTCCTGGCTGAACCAGACAGAGGCAGAAGTGTGCTGGGGCCAGAACTGTGCTCCTGGCTGAACCAGACAGAGGCAGAACGGTGATGGGGCGGAACTGTGCTCCTGGCTGTACCAGACAGAGGCAGGACTGTCTTGGGGCTGGAACTGTGCATTTGGCAGAACCAGACAGAGGCAGGACTGTGCTGGGGCCAGAACTTTGCTCTCGGCTGGCTGAACCAGAAACAGACAGGTCTGTGCTGGGGGCGAACTTTGCTCCTCGCTGAACCAGTCAGAGACAGGACTGTGCTGGGGCTGGAACTGTGCTCCTGGCTGAACCAGACTGAGGAATGACTGTGTTGGGGCCAGAACTGTGCTCCTGGCTGAACCAGACAGAGGCAGGACTGTGCTGGAGCCGGAATTGTCCTCCTGGCTGAACCAGACAGAGAAAGGGCCGTGCTGGAGCGGGAACTGTGCTCTGGCTGAACCATACAGAGGCAGAACTGTGCTGGGGCCGGAACTGTGCTCCTGGCAGAACCAGACAGAGACAGGTCTGTGCTGGGGCCGGAGCTGTGCTCCTGTCTGAACCAGACAGAGGCAGAACTGCGCTGTGGCCGGAACTGGGCTCCTGGATGAAGCAGACAAAGTCAGAACTGTGCTGGGGCCAAAACAGTCCTCCTGGCTGAACCAGACAAAGACAGGACTGTGCTGGGGCCGGGACTGTGCCCCTAGCTGAACCAGACGGACAGGACTGTGCTGGGGCCGGAACTGTGCTCTAGCTGAACCAGACAGACAGGACTGTGCTGGGGCAGGAACTGTGCTCCTGGCTGAACCAGAGAGAGGCAGAAGTATGCTAGGGCCAGAACTGTGCTCCTGGCTGAACCAGACAGAGGCAGAAGTGTGCTGGGGCCAGAACTGTGCTCCTGGCTAAACCAGACAGAGGCAGAATGGTGATGGGGCCGGAACTGTGCTCCTGGATGAACCAGACAGAGGGAGGACTGTGCTGGGGCCGGAACTTTGCTCTTGGCTGGCTGAACCAGAAACAGACAGGTCTGTGCTGGGGCCGAACTGTGCTCCTCGCTGAACCAGTCAGAGACAGGACTGTGCTGGGGCCGGAACTGTGCTCTTGGCTGAACCAGACAGAGGCAGGACTGTCCTGGGCAGGAACTGTGCTCCTGACTGAACCAGATAGAGGCAGGGCCGTGTGGGGGCCACAACTGTGCTCCTGGCTGAAGAAGACAGAGGCACAACTGTGCTGGGACCGGAACTGTGCTCCTGGCTGAACCAGACAGAGCCAGGGCACTGCTGGCGCCGGAACTGTGCTCCTGGCTGAACCATACAGAGGCAGCACTGTGCTGGGGCCGGAACTGTGCTCCTGGCTGAACCAGACAGAGGCAGAAGTGTGCTGGGGCCGGAACTGTGCTCCAGGCTGAACCAGACAGTGGCAGAACGGTGGTAGGGCCAGAACTTTGCTCCTGGCTGAAGCAGACAGAGGGAGGACTGGGCCTGGGGCCGGATCTGTGCTTTTGGCTGAAGCACACAGAGGGAGGACTGTGCTGGTGCCGGAACTGTGCTCCTGGCTGGCTGAACCAGACAGAGACAGGTCTATGCAGGGGCCGGAACTGTGCTCCTGGCTGAACCAGACAGAGACAGGACTGGGCTGGGGCTAGAACTGTGCTCCTGGCTGAACCAGACAGAGGCAGGACTGTGCTGGGGCCGGAACTGTGCTCCTGGCTGAACCAGACAGAGGGAGGACTGTGCTGGGGCCGGAACTGTGCTTTTTGCTGAAGCACACGGAGGGAAGACTGTGCTGGGGCTGGCTGAACCAGACAGAGACAGGCCTGTGCTGGGGCCGGAGCTGTGCTCCTGGCTGAACCAGACAGAGGCAGAACTGTCCTGGGGCCAGAACTGTGCTCCTGGCTGAACCAGACAGAGACAGGGCCGCGCTGGAGCGGGAACTGTGCTCCTGGCTGAACCATACAGAGGCAGCACTGTGCTGGGGCCGGAACTGTGCTCCTGGCTGAACCAGACAGAGACAGGTCTGTGCTGGGGCCGGAACTGTGCTCCTGGCTGAACCAGACAGAGGCAGAACTGCGCTGTTGCCGGAACTGGGCGCCTGGATGAAGCAGACAGAGACAGGACTGTGCTGGGGCCGAAACAGTCCTCCTGGCTGAACCAGAGAAAGACATGACTGTGCTGGGGCCGGGACTGTGCTCCTAGCTGAACCAGACGGACAGGAATGTGCTGGGGCCGGAACTGTGCTCCTAGCTGAACCAGACAGACAGGACTGTGATGGGGCAGGAACTGTGCTCCTAGCTGAACCAGACAAAGACAGGACTGTGCTGGGGCCAGAACTGTGCTCCTGGCTGAACCAGACAGAGGCAGAAGTATGCTTGGGCAAGAACTGTGCTCCTGGCTGAACCAGACAGAGGCAGAAGTGTGCTGGGGCCAGAACTGTGCTCCTGGCTGAACCAGACAGAGGCAGAACGGTGATGGGGCCGGAACTGTGCTCCTGGCTGAACCAGACAGAGACAGGGCCATGCTGGGGTCAGAACAGTGCTCCTGGCTGAAGCAGACAGAAACAGGACTGGGCTGGGACCAAAACTGTGCTCCTGGCTGAACCAGACAGAGACATAACCGTCCTGGGGCTGGAACTGTGCCCCTGGCTGAACCAGACAGAGGCAGAAGTGTGCTAGGGCCAGAACTGTGCTCCTGGCTGAACCAGAAAGAGGCAGAAGTGTGCTGGGGCCGGAACTGTGCTCCAGGCTGAACCAGACATTGGCAGAACGGTGGTAGGGCCAGAACTTTGCTCCTGGCTGAAGCAGACAGAGGGAGGACTGTGCCTGGGGCCGGAACTGTGCTTTTGGCTGAAGGACACAGAGGGAGGACTGTGCTGGGGCCAGAACTGTGCTCCTGGCTGGCTGAACCAGACAGAGACAGGTCTACGCAGGGGCCGGAACTGTGCTCCTGGCTGAACCAGACAGAGACAGGACTGGGCTGGGGCTAGAACTGTGCTCCTGGCTGAACCAGACAGAGGCAGGACTGTGCTGGGGCCGGAACTGTGCTCCTGGCTGAACCAGACAGAGGGAGGACTGTGCTGGGGCCGGAACTGTGCTTTTGGCTGAAGCACACAGAGGGAGGACTGTGCTGGGGCTGGCTGAACCAGACAGAGACAGGCCTGTGCTGGGGCCGGAACTGTGCTCCTGCCTGAACCAGACAGAGACAGGACTGTGCTGGGACTAGAACTGTGCTCCTGGCTGAACCAGATAGAGGCAGGACTGTGCTGAGGCCGGAACTGTGCTCCTGGCTGAACCAGAAAGAGGCAGGACTGTGCTGAGGCCGGAACTGTGCTCCTGGCTGAAGCAGACAGAGGCAGAAGTGTGATGGGGCCGGAACTGAGATCCAGTCTGAACCAGACAGAGACAGAACGGTGCTGGGGCCGGAGCTGTGCTCCTGGTTGAACCAGACAGAGGCAGAACTGTCCTGGGGCCAGAACTGTGCTCCTGGCTAAACCAGACAGAGACAGGGCCACGCTGGAGCAGGAACTGTGCTCCTGGCTGAACCATACAGAGGCAGAACTGTGCTGGGACCGGAACTGTGCTCCTGGTTGAACCAGACAGAGACAGGTCTGTGCTGGGGCCGGAACTGTGCTCCTGGATGAAGCAGACAGAGACAGAACTGTGCTGGGGCCGAAACAGTCCTCCTGGCTGAACCAGACAAAGACAGGACTGTGCTGGGGCCGGGACTGTGCTCCTAGCTGAACCAGACAGACAGGACTGTGCTGGGGCCGGAACTGTGCTCCTAGCTGAACCAGACAGACAGGACTGTGCTGGGGCAGGAACTGTGCTCCTAGCTGAACCAGACAAAGACAGGACTGTGCTGGCCCGGAACTGTGCTCCTGGCTGAACCAGACAGAGGCAGAAGTATGCCAAGGCCAGAACTGTGCTCCTGGCTGAACCAGACAGAGGCAGAAGTGTGCTGGGGCCAGAACTGTGCTCCTGGCTGAACCAGACAGAGGCAGAACGGTGATGGGGCCGGAACTGTGCTCCTGGCTGAACCAGACAGAGGCAGGACTGTCCTGGGGCCGGAATTGTGCTTTTGGCTGAACCAGACAGAGGCAGGACTGTGCTGGGGTCAGAACTTTGCTCTTGGCTGGCTGAACCAGAAACAGACAGGTCTGTGCTGGGGGCGAACTGTGCTCCTCGCTGAACCAGTCAGAGACTGGACTGTGCTGCGGCTGGAACTGTGCTCCTGGCTGAACCAGACAGAGGAAGGACTGTGTTGGGGCCAGGACTGTGCTCCTGGCTGAAGCAGACAGAGGCAGGACTGTGCTGGAGCCGGAATTGTCCTCCTGGCTGAACCAGACAAAGACAGAACTGTGCTGGGGCTGGAACTGTGCTCCTGGCTGAAGTAGACAGAGGCAGAAGTGTGATGGGGCCGGAACTGTGCTCCAGTCTGAACCAGACAGAGACAGAACGGTGCTGGGGCCGGAGCTGTGCTCCTGGCTGAACCAGACAGAGGCAGAACTGTGCTGGGGCCGCAACTCTCCTCCTGGCTGAACCAGACAAAGTCAGGACTGTGCTGGGGCCGGAACTGAGCTCCTGGCTGAACCAGACAGAGACAGGGCCGCGCTGGAGCGGGAACTGTGCTACTGGCCGAACAATACAGAGGCAGAACTGTGCTGGGGCCGGAACTGGGCTCCTGGCTGAACCAGACAGAGACAGGTCTGTGCTGGGGCTCGAACTGTGCTCCTGGCTGAACCAGACAGAGGCAGAACTGTGCTTGGGCCAGATCTGTGCTCCTAGCTAAACCAGAGAGACAGGACTGTGCTGGGGCCGGAACTGTGCTCCTGGCTGAACCAGACAGAGGCAGGGCTGTGCTGGTGTCAGAACTGTGCTCCTGGCTGAAGCAAACAGAGGCAGAACTGTGCTGGCGCCGGAACTGTGCTCCTGACTGAACACACAGAAGCAGGGCGTGCTGGGCCCGGAACTGTGCTCCTGGCTAAAGCAGACAGAGGCAGAACTGTGCTGGGGCCAGAACGGTGCTCCTGACGGAACCAGACAGAGGCAGGACTGTGCTGGGGCCGGAACTGTGCTTTTGGCTGAACCAGACAGAGGCAGGACTGTACTGGGGCCGGAACTGTGCTGCTGGCTGAACCAGACAGAGGAAGGACTTTGCTGGGGCCGGAACTGTTCTCCTGGCTGAACCAGACAAATATAGGACTGTCCAGGGACTGGAACTGTGCTCCTGGCTGAAGCAGACAGAGGCAGAACAATGCTGGGGCCAGAACTGTCCTCCTGGCTGAACCAGACAAAGACAGGACTGTGGTGGGGCCGGAACTGTGCTCCTGGCTGAACCAGACAGAGGCAGGGCTGTGCTGGTGCCAGAACTGTGCTCCTGGCTGAAGCAGATAGAGGCAGAAGTGTGCTGGGGCCAGAACTGTGCTCCTGGCTAAACCAGACAGAGGCAGAATGGTGATGGGGCCGGAACTGTGCTCCTGGATGAACCAGACAGAGGGAGGACTGTGCTGGGGCCGGAACTTTGCTCTTGGCTGGCTGAACCAGAAACAGACAGGTCTGTGCTGGGGCCGAACTGTGCTCCTCGCTGAACCAGTCAGAGACAGGACTGTGCTGGGGCCGGAACTGTGCTCTTGGCTGAACCAGACAGAGACAGGACTGTCCTGGGCAGGAACTGTGCTCCTGACTGAACCAGATAGAGGCAGGGCCGTGTGGGGGCCACAACTGTGCTCCTGGCTGAAGCAGACAGAGGCACAACTGTGCTGGGACTGGAACTGTGCTCCTGGCTGAACCAGACAGAGCCAGGGCACTGCTGGCGCCGGAACTGTGCTCCTGGCTGAACCATACAGAGGCAGCACTGTGCTGGGGCCGGAACTGTGCTCCTGGCTGAACCAGACAGAGGCAGAAGTGTGCTGGGGCCGGAACTGTGCTCCAGGCTGAACCAGACAGTGGCAGAACGGTGGTAGGGCCAGAACTTTGCTCCTGGCTGAAGCAGACAGAGGGAGGACTGGGCCTGGGGCCGGATCTGTGCTTTTGGCTGAAGCACACAGAGGGAGGACTGTGCTGGTGCCGGAACTGTGCTCCTGGCTGGCTGAACCAGACAGAGACAGGTCTATGCAGGGGCCGGAACTGTGCTCCTGGCTGAACCAGACAGAGACAGGACTGGGCTGGGGCTAGAACTGTGCTCCTGGCTGAACCAGACAGAGGCAGGACTGTCCTGGGCAGGAACTGTGCTCCTGACTGAACCAGATAGAGGCAGGGCCGTGTGGGGGCCACAACTGTGCTCCTGGCTGAAGCAGACAGAGGCACAACTGTGCTGGGACCGGAACTGTGCTCCTGGCTGAACCAGACAGAGCCAGGGCACTGCTGGCGCCGGAACTGTGCTCCTGGCTGAACCATACAGAGGCAGCACTGTGCTGGGGCCGGAACTGTGCTCCTGGCTGAACCAGACAGAGGCAGAAGTGTGCTGGGGCCGGAACTGTGCTCCAGGCTGAACCAGACAGTGGCAGAACGGTGGTAGGGCCAGAACTTTGCTCCTGGCTGAAGCAGACAGAGGGAGGACTGGGCCTGGGGCCGGATCTGTGCTTTTGGCTGAAGCACACAGAGGGAGGACTGTGCTGGTGCCGGAACTGTGCTCCTGGCTGGCTGAACCAGACAGAGACAGGTCTATGCAGGGGCCGGAACTGTGCTCCTGGCTGAACCAGACAGAGACAGGACTGGGCTGGGGCTAGAACTGTGCTCCTGGCTGAACCAGACAGAGGCAGGACTGTGCTGGGGCCGGAACTGTGCTCCTGGCTGAACCAGACAGAGGGAGGACTGTGCTGGGGACGGAACTGTGCTTTTTGCTGAAGCACACGGAGGGAAGACTGTGCTGGGGCTGGCTGAACCAGACAGAGACAGGCCTGTGCTGGGGCCGGAGCTGTGCTCCTGGCTGAACCAGACAGAGGCAGAACTGTCCTGGGGCCAGAACTGTGCTCCTGGCTGAACCAGACAGAGACAGGGCCGCGCTGGAGCGGGAACTGTGCTCCTGGCTGAACCATACAGAGGCAGCACTGTGCTGGGGCCGGAACTGTGCTCCTGGCTGAACCAGACAGAGACAGGTCTGTGCTGGGGCCGGAACTGTGCTCCTGGCTGAACCAGACAGAGGCAGAACTGCGCTGTTGCCGGAACTGGGCGCCTGGATGAAGCAGACAGAGACAGGACTGTGCTGGGGCCGAAACAGTCCTCCTGGCTGAACCAGAGAAAGACATGACTGTGCTGGGGCCGGGACTGTGCTCCTAGCTGAACCAGACGGACAGGAATGTGCTGGGGCCGGAACTGTGCTCCTAGCTGAACCAGACAGACAGGACTGTGATGGGGCAGGAACTGTGCTCCTAGCTGAACCAGACAAAGACAGGACTGTGCTGGGGCCAGAACTGTGCTCCTGGCTGAACCAGACAGAGGCAGAAGTATGCTTGGGCAAGAACTGTGCTCCTGGCTGAACCAGACAGAGGCAGAAGTGTGCTGGGGCCAGAACTGTGCTCCTGGCTGAACCAGACAGAGGCAGAACGGTGATGGGGCCGGAACTGTGCTCCTGGCTGAACCAGACAGAGACAGGGCCATGCTGGGGTCAGAACTGTGCTCCTGGCTGAAGCAGACAGAAACAGGACTGGGCTGGGACCAAAACTGTGCTCCTGGCTGAACCAGACAGAGACATAACCGTCCTGGGGCTGGAACTGTGCCCCTGGCTGAACCAGACAGAGGCAGAAGTGTGCTAGGGCCAGAACTGTGCTCCTGGCTGAACCAGAAAGAGGCAGAAGTGTGCTGGGGCCGGAACTGTGCTCCTAGCTGAACCAGACAGACAGGACTGTGCTGGGGCCGGAACTGTGCTCCTAGCTGAACCAGACAGACAGGACTGTGCTAGGGCAGGAACTGTGCTCCTAGCTGAACCAGACAAAGACAGGACTGTGCTGGCCCGGAACTGTGCTCCTGGCTGAACCAGACAGAGGCAGAAGTATGCCAAGGCCAGAACTGTGCTCCTGGCTGAACCAGACAGAGGCAGAAGTGTGCTGGGGCCAGAACTGTGCTCCTGGCTGAACCAGACAGAGGCAGAACGGTGATGGGGCCGGAACTGTGCTCCTGGCTGAACCAGACAGAGGCAGGACTGTCCTGGGGCCGGAATTGTGCTTTTGGCTGAACCAGACAGAGGCAGGACTGTGCTGGGGTCAGAACTTTGCTCTTGGCTGGCTGAACCAGAAACAGACAGGTCTGTGCTGGGGGCGAACTGTGCTCCTCGCTGAACCAGTCAGAGACTGGACTGTGCTGCGGCTGGAACTGTGCTCCTGGCTGAACCAGACAGAGGAAGGACTGTGTTGGGGCCAGGACTGTGCTCCTGGCTGAAGCAGACAGAGGCAGGACTGTGCTGGAGCCGGAATTGTCCTCCTGGCTGAACCAGACAAAGACAGAACTGTGCTGGGGCTGGAACTGTGCTCCTGGCTGAAGTAGACAGAGGCAGAAGTGTGATGGGGCCGGAACTGTGCTCCAGTCTGAACCAGACAGAGACAGAACGGTGCTGGGGCCGGAGCTGTGCTCCTGGCTGAACCAGACAGAGGCAGAACTGTGCTGGGGCCGCAACTCTCCTCCTGGCTGAACCAGACAAAGTCAGGACTGTGCTGGGGCCGGAACTGAGCTCCTGGCTGAACCAGACAGAGACAGGGCCGCGCTGGAGCGGGAACTGTGCTACTGGCCGAACAATACAGAGGCAGAACTGTGCTGGGGCCGGAACTGGGCTCCTGGCTGAACCAGACAGAGACAGGTCTGTGCTGGGGCTCGAACTGTGCTCCTGGCTGAACCAGACAGAGGCAGAACTGTGCTTGGGCCAGATCTGTGCTCCTAGCTAAACCAGAGAGACAGGACTGTGCTGGGGCCGGAACTGTGCTCCTGGCTGAACCAGACAGAGGCAGGGCTGTGCTGGTGTCAGAACTGTGCTCCTGGCTGAAGCAAACAGAGGCAGAACTGTGCTGGCGCCGGAACTGTGCTCCTGACTGAACCACACAGAAGCAGGGCGTGCTGGGCCCGGAACTGTGCTCCTGGCTAAAGCAGACAGAGGCAGAACTGTGCTGGGGCCAGAACGGTGCTCCTGACGGAACCAGACAGAGGCAGGACTGTGCTGGGGCCGGAACTGTGCTTTTGGCTGAACCAGACAGAGGCAGGACTGTACTGGGGCCGGAACTGTGCTGCTGGCTGAACCAGACAGAGGAAGGACTTTGCTGGGGCCGGAACTGTTCTCCTGGCTGAACCAGACAAATATAGGACTGTCCAGGGGCTGGAACTGTGCTCCTGGCTGAAGCAGACAGAGGCAGAACAATGCTGGGGCCAGAACTGTCCTCCTGGCTGAACCAGACAAAGACAGGACTGTGGTGGGGCCGGAACTGTGCTCCTGGCTGAACCAGACAGAGGCAGGGCTGTGCTGGTGCCAGAACTGTGCTCCTGGCTGAAGCAGATAGAGGCAGAACTGTGCTGGCGCCGGAACTGTGCTCCTGACTGAACCACACAGAGGCAGGGCGTGCTGGGCCCGGAACTGTGCTCATGGCTAAAGCAGACAGAGGCAGAACTGTGCTGGGGCCAGAACGGTGCTCCTGACGGAACCAGACAGAGGCAGGACTGTGCTGCGGCCGGAACTGTGCTTTTGGCTGAACCAGACAGAGGCAGAACTGTGCTGGGGCCAGAACTGTGCTCCTGACGGAACCAGACAAAGACAGGACTGTGCTGGGGACGGAACTGTGCTCCTGGCTGAACCAGACAGAGGCAGGGCTGTGTTGGGGCCACAACTGTGCTCCCGGCTGAAGCAGACAGAGGCAAAACTGTGCTAGGACCGGAACTGTGCTCCTGGCTGAATCAGACAGAGGCAGGGCCGTGATGGGGCCGGAACTGTGCTCCTGGCTGAAGCAGACAGAGGCAGAAGTGTACGGGGGCCGTAACTGTGCTCCTGGATGAACCAGACAGAGGCAGAAGTGTGCTGGGGCCAGAACTGTGCTCCAGGCTGAACCAGACAGAGGCAGAACGGTGCTGGGGCCGGAACTGTGCTCCTGGCTGAACCACACAGAGGCAGGACTGTGCTGGGTCCGGAACTGTGCTTTTGGCTGAACCAGACAGTGGCAGGACTGTGCTGGGGCCGGAACTGTGCTCCTGGCTGGCGGATCCAGACAGAGATAGGTCTGTGCTGGGGCCGGAACTGTGCTCCTGGCTGAACCAGACAGAGACAAGACTGTGCTGGGGCTGGAACTGTGCTCCTGGCTGAACCAGACAGAGGCAGGACTGTGCTGGGGCCGGAACTGTGATCCTGGCTGAACCAGACAGAGGCAGGACTGTGCTGTGGCCGGAAATCTCCTCCTGGCTGAACCAGACAAAGACAGAACTGTGCTGGGGCCGGAACTGTGCTCCTGGCTGAAGCAGACAGAGGCAGAAGCGTGATAGGGCCGGAACTGTGCTCCAGTCTGAACCAGACAGAGACAGAACGGTGCTGGGGCCGGAGCTGTGCTCCTGGTTGAACCAGACAGAGGCAGAACTGTGCTGGGGCCAGAACTGTCATACTGGCTGAACCAAACAAAGTCAGGACTGTCCTGGGGCCGGAACTGTGCTACTGGCTGAACCAGACAGAGACAGGGCCACGCTGGAGCAGGAACTGTGCTCCTGGCTGAACCATACAGAGGCAGAACTGTGCTGGGGCTGGAACTCTGCTCCTGGCTCAACCAGACAGAGACAGGTCTGTGCTGGGGCCGGAATTTTCCTCCTGGCTGAACCAGACAGAGGCAGAACTGTGCTGGGGCCGGAACTGGACTCCTGGATGAAGCAGACAGAGACAGGACTTTGCTGGGGCCGGAAATCTCCTCCTGGCTGAACCAGACAAAGACAGAACTGTGCTGGGGCCGGAACTGTGCTCCTGGCTGAACCAAACAAAGGCAGAAGTGTGATGGGGCCGGAACTGTGCTCCAGGCTGAACCAGACAGAGACAGAACGGTGCTGGGGCTGGAGCTGTGCTCCTGGCTGAACCAGACAGAGGCAGAACTGTGCTGGGGTCAGAACTGTCCTCCTGGCTGAACTAAACAAAGTCAGGACTGTCCTGGGGCCGGAACTGTGCTCCTGGCTGAACCAGACAGAGACAGGTCTGTGCTGGGGCCGGAACTGTGCTCCTGGCTGAACCAGACAGAGGCAGAACTGTGCTGGGGCCGGAACTGGACTCCTGGATGAAGCAGACAGAGACAGGACTGTGCTGGGGCCGGAACTGTCCTCCTTTCTGAACCAGACAAAGACAGAACTGTGCTGGTGCCGGAACTGTCCTCCTGGCTGAACCAGACAAAGACAGGACAGTGCTGGGGCCGGAATTGTGCTCCTAGCTGAACCAGATAGACAGGACTGTGCTGGGGCCGGAACTGTGCTCCTAGCTGAACCAGACAGACAGGACTGTGCTGGGGCTGGAACTCTGCTCCTAGCTGAACCAGTCAAGGACAGGACTGTGCTGGGGCCGGAACTGTGTTCCTAGCTGAACCAGACAAACAGAACTGTGCTGGGGCCGGAACTGTGCTCCTGGCTGAACCAGACAGAGGCAGGGCCATGCTGGTGCCAGAACTGTGCTCCTGGCTGAAGCAGACAGAGGCAGAACTGTGCTGGGGCCGGAACTGTGCTCCTGGCTAAACCAAACAAAGACAGGACTGTCCTGGGGCCGGAACTGTGCTCCTGGCTGAAGCAGACAGAGGCAGAACTGTGCTGGGGCCGGAACTGTCCTTCTGGCTGAACCAGACAGAGGCACGGCTGTGTTGGGGCCACAAGTGTGCTCCTGGCTGAAGCAGACAGAAGCAGAACTGTGCTGGGACCGGAACTATGCTCCTGGCTGAACCAGACAGAGGCAGGACTGTTCTGGGGCCGGAACTGTGCTCCTGGCTGAAGCAGACAGAGGCAGAACTGTGCTGGGGCCGGAATTGTCCTCCTGGCTGAACCAGACAAAGACAGGACTGTGCTGGGGCCGGAACTGTTCTCCTAGCTGAACCAGACAGACAGGACTGTGCTGGGGCTGGAACTGTGCTCTTGGCTGAACCAGACAGAGGCATAACGGTGCTGGGGCCGGAACTGTGCTCCTGGCTGAACCATGACAGAGGCAAGGTCATGCTGGGTCCAGACCTGTGCTCCTGGCTGAAGCAGATAGAGGCAGAACTGTGCTGGGGCCGGAACTGTGCTCCTGGTTGAACCAGACAGAGACAGGGCCATGCTAGGGACAGAACTGTGCTCCTGGCTGAATCAAACACAGACAGGACTGGG
This sequence comes from Triturus cristatus, assembly GCF_964204655.1. Classification (NCBI taxonomy): domain Eukaryota; kingdom Metazoa; phylum Chordata; class Amphibia; order Caudata; family Salamandridae; genus Triturus; species Triturus cristatus. Next base: position 1,465,761 of record NW_028188469.1, read on the forward strand.
CTGGGCTGGGTCCAGAACTGTGCTCCTGGCTGAACCAGACAGAGACAGGACCGTTCTGGGGCCGGAGCTGTAATCCTGGCTGTTAGAATTCGGGGTCTCTGGTTGGCGCAGGTATGCACTTGCGACAAGCAGGGACCCTTTCCTCTAAGTCAAGGCGTAGGATTACCTCTTTAAAAATAACCCCTGCTCACCCTCTAGGTAAAGTGGCGCGAGCAGTCAGGCTAGATTTCCAGAGGGCATTAGGTTAAGCATTCAGGGTATCCCACACAATAATCACCACCTCACCACACAAAGACACAAGGCTGTATTTGTATTAAAATAGAGTTCTTTATATAAAAGGTTTCTTTTGGCAGGTTGTCAAAAATACAGTCTTTAACTTAAATAAGGTTCCAGTTACTCTTGAAGGCTTTCAGGCAGTCCACAGTTCTTAAAATGGCAAAATTGTACTTAAAATAGCTTCTTTAGGGTGTCTGTGCGCTTCGTAGCGCCTTGCGTACGCTTCGTACGAGGTTTTGGAAGTCACTTGCCGTTTCTCGCGCTTCTCACGTGAGCACGCGTACTCGGGACGTAAACCGTACGGACCGTACCTTCGTTGGTACGCATCGTACACGTCGGGTACGCCTCTTGCCAAAGCTCACGCTTCCCGCGTGAGCGCGGTCAATGTATCTAATGCTGGACGAGCCGTACCTTCGTCGGGACGCCTCAAACAGCTGATTTCACACTGTACAAAAGCTCACACTTCACGCGTTAGTCGCGTAGCGGGTCTACAGCGCTAGTACGGCCCGAACCAAGCAGCGGACGGTCGTACTTCAGCACGCTCGCACACAGTAAATGATTTCTCGCTCAAGGGTGATCGCAGCAGCTTCAGGGGTCCCTGCAGGAGCATCCCACGTCGCGTTGTCGTCCCTCTGAGGCAGTGGGCGGCGGTGCTTCGTGGGGTGCTCCAGGACGGTCTCGGCCACACGATCACGGGCAGAAGCAGGAGGGGCAGCTCGGGGGCAATCTCTTCAGCGTGTCGCACTGTCAGCTTCACGGAGGGGACACAAAGTGCATCACCGGTCTTCACAGGAGCTTCCACGGCCAGGGGGGTCGCAGAGGCTCAGCGCTTGGAGCCGGATGAGTTTCTTTCATCGCGGTGCGAGCTATGGCTTGGGGGACAGTTGCTTGCGGTGCTTGGACCAGATGGACAGGTCTTTGCGGTGCTCGCAGTAGCCCCGGTGGCAGATGTCGTGGTGCTCAGAGAAGGGGCACAAGGTCCTCAGGGGTCAGCATCACAGGATCGCTTCCAGCAGCTTTTCCTCTTCTGGGGGGAAGGTAGCGCCCACTGTTCCTGGGGCGCAGTTCAGGGGGCAAGTTCACAAGCAAGCCCTTGGAGATTGTTTGAAAGCACAAGTTGATGCAAAGTCTTTTCCTCCAGTCTCTTCTCTCCTTCCAGCAGACAGGCACCCACTGCAGGCCAGTCTCTCAGGCAGAGAGACAGTATTCCTCCTTCAGCTTCTCCAGGTCCTTCTCCTTCAGGCAGAGGTTCGTCTTGGCGCAAACAGGATCTGATTTCTTAGGAGCAGGGCTCCTTCTTTTATAGCACAATTCTTTTGTTCTTTGTCGCCAGGGGGCCTGGGCCTGGCTCAGTCCAGTTTTGGAGCACTTTGTTGTGGTGACTCTGCTCTTTCCTTTCAGCAGCAGGGCAGAGACATCAGCCGCTCCACAGGGGGCGGAGCCGGCATTGTGGTGGCAGAGCACAGGTCTATTCAGAGTCAAAGGTGTACTCCTCCCACCCATCCTGGTGTAATCTCTCTACCCACCACCTGGCAGCCAGCCTGTCTCCTGGAATTCCCCAGCCCTGCTCCTTACTGCTACTAGGCAGAACACACACACACAGCAGAGGCGGACTGAAATGGCCAGGTCAGTAAATACTAACTTTCTAAAAGTAGTATTTACAAACACAGGATATTAAAATAAACTTTACAAAAAGAAGTATTTTATTATTCTGAGTTCCGGCATACTAAACTTGACTTTCTACCATGCTCTCTGAGTCCACTGGGATTACAGCGTGTAGTAATTCCAGCAGCCCATTCTGGCCTATGGAGAGCAGGTAGCCTTCAATAGTGAAAAACGAAAATGGCTGTAATTCACTATTAGGACATGCCACACACATCAGGGCATGTCCTACCTTATACCTACAATGCACCCTGCCCTTGGGCCTACCAGAGGGGTGACTAATATGTAGTTAAGTGAAAGTTTGGGGACTGGCAAGTAGGTGCACTTGCGCAATCAGCGCGACAGTACCAGACCGCGCGCAGGTTCTGCAGTGGCAGACCCTAGACACATTTTACTAGGCCGCTTCAGGGTGGCACAACCAGTGCTGCAAGCGCACCAGCAGCATTTGTATTTACAAGCCCTGGCACTCCTGGTGCACTTTACTAGGGGCTGATAGTAAACCAAATAAGCCAAACATGGAAACCAATCAATGTCAACATTTTACCATAGGGAGAGCATATGCACCTTAGCACTGATCAGCAGTGGTAAGGTGCCCAGAGTCATAAAACAGCCAACACCAGGTCAGAAAAAATACAGGAGGAAGGCAAAAAGTTTAGGGATGACCCTGCAAAAAAGGGCCAAGTACAACACTGGCTGAACCACACAGAGGCAGAAGTGTGCGGGGGCCAGAACTGTGGTCCTGGCTGAACCAGACAGAGGCAGAAGTGTGATGGGGCCGGAACTGAGATCCAGTCTGAACCAGACAGAGACAGAACGGTGCTGGGGCCGGAGCTGTGCTCCTGTTTGAACCAGACAGAGGCAGAACTGTCCTGGGGCCAGAACTGTGCTCCTGGCTAAACCAGACAGAGACAGGGCCACGCTGGAGCAGGAACTGTGCTCCTGGCTGAACCATACAGAGGCAGAACTGTGCTGGGACCGGAACTGTGCTCCTGGTTGAACCAGACAGAGACAGGTCTGTGCTGGGGCCGGAACTGTGCTCCTGGCTGAACCAGACCGAGGCAGAACTGTGCTGTGGCCGGAACTGGGCTCCTGGATGAAGCAGACAGAGACAGAACTGTGCTGGGGCCGAAACAGTCCTCCTGGCTGAACCAGACAAAGACAGGACTGTGCTGGGGCCGGGACTGTGCTCCTAGCTGAACCAGACAGACAGGACTGTGCTGGGGCCGGAACTGTGCTCCTAGCTGAACCAGACAGACAGGACTGTGCTGGGGCAGGAACTGTGCTCCTAGCTGAACCAGACAAAGACAGGACTGTGCTGGCCCGGAACTGTGCTCCTGGCTGAACCAGACAGAGGCAGAAGTATGCCAAGGCCAGAACTGTGCTCCTGGCTGAACCAGACAGAGGCAGAAGTGTGCTGGGGCCAGAACTGTGCTCCTGGCTGAACCAGACAGAGGCTGAATGGTGATGGGGCCGGAACTGTGCTCCTGGCTGAACCAGACAGAGGCAGGACTGTCCTGGGGCCGGAATTGTGCTTTTGGCTGAACCAGACAGAGGCAGGACTGTGCTGGGGTCAGAACTTTGCTCTTGGCTGGCTGAACCAGAAACAGACAGGTCTGTGCTGGGGGCGAACTGTGCTCCTCGCTGAACCAGTCAGAGACTGGACTGTGCTGCGGCTGGAACTGTGCTCCTGGCTGAACCAGACAGAGGAAGGACTGTGTTGGGGCCAGGACTGTGCTCCTGGATGAAGCAGACAGAGGCAGGACTGTGCTGGAGCCGGAATTGTCCTCCTGGCTGAACCAGACAAAGACAGAACTGTGCTGGGGCTGGAACTGTGCTCCTGGCTGAAGTAGACAGAGGCAGAAGTGTGATGGGGCCGGAACTGTGCTCCAGTCTGAACCAGACAGAGACAGAACGGTGCTGGGGCCGGAGCTGTGCTCCTGGCTGAACCAGACAGAGGCAGATCTGTGCTGGGGCCGCAACTCTCCTCCTGGCTGAACCAGACAAAGTCAGGACTGTGCTGGGACCGGAACTGAGCTCCTGGCTGAACCAGACAGAGACAGGGCTGCGCTGGAGCGGGAACTGTGCTACTGGCCGAACAATACAGAGGCAGAACTGTGCTGGGGCCGGAACTGTGCTCCTGGCTGAACCAGACAGAGACAGGTCTGTGCTGGGGCTCGAACTGTGCTCCTGGCTGAACCAGACAGAGGCAGAACTGTGCTTGGGCCAGATCTGTGCTCCTAGCTAAACCAGAGAGACAGGACTGTGCTGGGGCCGGAACTGTGCTCCTGGCTGAACCAGACAGAGGCAGGGCTGTGCTGGTGTCAGAACTGTGCTCCTGGCTGAAGCAGACAGAGGCAGAACTGTGCTGGCGCCGGAACTGTGCTCTTGACTGAACCACACAGAGGCAGGGCGTGCTGGGCCCGGAACTGTGCTCCTGGCTAAAGCAGACAGAGGCAGAACTGTGCTGGGGCCGGAACTGTGCTGCTGGCTGAACCAGACAGAGGAAGGACTGTGCTGGGGCCGGAACTGTGCTCCTGACTGAACCACACAGAGGCAGGGCGTGCTGGGCCCGGAACTGTGCTCCTGGCTAAAGCAGACAGAGGCAGAACTGTGCTGGGGCCGGAACTGTGCTGCTGGCTGAACCAGACAGAGGAAGGACTGTGCTGGGGCCGGAACTGTGCTCCTGGCTGAACTAGACAGAGACAGGTCTGTGCTGGGGCTCGAACTGTGCTCCTGGCTGAACCAGACAGAGGCAGAACTGTGCTTGGGCCAGATCTGTGCTCCTAGCTAAACCAGAGAGACAGGACTGTGCTGGGGCCGGAACTGTGCTCCTGGCTGAACCAGACAGAGGCAGGGCTGTGCTGGTGTCAGAACTGTGCTCCTGGCTGAAGCAGACAGAGGCAGAACTGTGCTGGGGCCGGAACTGTGCTCCTGGCTGAACCAGACAGAGGCAGGGCTGTGCTGGTGTCAGAACTGTGCTCCTGGCTGAAGCAGACAGAGGCAGAACTGTGCTGGCGCCGGAACTGTGCTCCTGACTGAACCACACAGAGGCAGGGCGTGCTGGGGCCGGAACTGTGCTTTTGGCTGAACCAGACAGAGGCAGGACTGTACTGGGGCCGGAACTGTGCTGCTGGCTGAACCAGACAGAGGAAGGACTGTGCTGGGGCCGGAACTGTTCTCCTGGCTGAACCAGACAAATATAGGACTGTCCAGGGGCTGGAACTTTGCTCCTGGCTGAAGCAGACAGAGGCAGAACAATGCTGGGGCCAGAACTGTCCTCCTGGCTGAACCAGACAAAGACAGGACTGTGGTGGGGCCGGAACTGTGCTCCTGGCTGAACCAGACAGAGGCAGGGCTGTGCTGGTGCCAGAACTGTGCTCCTGGCTGAAGCAGATAGAGGCAGAACTGTGCTGGCGCCGGAACTGTGCTCCTGACTGAACCACACAGAGGCAAGGCGTGCTGGGCCCGGAACTGTGCTCATGGCTAAAGCAGACAGAGGCAGAACTGTGCTGGGGTCAGAACGGTGCTCCTGACGGAACCAGACAGAGGCAGGACTGTGCTGCGGCCGGAACTGTGCTTTTGGCTGAACCAGACAGAGGCAGAACTGTGCTGGGGCCAGAACTGTGCTCCTGACGGAACCAGACAAAGACAGGACTGTGCTGGGGACGGAACTGTGCTCCTGGCTGAACCAGACAGAGGCAGGGCTGTGTTGGGGCCACAACTGTGCTCCCGGCTGAAGCAGACAGAGGCAAAACTGTGCTAGGACCGGAACTGTGCTCCTGGCTGAATCAGACAGAGGCAGGGCTGTGATGGGGCCGGAACTGTGCTCCTGGCTGAAGCAGACAGAGGCAGAAGTGTACGGGGGCCGTAACTGTGCTCCTGGATGAACCAGACAGAGGCAGAAGTGTGCTGGGGCCGGAACTGTGCTCCAGGCTGAACCAGACAGAGGCAGAACGGTGCTGGGGCCGGAACTGTGCTCCTGGCTGAACCACACAGAGGCAGGACTGTGCTGGGTCCGGAACTGTGCTTTTGGCTGAACCAGACAGAGGCAGGACTGTGCTGGGGCCGGAACTGTGCTCCTGGCTGGCGGATCCAGACAGAGATAGGTCTGTGCTGGGGCCGGAACTGTGCTCCTGGCTGAACCAGACAGAGGCAGGACTGTGCTGTGGCCGGAAATCTCCTCATGGCTGAACCAGACAAAGACAGAACTGTGCTGGGGCCGGAACTGTGCTCCTGGCTGAAGCAGACAGAGGCAGAAGCGTGATGGGGCCGGAACTGTGCTCCAGTCTGAACCAGACAGAGACAGAACGGTGCTGGGGCCGGAGCTGTGCTCCAGGTTGAACCAGACAGAGGCAGAACTGTGCTGGGGCCAGAACTGTCATACTGGCTGAACCAAACAAAGTCAGGACTGTCCTGGGGCCGGAACTGTGCTCCTGGCTGAACCAGACAGAGACAGGGCCACGCTGGAGCAGGAACTGTGCTCCTGGCTGAACCATACAGAGGCAGAACTGTGCTGGGGCTGGAACTCTGCTCCTGGCTCAACCAGACAGAGACAGGTCTGTGCTGGGGACGGAATTTTCCTCCTGGCTGAACCAGACAGAGGCAGAACTGTGCTGGGGCCGGAACTGGACTCCTGGATGAAGCAGACAGAGACAGGACTTTGCTGGGGCCGGAAATCTCCTCCTGGCTGAACCAGACAAAGACAGAACTGTGCTGGGGCCGGAACTGTGCTCCTGGCTGAACCAAACAAAGGCAGAAGTGTGATGGGGCCGGAACTGTGCTCCAGTCTGAACCAGACAGAGACAGAACGGTGCTGGGGCTGGAGCTGTGCTCCTGGCTGAACCAGACAGAGGCAGAACTGTGCTGGGGTCAGAACTGTCCTCCTGGCTGAACCAAACAAAGTCAGGACTGTCCTGGGGCCGGAACTGTGCTCCTGGCTGAACCAGACAGAGACAGGGCCGTGCTGGAGTGAGAACTGTGCTCCTGGCTGAACCATACAGAGGCAGAACTGTGCTGGGGCCGGAACTGTGCTCCTGGCTGAACCAGACAGAGACAGGTCTGTGCTGGGGCCGGAACTGTGCTCCTGGCTGAACCAGACAGAGGCAGAACTGTGCTGGGGCCGGAACTGGACTCCTGGATGAAGCAGACAGAGACAGGACTGTGCTGGGGCCGGAACTGTCCTCCTTTCTGAACCAGACAAAGACAGAACTGTGCTGGTGCCGGAACTGTCCTCCTGGCTGAACCAGACAAAGACAGGGCAGTGCTGGGGCCGGAACTGTGCTCCTAGCTGAACCAGATAGACAGGACTGTGCTGGGGCCGGAACTGTGCTCCTAGCTGAACCAGACAGACAGGACTGTGCTGGGGCTGGAACTCTGCTCCTAGCTGAACAAGTCAAGGACAGGACTGTGCTGGGGCCGGAACTGTGTTCCTAGCTGAACCAGACAAACAGAACTGTGCTGGGGCCGGAACTGTGCTCCTGGCTGAACCAGACAGAGGCAGGGCCATGCTGGTGCCAGAACTGTGCTCCTGGCTGAAGCAGACAGAGGCAGAACTGTGCTGGGGCCGGAACTGTGCTCCTGGCTGAAGCAGACAGAGGCAGAACTGTGCTGGGGCCAGAACTGTCCTTCTGGCTGAACCAGACAGAGGCACGGCTGTGTTGGGGCCACAAGTGTGCTCCTGGCTGAAGCAGACAGAAGCAGAACTGTGCTGGGACCGGAACTATGCTCCTGGCTGAACCAGACAGAGGCAGGACTGTTCTGGGGCCGGAACTGTGCTCCTGGCTGAAGCAGACAGAGGCAGAACTGTGCTGGGGCCGGAATTGTCCTCCTGGCTGAACCAGACAAAGACAGGACTGTGCTGGGGCCGGAACTGTGCTCCTAGCTGAACCAGACAGACAGGACTGTGCTGGGGCTGGAACTGTGCTCTTGGCTGAACCAGACAGAGGCATAACGGTGCTGGGGCCGGAACTGTGCTCCTGGCTGAACCATGACAGAGGCAGGGTCATGCTGGGTCCAGACCTGTGCTCCTGGCTGAAGCAGATAGAGGCAGAACTGTGCTGGGGCCGGAACTGTGCTCCTGGTTGAACCAGACAGAGACAGGGCCATGCTAGGGACAGAACTGTGCTCCTGGCTGAATCAAACACAGACAGGACTGGGCTAGGCTGGGTCCAGAACTGTGCTCCTGGCTGAACCAGACAGAGACAGGACCGTTCTGGGGCCGGAGCTGTAATCCTGGCTGTTAGAATTCGGGGTCTCTGGTTGGCGCAGGTATGCACTTGCGACAAGCAGGGACCCTTTCCTCTAAGTCAGGGCGTAGGATTACCTCTTTAAAAATAACCCCTGCTCACCCTCTAGGTAAAGTGGCGCGAGCAGTCAGGCTAGATTTCCAGAGGGCATTAGGTTAAGCATTCAGGGTATCCCACACAATTATCACCACCTCACCACACAAAGACACAAGGCTGTATTTGTATTAAAATAGAGTTCTTTATATAAAAGGTTTCTTATGGCAGGTTGTCAAAAATACAGTCTTTAACTTAAATAAGGTTCCAGTTACTCTTGAAGGCTTTCAGGCAGTCCACAGTTCTTAAAATGGCAAAATTGTACTTAAAATAGCTTCTTTAGGGTGTCTGTGCGCTTCGTAGCGCCTTGCGTACGCTTCGTACGAGGTTTTGGAAGTCACTTGCCGTTTCTCGCGCTTCTCGCGTGAGCACGCGTACTTGTGACGTAAACCGTACGGACCGTACCTTCGTTGGTACGCATCGTACACTTTGGGTACGCCTCTTGCCAAAGCTCACGCTTCCCGCGTGAGCGCGGTCAATGTATCTAATGCTGGACGAGCCGTACCTTCGTCGGGACGCCTCAAACAGCTGATTTCGCACTGTACAAAAGCTCACACTTCACGCGTTAGTCGCGTAGCGGGTCTACAGCGCTAGTACGGCCCGAACCAAGCAGCGGACGGTCGTACTTCAGCGCGCTCGCACACAGTAAATGATTTCTCGCTCAAGGTTGATCGCAGCAGCTTCAGGGGTCCCTGCAGGAGCGTCCCACGTCGCGTTGTCGTCCCTCTGAGGCAGTGGGCGGCGGTGCTTCGTGGGGTGCTCCAGGACGGTCTCGGCCACACGATCACGGGCAGAAGCAGGAGGGGCAGCTCGGGGGCAATCTCTTCAGCGTGTCGCACTGTCAGCTTCACGGAGGGGACACAAAGTGCATCACCGGTCTTCACAAGAGCTTCCACGGCCAGGGGGGTCGCAGAGGCTCAGCGCTTGGAGCCGGATGAGTTTCTTTCATCGCGGTGCGAGCTATGGCTTGGGGGACAGTTGCTTGCGGTGCTTGGACCAGATGGACAGGTCTTTGCGGTGCTCGCAGTAGCCCCGGTGGCAGATGTCGTGGTGCTCAGAGAAGGGGCACAAGGTCCTCAGGGGTCAGCATCACAGGATCGCTTCCAGCAGCTTTTCCTCTTCTGGGGGGAAGGTAGCGCCCACTGTTCCTGGGGCGCAGTTCAGGGGGCAAGTTCACAAGCAAGCCCTTGGAGATTGTTTGAAAGCACAAGTTGATGCAAAGTCTTTTCCTCCAGTCTCTTCTCTCCTTCCAGCAGACAGGCACCCACTGCAGGCCAGTCTCTCAGGCAGAGAGACAGTATTCCTCCTTCAGCTTCTCCAGGTCCTTCTCCTTCAGGCAGAGGTTCGTCTTGGCGCAAACAGGATCTGATTTCTTAGGAGCAGGGCTCCTTCTTTTATAGCACAATTCTTTTGTTCTTTGTCGCCAGGGGGCCTGGGCCTGGCTCAGTCCAGTTTTGGAGCACTTTGCTGTGGTGACTCTGCTCTTTCCTTTCAGCAGCAGGGCAGAGACATCAGCCGCTCCACAGGGGGCGGAGCCGGCATTGTGGTGGCAGAGCACAGGTCTATTCAGAGTCAAAGGTGTACTCCTCCCACCCATCCTGGTGTAATCTCTCTACCCACCACCTGGCAGCCAGCCTGTCTCCTGGAATTCCCCAGCCCTGCTCCTTACTGTTACTAGGCAGAACACACACACACAGCAGAGGCGGACTGAAATGGCCAGGTCAGTAAATACTAACTTTCTAAAAGTAGTATTTACAAACACAGGATATTAAAATAAACTTTACAAAAAGAAGTATTTTATTATTCTGAGTTCCGGCATACTAAACTTGACTTTCTACCATGCTCTCTGAGTCCACTGGGATTACAGCGTGTAGTAATTCCAGCAGACCATTCTGGCCTATGGAGAGCAGGTAGCCTTCAATAGTGAAAAACGAAAATGGCTGTAATTCACTATTAGGACATGCCACACACATCAGGGCATGTCCTACCTTATACCTACAATGCACCCTGCCCTTGGGCCTACCAGAGGGGTGACTAATATGTAGTTAAGTGAAAGTTTGGGGACTGGCAAGTAGGTGCACTTGCGCAATCAGCGCGACAGTACCAGACCGCGCGCAGGTTCTGCAGTGGCAGACCCTAGACACATTTTACTAGGCCGCTTCAGGGTGGCACAACCAGTGCTGCAAGCGCACCAGCAGCATTTGTATTTACAAACCCTGGCACTCCTGGTGCACTTTACTAGGGGCTGATAGTAAACCAAATAAGCCAATCATGGAAACCAATCAATGTCAACATTTTACCATAGGGAGAGCATATGCACCTTAGCACTGATCAGCAGTGGTAAGGTGCCCAGAGTCATAAAACAGCCAACACCAGGTCAGGAAAAATACAGGAGGAAGGCAAAAAGTTTAGGGATGACCCTGCAAAAAAGGGCCAAGTACAACACTGGCTGAACCACACAGAGGCAGAAGTGTGCGGGGGCCAGAACTGTGGTCCTGGCTGAACCAGACAGAGGCAGAAGTGTGCTGGGGCCGGAACTGTGCTCCAGGCTGAACCAGACAGAGACAGAACGGTGCTGGGGCCGGAACTGTGTTCCTGGCTGAACCAGATAGAGACAGTACTATGCTGGGGCCAGAACTGTGCTTTTGGCTGAACCAGACAGAGGCAGGACTGTGCTGGGGCCGGAACTGTGCTCCTGGCTCAACCAGACAGAGGCAGGACTGTGCTGGGGCTGGAACTGTGCTCCTGGCTGAACCAGACAGAGGCAGGACTGTGCTGGGGCCGGAACTGTGCTCCTGGCTGAACCAAAGACAGGACTGTCCTGGGGCTGGAACTGTGCTCCTGGTTGAAGCAGACAGAGGCAGGACTGTGCTAGGGCTGGAACTGTCCTCCTGGCTGAACCAGACAAAGATAGGACTGTGCTAGGGCCGGAACTGTGCTCCTAGCTGAACCAGACAGAGACAGGACTGTGCTGGGGCCACAACTGTGCTCCTGGCTGAACCAGACAGAGGCAGGACTGTCCTGGGCAGGAACTATTCTCCTGACTGAACCAGACAGAGGCAGGGCCGAGTTGGGGCCACAACTGTGCTCCTGGCTGAAGCAGACAGAGGCAGAACTATGCTGGGACTGGAACTGTGCTCCTGGCAGAACCAGACAGAGGCAGGGCACTGCTGGGGCCGGAACTGTGCTCCTGGCTGAAGCAGACAGAGGTAGAACTGTGCTGGGGCCGGAACTGTGCTCCTGGCTGAACCAGACAGAGACAGGGCCGTGCTGGGGTCAGAATTGTGCTCCTGGCTGAAGCAGAAAGAAACAGGACTGGGCTGGGGCCGAAACTGTGCTCCTGGCAGAACCAGACAGAGGCAGAAGTGTGCTAGGGCCAGAACTGTGCTCCTGGCTGAACCAGACAGCGGCAGAAGTGTGCTGGGGCCGGAACTGTGCTCCAGGCTGAACCAGACAGTGGCAGAACGGTAGTAGGGGCAGAACGTTGCTCCTGGCTGAAGCAGACAGAGGGAGGACTGTGCTGGGGCCGGAACTGTGCTTTTGGCTGAAGCACATAGAGGGAGGATTGTGCTGGGGCCGGAACTGTGCTCCTGGCTGGCTGAACCAGACAGAGACAGGTCTGTGCTGGGGCCGGAACTGTGCTCCTGGCTGAACCAGACAGAGACAGGACTGTGCTGTTGTGAGAACTGTGCTCCTGGCTGAACCAGACAGAGGCAGGACTGTGCTGGGGCCGGAACTGTGCTCCTGGCTGAACCAGAGAGAGGCAGGACTGTGCTGGGGCCGGAATTGTCCTCCTGGCTGAACCATACAAAGACAGAACTGTGCTGGGGCCGGAACTGTGCTCCAGTCTGAACCAGACAGAGACAGAACGGTGCTGGGGATGGAGCTGTGCTCCTGACTGAACCAGACAGAGGCAGAACTGTCCTGGGGCCAGAACTGTGCTCCTGGCTGAACCAGACAAAGACAGGGCCGCGCTGGAGCGGGAACTGTGCTCCTGGCTGAACCATACAGAGGCAGAACTGTGCTGGGGCTGGAACTGTGCTCCTGGCTGAACCAGACAGAGACAGGTCTGTGCTGGGGATGGAATTTTCCTCCTGGCTGAACCAGACAGAGGCAGAACTGTGCTGGGGCCGGAACTGGACTCCTGGATGAAGCAGACAGAGACAGGACTTTGCTGGGGCCGGAAATCTCCTCCTGGCTGAACCAGACAAAGACAGAACTGTGCTGGGGCCGGAACTGTGCTCCTGGCTGAACCAAACAAAGGCAGAAGTGTGATGGGGCCGGAACTGTGCTCCAGTCTGAACCAGACAGAGACAGAACGGTGCTGGGGCTGGAGCTGTGCTCCTGGCTGAACCAGACAGAGGCAGAACTGTGCTGGGGTCAGAACTGTCCTCCTGGCTGAACCAAACAAAGTCAGGACTGTCCTGGGGCCGGAACTGTGCTCCTGGCTGAACCAGACAGAGACAGGGCCGTGCTGGAGTGAGAACTGTGCTCCTGGCTGAACCATACAGAGGCAGAACTGTGCTGGGGCCGGAACTGTGCTCCTGGCTGAACCAGACAGAGACAGGTCTGTGCTGGGGCCGGAACTGTGCTCCTGGCTGAACCAGACAGAGGCAGAACTGTGCTGGGGCCGGAACTGGACTCCTGGATGAAGCAGACAGAGACAGGACTGTGCTGGGGCCGGAACTGTCCTCCTTTCTGAACCAGACAAAGACAGAACTGTGCTGGTGCCGGAACTGTCCTCCTGGCTGAACCAGACAAAGACAGGGCAGTGCTGGGGCCGGAACTGTGCTCCTAGCTGAACCAGATAGACAGGACTGTGCTGGGGCCGGAACTGTGCTCCTAGCTGAACCAGACAGACAGGACTGTGCTGGGGCTGGAACTCTGCTCCTAGCTGAACAAGTCAAGGACAGGACTGTGCTGGGGCCGGAACTGTGTTCCTAGCTGAACCAGACAAACAGAACTGTGCTGGGGCCGGAACTGTGCTCCTGGCTGAACCAGACAGAGGCAGGGCCATGCTGGTGCCAGAACTGTGCTCCTGGCTGAAGCAGACAGAGGCAGAACTGTGCTGGGGCCGGAACTGTGCTCCTGGCTGAAGCAGACAGAGGCAGAACTGTGCTGGGGCCAGAACTGTCCTTCTGGCTGAACCAGACAGAGGCACGGCTGTGTTGGGGCCACAAGTGTGCTCCTGGCTGAAGCAGACAGAAGCAGAACTGTGCTGGGACCGGAACTATGCTCCTGGCTGAACCAGACAGAGGCAGGACTGTTCTGGGGCCGGAACTGTGCTCCTGGCTGAAGCAGACAGAGGCAGAACTGTGCTGGGGCCGGAATTGTCCTCCTGGCTGAACCAGACAAAGACAGGACTGTGCTGGGGCCGGAACTGTGCTCCTAGCTGAACCAGACAGACAGGACTGTGCTGGGGCTGGAACTGTGCTCTTGGCTGAACCAGACAGAGGCATAACGGTGCTGGGGCCGGAACTGTGCTCCTGGCTGAACCATGACAGAGGCAGGGTCATGCTGGGTCCAGACCTGTGCTCCTGGCTGAAGCAGATAGAGGCAGAACTGTGCTGGGGCCGGAACTGTGCTCCTGGTTGAACCAGACAGAGACAGGGCCATGCTAGGGACAGAACTGTGCTCCTGGCTGAATCAAACACAGACAGGACTGGGCTAGGCTGGGTCCAGAACTGTGCTCCTGGCTGAACCAGACAGAGACAGGACCGTTCTGGGGCCGGAGCTGTAATCCTGGCTGTTAGAATTCGGGGTCTCTGGTTGGCGCAGGTATGCACTTGCGACAAGCAGGGACCCTTTCCTCTAAGTCAGGGCGTAGGATTACCTCTTTAAAAATAACCCCTGCTCACCCTCTAGGTAAAGTGGCGCGAGCAGTCAGGCTAGATTTCCAGAGGGCATTAGGTTAAGCATTCAGGGTATCCCACACAATTATCACCACCTCACCACACAAAGACACAAGGCTGTATTTGTATTAAAATAGAGTTCTTTATATAAAAGGTTTCTTATGGCAGGTTGTCAAAAATACAGTCTTTAACTTAAATAAGGTTCCAGTTACTCTTGAAGGCTTTCAGGCAGTCCACAGTTCTTAAAATGGCAAAATTGTACTTAAAATAGCTTCTTTAGGGTGTCTGTGCGCTTCGTAGCGCCTTGCGTACGCTTCGTACGAGGTTTTGGAAGTCACTTGCCGTTTCTCGCGCTTCTCGCGTGAGCACGCGTACTTGTGACGTAAACCGTACGGACCGTACCTTCGTTGGTACGCATCGTACACTTTGGGTACGCCTCTTGCCAAAGCTCACGCTTCCCGCGTGAGCGCGGTCAATGTATCTAATGCTGGACGAGCCGTACCTTCGTCGGGACGCCTCAAACAGCTGATTTCGCACTGTACAAAAGCTCACACTTCACGCGTTAGTCGCGTAGCGGGTCTACAGCGCTAGTACGGCCCGAACCAAGCAGCGGACGGTCGTACTTCAGCGCGCTCGCACACAGTAAATGATTTCTCGCTCAAGGTTGATCGCAGCAGCTTCAGGGGTCCCTGCAGGAGCGTCCCACGTCACGTTGTCGTCCCTCTGAGGCAGTGGGCGGCGGTGCTTCGTGGGGTGCTCCAGGACGGTCTCGGCCACACGATCACGGGCAGAAGCAGGAGGGGCAGCTCGGGGGCAATCTCTTCAGCGTGTCGCACTGTCAGCTTCACGGAGGGGACACAAAGTGCATCACCGGTCTTCACAAGAGCTTCCACGGCCAGGGGGGTCGCAGAGGCTCAGCGCTTGGAGCCGGATGAGTTTCTTTCATCGCGGTGCGAGCTATGGCTTGGGGGACAGTTGCTTGCGGTGCTTGGACCAGATGGACAGGTCTTTGCGGTGCTCGCAGTAGCCCCGGTGGCAGATGTCGTGGTGCTCAGAGAAGGGGCACAAGGTCCTCAGGGGTCAGCATCACAGGATCGCTTCCAGCAGCTTTTCCTCTTCTGGGGGGAAGGTAGCGCCCACTGTTCCTGGGGCGCAGTTCAGGGGGCAAGTTCACAAGCAAGCCCTTGGAGATTGTTTGAAAGCACAAGTTGATGCAAAGTCTTTTCCTCCAGTCTCTTCTCTCCTTCCAGCAGACAGGCACCCACTGCAGGCCAGTCTCTCAGGCAGAGAGACAGTATTCCTCCTTCAGCTTCTCCAGGTCCTTCTCCTTCAGGCAGAGGTTCGTCTTGGCGCAAACAGGATCTGATTTCTTAGGAGCAGGGCTCCTTCTTTTATAGCACAATTCTTTTGTTCTTTGTCGCCAGGGGGCCTGGGCCTGGCTCAGTCCAGTTTTGGAGCACTTTGCTGTGGTGACTCTGCTCTTTCCTTTCAGCAGCAGGGCAGAGACATCAGCCGCTCCACAGGGGGCGGAGCCGGCATTGTGGTGGCAGAGCACAGGTCTATTCAGAGTCAAAGGTGTACTCCTCCCACCCATCCTGGTGTAATCTCTCTACCCACCACCTGGCAGCCAGCCTGTCTCCTGGAATTCCCCAGCCCTGCTCCTTACTGTTACTAGGCAGAACACACACACACACAGCAGAGGCGGACTGAAATGGCCAGGTCAGTAAATACTAACTTTCTAAAAGTAGTATTTACAAACACAGGATATTAAAATAAACTTTACAAAAAGAAGTATTTTATTATTCTGAGTTCCGGCATACTAAACTTGACTTTCTACCATGCTCTCTGAGTCCACTGGGATTACAGCGTGTAGTAATTCCAGCAGACCATTCTGGCCTATGGAGAGCAGGTAGCCTTCAATAGTGAAAAACGAAAATGGCTGTAATTCACTATTAGGACATGCCACACACATCAGGGCATGTCCTACCTTATACCTACAATGCACGCTGCCCTTGGGCCTACCAGAGGGGTGACTAATATGTAGTTAAGTGAAAGTTTGGGGACTGGCAAGTAGGTGCACTTGCGCAATCAGCGCGACAGTACCAGACCGCGCGCAGGTTCTGCAGTGGCAGACCCTAGACACATTTTACTAGGCCGCTTCAGGGTGGCACAACCAGTGCTGCAAGCGCACCAGCAGCATTTGTATTTACAAACCCTGGCACTCCTGGTGCACTTTACTAGGGGCTGATAGTAAACCAAATAAGCCAATCATGGAAACCAATCAATGTCAACATTTTACCATAGGGAGAGCATATGCACCTTAGCACTGATCAGCAGTGGTAAGGTGCCCAGAGTCATAAAACAGCCAACACCAGGTCAGGAAAAATACAGGAGGAAGGCAAAAAGTTTAGGGATGACCCTGCAAAAAAGGGCCAAGTACAACACTGGCTGAACCACACAGAGGCAGAAGTGTGCGGGGGCCAGAACTGTGGTCCTGGCTGAACCAGACAGAGGCAGAAGTGTGCTGGGGCCGGAACTGTGCTCCAGGCTGAACCAGACAGAGACAGAACGGTGCTGGGGCCGGAACTGTGTTCCTGGCTGAACCAGATAGAGACAGTACTATGCTGGGGCCAGAACTGTGCTTTTGGCTGAACCAGACAGAGGCAGGACTGTGCTGGGGCCGGAACTGTGCTCCTGGCTCAACCAGACAGAGGCAGGACTGTGCTGGGGCTGGAACTGTGCTCCTGGCTGAACCAGACAGAGGCAGGACTGTGCTGGGGCCGGAACTGTGCTCCTGGCTGAACCAAAGACAGGACTGTCCTGGGGCTGGAACTGTGCTCCTGGTTGAAGCAGACAGAGGCAGGACTGTGCTAGGGCTGGAACTGTCCTCCTGGCTGAACCAGACAAAGATAGGACTGTGCTAGGGCCGGAACTGTGCTCCTAGCTGAACCAGACAGAGACAGGACTGTGCTGGGGCCACAACTGTGCTCCTGGCTGAACCAGACAGAGGCAGGACTGTCCTGGGCAGGAACTATTCTCCTGACTGAACCAGACAGAGGCAGGGCCGAGTTGGGGCCACAACTGTGCTCCTGGCTGAAGCAGACAGAGGCAGAACTATGCTGGGACTGGAACTGTGCTCCTGGCAGAACCAGACAGAGGCAGGGCACTGCTGGGGCCGGAACTGTGCTCCTGGCTGAAGCAGACAGAGGTAGAACTGTGCTGGGGCCGGAACTGTGCTCCTGGCTGAACCAGACAGAGACAGGGCCGTGCTGGGGTCAGAATTGTGCTCCTGGCTGAAGCAGAAAGAAACAGGACTGGGCTGGGGCCGAAACTGTGCTCCTGGCAGAACCAGACAGAGGCAGAAGTGTGCTAGGGCCAGAACTGTGCTCCTGGCTGAACCAGACAGCGGCAGAAGTGTGCTGGGGCCGGAACTGTGCTCCAGGCTGAACCAGACAGTGGCAGAACGGTAGTAGGGGCAGAACGTTGCTCCTGGCTGAAGCAGACAGAGGGAGGACTGTGCTGGGGCCGGAACTGTGCTTTTGGCTGAAGCACATAGAGGGAGGATTGTGCTGGGGCCGGAACTGTGCTCCTGGCTGGCTGAACCAGACAGAGACAGGTCTGTGCTGGGGCCGGAACTGTGCTCCTGGCTGAACCAGACAGAGACAGGACTGTGCTGTTGTGAGAACTGTGCTCCTGGCTGAACCAGACAGAGGCAGGACTGTGCTGGGGCCGGAACTGTGCTCCTGGCTGAACCAGAGAGAGGCAGGACTGTGCTGGGGCCGGAATTGTCCTCCTGGCTGAACCATACAAAGACAGAACTGTGCTGGGGCCGGAACTGTGCTCCAGTCTGAACCAGACAGAGACAGAACGGTGCTGGGGATGGAGCTGTGCTCCTGACTGAACCAGACAGAGGCAGAACTGTCCTGGGGCCAGAACTGTGCTCCTGGCTGAACCAGACAAAGACAGGGCCGCGCTGGAGCGGGAACTGTGCTCCTGGCTGAACCATACAGAGGCAGAACTGTGCTGGGGCCGGAACTGTGCTCCTGGCTGAACCAGACAGAGACAGGTCTGTGCTGGGGCCAGAACTGTGCTCCTGGCTGAACCAGACAGAGGCAGGACTGTCCTGGGGCCGGAACTGTGCTAATGGCTGAAGCAGACAGAGGCAGAACTGTGCTGGGGCCGGAATTGTCCTCCTGGCTGAACCAGACAAAGACAGGACTGTGCTGGTGCCGGAACTGTGCTCTCGGCTGAATAAGACAGAGGCAGGGCCGTGCTGGTGCTGGAACTGTGCTCCTGGCTGAAGCAGACAGAGGCAGAGCGGTGCTGGGGCCGGAACTGTGCTCCTGGCTGAACCAGACAGAGGCAGGGTCATGCTGGGCCCGGAACTGTGCTCCTGGCTGAAGCAGACAGAGGCAGAACTGTGCTGGGGCCGGAACTGTGCTCCTGGCTGAACAAGACAGAGACAGGGCCATGCTAGGGATGGAACTGTGCTCCTGGCTGAATCAACCACAGACAGGACTGGGCTAGGGCCGGAACTGTGCTCCTGGCTGAACCAGACAGAGACAGGACCGTTCTGGGGCTGGAACTGTAATCCTGGCTGAACCACACAGAGGCAGAAGTGTGCTGGGGCCAGAACTGTGGTCCTGGCTGACCCAGACAGAGGCAGAAGTGTGCTGGGGCCAGAACTGTGCTCCAGGCTGAACCAGACAGAGACAGAACGGTGCTGGTGCCGGAACTGTGCTCCTGGCTGAACCAGACAGAGACAGGACTGTGCTGGGGCCGGAACTGTGCTTTTGGCTGAACCAGACAGAGGCAGGACTGTGCTGGGGCTGGAACTGTGCTCCTGGCTGAACCAGACAGAGGCAGAAGTGTGCTGGGGCCGGAACTGTGCTCCAGGCTGAACCAGACAGTGGCAGAACGGTGGTAGGGGCAGAACGTTGCTCCTGGCTGAAGCAGACAGAGGGAGGACTGTGCTTGGGCCGGAACTGTGCTTTTGGCTGAAGCACATAGAGGGAGGATTGTGCTGGGGCCGGAACTGTGCTCCTGGCTGGCTGAACCAGACAGAGACAGGTCTGTGCTGGGGCCGGAACTGTGCTCCTGGCTGAACCAGACAGAGACAGGACTGTGCTGTTGTGAGAACTGTGCTCCTGGCTGAACCAGACAGAGGCAGGACTGTGCTGGGGCCGGAACTGTGCTCCTGGCTGAACCAGAGAGAGGCAGGACTGTGCTGGGGCCGGAATTGTCCTCCTGGCTGAACCATACAAAGACAGAACTGTGCTGGGGCCGGAACTGTGCTCCAGTCTGAACCAGACAGAGACAGAACGGTGCTGGGGATGGAGCTGTGCTCCTGGCTGAACCAGACAGAGGCAGAACTGTTCTGGGGCCAGAACTGTGCTCCTGGCTGAACCAGACAAAGACAGGGCCGCGCTGGAGTGGGAACTGTGCTCCTGGCTGAACCATACAGAGGCAGAACTGTGCTGGGGCCGGAACTGTGCTCCTGGCTGAACCAGACAGAGACAGGTCTGTGCTGGGGCCAGAACTGTGCTCCTGGCTGAACCAGACAGAGGCAGGACTGTCCTGGGGCCGGAACTGTGCTAATGGCTGAAGCAGACAGAGGCAGAACTGTGCTGGGGCCGGAATTGTCCTCCTGGCTGAACCAGACAAAGACAGGACTGTGCTGGTGCCGGAACTGTGCTCCTAGCTGAACCAGACAGACAGGACTGTGCTGGGGCCAGAACTGTGCTCTCGGCTGAATAAGACAGAGGCAGGGCCGTGCTGGTGCTGGAACTGTGCTCCTGGCTGAAGCAGACAGAGGCAGAGCGGTGCTGGGGCCGGAACTGTGCTCCTGGCTGAACCAGACAGAGGCAGGGTCATGCTGGGCCCGGAACTGTGCTCCTGGCTGAAGCAGACAGAGGCAGAACTGTGCTGGGGCTGGAACTGTGCTCCTGGCTGAACCAGACAGAGACAGGACCATTCTGGGGCTGGAACTGTAATCCTGGCTGAACCACACAGAGGCAGAAGTGTGCTGGGGCCAGAACTGTGGTCCTGGCTGACCCAGACAGAGGCAGAAGTATGCTGGGGCCAGAACTGTGCTCCAGGCTGAACCAGACAGAGACAGAACGGTGCTGGGGCCGGAACTGTGCTCCTGGCTGAACCAGACAGAGACAGGACTGTGCTGGGGCCGGAACTGTGCTTTTGGCTGAACCAGACAGAGGCAGGACTGTGCTGGGGCCGGAACTGTGCTCCTGGCTGAACCAGACAGAGGCAGGACTGTGCTGGGGCCGGAACTGTGCTCCTGGCTGAACCAAAGACAGGACTGTCCTGGGGCTGGAACTGTGCTCCTGGCTGAAGCAGACAGAGGCCGAACTGTGCTGGGGCTGGAACTGTCCTCCTGGCTGAACCAGACAAAGATAGGACTGTGCTAGGGCCGGAACTGTGCTCCTAGCTGAACCAGACAGAGACAGGACTGTGCTGGGGCCGCAACTCTCCTCCAGGCTGAACCAGACAAAGTCAGGACTGTGCTGGGGCCAGAACTGAGCTCCTGGCTGAACCAGACAGAGACAGGGCCGCGCTGGAGCGGGAACTGTGCTCCTGGCCGAACCATACAGAGGCAGAACTGTGCTGGGGCCGGAACTGTGCTCCTGGCTGAACCAGACAGAGACAGGTCTGTGCTGGGGCTCGAACTGTGCTCCTGGCTGAACCAGACAGAGGCAGAACTGTGCTGGGGCCAGAACTGTGCTCCTAGCTAAACCAGACAGACAGGACTGTGCTGGGGCCGGAACTGTGCTCCTCGCTGAACCAGACAGAGGCAGGGCTGTGCTGGTGCCAGAACTGTGCTCCTGGCTGAAGCAGACAGAGGCAGAACTGTGCTGGGGCCGGAACTGTGCTCCTGACCGAACCACACAGAGGCAGGGCGTCCTGGAGTCGGAATGTGCTCCTGGCTAAGGCAGACAGAGGCAGAACTGTGCTGGGGCCAGAACTGTGCTCCTGACGGAACCAGACAGAGACAGGACTGTGCTGGGGCCGGAACTGTGCTTTTGGCTGAACCAGACAGAGGCAGGACTGTGCTGGGGCCGGAACTGTGCTCCTGGCTGAACCAGACAGAGGCAGGACTGTGCTGGGGCCGGAACTGTGCTCCTGGCTGAACCACACAGAGGCAGGGCGTGCTGGGGTCAGAACGGTGCTCCTGGCTAAAGCAGACAGAGGCAGAACTGTGCTGGGGCCAGAACTGTACTCCTGACGGAACCAGACAGAGACAGGACTGTGCTGGGGCTGGAGCTGTGCTTTTGGCTGAACCAGACAGAGGCAGGACTGTGCTGGGGCCAGAACTGTGCTCCTGGCTGAACCAGACAAATATAGGACTGTCCAGGGGCCGGAACTGTGCTCCTGGCTGAAGCAGACAGAGGCAGAACAGTGCTGGGGCCAGAACTGTCCTCCTGGCTGAACCAGACAAAGACAGGACTGTGCTGGGGTGGGAACTGTGCTCCTAGCTGAACCACACAGAGACAGGACTGTGCTGGGGACAGAACTGTGCTCCTGGCTGAACCAGACGGAGGCAGGGCCATGTTGGGGCCACAACTGTGCTCCTGGCTGAAGCAGACAGAGGCAAAACTGTGCTGGGACCGGAACTGTGCTCCTGGCTGAACCAGACAGAGGCAGGGCCGTGATGGGGCCGGAACTGTGCTCCTGGCTGACGCAGACAGAGGCAGAAGTGTGCTGTGGCCGGAACTGTGCTCCTGGATGAACCAGACAGAGGCAGAAGTGTGCTGGGGCCGGAACTGTGCTCCAGGCTGAACCAGACAGAGGCAGAACGGTGCTGGGGCCGGAACTGTGCTCCTGGCTGAACCACACATAGGCAGGACTGTGCTGGGTCCGGAACTGTGCTTTTGGCTTAACCAGACAGAGGCAGGACTGTGCTGGGGACGGAACTGTGCTCCTGGCTGGCTGAACCAGACAGAGCTAGGTCTGTCCTGGGGCCGGAACTGTGCTCCTGGCTGAACCAGACAGAGACAGGACTGTGCTGGGGCTGGAACTGTGCTCCTGGCTGAACCAGACAGAGGCAGGACTGTGCTGGGGCCGGAACTGTGCTCCTGGCTGAACAAGAAAGAGACAGGTCTGTGCTGGGGCCGGATTTATCCTCCTGGCTGAACCAGACAAAGACAGAACTGTGCTGGGGCCGTAACTATGCTCCTGGCTGAAGCAGACAAAGGCAGAGTAGTGATGGGGCCAAAACTGTGCTCCAGTCTGAACCAGAAAAAGACAGAACGGTGCTGGGGCTGGAGCTGTGCTCCTGGCTGAACCAGACAGAGGCAGAACTGTGCTGGGGTCAGAACTGTCCTCCTGGCTGAACCAAACAAAGTCAGGACTGTCCTGGGGCCGGAACTGTGCTCCTTGCTGAACCAAACAAAGACAGGGCCGCGCTGGAGCGGGAACTCTGCTCCTGGCTGAACCAGACAGAGACAGGTCTGTGCTGGGGCCAGAACTGTGCTCCTGGCTGAACCAGACAAAGACAGAACTGTGCGGAACTGTCCTCCTGGCTTAACCAGACAAAGACAGGACTGTGCTGGGGCGGGAACTGTGCTCCTAGCTGAACCAGACAGACAGGACTGTGCTGGGGCCGGGACTGTCCTCCTTTCTGAACCAGACAAAGACAGAACTGTGCTGGTGCCGGAACTGTCCTTCTGGCTGACCCAGACAAAGACAGGACTGTGCTGGGGCGGGAACTGTGCTCCTAGCTGAACCAGACAGACAGGACTGTGCTGGGGCTGGAACTGTGCTCCTAGCTGAACCAGACAGACAGGACTGTGCTGGGGCTGGAACTCTGCTCCTAGCTGAACCAGTCAAGAACAGGACTGTGCTGGGGCCGGAACTGTGTTCCTAGCTGAACCAGACAAACAGAACTGTGCGGGGCCGGAACTGTGCTCCTGGCTGAACCAGACAGAGGCATGGCCATGCTGGTGCCAGAACTGTGCTCCTGGCTGAAGCAGACAGAGGCAGAACTGTGCTGGGGCCGGAACTGTGCTCCTGGCTGAACCAAACAAAGACAGGACTGTCCTGGGGCCGGAAATGTGCTCCTGGCTGAAGCAGACAGAGGCAGAACTGTGCTGGGGCTGGAACTGTCCCTCTGGCTGAACCAGACAGAGGCAGGGCCGTGTTGGGGCCACAAGTGTGCTCCTGGCTGAAGCAGACAGAAGTAGAACAGTGCTGGGACCGGAACTTTGCTCCTGGCTGAACCAGACAGAGGCAGGACTGTTCTGGGGCCCGAACTGTGCTCCTGGCTGAAGCAGACAGAGGCAGAACTGTAATGGGGCCGGAATTGTCCTCCTGGCTGAACCAGACAAAGACAGGACTGTGCTGGGGCCGGAACTGTGCTCCTAGCTGAACCAGACAGACAGGACTGTGCTGGGGCTGGAACTGTGCTCTTGGCTGAACCAGACAGAGGCAGGGCTGTGCGGGTGCTGGAACTGTGCTCCTGGCCGAAGCAGACAGAGGCAGAACGGTGCTGGGGCCGGAACTGTGCTCCTGGCTGAACCAGACAGAGGCAGGGTCATGCTGGGTCCGGAACTGTGCTCCTGGCTGAAGCAGACAGAGGCAGAACTGTGCTGGGGCCGGAACTGTGCTCCTGGCTGAACCAGACAGAGACAGGGCCATGCTAGGGACGGAACTGTGCTCCTGGCTGAATCAAACACAGACAGGACTGGGCTGGGGCCGGAACTGTGATCCTGGCTGAACCAGACAGAGACAGGACCGTTCTGGGGCCGGAACTGTAATCCTGGCTGAACCACACAGAGGCAGAAGTGTGCTGGGGCCAGAACTGTGGTCCTGGCTGAACCAGACAGAGGCAGAAGTGAGCTGGGGCCGGAACTGTGCTCCAGGCTGAACCAGACTGAGACAGAACGGTGCTGGGGCCGGAACTGTGCTCCTGGCTGAACCAGACAGAGACAAGACTGTGCTGGGGCCGAAACTGTGCTTTTGGCTGAACCAGACAGAGGCAGGACTGTGCTGGGGCCGGAACTGTGCTCCTGGCTCAACCAGACAGAGGCAGGACTGTGTTGGGGCTGGAACTGTGCTCCTGGCTGAACCAGACAGAGGCAGGACTGTGCTGGGGCCGGAACTGTGCTCCTGGCTGAACCAAAGACAGGACTGTCCTGGGGCTGGAACTGTGCTCCTGGCTGAAGCAGACAGAGGCAGAACTGTGCTGGGGCCTGAACTGTGCTCCTGGCTGAACAAGACAGAGACAGGGCCATGCTAGGGATGGAACTGTGCTCCTGGCAGAATCAACCACAGACAGGACTGGGCTGGGGCCGGAACTGTGCTCCTGGCTGAACCAGACAGAGACAGGACCGTTCTGGGGCTGGAACTGTAATCCTGGCTGAACTACGCAGAGGCAGAAGTGTGCTGGGGCCAGAACTGTGGTCCTGGCTGACCCAGACAGAGGCAGAAGTGTGCTGGGGCCAGAACTGTGCTCCAGGCTGAACCAGACAGAGACAGAACGGTGCTGGGGCCGGAACTGTGCTCCTGGCTGAACCAGACAGAGACAGGACTGTGCTGGGGCCGGAACTGTGCTTTTGGCTGAACCAGACAGAGGCAGGACTGTGCTGGGGCCGGAACTGTGCTCCTGGCTGAACCAGACAGAGGCAGGACTGTGCTGGGGCCGGAACTGTGCTCCTGGCTGAACCAAAGACAGGACTGTCCTGGGGCTGGAACTGTGCTCCTGGCTGAAGCAGACAGAGGCAGAACTGTGCTGGGGCTGGAACTGTCCTCCTGGCTGAACCAGACAAAGATAGGACTGTGCTAGGGCCAGAACTGTGCTCCTAGCTGAACCAGACAGAGACAGGACTGTGCTGGGGCCGCAACTCTCCTCCAGGCTGAACCAGACAAAGTCAGGACTGTGATGGGGCCAGAACTGAGCTCCTGGCTGAACCAGACAGAGACAGGGCCGCACTGGAGTGGGAACTGTGCTCCTGGCCGAACCATACAGAGGCAGAACTGTGCTGGGGCCGGAACTGTGCTCCTGGCTGAACCAGACAGAGACAGGTCTGTGCTGGGGCTCGAACTGTGCTCCTGGCTGAACCAGACAGAGGCAGAACTGTGCTGGGGCCAGAACTGTGCTCCTAGCTAAACCAGACAGACAGGACTGTGCTGGGGCCGGAACTGTGCTCCTGGCTGAACCAGACAGAGGCAGGGCTGTGCTGGTGGCAGAACTGTGCTCCTGGCTGAAGCAGACAGAGGCAGAACTGTGCTGGGGCCGGAACTGTGCTCCTGACTGAACCACACAGAGGCAGGGCGTCCTGCAGTCGGAATGTGCTCCTGGCTAAAGCAGACAGAGGCAGAACTGTGCTGGGGCCAGAACTGTGCTCCTGACGGAACCAGACAGAGACAGGACTGTGCTGGGGCCGGAACTGTGCTTTTGGCTGAACCAGAAAGAGGCAGGACTGTGCTGGGGCCGGAACTGTGCTCCTGGCTGAACCACACAGAGGCAGGGCGTGCTGGGGTCAGAACTGTGCTCCTGGCTAAAGCAGACAGAGGCAGAACTGTGCTGGGGCCAGAACTGTGCACCTGACGGAACCAGACAGAGACAGGACTGTGCTGGGGCTGGAGCTGTGCTTTTGGCTGAACCAGACAGAGGCAGGACTGTGCTGGGGCCAGAACTGTGCTCCTGGCTGAACCAGACAAATATAGGACTGTCCAGGGGCCGGAACTGTGCTCCTGGCTGAAGCAGACAGAGGCAGAACAGTGCTGGGGCCAGAACTGTCCTCCTGGCTGAACCAGACAAAGACAGGACTGTGCTGGGGCGGGAACTGTGCTCCTAGCTGAACCACACAGAGACAGGACTGTGCTGGGGACAGAACTGTGCGTCTGGCTGAACCAGACAGAGGCAGAAGTGTGCTGGGGCCGTAACTGTGCTCCTGGATGAACCAGACAGAGGCAGAAGTGTGCTGGGGCCGGAACTGTGCTCCAGGCTGAACCAGACAGAGGCAGAACGGTGCTGGGGCCGGAACTGTGCTCCTGGCTGAACCACACAGAGGCAGGACTGTGCTGGGTCCGGAACTGTGCTTTTGGCTGAACCAGACAAAGACAGAACTGTGCGGAACTGTCCTCCTGGCTTAACCAGACAAAGACAGGACTGTGCTGGGGCGGGAACTGTGCTCCTAGCTGAACCAGACAGACAGGACTGTGCTGGGGCCGGGACTGTCCTCCTTTCTGAACCAGACAAAGACAGAACTGTGCTGGTGCCGGAACTGTCCTTCTGGCTGACCCAGACAAAGACAGGACTGTGCTGGGGCGGGAACTGTGCTCCTAGCTGAACCAGACAGACAGGACTGTGCTGGGGCTGGAACTGTGCTCCTAGCTGAACCAGACAGACAGGACTGTGCTGGGGCTGGAACTCTGCTCCTAGCTGAACCAGTCAAGGACAGGACTGTGCTGGGGCCGGAACTGTGTTCCTAGCTGAACCAGACAAACAGAACTGTGCGGGGCCGGAACTGTGCTCCTGGCTGAACCAGACAGAGGCATGGCCATGCTGGTGCCAGAACTGTGCTCCTGGCTGAAGCAGACAGAGGCAGAACTGTGCTGGGGCCGGAACTGTGCTCCTGGCTGAACCAAACAAAGACAGGACTGTCCTGGGGCCGGAAATGTGCTCCTGGCTGAAGCAGACAGAGGCAGAACTGTGCTGGGGCTGGAACTGTCCCTCTGGCTGAACCAGACAGAGGCAGGGCCGTGTTGGGGCCACAAGTGTGCTCCTGGCTGAAGCAGACAGAAGTAGAACAGTGCTGGGACCGGAACTTTGCTCCTGGCTGAACCAGACAGAGGCAGGACTGTTCTGGGGCCCGAACTGTGCTCCTGGCTGAAGCAGACAGAGGCAGAACTGTAATGGGGCCGGAATTGTCCTCCTGGCTGAACCAGACAAAGACAGGACTGTGCTGGGGCCGGAACTGTGCTCCTAGCTGAACCAGACAGACAGGACTGTGCTGGGGCTGGAACTGTGCTCTTGGCTCAACCAGACAGAGGCAGGGCTGTGCGGGTGCTGGAACTGTGCTCCTGGCCGAAGCAGACAGAGGCAGAACGGTGCTGGGGCCGGAACTGTGCTCCTGGCTGAACCAGACAGAGGCAGGGTCATGCTGGGTCCGGAACTGTGCTCCTGGCTGAAGCAGACAGAGGCAGAACTGTGCTGGGGCCGGAACTGTGCTCCTGGCTGAACCAGACAGAGACAGGGCCATGCTAGGGACGGAACTGTGCTCCTGGCTGAATCAAACACAGACAGGACTGGGCTGAGGCCGGAACTGTGATCCTGGCTGAACCAGACAGAGACAGGACCGTTCTGGGGCCGGAACTGTAATCCTGGCTGAACCACACAGAGGCAGAAGTGTGCTGGGGCCAGAACTGTGGTCCTGGCTGAACCAGACAGAGGCAGAAGTGAGCTGGGGCCGGAACTGTGCTCCAGGCTGAACCAGACTGAGACAGAACGGTGCTGGGGCCGGAACTGTGCTCCTGGCTGAACCAGACAGAGACAAGACTGTGCTGGGGCCGAAACTGTGCTTTTGGCTGAACCAGACAGCGGCAGGACTGTGCTGGGGCCGGAACTGTGCTCCTGGCTCAACCAGACAGAGGCAGGACTGTGTTGGGGCTGGAACTGTGCTCCTGGCTGAACCAGACAGAGGCAGGACTGTGCTGGGGCCGGAACTGTGCTCCTGGCTGAACCAAAGACAGGACTGTCCTGGGGCTGGAACTGTGCTCTTGGCTGAAGCAGACAGAGGCAGAACTGTGCTGGGGCCTGAACTGTGCTCCTGGCTGAACAAGACAGAGACAGGGCCATGATAGGGATGGAACTGTGCTCCTGGCAGAATCAACCACAGACAGGACTGGGCTGGGGCCGGAACTGTGCTCCTGGCTGAACCAGACAGAGACAGGACCGTTCTGGGGCTGGAACTGTAATCCTGGCTGAACTACGCAGAGGCAGAAGTGTGCTGGGGCCAGAACTGTGGTCCTGGCTGACCCAGACAGAGGCAGAAGTGTGCTGGGGCCAGAACTGTGCTCCAGGCTGAACCAGACAGAGACAGAACGGTGCTGGGGCCGGAACTGTGCTCCTGGCTGAACCAGACAGAGACAGGACTGTGCTGGGGCCGGAACTGTGCTTTTGGCTGAACCAGACAGAGGCAGGACTGTGCTGGGGCCGGAACTGTGCTCCTGGCTGAACCAGACAGAGGCAGGACTGTGCTGGGGCCGGAACTGTGCTCCTGGCTGAACCAAAGACAGGACTGTCCTGGGGCTGGAACTGTGCTCCTGGCTGAAGCAGACAGAGGCAGAACTGTGCTGGGGCTGGAACTGTCCTCCTGGCTGAACCAGACAAAGATAGGACTGTGCTAGGGCCAGAACTGTGCTCCTAGCTGAACCAGACAGAGACAGGACTGTGCTGGGGCCGCAACTCTCCTCCAGGCTGAACCAGACAAAGTCAGGACTGTGATGGGGCCAGAACTGAGCTCCTGGCTGAACCAGACAGAGACAGGGCCGCACTGGAGTGGGAACTGTGCTCCTGGCCGAACCATACAGAGGCAGAACTGTGCTGGGGCCGGAACTGTGCTCCTGGCTGAACCAGACAGAGACAGGTCTGTGCTGGGGCTCGAACTGTGCTCCTGGCTGAACCAGACAGAGGCAGAACTGTGCTGGGGCCAGAACTGTGCTCCTAGCTAAACCAGACAGACAGGACTGTGCTGGGGCCGGAACTGTGCTCCTGGCTGAACCAGACAGAGGCAGGGCTGTGCTGGTGCCAGAACTGTGCTCCTGGCTGAAGCAGACAGAGGCAGAACTGTGCTGGGGCCGGAACTGTGCTCCTGACTGAACCACACAGAGGCAGGGCGTCCTGCAGTCGGAATGTGCTCCTGGCTAAAGCAGACAGAGGCAGAACTGTGCTGGGGCCAGAACTGTGCTCCTGACGGAACCAGACAGAGACAGGACTGTGCTGGGGCCGGAACTGTGCTTTTGGCTGAACCAGAAAGAGGCAGGACTGTGCTGGGGCCGGAACTGTGCTCCTGGCTGAACCACACAGAGGCAGGGTGTGCTGGGGTCAGAACTGTGCTCCTGGCTAAAGCAGACAGAGGCAGAACTGTGCTGGGGCCAGAACTGTGCACCTGACGGAACCAGACAGAGACAGGACTGTGCTGGGGCTGGAGCTGTGCTTTTGGCTGAACCAGACAGAGGCAGGACTGTGCTGGGGCAAGAACTGTGCTCCTGGCTGAACCAGACAAATATAGGACTGTCCAGGGGCCGGAACTGTGCTCCTGGCTGAAGCAGACAGAGGCAGAACAGTGCTGGGGCCAGAACTGTCCTCCTGGCTGAACCAGACAAAGACAGGACTGTGCTGGGGCCGGAACTGTGCTCCTAGCTGAACCACACAGAGACAGGACTGTGCTGGGGACAGAACTGTGCATCTGGCTGAACCAGACAGAGGCAGAAGTGTGCTGGGGCCGTAACTGTGCTCCTGGATGAACCAGACAGAGGCAGAAGTGTGCTGGGGCCGGAACTGTGCTCCAGGCTGAACCAGACAGAGGCAGAACGGTGCTGGGGCCGGAACTGTGCTCCTGGCTGAACCACACAGAGGCAGGACTGTGCTGGGTCCGGAACTGTGCTTTTGGCTGAACCAGACAGAGGCAGGACTGTGTTGGGGACGGAACTGTGCTCCTGGCTGGCTAAACCAGACAGAGCTAGGTCTGTGCTGGGGCCGGAACTGTGCTCCTGGCTGAACCAGACAGAGACAGGACTGTGCTGGGGCCAGAACTGTGCTCCTGGCTGAACCAGACAGAGGCAGGACTGTGCTGGGGCCGGAACTGTGCTCCTGGCTGAACCAGACAGAGAAAGGTCTGTGCTGGGGCCGGATTTTTCCTCCTGGCTGAACCAGAGAGAGACAGAACGGTGCTGGGGCTGGAGCTGTGCTCCTGGCTGAACCAGACAGAGGCAGAACTGTGCTGGGGTCAGAACTGTCCTCCTGGCTGAACCAAACAAAGTCAGGACTGTCCTGGGGTCGGAACTGTGCTCCTGGCTGAACCAGACAGAGACAGGGCCGCGCTGGAGCGGGAACTGTGCTCCTGGCTGAACCAGAGAGAGACAGGTCTGTGCTGGGGCCAGAACTGTGCTCCTGGCTGAACCAGACAAAGACAGAACTGTGCAGAACTGTCCTCCTGGCTTAACCAGACAAAGATAGGACTGTGCTGGGGCAGGAACTGTGCTCCTAGATGAACCAGACAGACAGGACTGTGCTGGGGCCGGAACTGTCCTCCTTTCTGAACCAGACAAAGACAGAACTGTGCTGGTGCCGGAACTGTCCTTCTGGCTGAACCAGACAAAGACATGACTGTGCTGGGGCGGGAACTGTGCTCCTAGCTGAACCAGACAGACAGGACTGTGCTGGGGCCGGAACTGTGCTCCTAGCTGAACCAGACAGACAGGACTGTGCTGGGGCTGGAACTCTGCTCCTAGCTGAACCAGTCAAGGACAGGACTGTGCTGGGGCCGGAACTGTGTTCCTAGCTGAACCAGACAAACAGAACTGTGCGGGGCCGGAACTGTGCTCCTGGCTGAACCAGACAGAGGCAGGGCCATGCTGGTGCCAGAACTGTGCTCCTGGCTGAAGCAGACAGAGGCAGAACTGTGCTGGGGCCGGAACTGTGCTCCTGGCTGAACCAAACAAAGACAGGACTGTCCTGGGGCCGGAAATGTGCTCCTGGCTGAAGCAGACAGAGGCAGAACTGTGCTGGGGCAGGAACTGTCCCTCTGGCTGAACCAGACAGAGGCAGGGCCGTGTTGGGGCCACAAGTGTGCTCCTGGCTGAAGCAGACAGAGGCAGAACTGTGATGGGGCCGGAATTGTCCTCCTGGCTGAACCAGACAAAGACAGGACTGTGCTGGGGCCGGAACCGTGCTCCTAGCTGAACCAGACAGACAGGACTGTGCTGGGGCTGGAACTGTGCTCTTGGCTGAACCAGACAGAGGCAGGGCTGTGCGGGTAATGGAACTGTGCTCCTGGCCGAAGCAGACAGAGGCAGAACGGTGCTGGGGCCGGAACTGTGCTCCTGGCTGAGCCAGACAGAGGCAGGGTCATGCTGGGTCCGGAACTGTGCTCCTGGCTGAAGCAGACAGAGACAGGGCCATGCTAGGGACGGAACTGTGCTCCTGGCTGAATCAAACACAGACAGGACTGGGCTGGGGCCGGAACTGTGATCCTGGCTGAACCAGACAGAGACAGGACCGTTCTGGGGCCGGAACTGTAATCCTGGCTGAACCACACAGAGGCAGAAGTGTGCTGGGGCCAGAACTGTGGTCCTGGCTGAACCAGACAGAGGCAGAAGTGAGCTGGGGCCGGAACTGTGCTCCAGGCTGAACCAGACTGAGACAGAACGGTGCTGGGGCCGGAACTGTGCTCCTGGCTGAACCAGACAGAGACAGGACTGTGCTGGGGCCGAAACTGTGCTTTTGGCTGAACCAGACAGAGGAGGGACTGTGCTGGGGCCGGAACTGTGCTCCTGGCTCAACCAGACAGAGGCAGGACTGTGCTGGGGCCGGAACTGTGCTCCTGGCTGAACCAGACAGAGGCAGGACTGTGCTGGGGCCAGAACTGTGCTCCTGGCTGAACCAAAGACATGACTGTCCTGGGGCTGGAACTGTGCTCCTGGCTGAAGCAGACAGAGGCAGAACTGTGCTGGGGCTGGAACTGTCCTCCTGGCTGAACCAGACAAAGATAGGACTGTGCTAGGGCCGGAATTGTGCTCCTAGCTGAACCAGACAGAGACAGGACTGTCTTGGGCAGGAACTATGCTCCTGACTGAACCAGACAGAGGCAGGGCCGTGTTGGGGCCACAACTGTGCTCCTGGCTGAAGCAGACAGAGGCAGAACTATGCTGGGACTGGAACTGTGCTCCTGGCAGAACCAGACAGAGGTAGGGCACTGCTGGGGCCGGAACTGTGCTCCTGGCTGAAGCAGACAGAGGCAGAACTGTGCTGGGGTCGGAACTGTGCTCCTGGCTGAACCAGACAGAGACAGGGCCGTGCTGGGGTCAGAACAGTGCTCCTGGCTGAAGCAGACAGAAATAGGACTGGGCTGGGGCTGAAACTGTGCTCCTGGCTGAACCAGACAGAGACATGACCTTGCTGGGGCTGGAACTGTGCCCCTGGCTGAACCAGACAGAGGCAAAAGTGTGCTAGGGCCAGAACTGTGCTCCTGGCTGAACCAGACAGAGGCAGAAGTGTGCTGGGGCCGGAACTGTGCTCCAGGCTGAACCAGACACTGGCAGAATGGTGGTAGGGCCAGAACTTTGCTCCTGGCTGAAGCAGACAGAGGGAGGACTGTGCAGGGGCCGGAACTGTGCTTTCGGCTGAAGCACACAGAGGGAGGACTGTGCTGGGGCCGGAACTGTCCTTCTGGCTGGCTGAGCAAGACAGAGACAGGTCTGTGCAGGGGCCGGAACTGTGCTCCTGGCTGCACCAGACAGAGACAGGACTGGGCTGGGGCTAGAACTGTGCTCCTGGCTCAACCGGACAGAGGCAGGACTGTGCTGGGGCCGGAACTGTGCTCCTAGCTGAACCAGACAGAGGGAGGACTGTGATGGGGCCGGAACTGTGCTTTTGGCTGAAGCACACAGAGGGAGGACTGTGCTGGGGCCAGAACTGTGCTCCTGGCTGGCTGAACCATACAGAGACAGGTCTTCGCTGGGGCCGTAACTGTGCTCCTGGTTGAACCAGACAGAGACAGGACTGTGCTGGGGCTAGAACTGTGCTCCTGGCTGAACCAGACAGAGGCAGGACTGTGCTGGGGCCGGAACTGTGCTCCTGGCTGAACCAGACAGAGGCAGGAGTGTGCTGGGGCCAGAATTGTCCTCCTGGCTGAACCAGACAAAGACAGAACTGTGCTGGGGCCGGAACTGTGCTCCTGGCTGAACCAGACAGTGGCAGAACGGTGGTAGGGCCAGAATTTTGCTCCTGGCTGAAGCAGACAGAGGGAGGACTGTGCCTGGGGCCGGAACTGTGCTTTTGGCTGAAGCACACAGAGGTTGGACTGTGCTGGTGTTAGAACTGGGCTCCTGGCTGAACCAGACAGAGGCAGGACTGTGCTGGGGCTGTAACTGTGCTCCTGGCTGAACCAGACAAAGGCAGAAGTGTGCTGGGGCCGGAACTGTGCTCCTGGCTGAACCAGACAGAGGCAGGACTGTGCTGGGGCCGGAACTGTGCTCCTGGCTGAACCAGACAGAGGGAGGACTGTGCTGGGGCCGGAACTGTGCTTTTGGCTGAAGCACACAGAGGGAGAACTGTGCTGGGGCCGGAACTGTGCTCCTGGCTGGCTGAACCAGACAGAGACAGGCCTGTGCTGGGGCCGGAACTGTGCTCCTGGCTGAACCAGACGGAGACAGGACTGTGCTGGGACTAGAACTGTGCTCCTGGCTGAACCAGACAGAGGCAGGACTGTTCTGGGGCCGGAACTGTGCTCCTGGCTAAACCAGACAGAGGCAGGACTGTGCTGGGTCCGGAATTGTCCTCCTGGCTGAACCAGACAAAGACAGAACTGTGCTGGGGCCGGAACTGTGCTCCTGGCTGAAGCAGACAGAGGCAGAAGTGTGACGGGGCCGGAACTGCGCTCCAGTCTGAACCAGACAGACATAACGGTGCTGGGGCCGGAGCTGTGCTCCTGGCTGAACCAGACAGAGGCAGAACTGTCCTGGGGCCAGAACTGTGCTCCTGGCTGAACCAGACAGAGACAGGGCCGCGCTGGTGCGGGAACTGTGCTCCTGGCTGACCCATACAGAGGCAGAACTGTGCTGGGGCCGGAACTGTGCTCCTGGCTGAACCAGACAGAGACAGGTCTGTGCTGGGGCCGGAACTGTGCTCCTGGATGAACCAGACAGAGGCAGAACTGTGCTGTGGCCGGAACTGGGCTCCTGGATGAAGCAGACAGAGACATGACTGTGCTGGGGCCGGAACTGTCCTCCTTTCTTAACCGGACAAAGACAGAACTGTGCTGGTGCCGGAACTGTCCTCCTGGCTGAACCAGACAAAGACAGGTCTGTGCTGGGGCCAGAACTGTGCTCCTTGCTGAACCAGACAGAGACAGGACTGTGCTGGGGCTAGAACTGTGCTCCTGGCTGAAGCAGACAGAGGCAGAAGTGTGATGGGACCGGAACTGTGCTCCTGGCTGAACCAGACAGAGGCAGAACTGTGCTGGGTCCGGAACTGGGCTCCTGGATGAAGCAGACAGAGACAGGACTGTGCTGGGGCCGGAACTGTCCTCCTTTCTGAACCGGACAAAGACAGAACTATGCTGGTGCCGGAACTGTCCTCCTGGCTGAACCAGACAAAGACAGGACTGTGCTGGGGCCAGAACGTTGCTCCTAGCTGAACCAGACAGAGAGGTCTGTGCTGGGGCCGGAACTGTGCTCCAAGCTGAACCAGACAGACAGGACTGTGCTGGGGCCGGAACTGTGCTCCTGGCTGAACCAGACAGAGGCAGGACTGTGCTGGGGCCAGAACTGTGCTCCTGGCTGAACCAGACAAAGACAGGACTGTCCTGGGGCTGGAACTGTGATCCTGGCTGAAGCAGACAGAGACAGAACTGTGCTGAGGCTGGAACTATCCTCCTGGCTGAACCAGACAAAGATAGGACTGTGCTGGGGCCGGAACTGAACTCCTAGCTAAACCAGACAGAGACAGGACTGTGCTGGGGCCGGAACTGTTCCGCTGGCTGAACCAGACAGAGGCAGGACTGTCCTGGGCAGGAACTGTGCTCCTGACTGAACCAGACAGAGGCAGGGCCGTGTTGGGGCCACAACTGTGCTCCTGGCTGAAGCAGACAGAGGCAGAACTGTGCTGGGACCGGAACTGTGCTCCTGGCAGAACCAGAC
Source organism: Triturus cristatus (assembly GCF_964204655.1). NCBI lineage: Eukaryota > Metazoa > Chordata > Amphibia > Caudata > Salamandridae > Triturus > Triturus cristatus. The sequence continues at coordinate 1,500,769 of NW_028188469.1, forward strand.
AGAGGCAGGGCACTGCTGGGGCCGGAACTGTGCTCCTGGCTGAAGCAGACAGAGGCAGGGCCAGGCTGGGGCCAGAACTGTGCTCCTGGCTGAAGCAGACAGAAACAGGACTGGGCTTTGGCCGAAACTGTGCTCCTGGCTGAACCAGACAGAGACAGGACCGTGCTGTGGCTGGAACTGTGCCCCTGGCTGAACCAGACAGAGGCAGAAGTGTGCTAGGGCCAGAACTGGGCTCCTGGCTGAACCAGACAGAGACAGGGCCGCGCTGGAGCGGGAACTGTGCTCCTGGCTGAAGCAAACAGAGACAGGACCGTTCTGGGTCCGGAACTGGAATCCTGGATGAACCAGACAGAGGCAGAAGTGTGCTGGGGCCAGGACTGTGGTCCTGGCTGAACCAGACAGAGGCAGAAGTGTGCTGGGGCCGGAGCAGTGCTCCTGGCTAAACCAGACAGAGACAGGACTGTGCTGGGGCCGGAACTGTGCTCCTGGCTGAACCAGACAGAGGCAGGACTGTGCTGGGGCCAGAACTGTGCTCCTGGCTGAACCAGACAAAGACAGGACTGTCCTGGGGCTGGAACTGTGATCCTGGCTGAACCAGACAGAGGCAGAAGTGTGCTAGGGCCAGAACTGGGCTCCTGGCTGAACCAGACAGAGGCAGAAATGTGCTGGGGCCGGAACTGTGCTCTAGGCTGAACCAGACAGTGGCAGAACGGTATTGGGGCCGGAACTTTGCTCCTGGCTTAAGCAGACAGAGGGAGGACTGTGCTGGGGCTAGAACTGTGCTCCTGGCTGAAGCAGACAGAGGCAGAAGTGTGATGGGACCGGAACTGTGCTCCTGGCTGAACCAGACAGAGGCAGAACTGTGCTGGGTCCGGAACTGGGCTCCTGGATGAAGCAGACAGAGACAGGACTGTGCTGGGGCCGGAACTGTCCTCCTTTCTGAACCGGACAAAGACAGAACTGTGCTGGTGCCGGAACTGTCCTCCTGGCTGAACCAGACAAAGACAGGTCTGTGCTGGGGCCAGAACTGTGCTCCTTGCTGAACCAGACAGAGACAGGACTGTGCTGGGGCTAGAACTGTGCTCCTGGCTGAAGCAGACAGAGGCAGAAGTGTGATGGGACCAGAACTGTGCTCCTGGCTGAACCAGACAGAGGCAGAACTGTGCTGGGTCCGGAACTGGGCTCCTGGATGAAGCAGACAGAGACAGGACTGTGCTGGGGCCGGAACTGTCCTCCTTTCTGAACCGGACAAAGACAGAACTGTGCTGGTGCCGGAACTGTCCTCCTGGCTGAACCAGACAAAGACAGGACTGTGCAGGGGCAGGAACTGTGCTCCTAGCTGAACCAGACAGACAGGACTGTGTTGGAGCGGGAACTGTGCTCCTGGCTGAAGCAAACAGAGACAGGACTGGGCTGGGGCCGGAACTGTGCTCCTGGCTGAACCAGACAGAGACAGGAGTGTGATGGGACCAGAACTGTGCTCCTGGCTGAACCAGACAGAGGCAGAACTGTGCTGGGTCCGGAACTGGGCTCCTGGATGAAGCAGACAGAGACAGGACTGTGCTGGGGCCGGAACTGTCCTCCTTTGTGAACCGGACAAAGACAGAACTGTGCTGGTGCCGGAACTGTCCTCCTGGCTGAACCAGACAAAGACAGGACTGTGCAGGGGCAGGAACTGGGCTCCTGGCTGAACCAGACAGAGACAGGGCCGCGCTGGAGCGGGAACTGTGCTCCTGGCTGAAGCAAACAGAGACAGGGCTGGGCTGGGGCCGGAACTGTGCTCCTGGCTGAACCAGACAGAGACAGGACCGTTCTGGGTCCGGAACTGGAATCCTGGATGAACCAGACAGAAGCAGAAGTGTGCTGGGGCCAGGACTGTGGTCCTGGCTGAACCAGACAGAGGCAGAAGTGTGCTGGGGCCGGAGCAGTGCTCCTGGCTGAACCAGACAGAGACAGGACTGTGCTGGGGCCGGAACTGTGCTCCTGGCTGAACCAGACAGAGGCAGGACTGTGCTGGGGCCAGAACTGTGCTCCTGGCTGAACCAGACAAAGACAGGACTGTCCTGGGGCTGGAACTGTGATCCTGGCTGAACCAGACAGAGGCAGAAGTGTGCTAGGGCCAGAACTGTGCTCCTGGCTGAACCAGACAGAGACAGGAGTGTGATGGGACCAGAACTGTGCTCCTGGCTGAACCAGACAGAGACAGGGCCGTGCTGGGGCCAGAACTGTGCTCCTGGCTGATGCAGACAGAAACAGGACTGGGCTGGGGCCGAAACTGTGCTCCTGGCTGAACCAGACAGAGACAGGACCGTGCTGGGGCTGGAACTGTGCCCCTGGCTAAACCAGACAGAGGAAGAAGTGTGCTAGGGCCAGAACTGGGCTCCTGGCTGAACCAGACAGAGGCAGAAATGTGCTGGGGCCGGAACTGTGCTCCAGGCTGAACCAGACAGTGGCAGAACGGTGGTGGGGCCGGAACTTTGCTCCTGGCTTAAGCAGACAGAGGGAGGACTGGGCTGGGGCCGAAACTGTGCTCCTGGCTGAACCAGACAGAGACAGGACCGTGCTGGGGCTGGAACTGTGCCCCTGGCTGAACCAGACAGAGGCAGAAGTGTACTAGGGCCAGAACTGGGCTCCTGGCTGAACCAGACAGAGGCAGAAATGTGCTGGGGCCGGAACTGTGCTCCAGGCTGAACCAGACAGTGGCAGAACGGTGGTGGGGCTGGAACTTTGCTCCTGGCTTAAGCAGACAGAGGGAGGACTGTGCTGGGGCCGGAACTGTGCTTTTGGCTGAAGTACACAGAGGGAGGACTGTGCTGGGGCTAGAACTGTGCTCCTGGCTGAAGCAGACAGAGGCAGAAGTGTGATGGGACCGGAACTGTGCTCCTGGCTGAACCAGACAGAGGCAGAACTGTGCTGGGTCCGGAACTGGGCTCCTGGATGAAGCAGACAGAGACAGGACTGTGCTGGGGCCGGAACTGTCCTCCTTTCTGAACCGGACAAAGACAGAACTGTGCTGGTGCCGGAACTGTCCTCCTGGCTGAACCAGACAGAGACAGGACTGTGCTGGGGCTAGAACTGTGCTCCTGGCTGAAGCAGACAGAGGCAGAAGTGTGATGGGACCGGAACTGTGCTCCTGGCTGAACCAGACAGAGGCAGAACTGTGCTGGGTCCGGAACTGGGCTCCTGGATGAAGCAGACAGAGACAGGACTGTGCTGGGGCCGGAACTGTCCTCCTTTCTGAACCGGACAAAGACAGAACTGTGCTGGTGCCGGAACTGTCCTCCTGGCTGAACCAGACAAAGACAGGACTGTGCAGGGGCAGGAACTGTGCTCCTAGCTGAACCAGACAGACAGGACTGTGCTGGGGCTGGAACTTTGCTCCTAGCTGAACCAGACAGAGAGGTCTGTGCTGGGGCCGGAACTGTGCTCCTAGCTGAACCAGACAGACAGGACTGTGCTGGGGCCGGAACTGTGCTCCTGGCTGAACCAGACAGAGGCAGGACTGTGCTGGGGCCAGAACTGTGCTCCTGGATGAATCAGACAAAGACAGGACTGTCCTGGGGCTGGAACTGTGATCCTGGCTGAAGCAGACAGAGACAGAACTGTGCTGAGGCTGGAACTGTCCTCCTGGCTGAACCAGACAAAGATAGGACTGTGCTGGGGCCGGAACTGAACTCCTAGCTGAACCAGACAGAGACAGGACTGTGCTGGGGCCCGAACTGTTCCGCTGGCTGAACCAGACAGAGGCAGGACTGTCCTGGGCAGGAACTGTGCTCCTGACTGAACCAGACAGAGGCAGGGCCGTGTTGGGGCCACAACTGTGCTCCTGGCTGAAGCAGACAGAGGCAGAACTGTGCTGGGACTGGAACTGTGCTCCTGGCAGAACCAGACAGAGGCAGGGCACTGCTGGGGCTGGAACTGTGCTCCTGGCTGAAGCAGACAGAGGCAGAACTGTGCTGGGGCCGGAACTGTGCTCCTGGCTGAACCAGACAGAGACAGGGCCAGGCTGGGGCCAGAACTGTGCTCCTGGCTGAAGCAGACAGAAACAGGACTGGGCTGGGGCCGAAACTGTGCTCCAGGCTGAACCAGACAGAGACAGGACCGTGCTGGGGATGGAACTGTGCCCCTGGCTGAACCAGACAGAGGCAGAAGTGTGCTAGGGCCAGAACTGGGCTCCTGGCTAAACCAGACAGAGGCAGAAATGTGCTGGGGCCGGAACTGTGCTCCAGGCTGAACCAGACAGTGGCAGAACGGTGGTGGGGCCGGAACTTTGCTCCTGGCTTAAGCAGACAGAGGGAGGACTGTGCTGGGGCCGGAACTGTGCTCCTGGCTGGCTGAACCAGACAGAGACAGGACTGGGCTGGGGCTAGAACTGTGCTCCTGGCTGAACCAGACAGAGACAGGACTGTGCTGGGGCCGGAACTGTGCTCCTGGCTGAACCAGACAGAGGGAGGACTGTGCTGGGGCCGGAACTATGCTTTTGGCTGAAGCACACAGAGGGACGACTGTGCTGGGGCCGGAACTGTGCTCCTGGCTGGCTGAACCAGACAGAGACAGGACTGGGCTGGGGCAAGAACTGTGCTCCTGGCTGAACCAGACAGAGACAGGACTGTGCTGGGGCCGGAACTGTGCTCCTGGCTGAACCAGACAGAGGGAGGACTGTGCTGGGGCCGGAACTGTGCTTTTGGCTGAAGCACACAGAGGGAGGACTGTGCTGGGGCTGGCTGAACTAGACAGAGACAGGCCTGTGCTGGGGCCGGAACTGTGCTCCTGGCTGAACCAGACAGAGACAGGACTGTGCTGGGACTAGAGCTGTGCTCCTGGCTGAACCAGACAGAGGCAGGACTGTGCTGGGGCCGCAACTGTGCTCCTGGCAGAAACAGACAGAGGCAGGACTGTGATGGGGCCGGAATTGTCCTCCTGGCGGAACCAGACAAAGACAGAACTGTGCTGGGGCCGGAACTGTGCTCCTGGCTGAAGCAGACAGAGGCAGAAGTGTGATGGGGCCAGAACTGAGCTCCAGTCTGAACCAGACAGAGACAGAACGGTGCTGGGGCCGGAGCTGTGCTCCTGGCTGAACCAGACAGAGGCAGACCTGTCCTGGGGCCAGAACTGTGCTCCTGGCTGAACCAGACAGAGACAGGGCCACGCTGGAGCGGGAACTGTGCTCCTGGCTGAACCATACAGAGGCAGAACTGTGCTGGGGCCGGAACTGTGCTCCTGGCTGAACCAGACAGAGACAGGTCTGTGCTGGGGCCGGAAATGTGCTCCTGGCTGAACCAGACAGAGGCAGAACTGCGCTGTGGCCGGAACTGGGCTCCTGGATGAAGCAGACAGAGAAAGGACTGTGCTGGGGCCGGAACTGTTATCCTGGCTGAACCAGACAGAGACAGAACTGTGCTGGGGCCGAAACTGTCCTCCTGGCTGAACCAGACAAAGACAGGACTGTGCTGGGGCCGGAACTGTGCTCCTAGCTGAACCAGACAGACAGGACTGTGCTGGCGCCGGAACTGTGCTCCTAGCTGAACCAGACAGACAGGACTGTACTGGGGCCCGAACTGTGCTCCTAGCTGAATCAGACAAAGACAGGACTGTGCTGGGGTCGGAACTGTGCTCCTAGCTGAACCAGACAGACAGGACTGTGCTGGGGCCAGAACTGTGCTCTTGGCTGGCTGAACCAGAAACAGACAGGTCTGTGCTGGGGTGAACTGTGCTCCTCGCTGAACCAGTCAGAGACAGGACTGTGCTGGGGCTGGAACTGTGCTCCTGGCTGAACCAGACAGAGGAAGGACTGTGTTGGGGCCAGAACTGTGCTCCTGGCTGAACCAGACAGAGGCAGGACTGTGCTGGAGCCGGAATTGTCCTCCTGACTGAACCAGACAGAGACAGGTCTGTGCTGGGGCCGGAACTGTGCTCCTGGCTGAACCAGACAGAGGCAGAAATGCGCTGTGGCCGGAACTGGGCTCCTGGATGAAGCAGACAGAGACAGGACTGTGCTGGGGCCAGAAGTGTCCTCCTGGCTGAACCAGACAAAGACAGAACTGTGCTGGGGCCGAAACAGTCCTCCTAGCTGAACCAGACAGACAGGACTGTGCTGGGGCAGGAACTGTGCTCCTAGCTGAACAAGACAGACAGGGCTGTGCTGGGGCCGAAACTGTGCTCCTAGCTGAACCAGACAGACAGGACTGTGCTTGGGCAGGAACTGTGCTCCTAGCTGAACCAGAAAAAGACAGGACTGTGCTGGGGCCAGAACTGTGCTCCTGGCTGAACCAGACAGAGGCAGAAGTATGCTAGGGCCAGAACTGTGCTCCTGGCTGAACCAGACAGAGGCAGGACTGTCCTGGGGCTGGAACTGTGCTCCTGGCTGAACCAGACAGAGACAGGGCCACGCTGGAGCGGGAACTGTGCTCCTGGCTGAACCATACAGAGGCAGAACTGTGCTGGGGCCGGAACTGTGCTCCTGGCTGAACCAGAAAGAGACAGGTCTGTGCTGGGGCCGGAACTGTGCTCCTGGCTGAACCAGACAGATGCAGAACTGCGCTGTGGCCGGAACTGGGCTCCCCGATGAAGCAGACAGAGACAGGACTGTGCTGGGGCCGGAACTGTCTTCCTGGCTGAACCAGACAAAGACAGAACTGTGCTGGGGCCGAAACAGTCCTCCTGGCTGAACCAGACAAAGACAGGACTGTGCTGGGGCGGGGACTGTGCTCCTAGCTGAACCAGACAGACAGGACTGTGCTGGGGCCGGAAATGTGCTCCTAGCTGAACCAGACAGACAGGACTGTGCTGGGGCAGGAACTGTGCTCCTAGCTGAACCAGACAATGACAGGACTGTGCTGGGGTGGGGACTGTGCTCCTAGCTGAACCAGACAGACAGGACTGTGCTGGGGCCGGAACTGTGCTCCTAGCTGAACCACACAGACAGGACTGTGCTGGGGCAGGAACTGTGCTCCTAGCTGAACCAGAAAAAGACAGGACTGTGCTGGGGCCAGAACTGTGCTCCTGGCTGAACCAGACAGAGGCATAAGTGTGCTGGGACCAGAACTGTTTCCTGGCTGAACCAGACAGAGGCAGAACGGTAATGGGGCCGGAACTGTGCTCCTGGCTGAACCAGACAGAGGCAGGACTGTCCTGGGGCCGGAGCTGTGCTTTTGGCTGAACCAGACAGAGGCAGGACTATGCTGGGGCCGGAACTTTGCTCTTGGCTGGCTGAACCAGAAACAGACAGGTCTGTGCTGGGGCGAACTGTGCTCCTCGCTGAACCAGTCAGAGACAGGACTGTGCTGGGGCTGGAACTGTGCTCCTGGCTGAACCAGACAGAGGAAGGACTGTGTTGGGGCCAGAACTGTGCTCCTGGCTGAACCAGACAGAGGCAGGACTGTGCTGGAGCCGGAATTGTCCTCCTGGCTGAACCAGACAAAGACAGGACTGTGCTGGGTCCGGAACTGTGCTCCTAGCTGAACCAGACAGACAGGACTGTGCTGGGGCCGGAAATGTGCTCCTAGCTGAACCAGACAGACAGGACTGTGCTGGGGCAGGAACTGTGCTCCTAGCTGAACCAGACAATGACAGGACTGTGCTGGGGTGGGGACTGTGCTCCTAGCTGAACCAGACAGACAGGACTGTGCTGGGGCCGGAACTGTGCTCCTAGCTGAACCACACAGACAGGACTGTGCTGGGGCAGGAACTGTGCTCCTAGCTGAACCAGAAAAAGACAGGACTGTGCTGGGGCCAGAACTGTGCTCCTGGCTGAACCAGACAGAGGCATAAGTGTGCTGGGACCAGAACTGTTTCCTGGCTGAACCAGACAGAGGCAGAACGGTAATGGGGCCGGAACTGTGCTCCTGGCTGAACCAGACAGAGGCAGGACTGTCCTGGGGCCGGAGCTGTGCTTTTGGCTGAACCAGACAGAGGCAGGACTATGCTGGGGCCGGAACTTTGCTCTTGGCTGGCTGAACCAGAAACAGACAGGTCTGTGCTGGGGCGAACTGTGCTCCTCGCTGAACCAGTCAGAGACAGGACTGTGCTGGGGCTGGAACTGTGCTCCTGGCTGAACCAGACAGAGGAAGGACTGTGTTGGGGCCAGAACTGTGCTCCTGGCTGAACCAGACAGAGGCAGGACTGTGCTGGAGCCGGAATTGTCCTCCTGGCTAAACCAGACAGAGACAGGGCCGCGCTGGAGCGGGAACTGTGCTCCTGGCTGAACCATACAGAGGCAGAACTGTGCTGGGGCCGGAACTGTGCTCCTGAACCAGACAGAGACAGGTCTGTGCTGGGGCTGGAACTGTGCTCCTGGCTGAACCAGACAGAGGCAGAAATGTGCTGTGGCCGGAACTGGGCTCCTGGATGAAGCAGACAGAGACAGGACTGTGCTGGGGCCAGAAGTGTCCTCCTGGCTGAACCAGACAAAGACAGACCTGTGCTGGGGCCGAAACAGTCCTCCTAGCTGAACCAGACAGACAGGACTGTGCTGGGGCAGGAACTGTGCTCCTAGCTGAACCAGACAAAGACAGGACTGTGCTGGGGCCAGAACTGTGCACCTGGCTGAACCAGACAGAGGCAGAAGTATGCTAGGGCCAGAACTGTACTCCTGGCTGAACCAGACAGAGGCAGAAGTGTGCTGGGGCCAGAACTGTGCTCCTGGCTGAACCAGACAGAGGAAGAACGGTGATGGGGCCGGAACTGTGCTCCTGGCTGAACCAGACAGAGGCAGGACTGTCCTGGGGCCGGAACTGTGCTCCTGGCTGAACCAGACAGAGACAGGGCCACGCTGGAGCGGGAACTGTGCTCCTGGCTGAACCAGACAGAGGAAGAACTGTGCTGGGGCCGGAACTGTGCTCCTGGCTAAACCAGAAAGAGACAGGTCTGTGCTGGGGCCGGAACTGTGCTCCTGGCTGAACCAGACAGAGGCAGAACTGCGCTGTGGCCGGAACTGGGCTCCCCGATGAAGCAGACAGAGACAGGACTGTGCTGGGGCCGGAACTGTCTTCCTGGCTGAACCAGACAAAGACAGAACTGAGCTGGGGCCGAAACAGTCCTCCTGGCTGAACCAGACAAAGACAGGACTGTGCTGGGGCGGGGACTGTGCTCCTAGCTGAACCAGACAGACAGGACTGTGCTGGGGCTGGAAATGTGCTCCTAGCTGAACCAGACAGACAGGACTGTGCTGGGGCAGGAACTGTGCTCCTAGCTGAACCAGACAAAGACAGGACTGTGCTGGGGCCAGAACTGTGCTCCTGGCTGAACCAGACAGAGGCAGAAGTATGCTAGGGCCAGAACTGTGCTCCTGGCTGAACCGGAGAGAGGCAGAAGTGTGCTGGGGCCAGAACTGGTCTCCTGGCTGAACCAGACAGAGGAAGAACGGTGATGGGGCCGGAACTGTGCTCCTGGCTGAACCAGACAGAGGCAGGACTGTCCTGGGGCCGGAACTGTGCTTTTGGCTGAACCAGAAGGAGGCAGGACTGTGCTGGGGGCGAACTGTGCTCCTCGCTGAACCAGTCAGAGACAGGACTGTGCTGGGGCTGGAACTGTGCTCCTGGCTGAACCAGACAGAGGAAGGACTGTGTTGGGGCCAGAACTGTGCTCCTGGCTGAACCAGACAGAGGCAGGACTGTGCTGGAGCCGGAATTGTCCTCCTGGCTGAACCAGACAGAGACAGGGCCGCGCTGGAGCGGGAACTGTGCTCCTGGCTGAACCATACAGAGGCAGAACTGTGCTGGGGCCGGAACTGTGCTCCTGAACCAGACAGAGACAGGTCTGTGCTGGGGCCTGAACTGTGCTCCTGGCTGAACCAGACAGAGGCAGAAATTCACTGTGGCCGGAACTGGGCTCCTGGATGAAGCAGACAGAGACAGGACTGTGCTGGGGCCAGAAGTGTCCTCCTGGCTGAACCAGACAAAGACAGAACTGTGCTGGGGCCGAATCAGTCCTCCTAGCTGAACCAGACAGACAGGACTGTGCTGGAGCCGAAATTGTCCTCCTGGCTGAACCAGACAGAGACAGGGCCGCGCTGGAGTGGGAACTGTGCTCCTGGCTGAACCATACAGAGGCAGAACTGTGCTGGGGCCGGAACTGTGCTCCTGAACCAGACAGAGACAGGTCTGTGCTGGGGCCAGAACTGTGCTCCTGGCTGAACCAGACAGAGGCAGAAATGCGCTGTGGCCGGAACTGGGCTCCTGGATGAAGCAGACAGAGACAGGACTGTGCTGGGGCCAGAAGTGTCCTCCTGGCTGAACCAGACAAAGACAGAACTGTGCTGGGGCCGAAACAGTCCTCCTAGCTGAACCAGACAGACAGGACTGTGCTGGGGCAGGAACTGTGCTCCTAGCTGAACCAGACAAAGACAGGACTGTGCTGGGGCCAGAACTGTGCTCCTGGCTGAACCAGACAGAGGCAGAAGTATGCTAGGGCCAGAACTGTGCTCCTGTCTGAACCAGAGAGAGGCAGAAGTGTGCTGGGGCCAGAACTGGTCTCCTGGCTGAACCAGACAGAGGCAGAACGGTGATTGGGCCGGAACTGTGCTCCTGGCTGAACCAGACAGAGGCAGGACTGACCTGGGGCCGGAACTGTGCTTTTGGCTGAACCAGACAGAGGTGGGACTGTGCTGGGGGCGAACTGTGCTCCTCGCTAAACCAGTCAGAGACAGGACTGTGCTGGGGCTGGAACTGTGCTCCTGGCTGAACCAGACAGAGGAAGGACTGTGTTGGGGCCAGAACTGCGCTCCTGGCTGAACCAGACAGAGGCAGGACTGTGCTGGAGCCGGAATTGTCCTCCTGGATGAACCAGACAGAGACAGGGCCGTGCTGGAGCGGGAACTGTGCTCCTGGCTGAACCATACAGAGGCAGAACTGTGCTGGGGCTGGAACTGTGCTCCTGGCTGAACCAGACAGAGACAGGTCTGTGCTGGGGCCGGAACTGTGCTCCTGGCTGAACTAGACAGAGGCAGAACTGCGCTGTGGCCGGAACTGGGCTCCTGGATGAGGCAGACAGAGACAGGACTGTGCTGGGGCCGGAACTGTCCTCCTGGCTGAACCAGACAAAGACAGAACTGTGCTGGGGCCGAAACAGTCCTCCTAGCTGAACCAGACAGACAGGACTGTGCTGGGGCAGGAACTGTGCTCCTAGCTCAACCAGAAAAAGACAAGACTATGCTGGGGCCAGAAATGTGCTCCTGGCTGAACAAGACAGAGGCAGAAGTATGCTAGGGCAAGAACTGTGCTCCTGGCTGAACCAGACAGAGGCAGAAGTGTGCTGGGGCCAGAACTGTGCTCCTGGCTGAACCAGACAGAGGCAGAACGGTGATGGGGCCAGAACTGGTCTCCTGGCTGAACCAGACAGAGGGAGGACTGTGCTGGGGCCGGAACTGTGCATTTGGCAGAACCAGACAGAGGCAGGACTGTGCTGGGGCCAGAACTTTGCTCTCGGCTGGCTGAACCAGAAACAGACAGGTCTGTGCTGGGGGCGAACTGTGCTCCTCGCTGAACCAGTCAGAGACAGGACTGTGCTGGGGCTGGAACTGTGCTCCTGGCTGAACCAGACTGAGGAATGACTGTGTTGGGGCCATAACTGTGCTCCTGGCTGAACCAGACAGAGGCAGGACTGTGCTGGAGCCGGAATTGTCCTCCTGGCTGAACCAGACAGAGAAAGGGCCGCGCTGGAGCGGGAACTGTGCTCTGGCTGAACCATACAGAGGCAGAACTGTGCTGGGGCCGGAACTGTGCTCCTGGCAGAACCAGACAGAGACAGAACTGCGCTGTGGCCGGAACTGGGCTCCTGGATGAAGCAGACAAAGACAGAACTGTGCTGGGGCCAAAACAGTCTTCCTGGCTGAACCAGACAAAGACAGGACTGTGCTGGGGCCGGGACTGTGCCCCTAGCTGAACCAGATGGACAGGACTGTGCTGGGGCCGGAACTGTGCTCCTGGCTAAACCAGACAGAGGCAGAATGGTGATGGGGCTGGAACTGTGCTCCTGGCTGAACCAGACAGAGACAGGACTGTGCTGGGGCAGGAACTGTGCTTTTGGCTGAACCAGACAGAGGCAGGACTGTGCTGGGGCCGGAACTTTGCTCTTGGCTGGCTGAACCAGAAACAGACAGGTCTGTGCTGGGGCCGAACTGTGCTCCTCGCTGAACCAGTCAGAGACAGGACTGTGCTGGGGCCGGAACTGTGCTCTTGGCTGAACCAGACAGAGGCAGGACTGTCCTGGGCAGGAACTGTGCTCCTGACTGAACCAGATAGAGGCAGGGCCGTGTGGGGGCCACAACTGTGCTCCTGGCTAAAGCAGACAGAGGCACAACTGTGCTGGGACCGGAACTGTGCTCCTGGCTGAACCAGACAGAGCCAGGGCACTGCTGGCACCGGAACTGTGCTCCTGGCTGAACCATACAGAGGCAGCACTGTGCTGGGGCCGGAACTGTGCTCCTGGCTGAACCAGACAGAGGCAGAAGTGTGCTGGGGCCAGAACTGTGCTCCAGGCTGAAGCAGACAGAGGGAGGACTGTGCCTGGGGCCGGATCTGGGCTTTTGACTGAAGCACACAGAGGGAGGACTGTGCTGGTGCCGGAACTGTGCTCCTGGCTGGCTGAACCAGACAGAGACAGGTCTATGCAGGGGCCGGAACTGTGCTCCTGGCTGAACCAGACAGAGACAGGACTGGGCTGGGGCTAGAACTGTGATCCTGGCTGAACCAGACAGAGGCAGGACTGTGCTGGGGCCGGAACTGTGCTCCTGGCTGAACCAGACAGAGGCAGGACTGGGCTGGGGCTAGAACTGTGCTCCTGGCTGAACCAGACAGAGGCAGGACTGTACTGGGGCCGGAACTGTGCTTCTGGCTGAACCAGACAGAGGGAGGACTGTGCTGGGGCCGGAACTGTGCTTTTGGCTGAAGCACACGGAGGGAAGACTGTGCTGGGGCTGGCTGAACCAGACAGAGACAGGCCTGTGCTGGGGCCGGAGCTGTGCTCCTGGCTGAACCAGACAGAGGCAGAACTGTCCTGGGGCCAGAACTGTGCTCCTGGCTGAACCAGACAGAGACAGGGCCGCGCTGGAGCGGGAACTGTGCTCCAGGCTGAACCATACAGAGGCAGCACTGTGCTGGGGCCGGAACTGTGCTCCTGGCTGAACCAGACAGAGACAGGTCTGTGCTGGGGCCGGAACTGTGCTCCTGGCTGAACCAGACAGAGGCAGAACTGCGCTGGTGCCGGAACTGGGCGCCTGGATGAAGCAGACAGAGACAGGACTGTGCTGGGGCCGAAACAGTCCTCCTGGCCGAACCAGACAAAGACATGACTGTGCTGGGACCGGGACTGTGCTCCTAGCTGAACCAGACGGACAGGACTGTGCTGGGGCCGGAACTGTGCTCCTAGCTGAACCAGACAGACAGGACTGTGATGGGGCAGGAACTGTGCTCCTAGCTGAACCAGACAAAGACAGGACTGTGCTGGGGCCGGAACTGTGCTCCTGGCTGAACCAGACAGAGGCAGAAGTATGCTTGGGCCAGAACTGTGCTCCTGGCTGAACCAGACAGAGGCAGAAGTGTGCTGGGGCCAGAACTGTGCTCCTGGCTGAACCAGACAGAGGCAGAACGGTGATGGGGCCGGAACTGTGCTCCTGGCTGAACCAGACAGAGGCAGGACTGTCCTGGGGCCGGAACTGTGCTTTTGGCTGAACCAGACAGAGGCAGGACTGTGCTGGGGCCGGAACTTTGCTCTTGGCTGGCTGAACCAGAAACAGACAGGTCTGTGCTGGGGCCGAACTGTGCTCCTCGCTGAACCAGTCAGAGACAGGACTGTGCTGGGGCTGGAACTGTGCTCCTGGCTGAAGCAGACAGAGGCAGAACTGTGCTGGGACTGGAACTGTGCTCCTGGCAGAACCAGACAGAGCCAGGGCACTGCTGGGGCCGGAACTGTGCTCCTGGCTGAAGCAGACAGAGGCAGAACTGTGCTGGGGCCGGAACTGTGCTCCTGGCTGAACCAGACAGAGACAGGGCCATGCTGGGGTCAGAACTGTGCTCCTGGCTGAAGCAGACAGAAACAGGACTGGGCTGGGGCCAAAACTGTGCTCCTGGCTGAACCAGACAGAGACATAACCGTCCTGGGGCTGGAACTGTGCCCCTGGCTGAACCAGACAGAGGCAGAAGTGTGCTAGGGCCAGAACTGTGCTCCTGGCTGAACCAGAAAGAGGCAGAAGTGTGCTGGGGCCGGAACTGTGCTCCAGGCTGAACCAGACATTGGCAGAACGGTGGTAGGGCCAGAACTTTGCTCCTGGCTGAAGCAGACAGAGGGAGGACTGTGCCTGGGGCCGGAACTGTGCTTTTGGCTGAAGGACACAGAGGGAGGACTGTGCTGGGGCCGGAACTGTGCTCCTGGCTGGCTGAACCAGACAGAGACAGGTCTATGCAGGGGCCGGAACTGTGCTCCTGGCTGAACCAGACAGAGACAGGACTGGGCTGGGGCAAGAACTGTGCTCCTGGCTGAACCAGACAGAGGCAGGACTGTGCTGGGGCCGGAACTGTGCTCCTGGCTGAACCAGACAGAGGGAGGACTGTGCTGGGGCCGGAACTGTGCTTTTGGCTGAAGCACACAGAGGGAGGACTGTGCTGGGGCTGGCTGAACCAGACAGAGACAGGCCTGTACTGGGGCCAGAACTGTGCTCCTGGCTGAACCAGACAGAGACAGGACTGTGCTGGGACTAGAACTGTGCTCCTGGCTGAACCAGATAGAGGCAGGACTGTGCTGAGGCCGGAACTGTGCTCCTGGCTGAACCAGACAGAGGCAGGACTGTGCTGGGGCCGGAATCGTCCTCCTGCCTGAACCAGTCAAAGACAGAACTGTGCTGGGGCCGGAATTGTGCTCCTGGCTGAAGCAGACAGAGGCAGAAGTGTGATGGGGCCGGAACTGAGATCCAGTCTGAACCAGACAGAGACAGAACTGTGCTGGGGCCGGAGCTGTGCTCCTGGTTGAACCAGACAGAGGCAGAACTGTCCTGGGGCCAGAACTGTGCTCCTGGCTAAACCAGAGAGAGACAGGGCCACGCTGGAGCAGGAACTGTGCTCCTGGCTGAACCATACAGAGGCAGAACTGTGCTGGGACCGGAACTGTGCTCCTGGTTGAACCAGACAGAGACAGGTCTGTGCTGGGGCCAGAACTGTGCTCCTGGCTGAACCAGACAGAGGCAGAACTGTGCTGTGGCCGGAACTGGGCTCCTGGATGAAGCAGACAGAGACAGAACTGTGCTGGGGCCGAAACAGTCCTCCTGGCTGAACCAGACAAAGACAGGACTGTGCTGGGGCCGGGACTGTGCTCCTAGCTGAACCAGACAGACAGGACTGTGCTGGGGCCGGAACTGTGCTCCTAGCTGAACCAGACAGACAGGACTGTGCTGGGGCAGGAACTGTGCTCCTAGCTGAACCAGACAAAGACAGGACTGTGCTGGCCCGGAACTGTGCTCCTGGCTGAACCAGACAGAGGCAGAAGTATGCCAAGGCCAGAACTGTGCTCCTGGCTGAACCAGACAGAGGCAGAAGTGTGCTGGGGCCAGAACTGTGCTCCTGGCTGAACCAGACAGAGGCAGAACGGTGATGGGGCTGGAACTGTGCTCCTGGCTGAACCAGACAGAGGCAGGACTGTCCTGGGGCCGGAATTGTGCTTTTGGCTGAACCAGACAGAGGCAGGACTGTGCTGGGGTCAGAACTTTGCTCTTGGCTGGCTGAACCAGAAACAGACAGGTCTGTGCTGGGGGCGAACTGTGCTCCTCGCTGAACCAGTCAGAGACTGGACTGTGCTGCGGCTGGAACTGTGCTCCTGGCTGAACCAGACAGAGGAAGGACTGTGTTGGGGCCAGGACTGTGATCCTGGCTGAAGCAGACAGAGGCATGACTGTGCTGGAGCCGGAATTGTCCTCCTGGCTGAACCAGACAAAGACAGAACTGTGCTGGGGCTGGAACTGTGCTCCTGGCTGAAGTAGACAGAGGCAGAAGTGTGATGGGGCCGGAACTGTGCTCCAGTCTGAACCAGACAGAGACAGAACGGTGCTGGGGCCGGAGCTGTGCTCCCGGCTGAACCAGACAGAGGCAGAACTGTGCTGGGGCCGCAACTCTCCTCCTGGCTGAACCAGACAAAGTCAGGACTGTGCTGGGGCCGGAACTGAGCTCCTGGCTGAACCAGACAGAGACAGGGCCGCGCTGGAGTGGGAACTGTGCTCCTGGCCGAACAATACAGAGGAAGAACTGTGCTGGGGCCGGAACTGTGCTCCTGGCTGAACCAGACAGAGACAGGTCTGTGCTGGGGCTCGAACTGTGCTCCTGGCTGAACCAGACAGATGCAGAACTGTGCTTGGGCCAGATCTGTGCTCCTAGCTAAACCAGAGAGACAGGGCTGTGCTGGGGCCGGAACTGTGCTCCTGGCTGAACCAGACAGAGGCAGGGCTGTGCTGGTGCCAGAACTGTGCTCCTGGCTGAAGCAGACAGAGGCAGAACTGTGCTGGCGCCGGAACTGTGCTCCTGACTGAACCACACAGAGGCAGGGCGTGCTGGGCCCGGAACTGTGCTCCTGGCTAAAGCAGACAGAGGCAGAACTGTGCTGGGGCCAGAACGGTGCTCCTGACGGAACCAGACAGAGGCAGGACTATGCTGGGGCCGGAACTGTGCTTTTGGCTGAACCAGACAGAGGCAGGACTGTACTGGGGCCGGAACTGTGCTGCTGGCTGAACCAGACAGAGGAAGGACTGTGCTGGGGCCGGAACTGTTCTCCTGGCTGAACCAGACAAATATAGGACTGTCCAGGGGCTGGAACTGTGCTCCTGGCTGAAGCAGACAGAGGCAGAACAATGCTGGGGCCAGAACTGTCCTCCTGGCTGAACCAGACAAAGACAGGACTGTGCTGGGGCCGAAACTGTGCTCCTGGCTGAACCAGACAGAGGCAGGGCTGAGCTGGTGCCAGAACTGTGCTCCTGGCTGAAGCAGACAGAGGCAGAACTGTGCTGGCGCCGGAACTGTGCTCCTGACTGAACCACACAGATGCAGGGCGTGCTGGGCCCGGAACTGTGCTCATAGCTAAAGCAGACAGAGGCAGAACTGTGCTGGGGCCAGAACGGTGCTCCTGACGGAACCAGACAGAAGCAGGACTGTGCTGGGGCCGGAACTGTGCTTTTGGCTGAACCAGACAGAGGCAGAACTGTGCTGGGGCCAGAACTGTGCTCCTGACGGAACCAGACAAAGACAGGACTGTGCTGGGGACGGAACTGTGCTCCTGGCTGAACCAGACAGAGGCAGGGCTGTGTTGGGGCCACAACTGTGCTCCTGGCTGAAGCAGACAGAGGAAAAACTGTGCTAGGACCGGAACTGTGCTCCTGGCTGAATCAGACAGAGGCAGGGCCGTGATGGGGCCGGAACTGTGCTCCTGGCTGAAGCAGACAGAGGCAGAAGTGTACGGGGGCCGTAACTGTGCTCCTGGATGAACCAGACAGAGGCAGAAGTGTGCTGGGGCCGGAACTGTGCTCCAGGCTGAACCAGACAGAGGCAGAACGGTGCTGGGGCCGGAACTGTGCTCCTGGCTGAACCACACAGAGGCAGGACTGTGCTGGGTCCGGAACTGTGCTTTTGGCTGAACCAGACAGAGGCAGGACTGTGCTGGGGCCGGAACTGTGCTCCTGGCTGGCGGATCCAGACAGAGATAGGTCTGTGCTGGGGCCGGAACTGTGCTCCTGGCTGAACCAGACAGAGACAAGACTGTGCTGGGGCTGGAACTGTGCTCCTGGCTGAACCAGACAGAGGCAGGACTGTGCTGGGGCCGGAACTGTGATCCTGGCTGAATCAGACAGAGGCAGGACTGTGCTGGGGCCGGAAATCTCCTCCTGGCTGAACCAGACAAAGACAGAACTGTGCTGGGGCCGGAACTGTGCTCCTGGCTGAAGCAGACAGAGGCAGAAGCGTGATGGGGCCGGAACTGTGCTCCAGTCTGAACCAGACAGAGACAGAACGGTGCTGGGGCCGGAGCTGTGCTCCTGGCTGAACCAGACAGAGGCAGAACTGTGCTGGGGCCAGAACTGTCATACTGGCTGAACCAAACAAAGTCAGGACTGTCCTGGGGCCGGAACTGTGCTCCTGGCTGAACCAGACAGAGACAGGGCCACGCTGGAGCAGGAACTGTGCTCCTGGCTGAACCATACAGAGGAAGAACTGTGCTGGGGCTGGAACTCTGCTCCTGGCTCAACCAGACAGAGACAGGTCTGTGCTGGGGCCGGAATTTTCCTTCTGGCTGAACCAGACAGAGGCAGAACTGTGCTGGGGCCGGAACTGGACTCCTGGATGAAGCAGACAGAGACAGGACTTTGCTGGGGCTGGAAATCTCCTCCTGGCTGAACCAGACAAAGACAGAACTGTGCTGGGGCCGGAACTGTGCTCCTGGCTGAACCAGACAAAGGCAGAAGTGTGATGGGGCCGGAACTGTGCTCCAGTCTGAACCAGACAGAGACAGAATGGTGCTGGAGCTGTGCTCCTGGCTGAACCAGACAGAGGCAGAACTGTGCTGGGGTCAGAACTGTCCTCCTGGCTGAACCAAACAAAGTCAGGACTGTCCTGGGGCCGGAACTGTGCTCCTGGCTGAACCAGACAGAGACAGGGCCGTGCTGGAGTGGGAACTGTGCTCCTGGCTGAACCATACAGAGGCAGAACTGTGCTGGTGCCGGAACTGTACTCCTGGCTGAACCAGACAGAGACAGGTCTGTGCTGGGGCCGGAACTGTGCTCCTGGCTGAAGCAGACAGAGGCAGAAGCGTGATGGGGCCGGAACTGTGCTCCAGTCTGAACCAGACAGAGACAGAACGGTGCTGGGGCCGGAGCTGTGCTCCTGGCTGAACCAGACAGAGGCAGAACTGTGCTGGGGCCAGAACTGTCATACTGGCTGAACCAAACAAAGTCAGGACTGTCCTGGGGCCGGAACTGTGCTCCTGGCTGAACCAGACAGAGACAGGGCCACGCTGGAGCAGGAACTGTGCTCCTGGCTGAACCATACAGAGGAAGAACTGTGCTGGGGCTGGAACTCTGCTCCTGGCTCAACCAGACAGAGACAGGTCTGTGCTGGGGCCGGAATTTTCCTTCTGGCTGAACCAGACAGAGGCAGAACTGTGCTGGGGCCGGAACTGGACTCCTGGATGAAGCAGACAGAGACAGGACTTTGCTGGGGCTGGAAATCTCCTCCTGGCTGAACCAGACAAAGACAGAACTGTGCTGGGGCCGGAACTGTGCTCCTGGCTGAACCAGACAAAGGCAGAAGTGTGATGGGGCCGGAACTGTGCTCCAGTCTGAACCAGACAGAGACAGAATGGTGCTGGAGCTGTGCTCCTGGCTGAACCAGACAGAGGCAGAACTGTGCTGGGGTCAGAACTGTCCTCCTGGCTGAACCAAACAAAGTCAGGACTGTCCTGGGGCCGGAACTGTGCTCCTGGCTGAACCAGACAGAGACAGGGCCGTGCTGGAGTGGGAACTGTGCTCCTGGCTGAACCATACAGAGGCAGAACTGTGCTGGTGCCGGAACTGTACTCCTGGCTGAACCAGACAGAGACAGGTCTGTGCTGGGGCCGGAACTGTGCTCCTGGCTGAACCAGACAGAGGCAGAACTGTGCTGGGGCCGGAACTGGACTCCTGGATGAAGCAGACAGAGACAGGACTGGGCTGGTGCCGGAACTGTCCTCCTGGCTGAACCAGACAAAGACAGGACAGTGCTGGTGCCGGAACTGTGCTCCTAGCTGAACCAGATAGACAGGACTGTGCTGGGGCCGGAACTGTGCTCCTAGCTGAACCAGACAGACAGGACTGTGCTGGGGCTGGAACTCTGCTCCTAGCTGAACCAGTCAAGGACAGGACTGTGCTGGGGCCGGAACTGTGTTCCTAGCTGAACCAGACAAACAGAACTGTGCTGGGGCCGGAACTGTGCTCCTGGCTGAACCAGACAGAGGCAGGGCCATGCTGGTGCCAGAACTGTGCTCCTGGCTGAAGCAGACAGAGGCAGAACTGTGCTGGGGCCGGAACTGTGCTCCTGGCTAAACCAAACAAAGACAGGACTGTCCTGGGGCCGGAACTGTGCTCCTGGCTGAAGCAGACAGAGGCAGAACTGTGCTGGGGCCGGAACTGTCCTTCTGGCTGAACCAGACAGAGGCACGGCTGTGTTGGGGCCACAAGTGTGCTCCTGGCTGAAGCAGACAGAAGCAGAACTGTGCTGGGACCGGAACTATGCTCCTGGCTGAACCAGACAGAGGCAGGACTGTTCTGGGGCCGGAACTGTGCTCCTGGCTGAAGCAGACAGAGGCAGAACTGTGCTGGGGCCGGAATTGTCCTCCTGGCTGAACCAGACAAAGACAGGACTGTGCTGGGGCCGGAACTGTGCTCCTAGCTGAACCAGACAGACAGGACTGTGCTGGGGCTGGAACTGTGCTCTTGGCTGAACCAGACAGAGGCATAACGGTGCTGGGGCCGGAACTGTGCTCCTGGTTGAACCATGACAGAGGCAGGGTCATGCTGGGTCCAGACCTGTGCTCCTGGCTGAAGCAGATAGAGGCAGAACTGTGCTGGGGCCGGAACTGTGCTCCTGGTTGAACCAGACAGAGACAGGGCCATGCTAGGGACAGAACTGTGCTCCTGGCTGAATCAAACACAGACAGGACTGGGCTGGGCTGGGTCCAGAACTGTGCTCCTGGCTGAACCAGACAGAGACAGGACCGTTCTGGGGCCGGAGCTGTAATCCTGGCTGTTAGAATTCGGGGTCTCTGGTTGGCGCAGGTATGCACTTGCGACAAGCAGGGACCCTTTCCTCTAAGTCAGGGCGTAGGATTACCTCTTTAAAAATAACCCCTGCTCACCCTCTAGGTAAAGTGGCGCGAGCAGTCAGGCTAGATTTCCAGAGGGCATTAGGTTAAGCATTCAGGGTATCCCACACAATAATCACCACCTCACCACACAAAGACACAAGGCTGTATTTGTATTAAAATAGAGTTCTTTATATAAAAGGTTTCTTTTGGCAGGTTGTCAAAAATACAGTCTTTAACTTAAATAAGGTTCCAGTTACTCTTGAAGGCTTTCAGGCAGTCCACAGTTCTTAAAATGGCAAAATTGTACTTAAAATAGCTTCTTTAGGGTGTCTGTGCGCTTCGTAGCGCCTTGCGAATGCTTCGTACGAGGTTTTGGAAGTCACTTGCCGTTTCTCGCGCTTCTCGCGTGAGCACGCGTACTCGGGACGTAAACCGTACGGACCGTACCTTCGTTGGTACGCATCGTACACGTCGGGTACGCCTCTTGCCAAAGCTCACGCTTCCCGCGTGAGCGCGGTCAATGTATCTAATGCTGGACGAGCCGTACCTTCGTCGGGACGCCTCAAACAGCTGATTTCGCACTGTACAAAAGCTCACACTTCACGCGTTAGTCGCGTAGCGGGTCTACAGCGCTAGTACGGCCCGAACCAAGCAGCGGACGGTCGTACTTCAGCGCGCTCGCACACAGTAAATGATTTCTCGCTCAAGGGTGATCGCAGCAGCTTCAGGGGTCCCTGCAGGAGCGTCCCACGTCGCGTTGTCGTCCCTCTGAGGAAGTGGGCGGCGGTGCTTCGTGGGGTGCTCCAGGACGGTCTCGGCCACACGATCACGGGCAGAAGCAGGAGGGGCAGCTCGGGGGCAATCTCTTCAGCGTGTCGCACTGTCAGCTTCACGGAGGGGACACAAAGTGCATCACCGGTCTTCACAGGAGCTTCCACGGCCAGGGGGGTCGCAGAGGCTCAGCGCTTGGAGCCGGATGAGTTTCTTTCATCGCGGTGCGAGCTATGGCTTGGGGGACAGTTGCTTGCGGTGCTTGGACCAGATGGACAGGTCTTTGCGGTGCTCGCAGTAGCCCCGGTGGCAGATGTCGTGGTGCTCAGAGAAGGGGCACAAGGTCCTCAGGGGTCAGCATCACAGGATCGCTTCCAGCAGCTTTTCCTCTTCTGGGGGGAAGGTAGCGCCCACTGTTCCTGGGGCACAGTTCAGGGGGCAAGTTTACAAGCAAGCCCTTGGAGATTGTTTGAAAGCACAAGTTGATGCAAAGTCTTTTCCTCCAGTCTCTTCTCTCCTTCCACCAGACAGGCACCCACTGCAGGCCAGTCTCTCAGGCAGAGAGACAGTATTCCTCCTTCAGCTTCTCCAGGTCCTTCTCCTTCAGGCAGAGGTTCGTCTTGGCGCAAACAGGATCTGATTTCTTAGGAGCAGGGCTCCTTCTTTTATAGCACAATTCTTTTGTTCTTTGTCGCCAGGGGGCCTGGGCCTGGCTCAGTCCAGTTTTGGAGCACTTTGTTGTGGTGACTCTGCTCTTCCCTTTCAGCAGCAGGGCAGAGACATCAGCCGCTCCACAGGGGGCGGAGCCGGCATTGTGGTGGCAGAGCACAGGTCTATTCAGAGTCAAAGGTGTACTCCTCCCACCCATCCTGGTGTAATCTCTCTACCCACCACCTGGCAGCCAGCCTGTCTCCTGGAATTCCCCAGCCCTGCTCCTTACTGTTACTAGGCAGAACACACACACACAGCAGAGGCGGACTGAAATGGCCAGGTCAGTAAATACTAACTTTCTAAAAGTAGTATTTACAAACACAGGATATTAAAATAAACTTTACAAAAAGAAGTATTTTATTATTCTGAGTTCCGGCATACTAAACTTGACTTTCTACCATGCTCTCTGAGTCCACTGGGATTACAGCGTGTAGTAATTCCAGCAGCCCATTCTGGCCTATGGAGAGCAGGTAGCCTTCAATAGTGAAAAACGAAAATGGCTGTAATTCACTATTAGGACATGCCACACACATCAGGGCATGTCCTACCTTATACCTACAATGCACCCTGCCCTTGGGCCTACCAGAGGGGTGACTAATATGTAGTTAAGTGAAAGTTTGGGGACTGGCAAGTAGGTGCACTTGCGCAATCAGCGCGACAGTACCAGACCGCGCGCAGGTTCTGCAGTGGCAGACCCTAGACACATTTTACTAGGCCGCTTCAGGGTGGCACAACCAGTGCTGCAAGCGCACCAGCAGCATTCGTATTTACAAGCCCTGGCACTCCTGGTGCACTTTACTAGGGGCTGATAGTAAACCAAATAAGCCAAACTCCTCAGCGCCCGACATCGCCATCCCAGAGGGATACAAGATCACCCGGAGAGACCGCGACAACCAGACTGGAGGAGGCATCGCCATCGTCCACAAGAACACCATCCGCATCACGACCAACACCGACGACACCCTGACTACCGCCGAACACCTACACTTCCAGATCCACACCGACCCCAAGACCACCCTCAGAGGCACCCTGATCTACCGACCCCCGGGACCACGCACAACATTCAGCGAAGACATCGCCGACTTCATCAGCCCACACGCCCTCCCCTCCGCTGACTACATCCTCCTGGGGGACATCAACTTCCACCTGGAGAACAACAACGACCGCAACACCACCACCCTGCTTGACAACCTCGCCAACCTCGGACTCAAGCAGCTGGTGTCCACCCCCACCCACCTCGCCGGACACACACTCGACGCCGTCTTCTCATCCAGCAAAGACATCGCCTTCAGCCACGCCACTGGACTCCACTGGACAGACCACAGCTGCGTCCACTTCACCTTCAGAAGAACCACGATCCACCACCACCAGCAACAGGAGGCTCGAAGAAGCTGGAACAAGATCACAGCCGACCAGCTCGCCGCCTCCCTGAGACAGCACCCTCCAGCCAGCTCAGCGAACCCTAGCCAGGCCGCCGACAACCTCACGAAGTGGATCAGCACCTGCGCGGACGAACTCGCCCCACTGAGGACCCCGCCCAACAGACCCGGCAGCAAGAAGGCCCCATGGTTCACCGACGAACTCAAGAGCTCCAAGAAGAACTGCCGAGCCCTCGAGAAAGCCTGGAGAAGGGAGCCAACACTGGACAACATGACTACCCTCAAGCTCGCCACCCGGAAGCACCATCAACTAATCCACGCCACCAAGAAAACTGCATTCAAGGAACGACTGGACAACAACGCACACAACAGCAAGGAACTCTTCAACATCGTTAAAGAGCTCTCCAACCCCAACGCCGGTAACAACGACATCACCCCTTCACAAGACCTCTGCAACTCCCTCGCCTCCTACTTCCACAACAAGATCGCTGACATACACAACAGCTTCATCCCACAAACAAAGCCCCCCACGACCGCACCAACGCCCCCCACCACCACCCTCAGCGCCTGGACCCCGATCAACACAGAAGACACCATCCACACGATGAACTCTATCCACTCCGGATCTCCGACCGACCCCTGCCCTCACCACGTATTCAACAAGGCCGACGCTGTCATCGCACCCCACCTGCGAGACATCATCAACACCTCCTTCGACACCGCCACCTTCCCTGAGAGCTGGAAGCACGCCGAACTCAGCGCTCTACTAAAGAAACCAACAGCGGACCCCACCGAACTCAAGAATTACCGCCCCATCTCGCTCCTCCCGTTTCCAGCCAAAGTCATCGAGAAGACCGTCAACAAGCAGCTGGCCGCCTTCCTCGAGACGAATGGATCCCTCGACCCTTCACAGTCTGGCTTCCGAGCCAACCACAGCACCGAGACCGCCCTCATCGCTGCCACCGATAACATCCGAGCCCTGCTGGACAACGGAGAAACAGCGGCCCTCATCCTCCTAGACCTCTCCGCGGCATTCGACACTGTCTGCCACCGCACCCTAGTGCAGCGCCTCAGCAACGTCGGAATCCAGGAGAAGGCACTGGAATGGATCATCTCCTTCCTCGACGGAAGGACACAGAGAGTCCGCCTACCACCGTACAAGTCAGAGGCCACCGAAATCATCTGCGGCGTCCCCCAAGGATCCTCACTCAGCCCCACCCTCTTCAACGTCTACATGAGCCCCCTTGCGGCCATCGCACGCCAACACAACCTCAACATCATCTCCTACGCAGACAACACCCAGCTGATCCTCTCCCTGACCAACGACCCCGCCGCCGCCAGAGCCAACCTCCACGAAGGGATGAAAGACGTAGCCGAGTGGATGATGACCAGCCGCCTGAAACTGAACTCAGACAAGACGGAAGTCCTCATCCTGGGCTCCTCGCCCTCCGCCTGGGACGACTCCTGGTGGCCCCCCGCCCTGGGCACCGCACCCAAACCGACAGACCACGCACGAAACCTGGGCTTCATCCTGGACTCCTCCCTCTCCATGACCAGACAAGTCAACGCCGTCTCCTCGTCCTGTTTCAACATCCTGCGCATGCTACGGAAGATCTTCCGGTGGATCCCCACCGAGACCAGGAAGACGGTCACCCAGGCCCTTGTCACCAGCCGACTGGACTACGGCAACGCCCTCTACGCCGGAACCACCGCCAAGCTCCAGAAGAGACTCCAGCGGATACAGAACGCCTCAGCCAGACTCATCCTCGACGTCCCCCGAAGCAGCCACATCTCCAGACATCTGAGAGACCTGCACTGGCTCCCCGTCAACAAGAGAATCACCTTCCGTCTCCTCACCCACGCACACAAAGCCCTACACGACCAAGGCCCAAGCTACCTCAACAACCGCCTCAACTTCTACGCTCCCAAACGCCATCTCCGATCAGCCAGCCACGCCCTCGCCGCCGTCCCCCGCATCCGAAGAGCGACAACAGGAGGAAGGTCCTTCTCCTACCTGGCCGCCAAGTCCTGGAACTCCCTCCCGACCGACCTGCGCCTGACCCAAGACCACCTCTCCTTCAGGAAGAAGCTCAAGACCTGGCTGTTCGAGCAGTAGCGGCATCCCCCCCCCCCCCTAGCGCCTTGAGACCCTCCGGGTGAGTAGTGCGCTTTATAAATGGCTTGATTGAAACATGGAAACCAATCAATGTCAACATTTTACCATAGGGAGAGCATATGCACCTTAGCACTGATCAGCAGTGGTAAGGTGCCCAGAGTCATAAAACAGCCAACACCAGGTCAGAAAAAATACAGGAGGAAGGCAAAAAGTTTAGGGATGACCCTGCAAAAAAGGGCCAAGTACAACACTGGCTGAACCACACAGAGGCAGAAGTGTGCGGGGGCCAGAACTGTGGTCCTGGCTGAACCAGACAGAGGCAGAAGTGTGCTGGGGCCGGAACTGTGCTCCAGGCTGAACCAGACAGAGACAGAATGGTGCTGGGGCCGGAACTGTGCTCCTGGCTGAACCAGATAGAGACAGTACTATGCTGGAGCCAGAACTGTGCTTTTGGATGAACCAGACAGAGGCAGGACTGTGCTGGGGCCGGAACTGTGCTCCTGGCTCAACCAGACAGAGGCAGGACTGTGCTGGGGCCGGAACTGTGCTCCTGGCTGAACGAGACAGAGGCAGGACTGTGCTGGGGCCGGAACTGTGCTCCTGGCTGAACCAAAGACAGGACTGTCCTGGGGCTGGAACTGTGCTCCTGGTTGAAGCAGACAGAGGCAGGAATGTGCTGGGGCTGGAACTGTCCTCCTGGCTGAACCAGACAGAGACAGGACTGTGCTGGGGCCACAACTGTGCTCCTGGCTGAACCAGACAGAGGCAGGACTGTCCTGGGCAGGAACTATTCTCCTGACTGAACCAGACAGAGGCAGGGCCGAGTTGGGGCCACAACTGTGCTCCTGGCTGAAGCAGACAGAGGCAGAACTATGCTGGGGCTGGAACTGTGCTCCTGGCAGAACCAGACAGAGGCAGGGCACTGCTGGGGCCGGAACTGTGCTCCTGGCTGAAGCAGACAGAGGTAGAACTGTGCTGGGGCCAGAACTGTGCTCCTGGCTGAAACAGACAGAGACAGGGCCGTGCTGGGGTCAGAATTGTGCTCCTGGCTGACGCAGACAGAAACAGGACTGGGCTGGGGCCGAAACTGTGCTCCTGGCTGAACCAGACAGAGGCAGAAGTGTGCTAGGGCCAGAACTGTGCTCCTGGCTGAACCAGACAGCGGCAGAAGTGTGCTGTGGCCAGAACTGTGCTCCAGGCTGAACCAGACAGTGGCAGAACGGTGGTAGGGGCAGAACGTTGCTCCTGGCTGAAGCAGACAGAGGGAGGATTGTGCTGGGGACGGAACTGTGCTCCTGGCTGGCTGAACCAGACAGAGACAGGTCTGTGCTGGGGCCGGAACTGTGCTCCTGGCTGAACCAGACAGAGACAGGACTGTGCTGTTGTGAGAACTGTGCTCCTGGCTGAACCAGACAGAGGCAGGACTGTGCTGGGGCCGGAACTGTGCTCCTGGCTGAACCAGAGAGAGGCAGGACTGTGCTGGGGCCGGAATTGTCCTCCTGGCTGAACCATACAAAGACAGAACTGTGCTGGGGCCGGAACTGTGCTCCAGTCTGAACCAGACAGAGACAGAACGGTGCTGGGGATGGAGCTGTGCTCCTGGCTGAACCAGACAGAGGCAGAACTGTCCTGGGGCCAGAACTGTGCTCCTGGCTGAACCAGACAAAGACAGGGCCGCGCTGGAGCGGGAACTGTGCTCCTGGCTGAACCATACAGAGGCAGAACTGTGCTGGGGCCGGAACTGTGCTCCTGGCTGAACCAGACAGAGACAGGTCTGTGCTGGGGCCGGAACTGTGCTCCTGGCTGAACCAGACAGAGGCAGGACTGTCCTGGGGCCGGAACTGTGCTAATGGCTGAAGCAGACAGAGGCAGAACTGTGCTAGGGCAGGAATTGTCCTCCTGGCTGAACCAGACAAAGACAGGACTGTGCTGGTGCCGGAACTGTGCTCCTAGCTGAACCAGACAGACAGGACTGTACTGGGGCCAGAACTGTGCTCTTGGCTGAATAAGACAGAGGCAGGGCCGTGCTGGTGCTGGAACTCTGCTCCTGGCTGAAGCAGACAGAGGCAGAGTGGTGCTAGGGCCGGAACTGTGCTCCTGGCTGAACCAGACAGAGGCAGGGTCATGCTGGGCCCGGAACTGTGCTCCTGGCTGAAGCAGACAGAGGCAGAACTGTGCTGGGGCCGGAACTGTGCTCCTGGCTGAACAAGACAGAGACAGGGCCATGATAGGGATGGAACTGTGCTCCTGGCTGAATCAACCACAGACAGGACTGGGCTGGGGCCGGAACTGTGCTCCTGGCTGAACCAGACAGAGACAGGACCGTTCTGGGGCTGGAACTGTAATCCTGGCTGAACCACACAGAGGCAGAAATGTGCTGGGGCCAGAACTGTGGTCCTGGCTGACCCAGACAGAGGCAGAAGTGTGCTGGGGCCAGAACTGTGCTCCAGGCTGAACCAGACAGAGACAGAACGGTGCTGGGGCCGGAACTGTGCTCCTGGCTGAACCAGACAGAGACAGGACTGTGCTGGGGCCGGAACTGAACTTTTGGCTGAACCAGACAGAGGCAGGACTGTGCTGGGGCCGGAACTGTGCTCCTGGCTGAACCAGACAGAGGCAGGACTGTGCTGGGGCCGGAACTGTGCTCCTGGCTGAACCAAAGACAGGACTGTCCTGGGGCTGGAACTGTGCTCCTGGCTGAAGCAGACAGAGGCAGAACTGTGCTGGGGCTGGAACTGTCCTCCTGGCTGAACCAGACAAAGATAGGACTGTGCTAGGGCCAGAACTGTGCTCCTAGCTGAACCAGACAGAGACAGGACTGTGCTGGGGCCGCAACTCTCCTCCAGGCTGAACCAGACAAAGTCAGGACTGTGCTGGGGCCAGAACTGAGCTCCTGGCTGAACCAGACAGAGACAGGGCCGCGCTGAAGCGGGAACTGTGCTCCTGGCCGAACCATACAGAGGCAGAGCTGTGCTGGGGCCGGAACTGTGCTCCTGGCTGAACCAGACAGAGACAGGTCTGTGCTGGGGCTCGAACTGTGCTCCTGGCTGAACCAGACAGAGGCAGAACTGTGCTGGGGCCAGAACTGTGCTCCTAGCTAAACCAGACAGACAGGACTGTGCTGGGGCCGGAACTGTGCTCCTCGCTGAACCAGACAGAGGCAGGGCTGTGCTGGTGCCAGAACTGTGCTCCTGGCTGAAGCAGACAGAGGCAGAACTGTGCTGGGGCCGGAACTGTGCTCCTGACTGAAACACGCAGAGGCAGGGCGTCCTGGAGTCGGAATGTGCTCCTGGCTAAAGCAGACAGAGGCAGAACTGTGCTGGGGCCAGAACTGTGCTCCTGATGGAACCACACAGAGACAGGACTGTGCTGGGGCCGGAACTGTGCTTTTGGCTAAACCAGACAGAGGCAGGACTGTGCTGGGGCCGGAACTGTGCTCCTGGCTGAACCAGACAGAGGCAGGACTGTGCTGGGGCCGGAACTGTGCTCCTGGCTGAACCACACAGAGGCAGGGCGTGCTGGGGTCAGAACTGTGCTCCTGGCTAAAGCAGACAGAGGCAGAACTGTGCTGGGGCCACAACTGTGCTCCTGACGGAACCAGACAGAGACAGGACTGTGCTGGGGCTGGAGCTGTGCTTTTGGCTGAACCAGACAGAGGCAGGACTGTGCTGGGGCCAGAACTGTGCTCCTGGCTGAACCAGACAAATATAGGACTGTGCTGGGGCGGGAACTGTGCTCCTAGCTGAACCACACAGAGACAGGACTGTGCTGGGGACAGAACTGTGCTCCTGGCTGAACCAGACAGAGGCAGGGCCGTGTTGGGGCCACAACTGTGCTCCTGGCTAAAGCAGACAGAGGCAGAACTGTGCTGGGGCCAGAACTGTGCTCCTGATGGAACCACACAGAGACAGGACTGTGCTGGGGCCGGAACTGTGCTTTTGGCTGAACCAGACAGAGGCAGGACTGTGCTGGGGCCGGAACTGTGCTCCTGGCTGAACCAGACAGAGGCAGGACTGTGCTGGGGCCGGAACTGTGCTCCTGGCTGAACCACACAGAGGCAGGGCGTGCTGGGGTCAGAACTGTGCTCCTGGCTAAAGCAGACAGAGGCAGAACGGTGCTGGGGCCAGAACTGTGCTCCTGGCTGAACCACACATAGGCAGGACTGTGCTGGGTCCGGAACTGTGCTTTTGGCTTAACCAGACAGAGGCAGGACTGTGCTGGGGACGGAACTGTGCTCCTGGCTGGCTGAACCAGACAGAGCTAGGTCTGTGCTGGGGCCGGAACTGTGCTCCTGGCTGAACCAGACAGAGACAGGACTGTGCTGGGGCTGGAACTGTGCTCCTGGCTGAACCAGACAGAGGCAGGACTGTGCTGGGGCCGGAACTGTGCTCCTGGCTGAACAAGAAAGAGACAGGTCTGTGCTGGGGCTGGATTTTTCCTCCTGGCTGAACCAGACAAAGACAGAACTGTGCTGGGGCCGTAACTATGCTCCTGGCTGAAGCAGACAAAGGCAGAGTTGTGATGGGGCCGGAACTGTGCTCCAGTCTGAACCAGAAAAAGACAGAACGGTGCTGGGGCTGGAGCTGTGCTCCTGGCTGAACCAGACAGAGGCAGAACTGTGCTGGGGTCAGAACTGTCCTCCTGGCTGAACCAAACAAAGTCAGGACTGTCCTGGGGCCGGAACTGTGCTCCTGGCTGAACCAGACAGAGACAGGGCCACGCTGAAGCGGGAACTGTGCTCCTGGCTGAACCAGACAGAGACAGGTCTGTGCTGGGGCCAGAACTGTGCTCCTGGCTAAACCAGACAAAGACAGAACTGTGCGGAACTGTCCTCCTGGCTTAACCAGACAAAGACAGGACTGTGCTGGGGCGGGAACTGTGCTCCTAGCTGAACCAGACACACAGGACTGTGCTGGGGCCGGAACTGTCCTCCTTTCTGAACCAGACAAAGACAGAACTGTGCTGGTGTCGGAACTGTCCTTCTGGCTGACCCAGACAAAGACAGGATTGTGCTGGGGTGGGAACTGTGCTCCTAGCTGAACCAGACAGACAGGACTGTGCTGGGGCCGGAACTGTGCTCCTAGCTGAACCAGACAGACAGGACTGTGCTGGGGCTGGAACTCTGCTCCTAGCTGAACCAGTCAAGGACAGGACTGTGCTGGGGCCGGAACTGTGTTCCTAGCTGAAGCAGACAAACAGAACTGTGCGGGGCCAGAACTGTGCTCCTGGCTGAACCAGACAGAGGCAGGGCCATGCTGGTGCCAGAACTGTGCTCCTGGCTGAAGCAGACAGA
This sequence comes from Triturus cristatus, assembly GCF_964204655.1. NCBI lineage: Eukaryota > Metazoa > Chordata > Amphibia > Caudata > Salamandridae > Triturus > Triturus cristatus. The sequence continues at coordinate 1,531,841 of NW_028188469.1, forward strand.
GGCAGAACTGTGCTGGGGCCGGAACTGTGCTCCTGGCTGAACCAAACAAAGACAGGACTGTCCTGGGGCCGGAAATGTGCTCCTGGCTGAAGCCGACAGAGGCAGAACTGTGCTGGGGCTGGAACTGTCCCTCTGGCTGAACCAGACAGAGGCAGGGCCGTGTTGGGGCCACAAGTGTGCTCCTGGCTGAAGCAGACAGAAGTAGAACAGTGCTGGGACCGGAACTTTGCTCCTGGCTGAACCAGACAGAGGCAGGACTGTTCTGGGGCCCGAACTGTGCTCCTGGCTGAAGCAGACAGAGGCAGAACTGTAATGGGGCCGGAATTGTCCTCCTGGCTGAACCAGACAAAGACAGGACTGTGCTGGGGCCGGAACTGTGCTCCTAGCTGAACCAGACAGACAGGACTGTGCTGGGGCTGGAACTGTGCTCTTGGCTGAACCAGACAGAGGCAGGGCTGTGCGGGTGCTGGAACTGTGCTCCTGGCCGAAGCAGACAGAGGCAAAACGGTGCTGGGGCCGGAACTGTGCTCCTGGCTGAACCAGACAGAGGCAGGGTCATGCTGGGTCCGGAACTGTGCTCCTGGCTGAAGCAGACAGAGGCAGAACTGTGCTGGGGCCGGAACTGTGCTCCTGGCTGAACCAGAGAGAGACAGGGCCATGCTAGGGACGGAACTGTGCTCCTGGCTGAATCAAACACAGACAGGACTGGGCTGGGGCCAGAACTGTGATCCTGGCTGAACCAGACAGAGACAGGACCGTTCTGGGACCGGAACTGTAATCCTGGCTGAACCACACAGAGGCAGAAGTGTGCTGGGGCCAGAACTGTGGTCCTGGCTGAACCAGACAGAGGCAGAAGTGAGCTGGGGCCGGAACTGTGCTCCAGGCTGAACCAGACTGAGACAGAACGGTGCTGGGGCCGGAACTGTGCTCCTGGCTCAACCAGACAGAGGCAGGACTGTGCTGGGGCCGGAACTGTGCTCCTGGCTGAACCAGACAGAGGCAGCACTGTGCTGGGGCCGGAACTGTGCTCCTGGCTGAACCAAAGACAGGACTGTCCTGGGGCTGGAACTGTGCTCCTGGCTAAAGCAGACAGAGGCAGAACTGTGCTGGGGCCTGAACTGTGCTCCTGGCTGAACAAGACAGAGACAGGGCCATGCTAGGGATGGAACTGTGCTCCTGGCAGAATCAACCACAGGCAGGACTGGGCTGGGGCCGGAACTGTGCTCCTGGCTGAACCAGACAGAGACAGGACCATTCTGGGGCTGGAACTGTAATCGTGGCTGAACCACGCAGAGGCAGAAGTGTGCTGGGGCTAGAACTGTGGTCCTGGCTGACCCAGACAGAGGCAGAAGTGTGCTGGGGCCAGAACTGTGCTCCAGGCTGAACCAGACAGAGACAGAAGGGTGCTGGGGCCGGAACTGTGCTCCTGGCTGAACCAGACAGAGACAGGACTGTGCTGGGGCCGGAACTGTGCTTTTGGCAGAACCAGACAGAGGCAGGACTGTGCTGGGGCCGGAACTGTGCTCCTGGCTGAACCAGACAGAGGCAGGACTGTGCTGGGGCCGGAACTGTGCTCCTGGCTGAACCAAAGACAGGACTGTCCTGGGGCTGGAACTGTGCTCCTGGCTGAAGCAGACAGAGGCAGAACTGTGCTGGGGCTGGAACTGTCCTCCTGGCTGAACCAGACAAAGATAGGACTGTGCTAGGGCCAGAACTGTGGTCCTAGCTGAACCAGACAGAGACAGGACTGTGCTGGGGCCGCAACTCTCCTCCAGGCTGAACCAGACAAAGTCAGGACTGTGCTGGGGCCAGAACTGAGCTCCTGGCTGAACCAGACAGAGGCAGAACTGTGCTGGGGCCGGAACTGTGCTCCTGGCTGAACCAGACAGAGACAGGTCTGTGCTGGGGCTCGAACTGTGCTCCTGGCTGAACCAGACAGAGGCAGAACTGTGCTGGGGCCGGAACTGTGCTCCTGACTGAACCACACAGAGGCAGGGCGTCCTGGAGTCGGAATGTGCTCCTGGCTAAAGCAGACAGAGGCAGAACTGTGCTGGGGCCAGAACTGTGCTCCTGACGGAACCAGACAGAGACAGGACTGTGCTGGGGCCGGAACTGTGCTTTTGGCTGAACCAGACAGAGGCAGGACTGTGCTGGGGCCGGAACTGTGCTCCTGGCTGAACCAGACAGAGGCAGGACTGTGCTGGGGCCGGAACTGTGCTCCTGGCTGAACCACACAGAGGCAGGGCGTGCTGGGGTCAGAACTGTGCTCCTGGCTAAAGCAGACAGAGGCAGAACTGTGCTGGGGCCAGAACTGTGCTCCTGACGGAACCAGACAGAGACAGGACTGTGCTGGGGCTGGAGCTCTGCTTTTGGCTGAACCAGACAGAGGCAGGACTGTGCTGGGGCCGGAACTGTGCTCCTGGCTGAACCAGACAGGCAGGGCTGTGCTGGTGCCAGAACTGTGCTCCTGGCTGAAGCAGACAGGGGCAGAACTGTGCTGGGGCCGGAACTGTGCTCCTGACTGAACCACACAGAGGCAGGGCGTCCTGGAGTCGGAATGTGCTCCTGGCTAAAGCAGACAGAGGCAGAACTGTGCTGGGGCCAGAACTGTGCTCCTGACGGAACCAGACAGAGACAGGACTGTGCTGGGGCCGGAACTGTGCTTTTGGCTGAACCAGACAGAGGCAGGACTGTGCTGGGGCCGGAACTGTGCTCCTGGCTGAACCAGACAGAGGCAGGACTGTGCTGGGGCCGGAATTGTGCTCCTGGCTGAACCACACAGAGGCAGGGCGTGCTGGGGTCAGAACTGTGCTCCTGGCTAAAGCAGACAGAGGCAGAACTGTGCTGGGGCCAGAACTGTGCTCCTGACGGAACCAGACAGAGACAGGACTGTGCTGGGGCTGGAGCTCTGCTTTTGGCTGAACCAGACAGAGGCAGGACTGTGCTGGGGCCAGAACTGTGCTCCTGGCTGAACCAGACAAATATAGGACTGTCCAGGGGCCGGAACTGTGCTCCTGGCTGAAGCAGACAGAGGCAGAACAGTGCTGGGGCCAGAACTGTCCTCCTGGCTGAACCAGACAAAGACAGGACTGTGCTGGGGTGGGAACTGTGCTCCTAGCTGAACCACACAGAGACAGGACTGTGCTGGGGACAGAACTGTGCTCCTGGCTGAACCAGACAGAGGCAGAAGTGTGCTGGGGCCGTAACTGTGCTCCTGGATGAACCAGACAGAGGCAGAAGTGTGCTGGGGCCGGAACTGTGCTCCAGGCTGAACCAGACAGAGGCAGAACGGTGCTGGGGCCGGAACTGTGCTCCTGGCTGAACCACACAGAGGCAGGACTGTGCTGGGTCCGGAACTGTGCTTTTGGCTGAACCAGACAGAGGCAGGACTGTGCTGGGGACGGAACTGTGCTCCTGGCTGGCTGAACCAGACAGAGCTAGGTCTGTGCTGGGGCCGGAACTGTGCTCCTGGCTGAACCAGACAGAGACAGGACTGGGCCGGGGCTAGAATTGTGCTCCTGGCTGAACCAGACAGAGGCAGGACTGTGCTGGGGCCGGAACTGTGCTCCTGGCTGAACCAGACAGAGACAGGACTGGTCCGGGGCTAGAATTGTGCTCCTGGCTGAACCAGACAGAGGCAGGACTGTGCTGGGGCCGGAACTGTGATCCTGGCTTAACCAGACAGAGGCAGGACCGTTCTGGGGCCGGAACTGTAATCCTGGCTGAACCACACAGAGGCAGAAGTGTGCTGGGGCCAGAACTGTGGTCCTGGCTGAACCAGACAGAGGCAGAAGTGAGCTGGGGACGGAACTGTGCTCCAGGCTGAACCAGACTGAGACAGAACGGTGCTTGGGCCGGAACTGTGCTCCTGGCTGAACCAGACAGAGACAGGACTGTGCTGGGGCTGAAACTGTGCTTTTGGCTGAACCAGACAGAGGCAGGACTGTGCTGGGGCCGGAACTGTGCTCCTGGCTGAACCAGACAGAGGCAGGACTGTGCTGGGGCCTTAACTGTGCTCCTGGCTGAACCAGACAGAGACAGGTCTGTGCTGGGGCCGGATTTTTCCTCCTGGCTGCACCAGAGAGAGACAGAACGGTGCTGGGGCTGGAGCTGTGCTCCTGGCTGAACCAGACAGAGGCAGAACTGTGCTGGGGTCAGAACTGTCCTCCTGGCTGGACCAAACAAAGTCAGGACTGTCCTGGGGCCGGAACTGTGCTCCTGGCTGAACCAGACAGAGACAAGTCTGTGCTGGGGCCAGAACTGTGCTCCTGGCTGAACCAGACAAAGACAGAACTGTGCGGAACTGTCCTCCTGGCTTAACCAGACAAAGACAGGACTGTGCTGGGGCGGGAACTGTGCTCCTAGCTGAACCAGACAGACAGGACTGTGCTGGGGCCGGAACTGTCCTCCTTTCTGAACCAGACAAAGACAGAACTGTGCTGGTGCCGGAACTGTCCTTCTGGCTGAACCAGACAAAGACAGGACTGTGCTGGGGCGGGAACTGTGCTCCTAGCTGAACCAGACAGACAGGACTGTGCTGGGGCCAGAACTGTGCTCCTAGCTGAACCAGACAGACAGGACTGTGCTGGGGCTGGAACTCTGCTCCTAGCTGAACCAGTCAAGGACAGGACTGTGCTGGGGCCGGAACTGTGTTCCTAGCTGAACCAGACAAACAGAACTGTGCGGGGCCGGAACTGTGCTCCTGGCTGAACCAGACAGAGGCAGGGCCATGCTGGTGCCAGGACTGTGCTTCTGGCTGAAGCAGACAGAGGCAGAACTGTGCTGGGGCCGGAACTGTGCTCCTGGCTGAACCAAACAAAGACAGGACTGTCCTGGGGCCGGAAATGTGCTCCTGGCTGAAGCAGACAGAGGCAGAACTGTGCTGGGGCCGGAACTGTCCCTCTGGCTGAACCAGACAGAGGCAGGGCCATGTTGGGGCCACAAGTGTGCTCCTGGCTGAAGCAGACAGAAGTAGAACAGTGCTGGGACCGGAACTTTGCTCCTGGCTGAACCAGACAGAGGCAGGACTGTTCTGGGGCCCGAACTGTGCTCCTGGCTGAAGCAGACAGAGGCAGAACTGTGATGGGGCCGGAATTGTCCTCCTGGCTGAACCAGACAAAGACAGGACTGTGCTGGGGCCGGAACTGTGCTCCTAGCTGAACCAGACAGACAGGACTGTGCTGGGGCTGGAACTGTGCTCTTGGCTGAACCAGACAGAGGCAGGGCTGTGCGGGTGCTGGAACTGTGCTCCTGGCCGAAGCAGACAGAGGCAGAATGGTGCTGGGGCCGGAACTGTGCTCCTGGCTGAACCAGACAGCGGCAGGGTCATGCTGGGTCCGGAACTGTGCTCCTGGCTAAAGCAGACAGAGACAGGGCCATGCTAGGGACGGAACTGTGCTCCTGGCTGAATCAAACACAGACAGGACTGGGCTGGGGCCGGAACTGTGATCCTGGCTGAACCAGACAGAGACAGGACCGTTCTGGGGCCGGAACTGTAATCCTGGCTGAACCACACAGAGGCAGAACTGTGCTGGGGCCAGAACTGTGGTCCTGGCTGAACCAGACAGAGGCAGAAGTGAGCTGGGGACGGAACTGTGCTCCAGGCTGAACCAGACTGAGACAGAACGGTGCTGGGGCCGGAACTGTGCTCCTGGCTGAACCAGACAGAGACAGGACTGTGCTGGGGCCGAAACTGTGCTTTTGGCTGAACCAGACAGAGGCAGGACTGTGCTGGGGCCGGAACTGTGCTCCTGGCTCAACCAGACAGAGGCAGGACTGTGCTGGGGCCAGAACTGTGCTCCTGGCTGAACCAGACAGAGGCAGGACTGTGCTGGGGCCAGAACTGTGCTCCTGGCTGAACCAAAGACAGGACTGTCCTGGGGCTGGAACTGTGCTCCTGGCTGAAGCAGACAGAGGCAGAACTGTGCAGGGGCTGGAACTGTCCTCCTGGCTGAACCAGACAAAGATAGGACAGTGCTAGGGCCAGAACTGTGCTCCTAGCTGAACCAGACAGAGACAGGACTGTCTTGGGCAGGAACTATGCTCCTGACTGAACCAGACAGAGGCAGGGCCGTGTTGGGGCCAGAACTGTGCTCCTGGCTGAACCAAAGACAGGACTGTCCTGGGGCTGGAACTGTGCTCCTGGCTGAAGCAGACAGAGGCAGAACTGTGCTGGGGCTGGAACTGTCCTCCTGGCTGAACCAGACAAAGATAGGACTGTGCTAGGGCCGGAACTGTGCTCCTAGCTGAACCAGACAGACAGGACTGTCTTGGGCAGGAACTATGCTCCTGACTGAACCAGACAGAGGCAGGGCCATGTTGGGGCCACAACTGTGCTCCTGGCTGAAGCAGACAGAGGCAGAACTGTGCTGGGGTCGGAACTGTGCTCCTGGCTGAACCAGACAGAGACAGGGCCGTGCTGGGGTCAGAACAGTGCTCCTGGCTGAAGCAGACAGAAACAGGACTGGGCTGGGGCCGAAACTGTGCTCCTGGCTGAACCAGACAGAGACATGACCTTGCTGGGGCTGGAACTGTGCCCCTGGCTGAACCAGACAGAGGCAAAAGTGTGCTAGGGCCAGAACTGTGCTCCTGGCTGAACCAGACAGAGGCAGAAGTGTGCTGGGGCCGGAACTGTGCTCCAGGCTGAACCAGACACTGGCAGAATGGTGGTAGGGCCAGAACTTTTCTCCTGGCTGAAGCAGACAGAGGAAGGACTGTGCAGGGGCCGGAACTGTGCTTTCGGCTGAAGCACACAGAGGGAGGACTGTGCTGGGCCGGAACTGTCCTTCTGGCTGGCTGAGCAAGACAGAGACAGGTCTGTGCAGGGGCCGGAACTGTGCTCCTGGCTGCACCAGACAGAGACAGGACTGGGCTGGGGCTAGAACTGTGCTCCTGGCTCAACCGGACAGAGGCAGGACTGTGCTGGGGCCGGAACTGTGCTCCTAGCTGAACCAGACAGAGGGAGGACTGTGATGGGGCCGGAACTGTGCTTTTGGCTGAAGCACACAGAGGGAGGACTGTGCTGGGGCCGGAACTGTGCTCCTGACTGGCTGAACCAGACAGAGACAGGTCTGTGCTGGGGCCGTAACTGTGCTCCTGGTTGAACCAGACAGAGACAGGACTGTGCTGGGGCTAGAACTGTGCTCCTAGCTGAACCAGACAGAGGCAGGACTGTGCTGGGGCCGGAACTGTGCTCCTGGCTGCACCAGACAGAGGCAGGAGTGTGCTGGGGCCAAAATTGTCCTCCTGGCTGAACCAGACAAAGACAGAACTGTGCTGGGGCCGGAACTGTGCTCCTGGCTGAACCAGACAGTGGCAGAACGGTGGTAGGGCCAGAATTTTGCTCCTGGCTGAAGCAGACAGAGGGAGGACTGTGCCTGGGGCCGGAACTGTGCTTTTGGCTGAAGCACACAGAGGTTGGACTGTGCTGGTGCTAGAACTGTGCTCCTGGCTGAACCAGACAGAGGCAGGACTGTGCTGGGGCTGTAACTGTGCTCCTGGCTGAACCAGACAGAGGCAGAAGTGTGCTGGGGCCGGAACTGTGCTCCTGGCTGAACCAGACAGAGGCAGGACTGTGCTGGGGCCGGAACTGTGCTCCTGGCTGAACCAGACAGAGGGAGGACTGTGCTGGGGCCGGAACTGTGCTTTTGGCTGAAGCACACAGAGGGAGGACTGTGCTGGGGCCGGAACTGTGCTCCTGGCTGGCTGAACCAGACAGAGACAGGCCTGTGCTGGGGCCGGAACTGTGCTCCGTGCTGAACCAGACAGAGACAGGACTGTGCTGGGACTAGAACTGTGCTCCTGGCTGAACCAGACAGAGGCAGGACTGTTCTGGGGCCGGAACTGTGCTCCTGGCTAAACCAGACAGAGGCAGGACTGTGCTGGGTCCGGAATTGTCCTCCTGGCTGAACCAGACAAAGACAGAACTGTGCTGGGGCCGGAACTGTGCTCCTGGCTGAAGCAGACAGAGGCAGAAGTGTGACGGGGCCGGAACTGCGCTCCAGTCTGAACCAGACAGAGACATAATGGTGCTGGGGCCGGAGCTGTGCTCCTGGCTGAACCAGACAGAGGCAGAACTGTCCTGGGGCCAGAACTATGCTCCTGGCTGAACCAGACAGAGACAGGGCCGCACTGGTGCGGGAACTGTGCTCCTGGATGAACCAGACAGAGGCAGAACTGTGCTGTGTCCGGAACTGGGCTCCTGGATGAAGCAGACAGAGACAGGACTGTGCTGGGGCCGGAACTGTCCTCCTGGCTGAACCAGACAAAGACAGAACTGTACTGGGGCCGAAACAGTCCTCCTGGCTGAACCAGACAGAGACAGGACTGTGCTGGGGCCGGGACTGTGCTCCTACCTGAACCAGACAGACAGGACTGTGCTGGGGCAGGAACTGTGCTCCTAGCTGAATCAGACAAAGACAGGGCTGTGCTGGGGCCGGAACTGTGCTCCTGGCTGAACCAGACAGAGGCAGAAGAATGCTAGGGCTAGAACTGTGCTCCTGGCTGAACCAGACAGAGGCAGAAGTGTGCTGGGGCAAGAACTGTGCTCCTGGCTGAACCAGACAGAGGCAGAAAGGTGATGGGGCCTGTTGGACCTGTCAGCCCTAGGGTGGTCTCCCCTTCTATTTTTGTATCGTGCCTCATTTTTTCCACCCTCATTTTTATGTTGGACTAGGTCTCCGGGCGCCTTTTCATTGCCAATCAGTGTTAAGGTGCAGGTGCTCCCTTCTCCCAAGATGGCTGCCGCAGACCCCTGCTACTGCAGGGTGGTCGTTTTTCATAGTAGCACCCTAGCTGCCAGGAGCTGGCTGGGACCCACAACAATGTTGCGACACCAGCCCGCCTTTTTGTCCCATAGGTACAGTGGGGAAGCTCCTGGAAGATGCTGGAACCTTCTAGAAGGGAGGTGGGGTTTTACTTTTGCCGCCTTGGCTAGAGGTCACCTGACCTAGGGCTACTTAAGAGTGGGAGGGAAACTTTTGTGGTGAGTTGGCCATTGGGGTGAAGCAGAGCTGGAAGAATCCACCAGGAGTGTAGGCGGTAGGGCCTAGCCAGGGACTTATGCCTCTGAGAGTGACAGGATTTAGGTACTGCCTCTTAAGTGAGTGAGGTGCCCTGTGAATCCCACTGATCTTGCCCAGTAGTAGGAGGACCCAGAGACTCTCTGCCAGCCTGACTAGGAAGGATCTAGTCGCCCTCTCCATTCCAACCCCCAGTAACAGAATCCCTTAAGGGCGCCAGATACATCTGCGCCACAAGACTTCATCTGACAACTGAGACCTGAAACCTAACTGCAAGAACTGAGACTGCATGACAAGAGCGAGCTGTAAGCCTTGAATGCCAGAGCTGAGACTGCGTGTCCAAGCTAACCTATTGAACTAATTACTAAACCGATTGCCAAGCCACCGGGGATCGACCAGGTACTAGCGCTGTGACCCCCGCGCTCCCTGCCCTGGTCTGGGACCCCCGGCAGCGTGCTCCGCTGAGCACTTTACCCCCATCCTTAATTTGAGCCCCCCCCCCTGCGACGACGAAGCCAGCGCACTCACCGCCACGGCCTGGAGGCCTGGAGAGGTGCCCTGCTGTGTCGCGAGGCCCAGGGGAAGCCCGGGGCTCCGCCGCTGCCGTCGCAGCCGTGTGAGGAAGAGCACAAGGTCGGGGCCGAGTTCCCCCATCGTCGTGAGGACGGACGCCTGCTGACGCTGAGACGGAGGTAAGCCCGGAGGCCGAGATCCCCCCTGGTGCGCCCCCTGCTGGTCTGGGAACCACACCGCACTTGGCCCGGGTTGTCCCCTCCGTGGGAGTCCCCTCCCCTGCCTGCGCGACGGAGAGACCCCGCCGAGGGATCCTGTCCGTGTCCCCCCTTCCGCGATACTGAGCGCGGTGCTCTGTGAACTGCACCGGAGCATAGGGACTTGCTCCTCGAGTCCGGGAACACTCCCCGCTGGAAGCCTTCCCAAGTACTGACTGACATTACCCTCGCGTGGCGCTTCACGCCACCGACTCCGCTTCCACGTCCTGAGAGACCGGGACTACGAGTAGCGTGTTACGTTATATGCTCTGCTTGAAAGTACTTACATGCTAAGGATCACGAGTAGCGTGGTATGTTATATGCTCTGCTCGAAAGTATTTGCATGTCAATGGTCGCGAGTAGCGCGTTACGTTATATGCTCTGCTTGAAAGTACTTACATGCTAAGGGTCACGAGTAGCGTGGTATGTTATATGCTCTGCTCGAAAGTATGTATATGCCAACGATCACGAGTAGCGTGTTATGCTATATGCTCTGCTCGAATGTATTTGCATGCTAATGATCGCGAGTAGCGCGTGGTGTCATATGCCCGGCTCGAAAGTATTTACATGCCCAGGGTTACGAGCGGCGCATTGTGTTATATGCTCTGCTCAGAAGTAGTTACAGGCAACTGATTAAGAGTAACGCGTTGTGTTATATGCCCTGCTCAAATGTATTCACAGGTAAATGATTGCGCGTAGCGCTTGGTTTTATATGCTTTGCTTCACAGGATTAGTGGCCATCGATTACGAGGAGCGCTCAGTTCTACAGGCTCCATGTTAATGTACCCGATGTCACCTATTACGAGTATCGTGCTGTGTTAGACGGCCTGTTCAGGGAAAGGCCTCGCTTAGCACGCGCAGCGCTATAATCACCCGCACTTAGCCAACTGCCGTGGGTATCTGAATGAGGTTAGGCACTGCATAAATATCGCCAGGATTGCCGTATTTACTGATGGATGGTATTATGATGCATGTATCGCCTTGTTACTTCCTGAACTGTAACTTACCAGCTATACTTGGATAAACTTGAAGTAATTGCATAATTTCAACGGTGTGGCGTCACTTATTGTGTGTGTCCCTAGTCCATGAGAAGCGTGTGGTGTATGGTTGCTTAACACATAGCCCTCTGGTTGCCCGACCGGCTCGCGCCACGTTACCGCCCTTAGGGCCTGGTGACCCCAGGTTCCTACATTGGTGGCAGCGGTGGGATCCTTGGGACCTGTGACCATACAGCACCCTTCCGTGAGGCGAAGGGCGCCACAATTAAACGCATATCCTACATTTTTTTTTTGTTCCAGAGCTCAGAAACCATTGTTTGCTGAATTATTGGTTCCACTATCCAGGTAGAGAGTGCAAGAAGCCTGGTTAGCTATTGACTGTTGCCTACACCCTAGGAATTTTCTCCTTAGTGTCTAGGTCCCCACCTGCCAGAATGGAATCCCGGCTAGCGGACCTCGAGGGGTACACCGTGAGGCAACTGAGGGAGTTCGCGCAGGAGATGGGGGTGCCTGGGATGCGGAAGGCCAAAGGGCCGGAACTCCGTACCGCCATTAGGGCATGGGTAGAAGCCCACCCAGAAGGGAGAGGGGATGAGGGACAGGAGGCGCCAGATGCACCTCAGGAGGAGAGCGCCCAGGAAGTCCTAGACATCGTAAACATAGAGGAGTCTGAAAATGTGCCCCCAGGGAGACGTTCTGGGGCCAGTAGTAGGACAGGGTCTAGTAGGAGCGCGTCTCCAAAGGAGTATGAGGACAGAAGGGAAGAGAGGCAATTAAGATGGGAACTAGCCAAGTTGGAGCAGGAAAGAGAAAGGGAAAGGGAGAATAAGAAATGGGCAATGGAGGAGAAGAAGCTGGCGCACGAGCTTCAGTTAAAAGAGCTGGAGCTACGCGCCCTCCAATTGAACGCGTCTAACAAAGACAATGGTGGCAGCATACCCAGGGAACCTCAAGAACCAAAATTCTACCTACCCAAAGAATTCATAGCCAATTATACATTAGGGGATGACATCATGAAGTGGTTGGAGGCATACGAGGTAGCCTTAACGGCCCATGGGGTACCCGAGAGTAACTGGGGAGGTGGTCTCTACCGGTATATACCTCCCACTGTTAGGGACACCCTGTTATATTTGGCCAAGGCGGATCAGGTTAAGTACGCCCCCATGAAAGAGGCCTTGTTAAAGAAGTTTGGCCTGAACCCCGAGAAGTATAGGCAGAAGTTTCGTGGCAGCCATAAGCTGTCCACCCAGACATGGGTAGATTTTTTTGATTATGCGAGGAAGGCACTAGATGGTTGGGTGCGTGGCAGCGAGGTGCAGGACTACCAAGGGTTGTACGATCTTTTTTTAAGGGAGCACCTCTTGGAGAAGAGCTTTCCGGAGCTGCGCCAACATCTGGTGGACCGCAAGCTGAAGGATCCTCGAGAGCTTGCGGAGGAGGCAGATATTTGGGTGAGCACCCGGGTGTCTCACAAGGGCCCCGGGGGAGATGGCTCGAAAGGCGGACAGGGTTTCCCCCAGAAGAAAGAGGGGGGTGATAAAAAGGTGGAGTTCTCGAAAGGTCCCCAAAATAAGTTTGGGAAGGGAGTAGGAACCCCACCACCGTCCAATTCCACAAGACCCACTTACCCTGACAGGAGTCAGCAGCCAAGGATTGTGCGGTGCTACGAGTGTGGGGAGATTGGACACTACAGAGGAGATCCCAAGTGTCGCAAGCGACCACCAGCCCCATTGGGCGGGAAAAGTCCTGGGGTGAGTAGTATAGCGCTTGGGGTGGAGCTGCCCTTAGATAGGGAAGGGGAGTGGACAGGCCTGACGCTGGTTTCACTCGGGGATAGAGAAGTGGTCCCCGTAGTGCCCCTGCCCCCGAACACTGCTAAGTATCAGCAGAGGGTGAGAATTAATGGGGAGGAGGTGGAAGCTCTGAGAGACACAGGGGCCAGCATGACCACTGTCGTGCGGCGGCTGGTGTCCCCAGACCAAGTAGTCCCCGAGGAGTTCCATCCGGCCGTATTGGCTGACGGCAGTTTGAGTCACTATCCAGTGGCTCGTGTTCCATTCGAGTGGGGAGGAGTCAAAGGCCTACTGCGAGTTGCTGTGAGCCCTGCCTTGCCTGTGGGGTGTTTGCTAGGGAACGACCTGGAGCACACCAAATGGAAGGACGTCGAGTTTCACGCTCACACTGAGATGCTGGGATTACCAGGGTGGACTTGCGTAAGCACGCGGTCCATGGCTGCCCGGCATGGAACTCACCCGGAGTTGGAGCCTGGAATCATGGCCCAACCCAAACCCAAACGTGGGAAGAAGAAGGTGGTAGAGGACATGCCCCGTGAGTCGGATGGGGAGGCCGCAGAGGTGCCCCCGGAGTCCGCGGAGGTAGATGTCGTTCCTGTGGAGGACTTGCCGACCCTTGCTGACTGGCAAGTGGAAGGAGGGCCTACCCGGGAGGAATTTTGTCAAGCACAAAGGACGTGCCCCACTCTTGAGGGTATGCGGCGGCAGGCCGAAGCTCAAGTGGCCAGTCAGGAACTGGGAGGTTATCATGTGTATTGGGAGGATGGTCTCCTATACAGTGAGTCCAGGGTGCCGGTACATGGGTCTTCAAGGGCCATAGTGGTCCCCCAATGTTACCGGGCCTTCCTGCTGGAGTTAGCGCACGAGATACCCTTAGCTGGACACCTGGGCCAGGACAAAACCTTTGCACGGTTACTCCCCCATTTTTATTGGCCCAGGATGAGGATTGCCTCAGACACCTTTTGCAAGACCTGCAAGTCTTGCCAGGCTAGTGGCAAGACGGGGACTAAGTTGAAGGTCCCGTTGGAACCGCTCCCCGTGGTCGGGACCCCTTTTGAGAGGGTCGGTATCGATATTGTTGGGCCATTGGACCCTCCGACCGCCGCGGGACACCGGTTCATCTTGGTTTTGGTGGACCACGCCACAAGGTACCCAGAGGCTATTCCTCTGAGGACCATCACTGCACCGGTGGTGGCGCGGGCACTGTTGGGAATTTTTACCCGAGTGGGATTCCCGAAGGTCGTGGTGTCGGACAGGGGCACAAATTTCATGTCGGCCTACATGCAGGCCATGTGGAAGGAGTGTGGAGTGACCTACCGGTTCTCCACTCCTTACCACCCCCAGACTAACGGACTTGTAGAGCCCTTCAATAAGACATTGAAGGGGATGATCCGAAGCCTTCCAGAAGGCTTGAGGCGTAAGTGGGACGTCCTCCTCCCCTGCTTGTTATTCTCCTACCGGGAGGTACCGCAGAAGGGAGTCGGGTTCAGCCCGTTTGAATTGCTCCATGGCCATCCCGTTAGGGGTCCCCTCAGTTTAGTGAAAGAGGGGTGGGAGAAGACTTCACAGAAGCTTCCCCGTGACATTGTCAGCTATATGCTGGCGTTCCGCAGCCAGATGGCCAAGCTGTGGAAGGCAGCCACAGAGAACCTGGAGGCTAGCCAGACCGTGATGAAGGAGTGGTATGACCGCAACGCTCGGACGGTCGAGTTAGACGTTGGACAGAAGGTGTGGGTTATGGAACCTGGGGAGCTTTGTGCCCTCCAGGACCGGTGGACTGGCCCGTTCGATATTGTGGAGAGGCGAGGCCAGACCACATACGTTGTGGATGTAAAAAACCCCCGTCAGCCCCTCAGGGTGCTCCACGTCAACCGCCTGAAGCCGCACCATGAGCGATCGGAGCTTGCTCTCCTTATAGTGACGGATGGGAGCGAAGAGGAAGAGAGTGAAGCTCTTCCTGACCTTCTTGCGGCACAAGAGAAGGATGGTTCGGTGGAAGGTGTAGTCCTCTCCCCATCCTTGACCCCAGAGCAGCAGAGGGACTGTCGCCATGTCCTGGGACAGTTTGCCTCGTTGTTCTCCCTCACGCCTGGAATCACTCATTGGTGTACCCATGATGTGGACACAGGGGATAGCCCCCCGGTAAAGAACAAGTCTTACCGGCTCTCTGACCGAGTGAAGGATAGCATCCAGTGTGAGGTGGCAAAGATGCTGGAGCTGGGGGTGATAGAACCTTCCAGCAGCCCGTGGGCTAGTCCAGTGGTGTTGGTGCCGTAAGCGGCCCCACCGGGTACGACGCCAGAACTTCGGTTCTGTGTGGACTACCGGGGGTTGAACTCTGTCACGAAGACAGATGCTCACCCCATCCCGCGTGCAGATGAGCTGGTGGACCGGCTGGGAGCAGCCCGGTACCTCAGCACCATTGACCTGACGTCCGGATATTGGCAGATTGCCATGGCCGACGGAGCACGGAAGAAGACAGCGTTCTCCACCCCAGAGGGCCACTACCAATTCCGAGTGATGCCCTTTGGGCTCAAAAATGCTCCGGCCACATTCCAGCGGTTAGTGAATCAGGTACTATCTGGCCTGGAGTCCTTCTCAGCAGCCTACTTGGATGACATAGCTGTCTTCAGTAGCAGCTGGGAGGACCATCTGCAACACCTCCAGGAGGTATTGCAGGCGCTGCAACGCGCTGGCCTAACCATTAAAGCCAGCAAGTGCCAGATTGGACAGGGATCTGTCGTGTACCTGGGACACCTGGTGGGCGGAGGTAAGGTGCAACCCCTCCAGGCCAAAATTGAAACCATCTTGGCTTGGGAGCCCCCCAAGACCCAAACAGAGGTCCGAGCTTTCCTCGGCCTCACTGGGTATTACCGCCGGTTCATCAAGGGATATGGTACCATCGTGACCCCCTTGACAGAGTTGACCTCAAAGAAACAACCTCGCAAGGTCATATGGACAGCTGCATGCCAAGAAGCCTTTGATACGCTGAAAAATGCGATGTGTACAGCTCCAGTACTAGCAACACCCTATTTCAGCAAGGAATTTATTGTACAGACAGACGCCTCAGAGCACGGCATAGGTGCGGTGCTCTCGCAACTCAACACCGAGGGCCAAGACCAACCTGTGGCCTTCATATCTCGAAGACTCCTCCCTCGGGAACGGCGATGGAGCACCATTGAGAGAGAAGCCTTCGCGGTGGTATGGGCTCTGAAGAAGTTGAGGCCATACCTCTTTGGCTCTCACTTCCTTATCCAGACCGACCACCGCCCCCTTCGCTGGCTCATGCAGATGAGAGGCGAAAACCCCAAGTTGTTGAGGTGGTCCATTTCCCTACAGGGGATGGACTTTCGGGTGGAACATCGGCCCGGAGTTGACCACGCCAATGCTGACGGTCTCTCCAGGTTTTTCCGCCTTAGTGAAGAGAACTCCCTAGAGGTTGGGTAGCTCTCCCCTCTTTCGGCTGGGGGGGACACATGTTGGACCTGTCAGCCCTAGGGTGGTCTCCCCTTCTATTTTTGTATCGTGCCTCATTTTTTCCACCCTCATTTTTATGTTGGACTAGGTCTCCGGGCGCCTTTTCATTGCCAATCAGTATTAAGGTGCAGGTGCTCCCTTCTCCCAAGATGGCTGCCGCAGACCCCTGCTACTGCAGGGTGGTCGTTTTTCATAGTAGCACCCTAGCTGCCAGGAGCTGGCTGGGACCCACAACAATGTTGCGACACCAGCCCGCCTTTTTGTCCCATAGGTAGAGTGGGGAAGCTCCTGGAAGATGCTGGAACCTTCTAGAAGGGAGGTGGGGTTTTACTTTTGCCGCCTTGGCTAGAGGTCACCTGACCTAGGGCTACTTAAGAGTGGGAGGGAAACTTTTGTGGTGAGTTGGCCATTGGGGTGAAGCAGAGCTGGAAGAATCCACCAGGAGTGTAGGCGGTAGGGCCTAGCCAGGGACTTATGCCTCTGAGAGTGACAGGATTTAGGTACTGCCTCTTAAGTGAGTGAGGTGCCCTGTGAATCCCACTGATCTTGCCCAGTAGTAGGAGGACCCAGAGACTCTCTGCCAGCCTGACTAGGAAGGATCTAGTCGCCCTCTCCATTCCTACCCCCAGTAACAGAATCCCTTAAGGGCGCCAGATACATCTGCGCCACAAGACTTCATCTGACAACTGAGACCTGAAACCTAACTGCAAGAACTGAGACTGCATGACAAGAGCGAGCTGTAAGCCTTGAATGCCAGAGCTGAGACTGCGTGTCCAAGCTAACCTATTGAACTAATTACTAAACCGATTGCCAAGCCACCGGGGATCGACCAGGTACTAGCGCTGTGACCCCCGCGCTCCCTGCCCTGGTCTGGGACCCCCGGCAGCGTGCTCCGCTGAGCACTTTACCCCCATCCTTAATTTGAGCCCCCCCCCTGCGACGACGAAGCCAGCGCACTCACCGCCGCGGCCTGGAGGCCTGGAGAGGTGCCCTGCTGTGTCGCGAGGCCCAGGAGAAGCCCGGGGCCCCGCCGCTGCCGTCGCACCCGTGTGAGGAAGAGCGCAAGGTCGGGGCCGAGTTCCCCCATCGTCGTGAGGACGGACGCCTGCTGACGCTGAGACGGAGGTAAGCCCGGAGGCCGAGATCCCCCTGGTGCGCCCCCTGCTGGTCTGGGAACCACACCGCACTTGGCCCGGGTTGTCCCCTCCGTGGGAGTCCCCTCCCCTGCCTGCGCGACAGAGAGACCCCGCCGAGGGATCCTGTCCGTGTCCCCCCTTCCGCGATACTGAGCGCGGTGCTCTGTGAACTGCACCGGAGCATAGGGACTTGCTCCTCGAGTCCGGGAACACTCCCCGCTGGAAGCCTTCCCAAGTACTGACTGACATTACCCTCGCGTGGCACTTCACGCCACCGACTCCGCTTCCACGTCCTGAGAGACCGGGACTACGAGTAGCGTGTTACGTTATATGCTCTGCTTGAAAGTACTTACATGCTAAGGATCACGAGTAGCGTGGTATGTTATATGCTCTGCTCGAAAGTATTTGCATGTCAATGGTCGCGAGTAGCGCGTTACGTTATATGCTCTGCTTGAAAGTACTTACATGCTAAGGGTCACGAGTAGCGTGGTATGTTATATGCTCTGCTCGAAAGTATGTATATGCCAACGATCACGAGTAGCGTGTTATGCTATATGCTCTGCTCGAAAGTATTTGCATGCTAATGATCGCGAGTAGCGCGTGGTGTCATATGCCCGGCTCGAAAGTATTTACATGCCCAGGGTTACGAGCGGCGCATTGTGTTATATGCTCTGCTCAGAAGTAGTTACAGGCAACTGATTAAGAGTAACGCGTTGTGTTATATGCCCTGCTCAAATGTATTCACAGGTAAATGATTGCGCGTAGCGCTTGGTTTTATATGCTTTGCTTCACAGGATTAGGGGCCATCGATTACGAGGAGCGCTCAGTTCTACAGGCTCCATGTTAATGTACCCGATGTCACCTATTACGAGTATCGTGCTGTGTTAGACGGCCTGTTCAGGGAAAGGCCTCGCTTAGCGCGCGCAGCGCTATACTCACCCGCACTTAGCCAACTGCCGTGGGTATCTGAATGAGGTTAGGCACTGCATAAATATCGCCAGGATTGCCGTATTTACTGATGGATGGTATTATGATGCATGTATCGCCTTGTTACTTCCTGAACTGCAACTGACCAGCTATACTTGGATAAACTTGAAGTAATTGCATAATTTCAATGGTGTGGCGTCACTTATTGTGTGTGTCCCTAGACCATGAGAAGCGTGTGGTGTATGGTTGCTTAACACATAGCCCTCTGGTTGCCCGACCGGCTCGCGCCACGTTACCGCCCTTAGGGCCTGGTGACCCCAGGTTCCTACAGGGCCGGAACTGTGCTCCTGGCTGAACCAGACAGAGGCAGGACTGTCCTGGGGCCGGAACTGTGCTTTTGGCTGAACCAGACAGAGGCAGTACTGTGCTGGGGCCGGAACTTTGCTCTTGGCTGGCTGAACCAGAAACAGACAGGTCTGTGCTGGGGCCGAACTGTGCTCCTGGCTGAACCAGACAGGGACAGGACTGTGCTGGGCAGGAACTGTGCTCCTGACTGAACCAGACAGAGGCAGGGCCGTGTTGGGGCCACAAATGTGCTCCTGGCTGAAGCAGACAGAGGCAGAACTGTGCTGGGACTGGAACTGTGCTCCTGGCAGAACCAGACAGAGGCAGGGCACTGCTGGGGCCGGAACTGTGCTCCTGGCTGAAGCAGACAGAGGCAGATCTGTGCTGGGGCCAGAACTGTGCTCCTGGCTGAACCAGACAGAGACAGGGCCGTGCTGGGGCCGGGACTGTGCTCCTGGCTGAACCAGACAGACAGGACTGTGCTGGGGCCGGAACTGTGCTCCTAGCTGAACCAGACAGACAGGACTGTGCTGGGGCAGGAACTGTGCTCCTAGCTGAACCAGACAAAGACAGGACTGTGCTGGGGCTGGAACTGTACTCCTGGCTGAACCAGACAGAGGCAGAAGTATGCTAGGGCTAGAACTGTGCTCCTGGCTGAACCAGACAGAGGGTGAAGTGTGCTGGGGCCAGAACTGTGCTCCTGGCTGAACCAGACAGAGGCAGAAAGGTGATGGGGCCGGAACTGTGCTCCTGGCTAAACCAGACAGAGACAGGGCCGTGCTGGGGCCGGGAATGTGCTCCTAGCTGAACCAGACAGACAGGACTGTGCTGGGGCCGGAACTGTGCTCCTAGCTGAACCAGACAGACAGGACCGTGCTGGGGCAGGAACTGTGCTCCTAGCTGATCCAGACAAAGACAGGACTGTGCTGGGGCTGGAACTGTGCTCCTGGCTGAACCAGACAGAGGCAGAAGTGTGCTGGGGCCAGAACTGTGCTCCTGGCTGAACCAGACAGAGGCAGAAAGGTGATGGGGCCGGAACTGTGCTCCTGGCTGAACCAGACAGAGGCAGGACTGTCCTGGGGCCGGAACTGTGATTTTGGCTGAACCAGACAGAGGCAGGACTGTGCTGGGGCCGGAACTTTGCTCTTGGCTGGCTGAACCAGAAACAGACAGGTCTGTGCTGGGGCTGGAACTGTGCTCCTGGCTGAACCAGACAGGGACAGGACTGTGCTGGGCAGGAACTGTGCTCCTGACTGAACCAGACAGAGGCAGGGTCGTGTTGGGGCCACAACTGTGCTCCTGGCTGAAGCAGACAGAGGCAGAACTGTGCTGGGACCAGAACTGTGCTCCTGGCAGAACCAGACAGAGGCAGGGCACTGCTGGGGCCGGAACTGTGCTCCTGGCTGAAGCAGACAGAGGCAGATCTGTGCTGGGGCCGGAACTGTGCTCCTGGCTGAACCAGACAGAGACAGGGCCGTGCTGGGGTCAGAACTGTGCTCCTGGCTGAAGCAGTCAGAAACAGGACTGGGCTGGGGCCAAAACTGTGCTCCTGGCTGAACCAGACTGAGACAGAACCGTGCTGCGGCTGGAACTGTGCCTCTGGCTGAACCAGACAGAGGCAGAAGTGTGATAGGGCAAGAACTGTGCTCCTGGCTGAACCAGACAGAGGCAGGACTGTGCTGGGGCCAGAACTGTGCTCCTGGCTGAACCAGACAGAGGCAGGACTGTGCTGGGGCCGGAACTGTGCTCCTGGCTGGCTGAACCTGACAGAGACAGGGCCGCGCTGGAGCGGGAACTGTGCTCCTGGCTGAACCATACAGAGGCAGAACCGTGCTGGGGCCGGAACTGTGCTCCTGGCTGAACCAGACAGAGACAGGTCTGTGCTGCGGCCGGAACTCTGCTCCTGGCTGAACCAGACAGAGGCAGAACTGCGCTGTGGCCAGAACTTGGCTCCTGGATGAACCAGAAAGAGGCAGAAGTGTGCTGGGGCCAGAACTGTGCTCCTGGCTGAACCAGACAGAGGCAGAACGGTGATGGGGCCGGAACTGTGCTCCTGGCTGGACCAGACAGAGGCAGGACTGTCCTGGGGCCGGAACTGTGCTTTTAGCTGAACCAGACAGAGGCAGGACTGTGCTGGGGCCGAAACTTTGCTCTTGGCTGGCTGAACCAGAAACAGACAGGTCTGTGCTGGGGCCGAACTGTGCTCCTCGCTGAACCAGTCAGAGACAGGACTGTGCTGGGGCTGGAACTGTGCTCCTGGCTGAACCAGACAGAGGCAGGACTGTGTTGGGGCCAGAACTGTGCTCCTGGCTGAACCAGACAGAGGCAGGACTGTGCTGGAGCCGAAATTGTCCTCCATTCTGAACCAGACAGAGACAGAACGGTTCTGGGGCAGGAGCTGTGCTCCTGGCTGAACCAGACAGAGGCAGAACCGTGCTGGGGCCGCAACTCTCCTCCTGGCTGAACCAGACAAAGTCAGGATTGTGCTGGGGCCAGAACTGTGTTCCTAGCTGAACCAGACAAACAGAAATGTGCTGGGGCCGGAACTGAGCTCCTGGCTGAACCAGACAGAGACAGGGCCACGCTGGAGCGGGAACTGTGCTCCTGGCCGAACCATACAGAGGCAGAACTGTGCTGGGGCCGGAACTGTGCTACTGGCTGAACCAGACAGAGACAGGTCTGTGCTGGGACTCAAACTGTGCTCCTGCCTGAACCAGACAGAGGCAGAACTGTGCTGGGGCCAGATCTGTGCTCCTAGCTAAACCAGACAGACAGGACTGTGCTGGGGCCGGAACTGTGCTCCTGGCTGAACCAGACATGGGCAGGGCTGTGCTGGTGCCAGAACTGTGCTCCTGGCTGAAGCAGACAGAGGCAGAACGGTGCTGGGGCCGGAACTGTGCTCCTGACTGAACCACACAGAGGCAGGGCGTGCTGGGGCCGGAACTGTGCTCCTGGCTAAAGCAGACAGAGGCAGAACTGTGCTGGGGCCAGAACTGTGCTCCTGACGGAACCAGACAGAGACAGGACTGTGCTGGGGCTGGAACGGTGCTTTTGGCTGAACCAGACAGAGGCAGGACTGTGCTGGGGCCAGAACTGTGCTGCTGGCTGAACCAGACAGAGGCAGGACTGTGCTGGGGCCGGAACTGTGCTCCTGGCTGAACCAGACAAATATAGGACGGTCCAGGGGCCGGAACTGTGCTGCTGGCTGAAGCAGACAGAGGCAGAACAGTGCTGGGGCCAGAACTGTCCTCCTGGCTGAACCAGACAAAGACAGGACTGTGCTAGGGCGGGAACTGTGCTCCTAGCTGAACCACACAGAGACAGGACTGTGCTGGGGACGGAACTGTGCTCCTGGCTGAACCAGACAGAGGCAGGGCCGTGTTGGGGCCACAACTGTGCTCCTGGCTGAAGCAGACAGAGGCAAAACTGTGCTGGGACCAGAACTGTGCTCCTGGCAGAACCAGACAGAGGCAGGGCACTGCTGGGGCCGGAACTGTGATCCTGGCTGAAGCAGACAGAGGCAGATCTGTGCTGGGGCCAGAACTGTGCTCCTGGCTGAACCAGACCGAGACAGGGCCGTGCTGGGGTCAGAACTGTGCTCCTGGCTGAAGCAGTCAGAAACAGGACTGGGCTGGGGCCAAAACTGTGCTCCTGGCTGAACCAGACAGAGACAGAACCGTGCTGCGGCTGGAACTGTGCCCCTGGCTGAACCAGACAGAGGCAGAAGTGTGATAGGGCAAGAACTGTGCTCCTGGCTGAACCAGACAGAGGCAGGACTGTGCTGGGGCCGGAACTGTGCTCCTGGCTGGCTGAACCAGACAGAGACAGGGCCGCGCTGGAGCTGGAACTGTGCTCCTGGCTGAACCATACAGAGGCAGAACTGTGCTGGGGCCGGAACTGTGCTCCTGGCTGAACCAGACAGAGACAGGTCTGTGCTGCGGCTGGAACTCTGCTCCTGGCTGAACCAGACAGAGGCAGAACTGCGCTGTGGCCGGAACTGGGCTCCTGGATGAACCAGAAAGAGGCAGAAGTGTGCTGGGGCCAGAACTGTGCTCCTGGCTGAACCAGACAGAGGCAGAACGGAGATGGGGCCGAAACTGTGCTCCTGGCTGAACCAGACAGAGGCAGGACTGTCCTGGGGCCGGAACTGTGCTTTTGGCTGAACCAGACAGAGGCAGGACTTTGCTGGGGCCGGAACTTTGCTCTTGGCTGGCTGAACCAGAAAAAGACAGGTCTGTGCTGGGGCCGAACTGTGCTCCTCACTGAACCAGTCAGAGACAGGACTGTGCTGGGGCTGGAACTGTGCTCCTGGCTGAACCAGACAGAGGCAGGACTGTGTTGGGGCCAGAACTGTGCTCCTGGCTGAACCAGACAGAGGCAGGACTGTGCTGGAGCCGGAATTGTCCTCCATTCTGAACCAGACAGAGACAGAACGGTTCTGGGGCCGGAGCTGTGCTCCTGGCTGAACCAGACAGAGGCAGAACTGTGCTGGGGCCGCAACTCTCCTCCTGGCTAAACCAGACAAAGTCAGGATTGTGCTGGGGCCGTAACTGTGTTCCTACCTGAACCAGACAAACAGAACTGTGCTGGGGCCGGAACTGAGCTCCTGGCTGAAACCGACAGAGACAGGGCCACGCTGGAGCGGGAACTGTGCTCCTGGCCGAACCATACAGAGGTAGAACTGTGCTGGGACCGGAACTGTGCTACTGGCTGAACCAGACAGAGACAGGTCTGTGCTGGGACTCGAACTGTGCTCCTGCCTGAACCACACAGAGGCAGAACTGTGCTGGGGCCAGATCTGTGCTCCTAGCTAAACCAGACAGACAGGACTGTGCTGGGGCCGGAACTGTGCTCCTGGCTGAACCAGACAGACAGGACTGTGCTGGGGCCGGAACTCTGCTCCTGGCTGAAGCAGACAGAGGCAGAACTGTGCTGGGGCCGGAACTGTGCTCCTGACTGAACCACACAGAGGCAGGGCATGCTGGGGCCGGAACTGTGCTCCTGGCTAAAGCAGACAGAGGCAGAACTGTGCTGGGGCCAGAACTGTGCTCCTGACTGAACCAGACAGAGACAGGACTGTGCTGGGGCTGGAACGGTGCTTTTGGCTGAACCAGACAGAGGCAGGACTGTGCTGGGGCCAGAACTGTGCTGCTGGCTGAACCAGACAGAGGCAGGACTGTGCTGGGGCCGGAACTGTGCTCCTGGCTGAACCAGACAAATATAGGACTGTCCAGGGGCCGGAACTGTGCTGCTGGCTGAAGCAGACAGAGGCAGAACAGTGCTGGGGCCAGAACTGTCCTCCTGGCTGAACCAGACAAAGACAGGACTGTGCTAGGGTGGGAACTGTGCTCCTAGCTGAACCACACAGAGACAGGACTGTGCTGGGGACGGAACTGTGCTCCTGGCTGAACCAGACAGAGGCAGGGCCGTGTTGGGGCCACAACTGTGCTCCTGGCTGAAGCAGACAGAGGCAAAACTGTGCTGGGACCGGAACTGTGCTCCTGGCTGAACCAGACAGAGGGAGGGCCGTGATGGGGCCGGAACTGTGCTCCTGGCTGAAGCAGACAGAGGCAGAAGTGTGCTGGGGCCGAAACTGTGCTCCTGGATGAACCAGACAGAGGCAGAAGTGTCCTGGGGCCTGAACTGTGCTCCAGGCTGAACCAGACAGAGACAGAACGGTGCTGGGGCCGGAACTGTGGTCCTGGCTGAACCAGACAGTGGCAGAAGAGTTCTGGGGCCGGAACTGTGCTCCTGGCTGAAGCAGACAGAGGCAGAAGTGTGCTGGGGCCGTAACTGTGCTCCTGGATGAACCAGACAGAGGCAGAAGTGTGCTGGGGCCGAAACTGTGCTCCAGGCTGAACCAGACAAAGGCAGGACGGTGCTGGGGCCGGAACTGTGCTCCTAGCTGAACCAGACAGACAGGACTGTGCTGGGGCCGCGACTGTGCTCTTGGCTGAACCAGACAGAGGCAGGGCCGTGCTGGTGATGGAACTGTGCTCCTGGCTGAACCAGACAGAGGCAGGGTCATGCTGGGTCCGGAACTGTGCTCCTGGCTAAAGCAGACAGAGGCAGAACTGTGCTGGGGCCGGATATGTGCTCCTGGCTGAACCAGACAGAGACAGGGCAATGCTAGGGACGGAACTGTGCTCCTGGCTGAATCAAACACAGACAGGACTGGGCTGGGGCCGGAACTGTGCTCCTGGCTGAACCAGACGGAGACAGGACCGTTCTGGGGCCGGAACTGTAATCCTGGCTGAACCACACAGAGGCAGAAGTGTGCTGGGGCCAGAACTGTGGTCCTGGCTGAACCAGACAGAGGCAGAAGTGTCCTGGGGCCGGAACTGTGCTCCAGGCTGAACCAGACAGAGACAGAACGGTGCTGGAGCCGGAACTGTGCTCCTGGCTGAACCAGATAGAGACAGGACTGTGCTGTGGCCAGAACTGTGCTTTTGGCTGAACCAGACAGAGGCAGGACTTTGCTGGGGCCAGAACTGTGCTCCTGGCTGAACCAGACAGAGGCAGGACTGTGCTGGGGCCGGAAATGTGCTCCTGGCTGAATCAGACAGAGGCAGAACTGTGCTGGGGCCGGAACTGTGCTCCTTGCTGAACCAGACAGAGACAGGTCTGTGCTGGGGATGGAATTTTCCTCCTGGCTGAACCAGACAAAGACACAACTGTGCTGGGGCCGGAACTATGCTGCTGGCTGAAGCAGACAAAGGCAGAAGTGTGATGGGGCCGGAACTGTGCTCCAGTCTGAACCAGACAGAGCCAGAACGGTGCTGGGGCTGGAGCTGTGCTCCTGGCTGAACCAAACAAAGCCAGGACTGTCCTGGGACCGGAAATGTGCTCCTGGCTGAACCAGACAGAGACAGGGCCGCGCTGGAGCAGGAACTGTGCTCCTCGCTGAACCATACTGAGGCAGAACTGTGCTGGGGCCGGAACTGTGCTCCTGGCTGAACCAGACAGAGACAGGACTGTGCTGGGGCCGGAACTTTGCTCCTGGCTGGCTGAACCAGACAGAAATAGGTCTGTGCTGGGGCCGGAACTTTGCTCCTGGCTGAACCAGACAGAGACAGGACTGTGCTGGGGCTGGAACTGTGCTCCTGGCTGAACCAGACAGAGGCAGGACTGTGCTGGGGCCGGAACTGTGATCCTGGCTGAACCAGACAGAGGCAGGACTGTGCTGGGGCCGGAATTCTCCTCCTAGCTGAACCAGACAAAGACAGAACTGTGCTGGGGCCGGAACTGTGCTCCTGGCTGAAGAAGACAGAGGCAGAAGTGTGATGTGGATGGAACTGTGCTCCAGTCTGAACCAGACAGAGACAGAACGGTGCTGGTGCCGGAGCTGTGCTCCTGGCTAAACCAGACGGAAGCAGAACTGTGCTGGGGCCAGAACTGTCATACTGGCTGAACCAAACAAAGTCAGGACTGTCCTGGGGCCGGAACTGTGCTCCTGGCTGAACCAGACAGAGACAGGGCCGCGCTGGGGCTGGAACTGTGCTCCTGGCTGAACCATACAGAGGCAGAACTGTGCTGGGGCCGGAACTGTGCTCCTGGCTGAACCAGACAGAGACAGGTTTGTGCTGGGGACGGAATTTTCCTCCTGGCTGAACCAGACAAAGACACAACTGTGCTGGGGCTGGAACTGTGCTCCTGGCTGAACAAGACAAAGGCAGAAGTGTGCTGGGGCCGGAACTGTGCTCCTGGCTGAACCAGACAGAGACAGGACTGTGCTGGGGCCGGAACTTTGCTCCTGGCTAGCTGAACCAGACAGAAATAGGTCTGTGCTGGGGCCGGAACTTTGCTCCTGGCTGAACCAGACAGAGACAGGACTGTGCTGGGGCTGGAACTGTGCTCCTGGTTGAACCAGACAGAGGCAGGACTGTGCTGGGGCCGGAACTGTGATCCTGGCTGAACCAGACAGAGGCAGGACTGTGCTGGGGCCGGAACTGTGCTCCTGGCTGAAGAAGACAGAGGCAGAAGTGTGATGGGGACGGAACTGTGCTCCAGTCTGAACCAGACAGAGACAGAACGGTGCTGGTGCCGGAGCTGTGCTCCTGGCTGAACCAGAAGGAAGCAGAACTGTGCTGGGGCCAGAACTGTCATACTGGCTGAACCAAACAAAGTCAGGACAGTCATGGGGCCGGAACTGTGCTCCTGGCTGAACCAGACAGAGACAGGGCCGCGCTGGAGCTGGAACTGTGCTCCTGGCTAAACCATACAGAGGCAGAACTGTGCTGGGGCCGGAACTGCGCTCCTGGCTGAACCAGACAGAGACAGGTCTGTGCTGGGGATGGAATTTTTCTCCTGGCTGAACCAGACAAAGACACAACTGTGCGGGGGCCGGAACTATGCTCCTGGCTGTAGCAGACAAAGGCAGAAGTGTGATGGGGCCGGAACTGTGCTCCAGTCTGAACCAGACAGAGACAGAACGGTGATGGGGCTGGAGCTGTGCTCCTAGCTGAACCAAACAAAGCCAGGACTGTCCTGGGGCTTGAACTGTGCTCCTGGCTGAACCAGACCGAGACAGGGCCGCGCTGGAGCGGGAACTGTGCTCCTGGCTGAACCATACTGAGGCAGAACTGTGCTGGGGCCGGAACTGTGCTCCTGGCGGAACCATACAGAGACAGGTCTGTGCTGGGGCCGGAACTGTGCTCCTGGCTGAACCAGACAGAGGCAGAACTGTGCTGGGGCCGGAACTGTGCTCCTGGCTGAACCAGACAGAGACAGGTCTGTGCTGCGGCCAGAACTCTGCTCCTGGCTGAACCAGACAGAGGCAGAACTGCGCTGTGGCCGGAACTGGGCTCCTGGATGAACCAGAAAGAGGCAGAAGTGTGCTGGGGCCAGAACTGTGCTCCTGGCTGAACCAGACAGAGGCAGAACGGAGATGGGGCCGGAACTGTGCTCCTGGCTGAACCAGACAGAGGCAGGACTGTCCTGGGGCCAGAACTGTGCTTTTGGCTGAACCAGACAGAGGCAGGACTTTGCGGGGGCCGGAACTTTGCTCTTGGCTGGCTGAACCAGAAACAGACAGGTCTGTGCTGGGGCCGAACTGTGCTCCTCGCTGAACGAGTCAGAGAAAGGACTGTGCTGGGGCTGGAACTGTGCTCCTGGCTGAACCAGACAGAGGCAGGACTGTGTTGGGGCCAGAACTGTGCTCCTGGCTGAACCAGAGAGAGGCAGGACTGTGCTGGAGCCGGAATTGTCCTCCATTCTGAACCAGACAGAGACAGAACGGTTCTGGGGCCGGAGCTGTGCTCCTGGCTGAACCAGAAAGAGGCAGAACTGTGCTGGGGCTGCAACTCTCCTCCTGGCTGAACCAGACAAAGTCAGGATTGTGCTGGGGCCGTAACTGTGTTCCTACCTGAACCAGACAAACAGAACTGTGCTGGGGCCGGAACTGAGCTCCTGGCTGAACCAGACAGAGACAGGGCCACGCTGGAGCGGGAACTGTGCTCCTGGCCGAACCATACAGAGGTAGAACTGTGCTGGGGCCGGAACTGTGCTACTGGCTGAACCAGACAGAGACAGGTCTGTGCTAGGACTCGAACTGTGCTCCTGCCTGAACCAGACAGAGGCAGAACTGTGCTGGGGCCAGATCTGTGCTCCTAGCTAAACCAGACAGACAGGACTGTGCTGGGGCCGGAACTGTGCTCCTGGCTGAACCAGACATGGGCAGGGCTGTGCTGGTGCCAGAACTGTGCTCCTGGCTGAAGCAGACAGAGGCAGAACTGTGCTGGGGCCGGAACTGTGCTCCTGACTGAACCACACAGAGGCAGGGCGTGCTGGGGCCGGAACTGTGCTCCTGGCTAAAGCAGACAGAGGCAGAACTGTGCTGGGGCCAGAACTGTGCTCCTGACGGAACCAGACAGACAGAGGACTGTGCTGGGGCTGGAACGGTGCTTTTGGCTGAACCAGACAGAGGCAGGACTGTGCTGGGGCCAGAACTGTGCTGCTGGCTGAACCAGACAGAGGCAGGACTGTGCTGGGGCCGGAACTGTGCTCCTGGCTGAACCAGACAAATATAGGACTGTCCAGGGGCCGGAACTGTGCTGCTGGCTGAAGCAGACAGAGGCAGAACAGTGCTGGGGCCAGAACTGTCCTCCTGGCTGAACCAGACAAAGACAGGACTGTGCTAGGGTGGGAACTGTGCTCCTAGCTGAACCACACAGAGACAGGACTGTGCTGGGGACGGAACTGTGCTCCTGGCTGAACCAGACAGAGGCAGGGCCGTGTTGGGGCCACAACTGTGCTCCTGGCTGAAGCAGACAGAGGCAAAACTGTGCTGGGACCAGAACTGTGCTCCTGGCTGAACCAGACAGAGGCAGGGCCGTGATGGGGCCGGAACTGTGCTCCTGGCTGAAGCAGACAGAGGCAGAAGTGTGCTGGGGCCGAAACTGTGCTCCTGGATGAGCCAGACAGAGGCAGAAGTGTGCTGGGGCCTGAACTGTGCTCCAGGCTGAACCAGACAAAGGCAGAACGGTGCTGGGGCCGGAACTGTGCTCCTAGCTGAAACAAGCAGGCAGGACTGTGCTGGGGCCGCAACTGTGCTCTTGGCTGAACCAGACAGAGGCAGGGCCGTGCTGGTGCTGGAACTGTGCTCCTGGCGGAACCAGACAGAGGCAGGGTCA
Organism: Triturus cristatus; assembly: GCF_964204655.1. Classification (NCBI taxonomy): domain Eukaryota; kingdom Metazoa; phylum Chordata; class Amphibia; order Caudata; family Salamandridae; genus Triturus; species Triturus cristatus. Next base: position 1,560,938 of record NW_028188469.1, read on the forward strand.
TGCTGGGTCCGGAACTGTGCTCCTGGCTAAAGCAGACAGAGGCAGAACTGTGCTGGGGGCGGAAATGGGCTCCTGGCTGAACCAGACAGAGACAGGGCCATGCTAGGGACGAAACTGTGCTCCTGGCTGAACCAGACAAATATAGTACTGTCCAGGGGCCGGAACTGTGCTGCTGGCTGAAGCAGACAGAGGCAGAACAGTGCTGGGGCCAGAACTGTGCTCCTGGCTGAACCAGACAGATACAGGACCGTTCTGGGGCTGGAACTGTAATCCTGGCTGAACCACACAGAGGCAGAAGTGTGCTGGGGCCAGAACTGTGGTCCTGCCTGAACCAGACAGAGGCAGAAGTGTCCTGGGGCCTGAACTATGCTCCAGGCTGAACCAGACAGAGACAGAACGGTGCTGGGGCCGGAACTGTGGTCCTGGCTGAACCAGACAGAGGCAGAAGAGTTCTGGGGCCGGAACTGTGCTCCTGGATGAACCAGACAGAGGCAGAACGGTGCTGGGGCCGGAACTGTGCTCCTAGCTGAACCAGACAGACAGGACTGTGCTGGGGCCGCGACTGTGCTCTTGGCTGAACCAGACAGAGGCAGGGCCGTGCTGGTGATGGAACTGTGCTCCTGGCTGAACCAGACAGAGGCAGGGTCATGCTGGGTCCGGAACTGTGCTCCTGGCTAAAGCAGACAGAGGCAGAACTGTGCTGGGGCCGGATATGTGCTCCTGGCTGAACCAGACAGAGACAGGGCCATGCTAGGGACGGAACTGTGCTCCTGGCTGAATCAAACACAGACAGGACTGGGCTGGGGCCGGAACTGTGCTCCTGGCTGAACCAGACAGAGACAGGACCGTTCTGGGGCCGGAACTGTAATCCTGGCTGAACCACACAGAGGCAGAAGTGTGCTGGGGCCAGAACTGTGGTCCTGGCTGAACCAGACAGAGGCAGAAGTGTCCTGGGGCCGGAACTGTGCTCCAGGCTGAACCAGACAGGGACAGAACGGTGCTGGGGCCGGAACTGTGCTCCTGGCTGAACCAGATAGAGACAGGACTGTGCTGTGGCCAGAACTGTGCTTTTGGCTGAACCACCAGACAGAGGCAGGACTTTGCTGGGGCCGGAACTGTGCTCCTGGCTGAACTAGACAGAGGCAGGACTGTGCTGGGGCCGGAAATGTGCTCCTGGCTGAATCAGACAGAGGCAGAACTGTGCTGGGGCCGGAACTGTGCTCCTGGCTGAACCAGACAGAGACAGGTCTGTGCTGGGGACGGAATTTTCCTCATGGCTGAACCAGACAAAGACACAACTGTGCTGGGGCCGGAACTATGCTCCTGGCTGAAGCAGACAAAGGCAGAAGTGTGATGGGGCCGGAACTGTGCTCTTGGCTGGCTGAACCAGACAGAGCCAGAACGGTGCTGGGGCTGGAGCTGTGCTCCTGGCTGAACCAAACAAAGCCAGGACTGTCCTGGGACCGGAAATGTGCTCCTGGCTGAACCAGACTGAGACAGGGCCACGCTGGAGCGGGAACTGTGCTCCTCGCTGAACCATACTGAGGCAGAACTGTGCTGGGGCCGGAACTGTGCTCCTGGCTGAACCAGACAGAGACAGGACTGTGCTGGGGCCGGAACTTTGCTCCTGGCTGGCTGAACCAGACAGAAATAGGTCTGTGCTGGGGCCGGAACTTTGCTCCTGGCTGAACCAGACAGAGACAGGACTGTGCTGGGGCTGGAACTGTGCTCCTGGCTGAACCAGACAGAGGCAGGACTGTGCTGGGGCCGGAACTGTGATCCTGGCTGAACCAGACAGAGGCAGGACTGTGCTGGGGCCGGAATTCTCCTCCTAGCTGAACCAGACAAAGAGAGAACTGTGCTGGGGCCGGAACTGTGCTCCTGGCTGAAGAAGACAGAGGCAGAAGTGTGATGTGGACGGAACTGTGCTCCAGTCTGAACCAGACAGAGACAGAACGGTGCTGGTGCCGGAGCTGTGCTCCTGGCTAAACCAGACGGAAGCAGAACTGTGCTGGGGCCAGAACTGTCATACTGGCTGAACCAAACAAAGTCAGGACTGTCCTTGGGCCAGAACTGTGCTCCTGGCTGAACCAGACAGAGACAGGGCCACGCTGGGGCTGGAACTCTGCTCCTGGCTGAACCATACAGAGGCAGAACTGTGCTGGGGCCGGAACTGTGCTCCTGGCTGAACCAGACAGAGACAGGTTTGTGCTGGGGACGGAATTTTCCTCCTGGCTGAACCAGACAAAGACACAACTGTGCTGGGGCGGGAACTGTGCTCCTGGCTGAACCAGACAAAGGCAGAAGTGTGCTGGGGCCGGAACTGTGCTCCTGGCTGAACCAGACAGAGACAGGACTGTGCTGGGGCCGGAACTTTGCTCCTGGCTGGCTGAACCAGACAGAGATAGGTCTGTGCTGGGGCCGGAACTTTGCTCCTGGCTGAACCAGACAGAGACAGGACTGTGCTGGGGCTGGAACTGTGCTCCTGGTTCAACCAGACAGAGGCAGGACTGTGCTGGGGCCGGAACTGTGATCCTGGCTGAACCAGACAGAGGCAGGACTGTGCTGGGGCCGTAACTGTGCTCCTGGCTGAAGAAGACAGAGGCAGAAGTGTGATGGGGATGGAACTGTGCTCCAGTCTGAACCAGACAGAGACAGAACGGTGCTGGTGCCGGAGCTGTGCTCCTGGCTGAACCAGACAGAGACAGGGCCGCGCTGGAGCTGGAACTGTGCTCCTGGCTAAACCATACAGAGGCAGAACTGTGCTGGGGCCGGAACTGTGCTCCTGGCTGAACCAGACAGAGACAGGTCTGTGCTGGGGATGGAATTTTTCTCCTGGCTGAACCAGACAAAGACACAACTGTGCGAGGGCCGGAACTATGCTCCTGGCTGTAGCAGACAAAGGCAGAAGTGTGATGGGGCCGGAACTGTGCTCCAGTCTGAACCAGACAGAGACAGAACGGTGCTGGGGCTGGAGGTGTGCTCCTGGCTGAACCAAACAAAGCCAGGACTGTCCTGGGGCCGGAACTGTGCTCTTGGCTGAACCAGACAGAGACAGGGCCGCGCTGGAGCGGGAACTGTGCTCCTGGCTGAACCATACTGAGGCAGAACTGTGCTGGGGCTGGAACTGTGCTCCTGGCTGAACCATACAGAGACAGGTCTGTGCTGGGGCCGGAACTGTGCTCCTGGCTGAACCAGACAGAGGCAGAACTGTGCTGGGGCCGGAACTGGACTCCTGGATGAAGCAGACAGAGACAGGACTGTGCTGGGGCCGGAACTGTCCTTCTTTCTGAACCAGACAAAGACAGAACTGTGCTGGTGCCGGAACTGTCCTCCTGGCTGAACCAGACAGAGGCAGGGCCATGCTGGTGCCAGAATTGTGCTCCTGGCTGAACCAGACAGAGGCAGTACTGTGCTGGGGCCGGAACTCTCCTCCTGGCTGAACCAGACAAGGACAGAACTGTGCTGGGGATTGAACTGTGCTCCTGGCTGAAGCAGACAGAGGCAGAAGTGTGATGGGGCCGGAACTGTGCTGCAGTCTGAAGCAGACAGAGACAGAATGGTGCTGGGGCTGGAACTCTGCTCCTAGCTGAACCAGTCAAGGACAGGACTGTGCTGGGGCCGGAACTGTGTTCTTAGCTGAACCAGACAAACAGAACTGTGCTGAGGCCGGAACTGTGCTCCTGGCTGAACCAGACAGAGACAGAACTGTCCTGGGGCCAGAACTGTGCTCCTGGCTGAACCAGACAGAGATAGGGCCGTGCTGGAGCGGGAATTGTGCTCCTGGCTGAGCCATACAGAGGCAGAACAGTGCTGGGGCCGGAACTGTGCTCCTGGCTGAACCAGACAGAGGCAGGTCTGTGCTGGGGCCGGACCTGTGCTCCTGGCTGAACCAGACAGAGGCAGGGTCATGCTGGGTCCAGAACTGTGCTCCTGGCTGAACCAGATAGAGACAGGACTGTGCTGGGGCCAGAACTGTGCTTTTGGCTGAACCAGACAGAGGCAGGACTTTGCTGGGGCCGGAACTGTGCTCCTGGCTGAACCAGACAAAGGCAGGACTGTGCTGGGGCCGGAACTGTGCTCCTGGCTGAACCAGACAGAGGCAGAAGTATGCTAGGGCCAGAACTGTGCTCCTGGCTAAACCAGACAGAGGCAGGGCGTGCTGGGGCTGGAACTGTGCTCCTGGCTAAAGCAGACAGAGGCAGGACTGTGCTGGGGCCAGATCTGTGCTCCTGGCTGGCTGAACCAGACAGAGATAGGTCTGTGCTGGGGCCGGAACTGTGCTCCTGGCTGAACCAGACAGAGACAGGACTGTGCTGGTGCTGGAACTGTGCTCCTGGCTGAACCAGACAGAGGCAGGACTGTGCTGGGGCTGGAACTGTGATCCTGGCTGAACCAGACAGAGGCAGGACTGTGCTGGGGCTGGAAATCTCCTCCTGGCTGAACCAGACAAAGACAGAACTGTGCTAGGGCCGGAACTGTGCTCCTGGCTGAAGCAGACAGAGGCAGAAGTGTGATGGGGCCGGAACTGTGCTCCAGTCTGAACCAGACAGAGACAGAATGTGGCTGGGGCCGGAGCTGTGCTCCTGGCTGAACCAGACAGAGGCAGAACTGTGCTGGGGCCAGAACTGTCATTCTGGCTGAACCAAACAAAGTCAGGACTTTCCTGGGGCCGGAACTGTGCTCCTGGCTGAACCATACAGAGGCAGAACTGTGCTGGGGCCGGAACTGTGCTCCTGGCTGAACCTGACAGAGACAGGTCTGTGCTGGGGCCGGAATTTTCCTCCTGGCTGAACCAGACAAAGACAGAAATGTGCTGGGGCCGGAACTGTGCTCCTGGCTGAAGCAGACAAAGGCAGAAGTGTGATCGGGCCGGAAATGTGCTCCAGTCTGAACCAGACAGAGACAGAACGGTGCTGGGGCTGGAGCTGTGCTCCTGGCTGAAGCAGACAGAAGCAGAACTGTGCTGGGACCGGAACTGTGCTCCTGGCTGAACCAGACAGAGGCCGGACTGTTCTGGGGCCAGAACTGTGCTCCTGGCTGAAGCAGACAGAGGCAGAACTGTGCTGGGGCCGGAATTGTCCTCCTGGCTGAACCAGACAAAGACAGGACTGTGCTGGGGCCGGAACTGTGCTCCTAGCTGAACCAGACAGTCAGGACTGTGCTGGGGCCGGAACTGTGCTCTTGGCTGAACCAGACAGAGGAAGGGCCGTGCTGGTGCTGGAACTGTGCTCCTGGCTGAAGCAGACAGAGGCAGAACGGTGCTGGGGCCGGAACTGTGCTCCTGGCTGAACCAGACAGAGGCAGGGTCATGCTGGGTCCGGAACTGTGGTCCTGGCTGAAGCAGACAGAGGCAGAACTGTGCTGGGGCCGGAAATGTGCTCCTGGCTGAACCAGACAGAGACAGGGCCATGCTAGGGACGGAACTGTGCTCCTGGCTGAATCAAACACAGACAGGACTGGGCTGGGGCCGGAACTGTGCTCCTGGCTGAACCAGACAGAGACAGGACCGTTCTGGGGCCGGAACTGTAATCCTGGCTGAACCACACAGAGGCAGAAGTGTGCTGGGGCCAGAACTGTGGTCCTGGCTGAACCAGACAGAGGCAGAAGTGTCCTGGGGCCGGAACTGTGCTCCAGGCTGAACCAGACAGAGATAGAACGGTGCTGGGGCCGGGACTGTGCTCCTGGCTGAACCAGATAGAGACAGGACTGTGCTGGGGCCAGAACTGTGCTTTTGGCTGAACCAGACAGAGGCAGGACTTTGCTGGGGCCGGAACTGTGCTCCTGGCTCAACCAGACAGAGGCAGGACTGTGCTGGGGCCGGAACTGTGCTCCTGGCTGAACCAGACAGAGGCAGGACTGTGCTGGGGCCGGAACTGTGCTCCTGGCTGAACCAAAGACAGGACTGTCCCGGGGCTGGAACTGTGCTCCTGGCTGAAGCAGACAGAGGCAGAACTGTGCTGGGGCTGGAACTGTCCTCCTGGCTGAACCAGACAAAGATAGGGCTGTGCTACGGCCGGAACTGTGCTCCTAGCTGAACCAGACAGAGACAGGACTGTCCTGGGCAGGAACTATGCTCCTGACTGAACCAGACAGAGGCAGGGCACTGCTGGTTCCGGAACTGTGCTCCTGGCTGAAGCAGACAGAGGCAGAACTGTGCTGGGGCCGGAACTGTGCTCCTGGCTGAACCAGACAGAGACAGAACGGTGCTGGGGCTGGAGCTGTGCTCCTGGCTGAAGCAGACAGAAGTAGAACTGTGCTGGGACCGGAACTGTGCTCCTGGCTGAACCAGACAGAGGCCGGACTGTTCTGGGGCCGGAACTGTGCTCCTGGCTGAAGCAGACAGAGGCAGAACTGTGCTGGGGCCGGAATTGTCCTCCTGGCTGAACCAGACAAAGACAGGACTGTGCTGGGGCCGGAACTGTGCTCCTAGCTGAACCAGACAGACAGGACTGTGCTGGGGCCGCAACTGTGCTCTTGGCTGAACCAGACAGAGGCAGGGCCGTTCTGGTGCTGGAACTGTGCTCCTGGCTGAAGCAGACAGAGGCAGAACGGTGCTGGGTCCGGAACTGTGCTCCTGGCTGAACCAGACAGAGGCAGGGTCATGCTGGGTCCGGAACTGTGCTCCTGGCTGAAGCAGACAGAGGCAGAACTGTGCTGGGGCCGGAAATGTGCTCCTGGCTGAACCAGACAGAGACAGGGCCATGCTAGGGACGGAACTGTGCTCCTGGCTTAATCAAACACAGACAGGACTGGGCTGGGGCCGGAACTGTGCTCCTGGCTGAACCAGACAGAGACAGGACCGTTCTGGGGCCAGAACTGTAATCCTGGCTGAACCAGACAGAGGCAGAAGTGTCCTGGGGCCAGAACTGTGGTCCTGGCTGAACCAGACAGAGGCAGAAGTGTCCTGGGGCCGGAACTGTGCTCCAGGCTGAACCAGACAGAGATAGAACGGTGCTGGGGCCGGGACTGTGCTCCTGGCTGAACCAGATAGAGACAGGACTGTGCTGGGGCCAGAACTGTGCTTTTGGCTGAACCAGACAGAGGCAGGACTTTGCTGGGGCTGGAACTGTGCTCCTGGCTCAACCAGACAGAGGCAGAACTGTGCGGGGGCCGGAACTGTGCTCCTGGCTGAACCAGACAGAGGCAGGACTGTGCTGGGGCCGGAACTGTGCTCCTGGCTGAACCAAAGACAGGACTGTCCTGGGGCTGGAACTGTGCTCCTGGCTGAAGCAGACAGAGGCTGAACTGTGCTGGGGCTGGAACTGTGCTCCTGGCTGAACCAGACAGAGGCAGGACTGTGCTGGGGCCGGAACTGTGCTCCTGGCTGAACCAAAGACAGGACTGTCCTGGGGCCGGAACTGTGCTCCTGGCTGAAGCAGACAGAGGCAGGACTGTGCTGGGGCCGGAACTGTGCTCCTGGCTGAACCAAAGACAGGACTGTCCTGGGGCCGGAACTGTGCTCCAGGCTGAACCAGACAGAGATAGAACGGTGCTGGGGCCGGGACTGTGCTCCTGGCTGAACCAGATAGAGACAGGACTGTGCTGGGGCCAGAACTGTGCTTTTGGCTGAACCAGACAGAGGCAGGACTGTGCTGGGGCCGGAACTGTGCTCCTGGCTGAACCAAAGACAGGACTGTCCTGGGGCCGGAACTGTGCTCCTAGCTGAACCAGACAGAGACAGGACTGTGCTGGGGCCGCAACTGTGCTCCTGGCTGAACAAGACAGAGGCAGGACTGTCCTGGGCAGGAACTATGCTCCTGACTGAACCAGACAGAGGCAGGGCACTGCTGGGGCCGGAACTGTGCTCCTGGCTGAAGCAGACAGAGGCAGAACTGTGCTGGGGCCGGAACTGTGCTCCTGGCTGAACCAGACAGAGGCAGGGTCATGCTGGGTCCAGAACTGTGCTACTGGCTGAAGAAGATAGAGGCAGAACTGTGCTGGGGCTGGAACTATGCTCCTGGCTGAACCAGACAGAGACAGGGCCGTGCTGGGGTCAGAACAGTGCCCCTGGCTGAAGCAGACAGAAACAGGACTGGGCTGGGGCCGAAACTGTGCTCCTGGCTGAACCAGACAGAGACCGGACCGTGCTGGGGCTGGAACTGTGCCCCTGGCTGAACCAGACAGAGGCAAAAGTGTGCTAGGGCCAGAACTGTGCTCCTGGCTGAACCAGACAGAGGCAGAAGTGTGCTGGGGCCGGAACTGTGCTCCAGGCTGAACCAGACAGTGGCAGAACAGTGGTAGGGCCAGAACTTTGCTCCTTGCTGAACCAGACAGAGGCAGGGCACTGCTGGGGCCGGAACTGTGCTCCTGGCTGAAGCAGACAGAGGCAGAACTGTGCTGGGGCCGGAACTGTGCTCCTGGCTGAACCAGACAGAGGCAGGGTCATGCTGGGTCCAGAACTGTGCTACTGGCTGAAGAAGATAGAGGCAGAACTGTGCTGGGGCTGGAACTATGCTCCTGGCTGAACCAGACAGAGACAGGGCCGTGCTGGGGTCAGAACAGTGCCCCTGGCTGAAGCAGACAGAAACAGGACTGGGCTGGGGCCGAAACTGTGCTCCTGGCTGAACCAGACAGAGACCGGACCGTGCTGGGGCTGGAACCGTGCCCCTGGCTGAACCAGACAGAGGCAAAAGTGTGCTAGGGCCAGAACTGTGCTCCTGGCTGACCCAGACAGAGGCAGAAGTGTGCTGGGGCCGGAACTGTGCTCCAGGCTGAACCAGACAGTGGCAGAACAGTGGTAGGGCCAGAACTTTGCTCCTTGCTGAAGCCGACAGAGGGAGGACTGTGCTGGGGCCGGAACTGTGCTTTCGGCTGAAGCACACAGTGGGAGGACTGTGCTGGGGCCGGAACGGTGCTCCTGGCTGGCTGAAGCACACAGAGGGAGGACTGTGCTGGGGCCGGAACTGTGCTCCTGGCTGGCTGAACCAGACAGAGACAGGTCTGTGCAGGGGCCGGAACTGTGCCCTGGCTGAACCAGACAGAGACAGGACTGGGCTGGGGCTAGAACTGTGCTCCTGGCTGATCCAGACAGAGGCAGGACTGTGCTGGGGCCGGAACTGTGCTCCTAGCTGAACCAGACAGAGGGAGGACTGTGCTGGGGCCGGAACTGTGCTTTTGGCTGAAGCACACAGAGGGAGGACTGTGCTGGGGCCGGAACTGTGCTCCTGGCTGAACCAGACAGAGACAGGACTGTGCTGGGGCTAGAACTGTGCTCCTGGCTGAACCAGACAGAGGCAGGACAGTGCTGGGGCCGGAACTGTGCTCCTGGCTGAACCAGACAGAGGCAGGAGTGTGCTGGGGCCGGAATTGTCCTCCTGGCTGAACCAGACAAAGACAGAACTGTGCTGGGGCCGGAACTGTGCTCCTGGCTGTAGCAGACACAGGCAGAAGTGTGATGGGGCCGGAACTGTGCTCCAGTCTGAACCAGACAGAGACAGAACGGTGCTAGGGACGGAGCTGTGCTCCTGGCTGAACCAGACAGAGGCAGAACTGTCCTGGGGCCAGAACTGTGCTCCTGGCTGAAACAGACAGAGACAGGGCCGCGCTGGAGCGGGAACAGTGCTCCTGGCTGAACCATACAGAGGCAGAACTGTGCTGGGGCCGGAACTGTGCTCCTGGCTGAACCAGACAGAGACAGGTCTGTGCTGGGGCCGGAACTGTGCTCCTGGCTGAACCAGACAGAGGCAGGACTGTCCTGGGGCCAGAACTGTGCTCCTGGCTGAAGCAGACAGAAGCAGAACTGTGCTGGGGCCGGAATTGTCCTCCTGGCTGAACCAGACAAAGACAGGACTGTGCTGGGGCCGGAACTGTGCTCCTAGCTGAACCAGACAGACAGGACTGTGCTGGGGCCGGAACTGTGCTCTTGGCTGAACAAGTCTGGGGCAGGGCCATGCTGGTGCTGGAACTGTGCTCCTGGCTGAAGCAGAGAGAGGCAGGGTCATGCTGGTTCCAGAACTGTACTCCTGGCTGAAGCAGACAGAGGCAGAACTGCGCTGTGGCCAGAACTGGGCTCCTGGATGAAGCAGACAGAGACAGGACTGTGCTGGGGCCGGAACTGTCCTCCTGGCTGAACCAGACAAAGACAGAACTGTGCTGGGGCTGAAACAGTCCTCCTGGCTGAACCAGACAAAGACAGGACTGTGCTGGGGCCGGGACTGTGCTCCTAGCTGAACCAGACAGACAGGACTGTGCTGGGGCAGGAACTGTGCTCCTAGCTGAACCAGACAAAGACTGGACTGTGCTGGGGCTGGAACTGTGCTCCTGGCTGAACCAGACAGAGGCAGAAGTATGCTAGGGCCAGAACTGTGCTCCTGGCTGAACCAGACAGAGGCAGGACTGTCCTGGGGCCGGAACTGTGCTTTTGGCTGAACCAGACAGAGGCAGGACTGTGCTGGGGCCGGAACTTTGCTCTTGGCTGGCTGAACCAGAAACAGACAGGTGTGTGCTGGGGCCGAACTGTGCTCCTCGCTGAACCAGTCAGAGACTGGACTGTGTTGGGGCTGGAACTGTGCTCCTGGCTGAACCAGACAGAGGCAGGACTGTGTTGGGGCCAGAACTGTGCTCCTGGCTTAACCAGACAGAGGCAGGACTGTGCTGGAGCCCGAATTGTCCTCCTGGCTGAACCAGACAAAGACAGAACTGTGCTGGGGTTGGAACTGTGCTCCTGGCTGAAGCAGACAGAGGCAGAAGTGTGATGGGGCCGGAACTGTGCTCCAGTCTGAACCAGGCAGAGACAGAACGGTTCTGGGCCCGGAGCAGTGCTCCTGGCTGAACCAGACAGAGGCAGAACTGTGCTGGGGCCACAACTCTCCTCCTGGCTGAACCAGACAAAGTCAGGACTGTGCTGGGGCCGGAACTCAGCTCCTGGCCGAACTAGACAGAGACAGGGCCACGCTGGAGCGGTAACTGTGCTCCTGGCCGAACCATACAGAGGCAGAACTGTGCTGGTGCCGGAACTGTGCTCCTGGCTGAATCAGACAGAGACAGGTCTGTGCTAGGGCTCGAACTGTGCTCCTGGCTGAACCAGATAGAGGCAGAACTGTGCTGGGGCCAGATCTGTGCTCCTAGCTAAACCAGACAGACAGACTGTGCTGGGACCGGAACTGTGCTCCTGGCTGAACCAGACAGAGGCAGGGCTGTGCTGGTGCCAGAACTGTGCTCCTGGCTGAAGCAGACAGAGGCAGAACTGTGCTGGGGCCGGAACTGTGCTCCTGACTGAACCACACAGAGGCAGGGCGTGCTGGGGCCGGAACTGTGCTCCTGGCTAAAGCAGACAGAGGCAGAACTGTGCTGGGGCCAAAACTCTGCTCCTGTCGGAACCAGAAACAAGACAGGACTGTGCTGGGGTTGGAACTATGATTTTGGCTGAACCAGACAGAGGCAGGACTGTGCTGGGGCCGGAACTGTGCTGCTGGCTGAACCAGACAGAGGCAGTACTGTGCTGGGGCCGGAACTGTGCTCCTGGCTGAACCACACAAATATAGGACTTTCCAGGGGCCGGAACTGTGCTCCTGGCTGAAGCAGACAGAGGCAGAACAGTGCTGAGGCCAGAACTGTCCTCCTGGCTGAACCAGACAAAGACAGGACTGTGCTAGGGCAGGAACTGTGCTCCTAGCTGAACCACACAGAGACAGGACTGTGCTGGGGACGGAACAGTGCTCCTGGCTGAACCAGACAGAGGCAGGGCCGTGTTGGGGCCACAACTGTGCTCCTGGCTGAAGCAGACAGAGGCAGAACTGTGCTGGTACCGGAACTGTGCTCCTGGCAGAACCAGACAGAGGCAGGGACCTTCTGGGGCCGGAACTGTGCTCCTGGCTGAACCAGACAGAGGCAGAAGTATGCTAGGGCCAGAACTGTGCTCCTGGCTGAACCAGACAGAGGCAGAAGTGTGCTGGGGCCGTAATTGTGCTCCTGTATGAACCAGACAGAGGCAGAAGTGTGCTGGAGCCGGAACTGTGCTCCAGGCTGAACCAGACAGAGGCAGAACGGTGCTGGGGCCGGAACTGTGCTCCTGGCTGAACCAGACAGAGGCAGAACTGTGCTGGGGCCGGAACTTTGCTCCTGGCTGGCTGAACCAGACAGAGATAGGTCTGTGCTGGGGACGGAGCTGTGCTCCTGGCTGAACCAGACAGAGCCAGAACTGTCCTGGGGCCAGAACTGTGCTCCTGGCTGAACCAGACAGAGACAGGGCAGTGCTGGAGCGGGAACTGTGCTCCTGGCTGAACCATACAGAGGCAGAACTGTGCTGGGGCCGTAACTATGCTCCTGGCTGAACCAGACAGAGACAGGTCTGTGCTGGGGCCGGAACTGTGCTCCTGGCTGAACCAGACAGAGGCAGGACTGTCCTGGGGCCAGAACTGTGCTCCTGGCTGAAGCAGACAGAAGCAAAACTGTGCTGGGGCTGGAATTGTCCTCCTGGCTGAACCAGACAAAGACAGGACTGTGCAGGGGCCGGAACTGTGCTCCTATCTGAACCAGACAGACAGGACTGTGCTGGGGCCGGAACTGTGCTCTTGGCTGAACAAGTCAGAGGCAGGGCCATACTGGTGCTGGAACTGTGCTCCTGGCTGAAGCAGATAGAGGCAGAACGGTGCTGGGGCCGGAACTGTGCTCCTGGCTGAACCAGACAGAACCAGGGTCATGCTGGGTCCGGAACTGTGCTCCTGGCTGAAGCAGACAGAGGCAGAACTGCGCTGTGGCCGGAACTGGGCTCCTGGATGAAGCAGACAGAGACAGGACTGTGCTGGGGCCTGAACTGTCCTCCTGGCTGAACCAGACAAAGACAGAACTGTGCTGGGGCCGAAACAGTCCTCCTGGCTGAACCAGACAAAGACAGGACTGTGCTGGGGCCGGGACTGTGCTCCTAGCTAAACCAGACAGACAGGACTGTGCTGGGGCAGGAACTGTGCTCCTAGCTGAACCAGACAAAGACTGGACTGTGCTGGGGCCGGAACTGTGCTCCTGGCTGAACCAGACAGAGGCAGAAGTATGCTAGGGCCAGAACTGTGCTCCTGGCTGAACCAGACAGAGGCAGAAGTGTGCCGGGGCCAGAACTGTGCTCCTGGCTGAACCAGACAGAGGCAGAACGGTGATGGGGCCGGAACTGTGCTCCTGGCTGAACCAGACAGAGGCAGGACTGTCCTGGGGCCGGAACTGTGCTTTTGGCTGAACCAGACAGAGACAGGACTGTGCTGGGGCCGGAACTTTGCTCTTGGCTGGCTGAACCAGAAACAGACAGGTCTGTGCTGGGGCCGAACTGTGCTCCTCGCTGAACCAGTCAGAGACAGGACTGTGCTGGGGCTGGAACTGTGCTCCTGGCTGAACCAGACAGAGGCAGGACTGTGTTGGGGCCAGAACTGTGCTCCTGGCTGAACCAGAGAGAGGTAGGACTGTGCTGGAGCCGGAATTGTCCTCCTGGCTGAACCAGACAAAGACAGAACTGTGCTGGGGCTGGAACTGTGCTCCTGGCTGAAGCAGACAGAGACAGAAGTGTGATGGGGCCGGAACTGTGCTCTAGTCTGAACCAGACAGAGACAGAACGGTTCTGGGGCCGGAGCTGTGCTCCTGGCTGAACCAGACAGAGGCAGAACTGTGATGGGGCCGCATCTCTCCTCCTGGCTGAACCAGACAAAGTCAGGACTGTGCTGGGACTGGAACTGAGCTCCTGGCTGAACCAGACAGAGACAGGGCCGCACTGGAGCGGGAACTGTGCTCCTGGCCGAACCATACAGAGGCAGAACTGTGCTGGGGCCGGAACTGTGCTCCTAGCTAAACCACACAGAGGCAGGGCGTGCTGGGGCCGGAACTGTGCTCCTGGCTAAAGCAGACAGAGGCAGAACTGTGCTGGGGCCAGAACTGTGCTCCTGACGGAACCAGACAGAGACAGAACTGTGCTGGGGCTGGAACTGTGCTTTTGGCTGAACCAGACAGAGGCAGGACTGTGCTGGGGCCGGAACTGTGCTGCTGGCTGAACCAGACAGAGGCAGGACGGTGCTGGGGCCGGAACTGTGCTCCTGGCTGAACCAGACAAATATAGGACTGTCCAGGGGCCGGAACTGTGCTCCTGGCTGAAGCAGACAGAGGCAGAACAGTCCTGGGGCCAGAACTGTCCTCCTGGCTGAACCAGACAAAGACAGGACTGTGCTAGGGCGGGAACTGTGCTCCCAGCTGAACCACACAGAGACAGGACTGTGCTGGGGACGGAACTGTGCTCCTGGCTGAACTAGACAGAGGCAGGGCCGTGTTGGGGCCACAACAGTGCTCCTGGCTGAAGCAGACAGAGGCAAAACTGTGCTGGGACCGGAACTGTGCTCCTGGCTGAACCAGACAGAGGCAGGGCCGTGATGGGTCCGGAACTGTGCTCCTGGCTGAAGCAGACAGAGGCAGAAGTGTGCTGGGGCCGTATCTGTGCTCCTGGATGACCCAGACAGAGGCAGAAGTGTGCTGGGGCCGGAACTGTGCTCCAGGCTGAACCAGACAGAGGCAGAACGGTGCTGGGGCCGGAACTGTGCTCCTGGCTGAACCAGACAGAGGCAGGACTGTGCTGGGGCCAGAACTTTGCTCCTGGCTGGCTGAACCAGACAGAGATAGGTCTGTGCTGGGGCCGAAACTGTGCTCCTGGCTGAACCAGACAGAGACAGGACTGTGTTGGGGCTGGAACTGTGCTCCTGGCTGAACCAGACAGAGGCAGGACTGTGCTGGGGCTGGAACTGTGATCCTGGCTGAACCAGACAGAGGCAGGACTGTGCTGGGGCTGAAAATCTCCTCCTGGCTAAACCAGACAAAGACAGAACTGTGCTAGGGCCGGAACTGTGCTCCGGGCTGAAGCAGACAGAGGCAGAAGTGTGATGGGGCCGGAACTGTGCTCCAGTCTGAAACAGACAGAGACAGAACGGTGCTGGGGCCGGAGCTGTGCTCCTGGCTGAACCAGACAGAGGCAGAACTGTGCTGGGGCCAGAACTGTCATTCTGGCTGAACCAAACAAAGTCAGGACTTCCCTGGGGCCGGAACTGTGCTCCTGGCTGAACCATACAGAGGCAGAACTGTGCTAGGGCCGGAACTGTGCTCCTGGCTGAACCTGACAGAGACAGGTCTGTGCTGGGGCCGTAACTATGCTCCTGGCTGAACCAGACAGAGACAGGTCTGTGCTGGGGCCGGAACTGTGCTCCTGGCTGAACCAGACAGAGGCAGGACTGTCCTGGGGCCAGAACTGTGCTCCTGGCTGAAGCAGACAGAAGCAAAACTGTGCTGGGGCTAGAATTGTCCTCCTGGCTGAACCAGACAAAGACAGGACTGTGCTGGGGCTGGAACTGTGCTCCTAGCTGAACCAGACAGACAGGACTGTGCTGGGGCCGGAACTGTGCTCTTGGCTGAACAAGTCAGAGGCAGGGCCATACTGGTGCTGGAACTGTGCTCCTGGCTGAAGCAGATAGAGGCAGAACGGTGCTGGGGCCGGAACTGTGCTCCTGGCTGAACCAGACAGAACCAGGGTCCTGCTGGGTCCGGAACTGTGCTCCTGGCTGAAGCAGACAGAGGCAGAACTGCGCTGTGGCCGGAACTGTGCTCCTAGCTGAACCAGACAGACAGGACTGTGCTGGGGCAGGAACTGTGCTCCTAGCTGAACCAGACAAAGACTGGACTGTGCTGGGGCCGGAACTGTGCTCCTGGCTGAACCAGACAGAGGCAGAAGTATGCTAGGGCAGAACTGTGCTCCTGGCTGAACCAGACAGAGGCAGAAGTGTGCCGGGGCCAGAACTGTGCTCCTGGCTGAACCAGACAGAGGCAGAACGGTGATGGGGCCGGAACTGTGCTCCTGGCTGAACCAGACAGAGGCAGGACTGTCCTGGGGCCGGAACTGTGCTTTTGGCTGAACCAGACAGAGACAGGACTGTGCTGGGGCCGGAACTTTGCTCTTGGCTGGCTGAACAGACAGGTCTGTGCTGGGGCCGAACTGTGCTCCTCGCTGAACCAGTCAGAGACAGGACTGTGCTGGGGCTGGAACTGTGCTCCTGGCTGAACCAGACAGAGGCAGGACTGTGTTGGGGCCAGAACTATGCTCCTGGCTGAACCAGAGAGAGGTAGGACTGTGCTGGAGCCGGAATTGTCCTCCTGGCTGAACCGGACAAAGACAGAACTGTGCTGGGGCTGTAACTGTGCTCCTGGCTGAAGCAGACAGAGACAGAAGTGTGATGGGGCCGGAACTGTGCTCTAGTCTGAACCAGACAGAGACAGAACGGTTCTGGGGCCGGAGCTGTGCTCCTGGCTGAACCAGACAGAGGCAGAACTGTGATGGGGCCGCAACTCTCCTCCTGGCTGAACCAGACAAAGTCAGGACTGTGCTGGGACCGGAACTGAGCTCCTGGCTGAACCAGACAGAGACAGGGCCGCACTGGAGCAGGAACTGTGCTCCTGGCCGAACCATACAGAGGCAGAACTGTGCTGGGGCTGGAACTGTGCTCCTGGCTGAACCAGATAGAGACAGGTCTGTGCTGGGGCTCGAACTGTGCTCCTGGCTGAACCAGACAGAGACAGAACTGTGCTGGGGCCATATCTGTGCTCCTAGCTAAACCACACAGAGGCAGGGTGTGCTGGGGCCGGAACTGTGCTCCTGGCTAAAGCAGACAGAGGCAGAACTGTGCTGGGGCCAGAACTGTGCTCCTGACGGAACCAGACAGAGACAGAACTGTGCTGGGGCTGGAACTGTGCTTTTGGCTGAACCAGACAGAGGCAGGACTGTGCTGGGGCCGGAACTGTGCTGCTGGCTGAACCAGACAGAGGCAGGACTGTGCTGGGGCCAGAACTGTGCTCCTGGCTGTACCAGACAAATATAGGACTGTCCAGGGGCCGGAACTGTGCTCCTGGCTGAAGCAGACAGAGGCAGAACAGTCCTGGGGCCAGAACTGTCCTCCTGGCTGAACCAGACAAAGACAGGACTGTGCTAGGGTGGGAACTGTGCTCCTAGCTGAACCACACAGAGGCAAAACTGTGCTGGGACCGGAACTGTGCTCCTGGCTGAACCAGACAGAGGCAGGGCCGTGATGGGGCCGGAACTGTGCTCCTGGCTGAAGCAGACAGAGGCAGAAGTGTGCTGGGGCCGTATCTGTGCTCCTGGATGACCCAGACAGAGGCAGAAGTGTGCTGGGGCCGGAACTGTGCTCCAGCCTGAACCAGACAGAGGCAGAACGGTGCTGGGGCCGGAACTGTGCTCCTGGCTGAAGCAGAGGCAGGACTGTGCTGGGGCCAGAACTTTGCTCCTGGCTGGCTGAACCAGACAGAGATAGGTCTGTGCTGGGGCCGAAACTGTGCTCCTGGCTGAACCAGACAGAGACAGGACTGTGCTGGGGCTGGAACTTTGCTCCTGGCTGAACCAGACAGAGGCAGGACTGTGCTGGGGCTGGAACTGTGATCCTGGCTGAACCAGACAGAGGCAGGACTGTGCTGGGGCTGGAAATCTCCTCCTGGCTAAACCAGACAAAGACAGAACTGTGCTAGGGCCGGAACTGTGCTCCTGGCTGAAGCAGACAGAGGCAGAAGTGTGATGGGGCCGGAACTGTGCTCCAGTCTGAACCAGACAGAGACAGAACGGTGCTGGGGCCGGAGCTGTGCTCCTGGCTGAACCAGACAGAGGCAGAACTGTGCTGGGGCCAGAACTGTCATTCTGGCTGAACCAAACAAAGTCAGGACTTTCCTGGGGCCGGAACTGTGCTCCTGGCTGAACCATACAGAGGCAGAACTGTGCTAGGGCCAGAACTGTGCTCCTGGCTGAACCTGACAGAGACAGGTCTGTGCTGGGGCCGGAATTTTCCTCCTGGCTGAACCAGACAAAGACAGAAATGTGCTGGGGCCGGAACTGTGCTCCTGGCTGAAGCAGACAAAGGCAGAAGTGTGATCGGGCCGGAACTGTGCTCCAGTCTGAACCAGACAGAGACAGAACGGTGCTGGGGCTGGAGCTGTGCTCCTGGCTGAAGCAGACAGAAGCAGAACTGTGCTGGGACCGGAACTGTGCTCCTGGCTGAACCAGACAGAGGCTGGACTGTTCTGGGGCCGGAACTGTGCTCCTGGCTAAAGCAGACAGAGGCAGAACTGTGCTGGGGCCGGAATTGTCCTCCTGGCTGAACCAGACAAAGACAGGACTGTGCTGGGGCCGGAACTGTGCTCCTAGCTGAACCAGACAGACAGGACTGTCCTGGGGCCGCAACTGTGCTCTTGGCTGAACCAGACAGAGGCAGGGCCGTGGTGGTGTTGGAACTGTGCTCCTGGCTGAAGCAGACAGAGGCAGAACGGTGCTGGGGCCGAAACTGTGCTTCTGGCTGAACCAGACAGAGGCAGGGTCATGCTGGGTCCGGAACTGTGCTCCTGGCTGAACCAGACAGAGACAGGGCCATGCTAGGGATGGAACTGTGCTGCTGGCTGAATCAAACACAGACAGGACTGAGCTGGGGCCGGAACTGTGCTCCTGGCTGAACCAGACAGAGACAGGACCGTTCTGGGGCCGGAACTGTAATCCTGGCTGAACCACACAGAGGAAGAAGTGTGCTGAGGCCAGAACTGTGGTCCTGGCTGAACCAGACAGAGGCAGAAGTGTCCTGGGGCCGGAACTGTGCTCCAGGCTGAACCAGACAGTGATAGAACGGTGCTGGGGCCGGAACTGTGCTCTTGGCTGTACCAGATAGAGACAGGACTGTGCTGGGGCCAGAACTGTGCTTTTGGCTGAACCAGACAGAGGCAGGACTTTGCTGGGGCTGGAACTGTGCTCCTGGCTCAACCAGACAGAGGCAGGGCTGTGCTGGGGCCGGAACTGTGCTCCTGGCTGAACCAGACAGAGGCAGGACTGTGCTGGGGCCGGAACTGTGCTCCTGGCTGAACCAAAGACAGGACTGTCCCGGGGCTGGAACTGTGCTCCTGGCTGAAGCAGACAGAGGCAGAACTGTGCTGGGGCTGGAACTGTCCTCCTGGCTGAACCAGACAAAGATAGGGCTGTGCTACGGCCGGAACTGTGCTCCTAGCTGAACCAGACAGAGACAGGACTGTGCTGGGGCCGCAACTGTGCTCCTGGCTGAACAAGACAGAGGCAGGACTGTCCTGGGCAGGAACTATGCTCCTGACTGAACCAGACAGAGGCAGGGCACTGCTGGGGCCGGAACTGTGCTCCTGGCTGAAGCAGACAGAGGCAGAACTGTGCTGGGACTGGAACTATGCTCCTGGCTGAACCAGACAGAGACAGGGCCGTGCTGGGGTCAGAACAGTGCCCCTGGCTGAAGCAGACAGAAACAGGACTGGGCTGGGGCCGAAACTGTGCTCCTGGCTGAACCATACAGAGACCGGACCGTGCTGGGGCTGGAACCGTGCCCCTGGCTGAACCAGACAGAGGCAAAAGTGTGCTAGGGCCAGAACTGTGCTCCTGACTGAACCAGACAGAGGCAGAAGTGTGCTGGGGCTGGAACTGTGCTCCAGGCTGAACCAGACAGTGGCAGAACAGTGGTAGGGCCAGAACTTTGCTCCTGGCTGAATCAGACAGAGGGAGGACTGTCCTGGGGCCGGAACTGTGCTTTTGGCTGAAGCACACAGTGGGAGGACTGTGCTGGGGCCGGAACGGTGCTCCTGGCTGGCTGAAGCACACAGAGGGAGGACTGTGCTGGGGCCGGAACTGTGCTCCTGACTAGCTGAACCAGACAGAGACAGGTCTGTGCAGGGGCCGGAACTGTGCTCCTGGCTGAACCAGACAGAGGCAGGACTGTGCTGGGGCCGGAACTGTGGTCCTAGCTGAACCAGACAGAGGGAGGACTGTGCTGGGGCCGGAACTGTGCTTTTGGCTGAAGCACACAGAGGGAGGACTGTGCTGGGGCCAGAACTGTGCTCCTGGCTGGCTGAACCAGACAGAGGCAGGGCTGTGCTGGTGCCAGAACTGTGCTCCTGGCTGAAGCAGGCAGAGGCAGAACTGTGCTGGGGCCGGAACTGTGCTCCTGACTGAACCACACAGAGGCAGGGCGTGCTGGGGCCGGAACTGTGCTCCTGGCTAAAGCAGACAGAGGCAGAACTGTGCTGGGGCCAAAACTCTGCTCCTGACGGAACCAGACAGGGACAGGACTGTGCTGGGGTTGGAACTATGATTTTGGCTGAACCAGACAGAGGCAGGACTGTGCTGGGGCCGGAACTGTGCTGCTGGCTGAACCAGACAGAGGCAGTACTGTGCTGGGGC
Source organism: Triturus cristatus (assembly GCF_964204655.1). NCBI lineage: Eukaryota > Metazoa > Chordata > Amphibia > Caudata > Salamandridae > Triturus > Triturus cristatus. The sequence goes on from NW_028188469.1 coordinate 1,581,138, forward strand.
CGGAACTGTGCTCCTGGCTGAACCAGACAAATATAGGACTTTCCAGGGGGCGGAACTGTGCTCCTGGCTGAAGCAGACAGAGGCAGAACAGTGCTGGGGCCAGAACTGTCCTCCTGGCTGAACCAGACAAAGACAGGACTGTGCTAGGGCAGGAACTGTGCTCCTAGCTGAACCACACAGAGACAGGACTGTGCTGGGGACGGAACTGTGCTCCTGGCTGAACCAGACAGAGGAAGGGCCGTGTTGGGGTCACAACTGTGCTCCTGGCTGAAGCAGACAGAGGCAGGGCACTGCTGGGGCCGGAACTGTGCTCCTGGCTGAACCAGACAGAGGCAGAAGTATGCTAGGGCCAGAACTGTGCTCCTGGCTGAACCAGACAGAGGTAGAAGTGTGCTGGGGCTGTAACTGTGCTCCTGGATGAACCAGACAGAGGCAGAAGTGTGCTGGGGCCGGAACTTTGCTCCTGGCTGGCTGAACCAGACAGAGATAGGTCTTTGCTGGGGACGGAGCTGTGCTCCTGGCTGAACCAGACAGAGCCAGAACTGTCCTGGGGCCAGAACTGTGCTCCTGGCTGAACCAGACAGAGACAGGGCAGCGCTAGAGCGGGAACTGTGCTCCTGGCTGAACCATACAGAGGCAGAACTGTGCTGGGGCCGTAACTATGCTCCTGGCTGAACCAGACAGAGACAGGTCTGTGCTGGGGCCGGAACTGTGCTCCTGGCTGAACCAGACAGAGGCAGGACTGTCCTGGGGCCAGAACTGTGCTCCTGGCTGAAGCAGACAGAAGCAAACTGTGCTGGGGCTGGAATTGTCTTCCTAGTGAAACCAGACAAAGACAGGACTCTGCTGGGGCCGGAACTGTGCTCCTAGCTGAACCAGACAGACAGGACTGTGCTGGGGCCGGAACTGTGCTCTTGGCTGAACAAGTCAGAGGCAGGGCCATACTGGTGCTGGAACTGTGCTCCTGGCTGAAGCAGACAGAGGCAGAACGGTGCTGGGGCCGGAACTGTGCTCCTGGCTGAATAGACAGAACCAGGGTCATGCTGGGTCCGGAACTGTGCTCCTGGCTGAAGCAGACAGAGGCAGAACTGCGCTTTGGCTGGAACTGGGCTCCTGGATGAAGCAGACATAGACAGGACTGTGCTGGGGCCTGAACTGTCCTCCTGGCTGAACCAGACAAAGACAGAACTGTGCTGGGGCCGAAACAGTCCTCCTGGCTGAACCAGTCAAAGACAGGACTGTGCTGGGGTGGGACTGTGCTCCTAGCTGAACCAGACAGACAGGACTGTGCTGGGGCAGGAACTGTGCTCCTAGCTGAACCAGACAAAGACTGGACTGTGCTGGGGCCGGAACTGTGCTCCTGGCTGGACCAGACAGAGGCAGAAGTATGCTAGGACCAGAACTGTGCTCCTGGCTGAACCAGACAGAGGCAGAAGTGTGCCGGGGCCAAAACTGTGCTCCTGGCTGAACCAGACAGACAGGACTGTGCTGGGGCAGGAACTGTGCTCCTAGCTAAACCAGACAAAGACAGGACTGTGCTGGGGCCGGAACTGTGCTCCTAGCTGAACCAGACAGACAGGACTGTGCTGGGGCCGGAACTGTCCTCCTGGCTGAACCAGACAGAGACAGAACTGTGCTGGGGCCGAAACTGTCCTCCTGGCTGAACCAGACAAAGACAGGACTGTGCTGGGGCCAGAACTGTGCTCCTAGCTAAACCAGACAGACAGGACTGTGCTGGGGCCGGGACTGTGCTCCTAGCTGAACCAGACAGACAGGACTGTGCTGGGGCAGGAACTGTGCTCCTAGCTGAACCAGACAAAGACTGGACTGTGCTGGGGCCGGAACTGTGCTCCTGGCTGAACCAGACAGAGGCAGAAGTATGCTAGGGCCAGAACTGTGCTCCTGGCTGAACCAGACAGAGGCAGAAGTGTCCCGGGGCCAGACTTGTGCTCCTGGCTGAACCAGACTGAGGCAGAACGGTGATGGGGCCGGAACTGTGCTCCTGGCTGAACCAGACAGAGGCAGGACTGTCCTGGGGCCGGAACTGTGCTTTTGGCTGAACCAGACAGAGACAGGACTGTGCTGGGGCCGGAACTTTGCTCTTGGCTGGCTGAACCAGAAACAGACAGGTCTGTGCTGGGGCCGAACTGTGCTCCTCACTGAACCAGTCAGAGACAGGACTGTGCTGGGGCTGGAACTGTGCTCCTGGCTGAACCAGACAGAGGCAGGACTGTGTTGGGGCCAGAACTGTGCTCCTGGCTGAACCAGAGAGAGGTAGGACTGTGCTGGAGCCGGAATTGTCCTCCTGGCTGAACCAGACAAAGACAGAACTGTGCTGGGGCTGGAACTGTGCTCCTGGCTGAAGCAGACAGAGACAGAAGTGTGATGGGGCCGGAACTGTGCTCTAGTCTGAACCAGACAGAGACAGAACGGTTCTGGGGCCGAAGCTGTGCTCCTGGCTGAACCAGACAGAGGCAGAACTGTGATGGGGCCGCAACTCTCCTCCTGGCTGAACCAGACAAAGTCAGGACTGTGCTGGGACCGGAACTGAGCTCCTGGCTGAACCAGACAGAGACAGGGCCGCACTGGAGCGGGAACTGTGCTCCTGGCCGAACCATACAGAGGCAGAACTGTGCTGGGGCCGGAACTGTGCTCCTGGCTGAACCAGATAGAGACAGGTCTGTGCTGGGGCTCGAACTGTGCTCCTGGCTGAACCAAACAGAGGCAGAACTGTGCTGGGGCCATATCTGTGCTCCTAGCTAAACCACACAGAGGCAGGGCGTGCTGGGGCCGGAACTGTGCTCCTGGCTAAAGCAGACAGAGGCAGAACTGTGCTTTGGCCAGAACTTTGCTCCTGACGGAACCAGACAGAGACAGAACTGTGCTGGGGCTGGAACTGTGCTTTTGGCTGAACCAGACAGAGGCAGGACTGTGCTGGGGCCGGAACTGTGCTGCTGGCTGAACCAGACAGAGGCAGGACTGTGCTGGGGCCGGAACTGTGCTCCTGGCTGTACCAGACAAATATAGGACTGTCCAGGGGCCGGAACTGTGCTCCTGGCTGAAGCAGACAGAGGCAGAACAGTCCTGGGGCCAGAACTGTCCTCCTGGCTGAACCAGACAAAGACAGGACTCTGCTAGGGCGGGAACTGTGCTCCTAGCTGAACCACACAGAGACAGGACTGTGCTGGGGACGGAACTGTGCTCCTGGCTGAACCAAACAGAGGCAGGGTCGTGTTGGGGCCACAACTGTGCTCCTGGCTGAAGCAGACAGAGGCAAAACTGTGCTGGGACCGGAACTGTGCTCCTGGCTGAACCAGATAGAGGCAGGGCCGTGATGGGGCCGGAACTGTGCTCCTGGCTGAAGCAGACAGAGGCAGAAGTGTGCTGGGGCCGTATCTGTGCTCCTGGATGACCCAGACAGAGGCAGAAGTGTACTGGGGCCGGAACTGTGCTCCAGGCTGAACCAGACAGAGGCAGAACGGTGCTGGGGCCGGAACTGTGCTCCTGGCTGAACCAGACAGAGGCAGGACTGTGCTGGGGCCGGAACTTTGCTCCTGGCTGGCTGAACCAGACAGAGATAGGTCTCTGCTGGGGCTGGAACTCTGCTCCTGGCTGAACCAGGCAGAGACAGGACAGTGCTGGGGCTGGAACTGTGCTCCTGGCTGAACCAGACAGAGGCAGGACTGTGCTGGGGCTGGAACTGTGATCCTGGCTGAACCAGACAGAGGCAGGACTGTGCTGGGGCTGGAAATCTCCTCCTGGCTAAACCAGACAAAGACAGAACTGTGCTAGGGCCGGAACTGTGCTCCTGGCTGAAGCAGACAGAGGCAGAAGTGTGATGGGGCCGGAACTGTGCTCCAGTCTGAACCAGACAGAGACAGAATGGTGCTGGGGCCGGAGCTGTGCTCCTGGCTGAACCAGACAGAGGCAGAACTGTGCTGGGGCCAGAACTGTCATTCTGGCTGAACCAAACAAAGTCAGGACTTTCCTGGGGCCGGAACTGTGCTCCTGGCTGAACCATACAGAGGCAGAACTGTGCTAGGGCCGGAACTGTGCTCCTGGCTGAACCTGACAGAGACAGGTCTGTGCTGGGGCCGGAATTTTCCTCCTGGCTGAACCAGACAAAGACAGAAATGTGCTGGGGCCGGAACTGTGCTCCTGGCTGAAGCAGACAAAGGCAGAAGTGTGATCGGGCCGGAACTGTGCTCCAGTCTGAACCAGACAGAGACAGAACGGTGCTGGGGATGGAGCTGTGCTCCTGGCTGAAGCAGACAGAAGTAGAACTGTGCTGGGACCGGAACTGTGCTCCTGGCTGAACCAGACAGAGGCCGGACTGTTCTGGGGCCGGAACTGTGCTCCTGGCTGAAGCAGACAGAGGCAGAACTGTGCTGGGGCCGGAATTGTCCTCCTGGCTGAACCAGACAAAGACAGGACTGTGCTGGGGCCGGAACTGTGCTCCTAGCTGAACCAGACAGACAGGACTGTCCTGGGGCCGCAACTGTGCTCTTGGCTGAACCAGACAGAGGCAGGGCCGTGGTGGTGTTGGAACTGTGCTCCTGGCTGAAGCAGACAGAGGCAGAACGGTGCTGGGGCCAGAACTGTGCTTCTGGCTGAACCAGACAGAGGCAGGGTCATGCTGGGTCCGGAACTGTGCTCCTGGCTGAAGCAGACAGAGGCAGAACTGTGCTGGGGCTGGAAATGTGCTCCTGGCTGAACCAGACAGAGACAGGGCCATGCTAGGGACGGAACTGTGCTGCTGGCTGAATCAAACACAGACAGGACTGGGCTGGGGCCGGAACTGTGCTCCTGGCTGAACCAGACAGAGACAGGACCGTTCTGGGGCCGGAACTGTAATCCTGGCTGAACCACACAGAGGCAGAAGTGTGCTGGGGCCAGAACTGTGGTCCTGGCTGAACCAGACAGAGGCAGAAGTGTCCTGGGGCCAGAACTGAGCTCCAGGCTGAACCAGACAGTGATAGAACGGTGCTGGGGCCGGAACTGTGCTCCTGGCTGAACCAGATAGAGACAGGACTGTGCTGGGGCCAGAACTGTGCTTTTGGCTGAACCAGACAGAGGCAGGACTTTGCTGGGGCTGGAACTGTGCTCCTGGCTCAACCAGACAGAGGCAGGGCTGTGCTGGGGTCCGGAATTGTGCTCCTGGCTGAACCAGACAGAGGCAGGACTGTGCTGGGGCCGGAACTGTGCTCCTGGCTGAACCAAAGACAGGACTGTCCCGGGGCTGGAACTGTGCTCCTGGCTGAAGCAGACAGAGGCAGAACTGTGCTGGGGCTGGAACTGTCCTCCTGGCTGAACCAGACAAAGATAGGGCTGTGCTACGGCCAGAACTGTGCTCCTAGCTGAACCAGACAGAGACAGGACTGTGCTGGGGCCGCAACTGTGCTCCTGGCTGAACAAGACAGAGGCAGGGCACTGCTGGGGCCGGAACTGTACTCCTGGATGAAGCAGACAGAGGCAGAACTGTGCTGGGGCCGGAACTATGCTCCTGGCTGAACCAGACAGAGACAGGGCCGTGCTGGGGTCAGAACAGTGCCCCTGGCTGAAGCAGACAGAGACCGGACCGTGCTGGGGCTGGAACCGTGCCCCTGGCTGAACCAGACAGAGGCAAAAGTGTGCTAGGGCCAGAACTGTGCTCCTGGCTGAACCAGACAGAGGCAGAAGTGTGCTGGGGCCGGAACTGTGCTCCAGGCTGAACCAGACAGTGGCAGAACAGTGGTAGGGCCAGAACTTTGCTCCTGGCTGAAGCAGACAGAGGGAGGACTGTGCTGGTGCCGGAACTGTGCTTTCGGCTGAAGCACACAGTGGGAGGACTGTGCTGGGGCCGGAACGGTGCTCCTGGCTGGCTGAAGCATACAGAGGGAGGACTGTGCTGGGGCCGGAACTGTGCTCCTGACTAGCTGAACCAGACAGAGACAGGTCTGTGCAGGGGCCGGAACTGTGCTCCTGGCTGAACCAGACAGAGACAGGACTGGGCTGGGGCTAGAACTGTGCTCCTGGCTGAACCAGACAGAGGCAGGACTGTGCTGGGGCCGGAACTGTGCTCCTAGCTGAACCAGACAGAGGGAGGACTGTGCTGGGGCCGGAACTGTGCTTTTGGCTGAAGCACACAGAGGGAGGACTGTGCTGGGGCCGGAACTGTGCTCCTGGCTGGCTGAACCAGACAGAGGCAGGTCTGTGCTGGTGCCAGAACTGTGCTCCTGGCTGAAGCAGGCAGAGGCAGAACTGTGCTGGGGCCGGAACTGTGCTCCTGACTGAACCACACAGAGGCAGGGCATGCTGGGGCCGGAACTGTGCTCCTGGCTAAAGCAGACAGAGGCAGAACTGTGCTGGGGCCAAAACTCTGCTCCTGACGGAACCAGACAGAGGCAGAACTGCGCTGTGGCCGGAACTGTGCTGCTGGCTGAACCAGACAGAGGCAGTACTGTGCTGGGGCCGGAACTGTGCTGCTGGCTGAACCAGACAGAGGCAGTACTGTGCTGGGGCCGGAACTGTGCTCCTGGCTGAACCAGACAAATATAGGACTTTCCAGGGGCCGGAACTGTGCTCCTGGCTGAAGCAGACAGAGGCAGAACAGTGCTGGGGCCAGAACTGTCCTCCTGGCTGAACCAGACAAAGACAGGACTGTGCTAGGGCAGGAACTGTGCTCCTAGCTGAACCACACAGAGACAGGACTGTGCTGGGGACGGAACTGTGCTCCTGGCTGAACCAGACAGAGGCAGGGCCGTGTTGGGGTCACAACTGTGCTCCTGGCTGAAGCAGACAGAGGCAGAACTGTGCTGGGACCGGAACTGTGCTCCTGGCAGAACCAGACAGAGGCAGGGCACTGCTGGGGCCGGAACTGTGCTCCTGGCTGAACCAGACAGAGGCAGAAGTATGCTAGGGCCAGAACTGTGCTCCTGGCTGAACCAGACAGAGGCAGAAGTGTGCTGGGGCTGTAACTGTGCTCCTGGATGAACCAGACAGAAGCAGAAGTGTGCTGGGGCCGGAACTGTGCTCCAGGCTGAACCAGACAGAGGCAGAACGGTGCTGGGGCCGGAACTGTGCTCCTGGCTGAACCAGACAGAGGCAGGACTGTGCTGGGGCCGGAACTTTGCTCCTGGCTGGCTGAACCAGACAGAGATAGGTCTGTGCTGGGGACGGAGCTGTGCTCCTGGCTGAACCAGACAGAGCCAGAACTGTCCTGGGGCCAGAACTGTGCTCCTGGCTGAACCAGACAGAGACAGGGCAGCGCTGGAGCGGGAACTGTGCTCCTGGCTGAACCATACAGAGGCAGAACTGTGCTGGGGCCATAACTATGCTCCTGGCTGAACCAGACAGAGACAGGTCTGTGCTGGGGCCGGAACTGTGCTCCTGGCTGAACCAGACAGAGGCAGGACTGTCCTGGGGCCAGAACTGTGCTCCTGGCTGAAGCAGACAGAAGCAAAACTGTGCTGGGGCTGGAATTGTCCTCCTGGCTGAACCAGACAAAGACAGGACTCTGCTGGGGCCGGAACTGTGCTCCTAGCTGAACCAGACAGACAGGACTGTGCTGGGGCCGGAACTGTGCTCTTGGCTGAACAAGTCAGAGGCAGGGCCATACTGGTGCTGGAACTGTGCTCCTGGCTGAAGCAGACAGAGGCAGAACGGTGCTGGGGCCGGAACTGTGCTCCTGGCTGAACCAGACAGAACCAGGGTCATGCTGGGTCCGGAACTGTGCTCCTGGCTGAAGCAGACAGAGGCAGAACTGCGCTGTGGCCGGAACTGGGCTCCTGGATGAAGCAGACATAGACAGGACTGTGCTGGGGCCTGAACTGTCCTCCTGGCTGAACCAGACAAAGACAGAACTGTGCTGGGGCCGAAGCAGTCCTCCTGGCTGAACCAGACAAAGACAGGACTGTGCTGGGGTGGGACTGTGCTCCTAGCTGAACCAGACAGACAGGACTGTGCTGGGGCAGGAACTGTGCTCCTAGCTGAACCAGACAAAGACTGGACTGTGCTGGGGCCGGAACTGTGCTCCTGTCTGAACCAGACAGAGGCAGAAGTATGCTAGGGCCAGAACTGTGCTCCTGGCTGAACCAGACAGAGGCAGAAGTGTGCCGGGGCCAGAACTGTGCTCCTGGCTGAACCAGACAGAGGCAGAACGGTGATGGGGCCGGAACTGTGCTCCTGGCTGAACCAGACAGAGGCAGGACTGTCCTGGGGCTGGAACTGTGCTTTTGGCTGAACCAGACAGAGACAGGACTGTGCTGGGGCCGGAACTTTGCTCTTGGCTGGCTGAACCAGAAACAGACAGGTCTGTGCTGGGGCCGAACTGTGCTCCTCGCTGACCCAGTCAGAGACAGGACTGTGCTGGGGCTGGAACTGTGCTCCTGGCTGAACCAGACAGAGGCAGGACTGTGTTGGGGCCAGAACTGTGCTCCTGGCTGAACCAGAGAGAGTTAGGACTGTGCTGGAGCCAGAATGGTCCTCCTGGCTGAACCAGACAAAGACAGAACTGTGATGGGGCTGGAACTGTGCTCCTGGCTGAAGCAGACAGAGACAGAAGTGTGATGGGGCCGGAACTGTGCTCTAGTCTGAACCAGACAGAGACAGAACGGTTCTGGGGCCGGAGCTGTGCTCCTGGCTGAACCAGACAGAGGCAGAACTGTGATGGGGCCGCAACTCTCCTCCTGGCTGAACCAGACAAAGTCAGGACTGTGCTGGGACCGGAACTGAGCTCCTGGCTGAACCAGACAGAGACAGGGCCACACTGGAGCGGGAACTGTGCTCCTGGCCGAACCATGCAGAGGCAGAACTGTGCTGGGGCCGGAACTGTGCTCCTGGCTGAACCAGAGAGAGTTAGGACTGTGCTGGAGCCAGAATTGTCCTCCTGGCTGAACCAGACAAAGACAGAACTGTGATGGGGCTGGAACTGTGCTCCTGGCTGAAGCAGACAGAGACAGAAGTGTGATGGGGCCGGAACTGTGCTCTAGTCTGAACCAGACAGAGACAGAACGGTTCTGGGGCCGGAGCTGTGCTCCTGGCTGAACCAGACAGAGGCAGAACGGTGATGGGGCCGCAACTCTCCTCCTGGCTGAACCAGACAAAGTCAGGACTGTGCTGGGACCGGAACTGAGCTCCTGGCTGAACCAGACAGAGACAGGGCCGCACTGGAGCGGGAACTGTGCTCCTGGCCGAACCATGCAGAGGCAGAACTGTGCTGGGGCCGGAACTGTGCTCCTGGCTGAACCAGAAAGAGACAGGTCTGTGCTGGGGCTCGAACTGTGCTCCTGGCTGAACCAGACGGAGGCAGAACTGTGCTGGGGCCATATCTGTGCTCCTAGCTAAACCACACCGAGGCAGGGCATGCTGGGGCCGGAACTGTGCTCCTGGCTAAAGCAGACAGAGGCAGAACTGTGCTGGGGCCAGAACTGTGCTCCTGACGGAACCAGACAGAGACAGAACTGTGCTGGGGCTGGAACTGTGCTTTTGGCTGAACCAGACAGAGGCAGGACTGTGCTGGGGCCGGAACTGTGCTGCTGGCTGAACCAGACAGAGGCAGGACTGTGCTGGGGCCGGAACTGTGCTCCTGGCTGTGCCAGACAAATATAGGACTGTCCAGGGGCCAGAACTGTGCTCCTGGCTGAAGCAGACAGAGGCAGAACAGTCCTGGGGCCAGAACTGTCCTCCTGGCTGAACCAAACAAAGACAGGACTGTGCTAGGGCGGGAACTGTGCTCCTAGCTGAACCACACAGAGACAGGACTGTGCTGGGGACGGAACTGTGCTCCTGGCTGAACCAGACAGAGGCAGGGCCGTGTTGGGGCCACAACTGTGCTCCTGGCTGAAGCAGACAGAGGCAAAACTGTGCTGGGACTGGAACTGTGCTCCTGGCTGAACCAGACAGAGGCAGGGCCGTGATGGGGCCGGAACTGTGCTCCTGGCTGAAGCAGACAGAGGCAGAAGTGTGCTGGGGCCGTATCTGTGCTCCTGGATGAACCAGACAGAGGCAGAAGTGTGCTGGGGCCGGAACTGTGCTCCAGGCTGAACCAGACAGAGGCAGAACGGTGCTGGGGCCAGAACTGTGCTCCTGGCTGAACCAGACAGAGGCAGGACTGTGCTGGGGCCGGAACTTTGCTCCTGGCTGGCTGAACCAGACAGAGATAGGTCTGTGCTGGGGCTGGAACTGTGCTCCTGGCTGAACCAGACAGAGGCAGGACTGTGCTGGGGCTGGAACTGTGATCCTGGCTGAACCAGACAGAGGCAGGACTGTGCTGGGGCTAGAAATCTCCTCCTGGCTGAACCAGACAAAGACAGAACTGTGCTAGGGCCGGAACTGTGCTCCTGGCTGAAGCAGACAGAGGCAGAATTGTGATGGGGCCGGAACTGTGCTCCAGTCTGAACCAGACAGAGACAGAACGGTGCTGGGGCCGGAGCTGTGCTCCTGGCTGAACCAGACAGAGGCAGAACTGTGCTGGGGCCAGAACTGTCGTTCTGGCTGAACCAAACAAAGTCAGGACTTTCCTGGGGCCGGAACTGTGCTCCTGGCTGAACCATACAGAGGCAGAACTGTGCTGGGGCTGGAACTGTGCTCCTGGCTGAACCAGACAGAGGCAGGACTGTGCTGGGGCTGGAACTGTGATCCTGGCTGAACCAGACAGAGGCAGGACTGTGCTGGGGCTGGAAATCTCCTCCTGGCTGAACCAGAGAAAGACAGAACTGTGCTAGGGCCGGAACTGTGCTCCTGGCTGAAGCAGACAGAGGCAGAAGTGTGATGGGGCTGGAACTGTGCTCCTGGATGAACCAGACAGAGGCAGAACTGTGCTGGGGCCAGAACTGTCATTCTGGCTGAACCAAACAAAGTCAGGACTTTCCTGGTGCCGGAACTGTGCTCCTGGCTGAACCATACAGAGGCAGAACTGTGCTGGGGCCGGAACTGTGCTCCTGGCTGAACCTGACAGAGACAGGTCTGTGCTGGGGCCGGAATTTTCCTTCTGGCTGAACCAGACAAAGACAGAAATGTGCTGGGGCCGGAACTGTGCTACTGGCTGAAGCAGACAAAGGCAGAAGTGTGATCGGGCCGGAACTGTGCTCCAGTCTGAACCAGACAGAGACAGAACGGTGCTGGGGCTGGAGCTGTGCTTCTGGCTGAAGCAGACAGAAGTAGAACTGTGCTGGGACCTGAACTCTGCTCCTGGCTGAACCAGACAGAGGCCAGACTGTTCTGGGGCCGGAACTGTGCTCCTGGCTGAAGCAGACAGAGGCAGAACTGTGCTGGGGCCGGAATTGTCCTCCTGGCTGAACCAGACAAAGACAGGACTGTGCTGGGGCCGGAACTGTGCTCCTAGCTGAACCAGACAGACAGGACTGTGCTGGGGCCGCAACTGTGCTCTTGGCTTAACCAGACAGAGGCAGGGCTGTGGTGGTGCTGGAACTGTGCTCCTGGCTGAAGCAGACAGAGGCAGAACGGTGCTGGGGCCGGAACTGTGCTCCTGCCTGAACCAGACAGAGGCAGGGTCATGCTGGGTCCAGAACTGTGCTCCTGGCTGAAGCAGACAGAGGCAGAACTGTGCTGGGGCCGGAAATGTGTTCCTGGCTGAACCAGACAGAGATAGGGCCATGCTAGGGATGGAACTGTGCTCCTGGCTGAATCAAACACAGACAGGACTGGGCTGGGGCCGGAACTGTGCTCCTGGCTGAACCAGACAGAGACAGGACCGTTCTGGGGCCGGAACTGTAATCCTGGCTGAACCACACAGAGGCAGAAGTGTGCTGGGGCCAGAACTTTGGTCCTGGCTGAACCAGACAGAGGCAGAAGTGTCCTGGGGCCGGAACTGTGCTCCAGGCTGAACCAGACAGTGATATAACGGTGCTGGGGCCGGAACTGTGCTCCTGGCTGAACCAGATAGAGACAGGACTGTGCTGGGGCCAGAACTGTGCTTTTGGCTGAACCAGACAGAGGCAGGACTTTGCTGGGGCTGGAACTGTGCTCCTGGCTCAACCAGACAGAGGCAGGACTGTGCTGGGGCCAGAACTGTGCTCCTGGCTGAACCAGACAGAGGCAGGACTTTGCTGGGGCTGGAACTGTGCTCCTGGCTGAACCAGACAGAGGCAGGACTGTGCTGGTGCTGGAACTGTGCTCCTGGCTGAAGCAGACAGAGGCAGAACTGTGCTGGGGCTGGAACTGTCCTCCTGGCTGAACCAGACAAAGATAGGGCTGTGCTACGGCCGGAACTGTGCTCCTAGCTGAACCAGACAGAGACAGGACTGTGCTGGGGCCGCAACTGTGCTCCTGGCTGAACAAGACAGAGGCAGGACTGTCCTGGGCAGGAACTATGCTCCTGACTGAACCAGACAGAGGCAGGGCACTGCTGGGGCCGGAACTGTACTCCTGGCTGAAGCAGACAGAGGCAGAACTGTGCTGGGGCCGGAACTATGCTCCTGGCTGAACCAGACAGAGACAGGGCCGTGCTGGGGTCAGAACAGTGCCCCTGGCTGAAGCAGACAGAGACCGGACCGTGCTGGGGCTGGAACCGTGCCCCTGGCTGAACCAGACAGAGGCAAAAGTGTGCTAGGGCCAGAACTGTGCTCCTGGCTGAACCAGACAGAGGCAGAAGTGTGCTGGGGCCGGAACTGTGCTCCAGGCTGAACCAGACAGTGGCAGAACAGTGGTAGGGCCAGAACTTTGCTCCTGGCTGAAGCAGACAGAGGGAGGACTGTGCTGGGGCCGGAACTGTGCTTTCGGCTGAAGCACACAGTGGGAGGACTGTGCTGGGGCCGGAACGGTGCTCCTGGCTGGCTGAAGCATACAGAGGGAGGACTGTGCTGGGGCCGGAACTGTGCTCCTGACTAGCTGAACCAGACAGAGACAGGTCTGTGCAGGGGCCGGAACTGTGCTCCTGGCTGAACCAGACAGAGACAGGACTGGGCTGGGGCTAGAACTGTGCTCCTGGCTGAACCAGACAGAGGCAGGACTGTGCTGGGGCCGGAACTGTGCTCCTAGCTGAACCAGACAGAGGGAGGACTGTGCTGGGGCCGGAACTGTGCTTTTGGCTGAAGCACACAGAGGGAGGACTGTGCTGGGGCCGGAACTGTGCTCCTGGCTGGCTGAACCAGACAGAGGCAGGGCTGTGCTGGTGCCAGAACTGTGCTCCTGGCTGAAGCAGGCAGAGGCAGAACTGCGCTGGGGCCGGAACTGTGCTCCTGACTGAACCACACAGAGGCAGGGCGTGCTGGGGCCGGAACTGTGCTCCTGGCTAAAGCAGACAGAGGCAGAACTGTGCTGGGGCCAAAACTCTGCTCCTGACGGAACCAGACAGAGGCAGAACTGCGCTGTGGCCGGAACTGTGCTGCTGGCTGAACCAGACAGAGGCAGTACTGTGCTGGGGCCGGAACTGTGCTGCTGGCTGAACCAGACAGAGGCAGTACTGTGCTGGGGCCGGAACTGTGCTCCTGGCTGAACCAGCCAAATATAGGACTTTCCAGGGGCCGGAACTGTGCTCCTGGCTGAAGCAGACAAAGACAGGACTGTGCTAGGGCAGGAACTGTGCTCCTAGCTGAACCACACAGAGACAGGACTGTGCTGGGGACGGAACTGTGCTCCTGGCTGAACCAGACAGAGGCAGGGCCGTGTTGGGGTCACAACTGTGCTCCTGGCTGAAGCAGACAGAGGCAGAACTGTGCTGGGACCGGAACTGTGCTCCTGACAGAACCAGACAGAGGCAGGGCACTGCTGGGGCCGGAACTGTGCTCCTGGCTGAACCAGACAGAGGCAGAAGTATGCTAGGGCCAGAACTGTGCTCCTGGCTGAACCAGAGAGAGGCAGAAGTGTGCTGGGGCTGTAACTGTGCTCCTGGATGAACCAGACAGAGGCAGAAGTGTGCTGGGGCCGGAACTGTGCTCCAGGCTGAACCAGACAGAGGCAGAATGGTGCTGGGGCCGGAACTGTGCTCCTGGCTGAACCAGACAGAGGCAGGACTGTGCTGGGGCCGGAACTTTGCTCCTGGCTGGCTGAACCAGAGAGAGATAGGTCTGTGCTGGGGACGGAGCTGTGCTCCTGGCTGAACCAGACAGAGCCAGAACTGTCCTGGGGCCAGAACTGTGCTCCTGGCTGAACCAGACAGAGACAGGTCTGTGCTGGGGCCGGAACTGTGCTCCTGGCTGAACCAGACAGAGGCAGGACTGTCCTGGGGCCAGAACTGTGCTCCTGGCTGAAGCAGACAGAAGCAAAACTGTGCTGGGGCTGGAATTGTCCTCCTGGCTGAACCAGACAAAGACAGGACTCTGCTGGGGCCGGAACTGTGCTCCTAGCTGAACCAGACAGACAGGACTGTGCTGGGGCCGGAACTGTGCTCTTGGCTGAACAAGTCAGAGGCAGGGCCATACTGGTGCTGGAACTGTGCTCCTGGCTGAAGCAGACAGAGGCAGAACGGTGCTGGGGCCGGAACTGTGCTCCTGGCTGAACCAGACAGAACCAGGGTCATGCTGGGTCCGGAACTGTGCTCCTGGCTGAAGCAGACAGAGGCAGAACTGCGCTGTGGCCGGAACTGGGCTCCTGGATGAAGCAGACATAGACAGGACTGTGCTGGGGCCTGAACTGTCCTCCTGGCTGAACCAGACAAAGACAGAACTGTGCTGGGGCCGAAGCAGTCCTCCTGGCTGAACCAGACAAAGACAGGACTGTGCTGGGGTGGGACTGTGCTCCTAGCTGAACCAGACAGACAGGACTGTGCTGGGGCAGGAACTGTGCTCCTAGCTGAACCAGACAAAGACTGGACTGTGCTGGGGCCGGAACTGTGCTCCTGGCTGAACCAGACAGAGGCAGAAGTATGCTAGGGCCAGAACTGTGCTCCTGGCTGAACCAGACAGAGGCAGAAGTGTGCCGGGGCCAGAACTGTGCTCCTGGCTGAACCAGACAGAGGCAGAACGGTGATGGGGCCGGAACTGTGCTCCTGGCTGAACCAGGCAGAGGCAGGACTGTCCTGGGGCCGGAACTGTGCTTTTGGCTGAACCAGACAGAGACAGGACTGTGCTGGGGCCGGAACTTTGCTCTTGGCTGGCTGAACCAGAAACAGACAGGTCTGTGCTGGGGCCGAACTGTGCTCCTCGCTGAACCAGTCAGAGACAGGACTGTGCTGGGGCTGGAACTGTGCTCCTGGCTGAACCAGACAGAGGCAGGACTGTGTTGGGGCCAGAACTGTGCTCCTGGCTGAACCAGAGAGAGTTAGGACTGTGCTGGAGCCAGAATTGTCCTCCTGGCTGAACCAGACAAAGACAGAACTGTGCTGGGGCTGGAACTGTGCTCCTGGCTGAAGCAGACAGAGACAGAACGGTTCTGGGGCCGGAGCTGTGCTCCTGGCTGAACCAGACAGAGGCAGAACTGTGATGGGGCCGCAACTCTCCTCCTGGCTGAACCAGACAAAGTCAGGACTGTGCTGGGACTGGAACTGAGCTCCTGGCTGAACCAGACAGAGACAGGGCCGCACTGGAGCGGGAACTGTGCTCCTGGCCGAACCATGCAGAGGCAGAACTGTGCTGGGGCCGGAACTGTGCTCCTGGCTGAACCAGAAAGAGACAGGTCTGTGCTGGGGCTCGAACTGTGCTCCTGGCTGAACCAGACGGAGGCAGAACTGTGCTGGGGCCATATCTGTGCTCCTAGCTAAACCACACCGAGGCAGGGCATGCTGGGGCCGGAACTGTGCTCCTGGCTAAAGCAGACAGAGGCAGAACTGTGCTGGGGCCAGAACTGTGCTCCTGACGGAACCAGACAGAGACAGAACTGTGCTGGGGCTGGAACTGTGCTTTTGGCTGAACCAGACAGAGGCAGGACTGTGCTGGGGCCGGAACTGTGCTGCTGGCTGAACCAGACAGAGGCAGGACTGTGCTGGGGCCGGAACTGTGCTCCTGGCTGTGCCAGACAAATATAGGACTGTCCAGGGGCCAGAACTGTGCTCCTGGCTGAAGCAGACAGAGGCAGAACAGTCCTGGGGCCAGAACTGTCCTCCTGGCTGAACCAAACAAAGACAGGACTGTGCTAGGGCGGGAACTGTGCTCCTAGCTGAACCACACAGAGACAGGACTGTGCTGGGGACGGAACTGTGCTACTGGCTGAACCAGACAGAGGCAGGGCCGTGTTGGGGCCACAACTGTGCTCCTGGCTGAAGCAGACAGAGGCAAAACTGTGCTGGGACCGGAACTGTGCTCCTGGCTGAACCAGACAGAGGCAGGGCCGTGATGGGGCCGGAACTGTGCTCCTGGCTGAAGCAGACAGAGGCAGAAGTGTGCTGGGGCCGTATCTGTGCTCCTGGATGAACCAGACAGAGGCAGAAGTGTGCTGGGGCCGGAACTGTGCTCCAGGCTGAACCAGACAGAGGCAGAACGGTGCTGGGGCCAGAACTGTGCTCCTGGCTGAACCAGACAGAGGCAGGACTGTGCTGGGGCCGGAACTTTGCTCCTGGCTGGCTGAACCAGACAGAGATAGGTCTGTGCTGGGGCTGGAACTGTGCTCCTGGCTGAACCAGACAGAGGCAGGACTGTGCTGGGGCTGGAACTGTGATCCTGGCTGAACCAGACAGAGGCAGGACTGTGCTGGGGCTGGAAATCTCCTCCTGGCTGAACCAGACAAAGACAGAACTGTGCTAGGGCCGGAATGTGCTCCTGGCTGAAGCAGACAGAGGCAGAATTGTGATGGGGCCGGAACTGTGCTCCAGTCTGAACCAGACAGAGACAGAACGGTGCTGGGGCCAGAGCTGTGCTCCTGGCTGAACCAGACAGAGGCAGAACTGTGCTGGGGCCAGAACTGTCGCTCTGGCTGAACCAAACAAAGTCAGGACTTTCCTGGGGCCGGAACTGTGCTCCTGGCTGAACCATACAGAGGCAGAACTGTGCTGGGGCTGGAACTGTGCTCCTGGCTGAACCAGACAGAGGCAGGACTGTGCTGGGGCTGGAACTGTGATCCTGGCTGAACCAGACAGAGGCAGGACTGTGCTGGGGCTGGAAATCTCCTCCTGGCTGAACCAGAGAAAGACAGAACTGTGCTAGGGCCGGAACTGTGCTCCTGGCTGAAGCAGACAGAGGCAGAAGTGTGATGGGGCTGGAACTGTGCTCCTGGATGAACCAGACAGAGGCAGAACTGTGCTGGGGCCAGAACTGTCATTCTGGCTGAACCAAACAAAGTCAGGACTTTCCTGGTGCCGGAACTGTGCTCCTGGCTGAACCATACAGAGGCAGAACTGTGCTGGGGCCGGAACTGTGCTCCTGGCTGAACCTGACAGAGACAGGTCTGTGCTGGGGCCGGAATTTTCCTCCTGGCTGAACCAGACAAAGACAGAAATGTGCTGGGGCCAGAACTGTGCTCCTGGCTGAAGCAGACAAAGGCAGAAGTGTGATCGGGCCAGAACTGTGCTCCAGTCTGAACCAGACAGAGACAGAACGGTGCTGGGGCTGGAGCTGTGCTTCTGGCTGAAGCAGACAGAAGTAGAACTGTGCTGGGACCTGAACTGTGCTCCTGGCTGAACCAGACAGAGGCCAGACTGTTCTGGGGCCGGAACTGTGCTCCTGGCTGAAGCAGACAGAGGCAGAACTGTGCTGGGGCCGGAATTGTCCTCCTGGCTGAACCAGACAAAGACAGGACTGTGCTGGGGCCGGAACTGTGCTCCTAGCTGAACCAGACAGACAGGACTGTGCTGGGGCCGCAACTGTGCTCTTGGCTTAACCAGACAGAGGCAGGGCCGTGGTGGTGCTGGAACTGTGCTCCTGGCTGAAGCAGACAGAGGCAGAACGGTGCTGGGGCCGGAACTGTGCTCCTGCCTGAACCAGACAGAGGCAGGGTCATGCTGGGTCCAGAACTGTGCTCCTGGCTGAAGCAGACAGAGGCAGAACTGTGCTGGGGCCGGAAATGTGCTCCTGGCTGAACCAGACAGAGATAGGGCCATGCTAGGGACGGAACTGTGCTCCTGGCTGAATCAAACACAGACAGGACTGGGCTGGGGCCAGAACTGTGCTCCTGGCTGAACCAGACAGAGACAGGACCGTTCTGGGGCCGGAACTGTAATCCTGGCTGAACCACACAGAGGCAGAAGTGTGCTGGGGCCAGAACTGTGGTCCTGGCTGAACCAGACAGAGGCAGAAGTGTCCTGGGGCCGGAACTGTGCTCCAGGCTGAACCAGACAGTGATATAACGGTGCTGGGGCCGGAACTGTGCTCCTGGCTGAACCAGATAGAGACAGGACTGTGCTGGGGCCAGAACTGTGCTTTTGGCTGAACCAGACAGAGGCAGGACTTTGCTGGGGCTGGAACTGTGCTCCTGGCTCAACCAGACAGAGGCAGGACTGTGCTGGGGCCAGAACTGTGCTCCTGGCTGAACCAGACAGAGGCAGGACTGTGCTGGGGCCGGAACTGTGCTCCTGGCTGAACCAAAGACAGGACTGTCCCGGGGCTGGAACTGTGCTTCTGGCTGAAGCAGACAGAGGCAGAACTGTGCTGGGGCTGGAACTGTCCTCCTGGCTGAACCAGACAAAGATAGGGCTGTGCTACGGCCGGAACTGTGCTCCTAGCTGAACCAGACAGAGACAGGACTGTGCTGGGGCCGCAACTGTGCTCCTGGCTGAACAAGACAGAGGCAGGACTGTCCTGGGCAGGAACTATGCTCCTGACTGAACCAGACAGAGGCAGGGCACTGCTGGGGCCGGAACTGTGCTCCTGGCTGAAGCAGACAGAGGCAGAACTGTGCTGGGGCCGGAACTATGCTCCTGGCTGAACCAGACAGAGACAGGGCCGTGCTGGGGTCAGAACAGTGCCCCTGGCTGAAGCAGACAGAGGCAAAAGTGTGCTAGGGCCAGAACTGTGCTCCTGGCTGAACCAGACAGAGGCAGAAGTGTGCTGGGGCCGGAACTGTGCTCCAGGCTGAACCAGACAGTGGCAGAACAGTGGTAGGGCCAGAACTTTCCTCCTGGCTGAAGCAGACAGAGGGAGGACTGTGCTGGGGCCGGAACTGTGCTTTCGGCTGAAGCACACAGTGGGAGGACTGTGCTGGGGCCGGAACGGTGCTCCTGGCTAGCTGAAGCACACAGAGGGAGGACTGTGCTGGGGCCGGAACTGTGCTCCTGGCTAGCTGAACCAGACAGAGACAGGTCTGTGCAGGGGCCGGAACTGTGCTCCTGGCTGAACCAGACAGAGACAGGACTGGGCTGGGGCCGGAACTGTGCTCCTAGCTGAACCAGACAGAGGGAGGACTGTGCTGGGGCCGGAACTGTGCTTTTGGCTGAAGCACACAGAGGGAGGACTGTGCTGGGGCCGGAACTGTGCTCCTGGCTGGCTGAACCAGACAGAGACATGTCTGTTCTGGGGCCGGAACTGTGCTCCTGGCTGAACCAGACAGAGACAGGACTGTGCTGGAGCTAGAACTGTGCTCCTGGCTGAACCAGACAGAGGCAGGACAGTGCTGGGGCCGGAACTGTGCTCCTGGCTGAACCAGACAGAGGCAGGAGTGTGCTGGGGCCGGAATTGTCCTCCTGGCTGAACCAGACAAAGACAGAACTGTGCTGGGGCCGGAACTGTGCTCCTGGCTGTAGCAGACAGAGGCAGAAGTGTGATGGGGCCGGAACTGTGCTCCAGTCTGAACCAGACAGAGACAGAACGGTGCTGGGGACGGAGCTGTGCTCCTGGCTGAACCAGACAGAGGCAGAACTGTCCTGGGGCCAGAACTGTGCTCCTGGCTGAACCAGACAGAGGCAGGACTGTGCTGGGGCCGGAACTGTGCTTCTGGCTGAACCAGACAGAGGCAGGACTGTCCTGGGGCCAGAACTGTGCTCCTGGCTGAAGCAGACAGAAGCAGAACTGTGCTGGGGCTGGAATTGTCCTCCTGGCTGAACCAGACAAAGACAGGACTGTGCTGGGGCCGGAACTGTGCTCCTAGCTGAACCAGACAGACAGGACTGTGCTGGGACCGGAACTGTGCTCTTGGCTGAACAAGTCTGGGGCAGGGCCATGCTTGTGCTGAAACTGTGCTCCTGGCTGAAGCAGACAGAGGCAGGGTCATGCTGGGTCCGGAACTGTGCTCCTGGCTGAAGCAGACAGAGGCAGAACTGCGCTGTGGCCGGAACTGGGCTCCTGGATGAAGCAGACAGAGACAGGACTGTGCTGGGGCCGGAACTGTCCTCCTGGCTGAACCAGACAAAGACAGAACTGTGCTGGGGCCGAAACAGTCCTCCTGGCTGAACCAGTCAGAGACAGGACTGTGCTGGGGCCGGAACTGTGCTCCTGGCTGAACCAGACAGAGGCAGGACTGTGTTGGGGCCAGAACTGTGCTCCTGGCTGAACCAGAGAGAGGTAGGACTGTGCTGGAGCCGGAATTGTCCTCCTGGCTGAACCAGACAAAGACAGAACTGTGCTGGGGCTGGAACTGTGCTCCTGGCTGAAGCAGACAGAGACAGAAGTGTGATGGGGCCGGAACTGTGCTCTAGTCTGAACCAGACAGAGACAGAACGGTTCTGGGGCCGGAGCTGTGCTCCTGGCTGAACCAGACAGAGGCAGAACTGTGATGGGGCCGCAACTCTCCTCCTGGCTGAACCAGACAAAGTCAGGACTGTGCTGGGACCGGAACTGAGCTCCTGGCTGAACCAGACATAGACAGGGCCGCACTGGAACGGGAACTGTGCTCCTGGCCGAACCATACAGAGGCAGAACTGTGCTGGGGCCGGAACTGTGCTCCTGGCTGAACCAGAAAGAGACAGGTCTGTGCTGGGGCTCGAACTGTGCTCCTGGCTGAACCAGACAGAGGCAGAACTGTGCTAGGGCCATATCTGTGCTCCTAGCTAAACCACACAGAGGCAGGGCGTGCTGGGGCCGGAACTGTGCTCCTGGCTAAAGCAGACAGAGGCAGAACTGTGCTGGGGCCAGAACTGTGCTCCTGACGGAACCAGACAGAGACAGAACTGTGCTGGGGCTGGAACTGTGCTTTTGGCTGAACCAGACAGAGGCAGGACTGTGCTGGGGCCGGAACTGTGCTGCTGGCTGAACCAGACAGAGGCAGGACTGTTCTGGGGCCGGAACTGTGCTCCTGGCTGTACCAGACAAATATAGGACTGTCCAGGGGCCAGAACTGTGCTCCTGGCTGAAGCAGACAGAGGCAGAACAGTCCTGGGGCCAGAACTGTCCTCCTGGCTGAACCAGACAAAGACAGCACTGTGCTAGGGTGGGAACTGTGCTCCTAGCTGAACCACACAGAGACAGGATTGTGCTGGGGACGGAACTGTGCTCCTGGCTGAACCAGACAGAGGCAGGGCCGTGTTGGGGCCACAACTGTGCTCCTGGCTGAAGCAGACAGAGGCAAAACTGTGCTGGGACCGGAACTGTGCTTCTGGCTGAACCAGACAGAGGCAGGGCCGTGATGGGGCCGGAACAGTGCTCCTGGCTGAAGCAGACAGAGGCAGAAGTGTGCTGGGCCGTATCTGTGCTCCTGGATGAACCAGACCGAGGCAGAAGTGTGCTGGGGCCGGAACTGTGCTCCAGGCTGAACCAGACAGAGGCAGAACAGTGCTGGGGCCGGAACTGTGCTCCTGGCTGAACCAGTCAGAGGCAGGACTGTGCTGGGGCCGGAACTTTGCTCCTGGCTGGCTGAACCAGACAGAGATAGGTCTGTGCTGGGGCCGGAACTGTGCTCCTGGCTGAACCAGACAGAGACAGGACTGTGCTGGGGCTGGAACTGTGATCCTGGCTGAACCAGACAGAGGCAGGACTGTGCTGAGGCTGGAAATCTCCTCCTGGCTGAACCAGAGAAAGACAGAACTGTGCTAGGGCCGGAACTGTGCTCCTGGCTGAACCAGACAAAGACAGCACTGTGCTAGGGTGGGAACTGTGCTCCTAGCTGAACCACACAGAGACAGGACTGTGCTGGGGACGGAACTGTGCTCCTGGCTGAACCAGACAGAGGAAGGGCCGTGTTGGGGCCACAACTGTGCTCCTGGCTGAAGCAGACAGAGGCAAAACTGTGCTGGGACCGGAACTGTGCTCCTGGCTGAACCAGACAGAGGCAGGGCTGTGATGGGGCCGGAACAGTGCTCCTGGCTGAAGCAGACAGAGGCAGAAGTGTGCTGGGGCCGTATCTGTGCTCCTGGATGAACCAGACCGAGGCAGAAGTGTGCTGGGGCCGGAACTGTGCTCCAGGCTGAACCAGACAGAGGCAGAACAGTGCTGGGGCCGGAACTGTTCTCCTGGCTGAACCAGTCAGAGGCAGGACTGTGCTGGGGCCGGAACTTTGCTCCTGGCGGGCTGAACCAGACAGAGATAGGTCTGTGCTGGGGCCGGAACTGTGCTCCTGGCTGAACCAGACAGAGACAGGACTGTGCTGGGGCTGGGGCTGGAACTGTGATCCTGGCTGAAGCAGACAGAGGCAGGACTGTGCTGAGGCTGGAAATCTCCTCCTGGCTGAACCAGAGAAAGACAGAACTGTGCTAGGGCCGGAACTGTGCTCCTGGCTGAAGCAGACATAGGCAGAACTGTGCTGGGGCCGGGACTGTGCTTTTGGCTGAACCAGACAGAGGCAGGACTGTGCTGGGGCCGGAACTGTGCTCCTGGCTGAACCAGACAGAGGCAGGACTGTGCTGGGGCCGGAACTGTGCTCCTGGCTGAACCAAAGACAGGACTGTCCTGGGGCTGGAACTGTGCTCCTGGCTGAAGCAGACAGAGGCAGAACTGTGCTGTGGCCAGAACTGTCATTCTGGCTGAACCAAACAAAGTCAGGACTTTCCTGGGGCCGGAACTGTGCTCCTGGCTGAACCATACAGAGGCAGAACTGTGCTGGGGCCGGGACTGTGCTCCTGGCTGAACCTGACAGAGACAGGTCTGTGCTGGGACCGGAATTTTCCCCCTGGCTGAACCAGACAAAGACAGAAATGTGCTGGGGCCGGAACTGTGCTCCTGGCGGAAGCAGACAAAGGCAGAAGTGTGATCGGGCCGGAACTGTGCTCCAGTCTGAACCAGACAGAGACAGAACAGTGCTGGGGCTGGAGCTGTGCTCCTGGCTGAAGCAGACAGAAGTAGAACTGTGCTGGGACTGGAACTGTGCTCCTGGCTGAACCAGACAGAGGCCGGACTGTTCTGGGGCCGGAACTGTGCTCCTGGCTGAAGCAGACAGAGGCAGAACTGTGCTGGGGCCGGAATTGTCCTCCTGGCTGAACCAGACAAAGACAGGACTGTGCTGGGGCCGGAACTGTGCTCCTAGCTGAACCAGACAGACAGGACTGTACTGGGGCCGCAACTGTGCTCTTGGCTGAACCAGACAGAGGCAGGGCCGTGCTGGTGCTGGAACTGTGCTCCTGGCTGAAGCAGACAGAGGCAGAACGGTGCTGGGGCCGGAACTGTGCTCCTGGCTGAACCAGACAGAGGCAGGGTCATGCTGGGTCCGGAACTGTGCTCCTGGCTGAAGCAGACAGAGGCAGAACTGTGCTGGGGCCAGAAATGTGCTCCTGGCTGAACCAGACAGAGACAGGGCCATGCTAGGGACAGAACTGTGCTCCTGGCTGGATCAAACACAGACAGGACTAGGCTGGGGCCGGAACTGTGCTCCTGGCTGAACCAGACAGAGAAAGGACCATTCTGGGGCCGGAACTGTAATCCTGGCTGAACCACACAGAGGCAGAAGTGTGCTGGGGCCAGAACTGTGGTCCTGGCTGAACCAGACAGAGGCAGAAGTGTCCTGGGGCCGGAACTGTGCTCCAGGCTGAACCAGACAGTGATAGAACGGTGCTGGGGCCGGAACTGTGCTCCTGGCTGAACCAGATAGAGATAGGACTGTGCTGGGGCCAGAACTGTGCTTTTGGCTGAACCAGACAGAGGCAGGACTTTGCTGGGGCTGGAACTGTGCTCCTGGCTCAACCAGACAGAGGCAGGACTGTGCTGGGGCCGGAACTCTGCTCCTGGCTGAACCAGACAGAGGCAGGACTGTGCTGGGGCCGGAACTGTGCTCCTGGCTGAACCAAAGACAGGACTGTCCCGGGCCTGGAACTGTGCTCCTGGCTGAAGCAGACAGAGGCAGAACTGTGCTGGGGCTGGAACTATCCTCCTGGCTGAACCAGACAAAGATAGGGCTGTGCTACGGCCGGAACTGTGCTCCTAGCTGAACCAGACAGAGACAGGACTGTGCTGGGGCCGCAACTGTGCTCCTGGCTGAACAAGACAGAGGCAGGACTGTCCTGGGCAGGAACTATGCTCCTGACTGAACCAGACAGAGGCAGGGCACTGCTGGGGCCGGAACTGTGCTCCTGGCTGAAGCAGCCAGAGGCAGAACTGTGCTGGGGCCGGAACTATGCTCCTGGCTGAACCAGACAGAGACAGGGCCGTGCTGGGGTCAGAACAGTGCCCCGTGGCTGAAGCAGACAGAAACAGGACTGGGCTGGGGCCGAAACTGTGCTCCTGGCTGAACCAGACAGAGACCGGACCGTGCTGGGGCTGGAACCGTGCCCCTGGCTGAACCAGACAGAGGCAAAAGTGTGCTAGGGCCAGAACTGTGCTCCTGGCTGAACCAGACAGAGGCAGAAGTGCGCTGGGGCCGGAACTGTGCTCCAGGCTGAACCAGAGAGTGGCAGAACAGTGGTAGGGCCAGAACTTTGCTCCTGGCTGAAGCAGACAGAGGGAGGACTGTGCTGGGGCCAGAACTGTGCTTTCGGCTGAAGCACACAGTGGGAGGACTGTGCTGGGGCCGGAACGGAGCTCCTGGCTGGCTGAAGCACACAGAGGGAGGACTGTGCTGGGGCCGGAACTGTGCTCCTGACTTGCTGAACCAGACAGAGACAGGTCTGTGCAGGGGCCGGAACTGTGCTCCTGGCTGAACCAGACAGAGACAGGACTGGGCTGGGGCTAGAACTGTGCTCCTGGCTAAACCAGACAGAGGCAGGACTGTGCTGGGGCCGGAACTGTGCTCCTAGCTGAACCAGACAGAGGGAGGACTGTGCTGGGGCCGGAACTGTGCTTTTGGCTGAAGCACACAGAGGGAGGACTGTGCTGGGGCCGGAACTGTGCTCCTGGCTGGCTGAACCAGACAGAGACAGGTCTGTGCTGGGGCCGGAACTGTGCTCCTGGCTGAACCAGACAGAGACAGGACTCTGCTGGGGCTAGAACTGTGCTCCTGGCTGAACCAGACAGAGGCAGGACAGTGCTGGGGCCGGAACTGTGCTCCTGGCTGAACCAGACAGAGGCAGGAGTGTGCTGGGGCCGGAATTGTCCTCCTGGCTGAACCAGACAAAGACAGAACTGTGCTGGGGCCGGAACTGTGCTCCTGGCTGTAGCAGACAGAGGCAGAAGTGTGATGGGGCCGGAACTGTTCTCCAGTCTGAACCAGACAGAGACAGAACGGTGCTGGGGACGGAGCTGTGCTCCTGGCTGAACCAGACAGAGGCAGAACTGTCCTGGGGCCAGAACTGTGCTCCTGGCTGAAACAGACAGAGACAGGGCCGCGCTGGAGCGGGAACTGTGCTCCTGGCTGAACCATACAGAGGCAGAACTGTGCTGGGGCCGGAACTGTGCTCCTGGCTGAACCAGACAGAGACAGGTCTGTGCTGGGGCCGGAACTGTGCTCCTGGCTGAACCAGACAGAGGCAGGACTGTCCTAGGGCCAGAACTGTGCTCCTGGCTGAAGCAGACAGAAGCAGAACTGTGCTGGGGCCGGAATTGTCCTCCTGGCTGAACCAGACAAAGACAGGACTGTGCTGGGGCCGGAACTGTGCTCCTAGCTGAACCAGACAGACAGGACTGTGCTGGGACCGGAACTGTGCTCTTGGCTGAACAAGTCTGGGGCAGGCCCATGCTGGTGCTGGAACTGTGCTCCTGGCTGAAGCAGACAGAGGCAGGGTCATGCTGGCTCCGGAACTGTGCTCCTGGCTGAAGCAGACAGAGGCAGAACTGCGCTGTGGCCGGAACTGGGCTCCTGGATGAAGCCGACAGAGACAGGACTGTGCTGGGGCCGGAACTGTCCTCCTGGCTGAACCAGACAAAGACAGAACTGTGCTGGGGCCGAAACAGTCCTCCTGGCTGAACCAGACAAAGACAGGACTGTGCTGGGGCCGGGACTGTGCTCCTAGCTGAACCAGACAGACAGGACTGTGCTGGGGCAGGAACTGTGCTCCTAGCTGAACCAGACAAAGACTGGACTGTGCTGGGGCCAGAACTTTGCTCCTGGCTGAACCAGACAGAGGCAGAAGTATGCTAGGGCCAGAACTGTGCTCCTGGCTGAACCAGACAGAGGCAGAAGTGTGCTGGGGCCATAACTGTGCTCCTGGCTGAACCAGAAAGAGGCAGAATGGTGATGGGGCCGTAACTGTGCTCCTGGCTGAACCAGACAGAGGCAGGACTGTCCTGGGGCCGGAACTGTGCTTTTGGCTGAACCAGACAGAGGCAGGACTGTGCGGGGGACGGAACTTTGCTCTTGGCTGGCTGAACCAGAAACAGACAGGTCTGTGCTGGGGCCGAACTGTGCTCCTCGCTGAACCAGTCAGAGACAGGACTGTGCTGGGGCTGGAACTGTGCTCCTGGCTGAACCAGACAGAGGCAGGACTGTGTTGGGGCCAGAACTGTGCTCCTGGCTTAACCAGACAGAGGCAGGACTGTGCTGGAGCCCGAATTGTCCTCCTGGCTGAACCAGACAAAGACAGAACTGTGCTGGGGTTGGAACTGTGCTCCTGGCTGAAGCAGACAGAGGCAGAAGTGTGATGGGGCTGGAACTGTGCTCCAGTCTGAACCAGGCAGAGACAGAATGGTTCTGTGCCCGGAGTTGTGCTCCTGGCTGAACCAGACAGAGGCAGAACTGTGCTGGGGCCACAATTCTCCTACTGGCTGAACCAGACAAAGTCAGGACTGTGCTGGGGCCGGAACTGAGCTCCTGGCTGAACCAGACAGAGACAGGGCCACGCTGGAGCGGGAACTGTGCTCCTGGCTGAACCATACAGAGGCAGAACTGTGCTGGTGCCGGAACTGTGCTCCTGGCTGAATCAGACAGAGACAGGTCTGTGCTGGGGCTCGAACTGTGCTCCTGGCTGAACCAGACAGAGGCAGAACTGTGCTGGGGCCAGATCTGTGCTCCTAGCTAAACCAGACAGACAGACTGTGCTGGGACCGGAACTGTGCTCCTGGCTGAACCAGACAGAGGCAGGGCTGTGCTGGTGCCAGAACTGTGCTCCTGGCTGAAGCAGACAGAGGCAGAACTGTGCTGGGACCGGAACTGTGCTCCTGGCAGAACCAGACAGAGGCAGGGCACTGCTGGGGCCGGAACTGTGCTGCTGGCTGAACCAGACAGAGGCAGTACTGTGCTGGGGCCGGAACTGTGCTCCTGGCTGAACCAGACAAATATAGGAATTTCCAGGGGCCGGAACTGTGCTCCTGGCTGAAGCAGACAGAGGCAGAACTGTGCTGGGACCGGTACTGTGCTCCTGGCAGAACCAGACAGAGGCAGGGCACTGCTGGGGCCGGAACTGTGCTCCTGGCTGAACCAGACAGAGGCAGAAGTATGCTAGGGCCAGAACTGTGCTCCTGGCTGAACCAGACAGAGGCAGAAGTGTGCTGGGGCCGTAACTGTGCTCCTGGATGAACCAGACAGAGGCAGAAGTGTGCTGGGTCCGGAACTGTGCTCCAGGCTGAACCAGACAGAGGCAGAACGGTGCTGGGGCCGGAACTGTGCTACTAGCTGAACCAGACAGAGGGAGGACTGTGCTGGGGCCGGAACTGTGCTTTTGGCTGAAGCACACAGAGGGAGGACTGTGCTGGGGCCGGAACTGTGCTCCTGGCTGGCTGAACCAGACAGAGACAGGTCTGTGCTGGGGCCAGAACTGTGCTCCTGGCTGAACCAGACAGAGACAGGACTGTGCTGGGGCTAGAACTATGCTCCTGGCTGAACCAGACAGAGGCAGGACAGTGCTGGGGCTGGAACTGTGCTCCTGGCTGAACCAGACAGAGGCAGGAGTGTGCTGGGGCCGGAATTGTCCTCCTGGCTGAACCAGACAAAGACAGAACTGTGCTGGGGCCGGAACTGTGCTCCTGGCTGTAGCAGACAGAGGCAGAAGTGTGATGGGGCCGGAACTGTGCTCCAGTCTGAACCAGACAGAGACAGAACGGTGCTGGGGACGGAGCTGTGCTCCTGGCTGAACCAGACAGAGGCAGAACTGTCCTGGGGCCAGAACTGTGCTCCTGGCTGAAACAGACAAAGACAGGGCCGCGCTGGAGCGGGAACTGTGCTCCTGGCTGAACCATAAAGAGGCAGAACTGTGCTGGGGCCGGAACTGTGCTCCTGGCTGAACCAGACAGAGACAGGTCTGTGCTGGGGCCGGAACTGTGCTCCTGGCTGAAGCAGAACTGTGCTGGGGCCGGAATTGTCCTCCTGGCTGAACCAGACAAAGACAGGACTGTGCTGGGGCCGGAACTGTGCTCCTAGCTGAACCAGACAGACAGGACTGTGCTGGGGCCGGAACTGTGCTCTTGGCTGAACAAGTCTGGGGCAGGGCCATGCTGGTGCTGGAACTGTGCTCCTGGCTGAAGCAGACAGAGGCAGGGTCATGCTGGGTCCGGAACTGTGCTCCTGGCTGAAGCAGACAGAGGCAGAACAGCGCTGTGGCCGGAACTGGGCTCCTGGATGAAGCAGACAGAGACAGGACTGTGCTGGGGCCGGAACTGTCCTCCTGGCTGAACCAGAAAAAGATAGAACTGTGCTGGGGCCGAAACAGTCCTCCTGGCTGAACCAGACAAAGACAGGACTGTGCTGGGGCCGGGACTGTGCTCCTAGCTGAACCAGACAGACAGGACTGTGCTGGGGCAGGAACTGTGCTCCTAGCTGAACCAGACAAAGACTGGACTGTGCTGGGTCCGGAACTGTGCTCCTGGCTAACCCAGACAGAGGCAGAAGTATGCTAGGGCCAGAACTGTGCTCCTGGCTGAACCAGACAGGGCTAGAAGTGTGCTGGGGCCAGAACTGTGCTCCTGGCTGAACCAGACAGAGGCAGAACGGTGATGGGGCTGGAACTGTGCTCCTGGCTGAACCAGACAGAGGCAGGACTGTCCTGGGGCCGGAACTGTGCTTTTGGCTGAACCAGACAGAGGCAGGACTGTGCTGGGGCCGGAACTTTGCTCTTGGCTGGCTGAACCAGAAACAGACAGGTCTGTGCTGGGGCCGAACTGTGCTCCTCGCTGAACCAGTCAGAGACAGGACTGTGCTGGGGCTGGAACTGTGCTCCTGGCTGAACCAGACAGAGGCAGGACTGTGTTGGGGCCAGAACTGTGCTCCTGGCTTAACCAGACAGAGGCAGGACTGTGCTGGAGCCCGAATTGTCCTCCTGGCTGAACCAGACAAAGACAGAACTGTGCTGGGGTTGGAACTGTGCTCCAGGCTGAAGCAGACAGAGGCAGAAGTGTGATGGGGCCGGAACTGTGCTCCTGGCTGAACCAGACAGAGGCAGAACCGTGATGGGGCCGGAACTGTGCTCCTGGCTGAACCAGACAGAGGCAGGACTGTGCGGGGGCCGGAACTTTGCTCTTGGCTGGCTGAACCAGAAACAGACAGGTCTGTGCTGGGGCCGAACTGTGCTCCTCGCTGAACCAGTCAGAGACAGGACTGTGCTGGGGCTGGAACTGTGCTCCTGGCTGAACCAGACAGAGGCAGGACTGTGTTGGGGCCAGAACTGTGCTCCTGGCTTAACCAGACAGAGGCAGGACTGTGCTGGAGCCCGAATTGTCCTCCTGGCTGAACCAGACAAAGACAGAACTGTGCTGGGGTTGGAACTGTGCTCCTGGCTGAAGCAGACAGAGGCAGAAGTGTGATGGGGCTGGAACTGTGCTCCAGTCTGAACCAGGCAGAGACAGAATGGTTCTGTGCCCGGAGTTGTGCTCCTGGCTGAACCAGACAGAGGCAGAACTGTGCTGGGGCCACAACTCTCCTCCTGGCTGAACCAGACAAAGTCAGGACTGTGCTGGGGCCCGAACTGAGCTCCTGGCTGAACCAGACAGAGACAGGGCCATGCTGGAGCGGGAACTGTGCTCCTGGCCGAACCATACAGAGGCAGAACTGTGCTGGTGCCGGAACTGTGCTCCTGGCTGAATCAGACAGAGACAGGTCTGTGCTGGGGCTCGAACTGTGCTCCTGGCTGAACCAGACAGAGGCAGAACTGTGCTGGGGCCAGATCTGTGCTCCTAGCTAAACCAGACAGACAGACTGTGCTGGGACCGGAACTGTGCTCCTGGCTGAACCAGACAGAGGCAGGGCTGTGCTGGTGCCAGAACTGTGCTCCTGGCTGAAGCAGACAGAGGCAGAACTGTGCTGGGACCGGAACTGTGCTCCTGGCAGAACCAGACAGAGGCAGGGCACTGCTGGGGCCGGAACTGTGCTGCTGGCTGAACCAGACAGAGGCAGTACTGTGCTGGGGCCGGAACTGTGCTCCTGGCTGAACCAGACAAATATAGGAATTTCCAGGGGCCGGAACTGTGCTCCTGGCTGAAGCAGACAGAGGCAGAACAGTGCTGGGGCCAGAACTGTCCTCCTGGCTGAACCAGACAAAGACAGGACTGTGCTAGGGCAGGAACTGTGCTCCTAGCTGAACCACACAGAGACAGGACTGTGCTGGGGTCGGAACTGTGCTCCTGGTTGAACCAGACAGAGGCAGGGCCGTGTTGGGGCCACAACTGTGCTCCTGGCTGAAGCAGACAGAGGCAGAACTGTGCTGGGACCGGTACTGTGCTCCTGGCAGAACCAGACAGAGGCAGGGCACTGCTGGGGCCGGAACTGTGCTCCTGGCTGAACCAGACAGAGGCAGAAGTATGCTAGGGCCAGAACTGTGCTCCTGGCTGAACCAGACAGAGGCAGAAGTGTGCTGGGGCTGTAACTGTGCTCCTGGATGAACCAGACAGAGGCAGAAGTGTGCTGGGGCCGGAACTGGGCTCCAGGCTGAACCAGACAGAGGCAGAACGGTGCTGGGGCCGGAACTGTGCTCCTAGCTGAACCAGACAGAAGTAGGACTGTGCTGGGGCCGGAACTGTGCTTTTGGCTGAAGCACACAGAGGGAGGACTGTGCTGGGGCCGGAACTGTGCTCCTGGCTGGCTGAACCAGACAGAGACAGGTCTGTGCTGGGGCCGGAACTGTGCTCCTGGCTGAACCAGACAGAGACAGGACTGTGCTGGGGCTAGAACTATGCTCCTGGCTGAACCAGACAGAGGCAGGACAGTGCTGGGGCCGGAACTGTGCTCCTGGCTGAACCAGACAGAGGCAGGAGTGTGCTGGGGCCGGAATTGTCCTCCTGGCTGAACCAGACAAAGACAGAACTGTGCTGGGTCCGGAACTGTGCTCCTGGCTGTAGCAGACAGAGGCAGAAGTGTGATGGGGCCGGAACTGTGCTCCAGTCTGAACCAGACAGAGACAGAACGGTGCTGGGGACGGAGCTGTGCTCCTGGCTGAACCAGACAGAGGCAGAACTGTCCTGGGGCCAGAACTGTGCTCCTGGCTGAAACAGACAAAGACAGGGCCGCGCTGGAGCGGGAACTGTGCTCCTGGCTGAACCATACAGAGGCAGAACTGTGCTGGGGCCGGAACTGTGCTCCTGGCTGAACCAGACAGAGACAGGTCTGTGCTGGGGCCGGAACTGTGCTCCTGGCTGAAGCAGACAGAAGCAGAACTGTGCTGGGGCCGGAATTGTCCTCCTGGCTGAACCAGACAAAGACAGGACTGTGCTGGGGCCGGAACTGTGCTCCTAGCTGAACCAGACAGACAGGACTGTGCTGGGGCCGGAACTGTGCTCTTGGCTGAACATGTCTGGGGCAGGGCCATGCTGGTGCTGGAACTGTGCTCCTGGCTGAAGCAGACAGAGGCAGGGTCATGCTGGGTCCAGAACTGTGCTCCTGGCTGAAGCAGACAGAGGCAGAACTGCGCTGTGGCCGGAACTGGGCTCCTGGATGAAGCAGACAGAGACAGGAGTGTGCTGGGGCCGGAACTGTCCTCCTGGCTGAACCAGAAAAAGATAGAACTGTGCTGGGGCCGAAACAGTCCTCCTGGCTGAACCAGACAAAGACAGGACTGTGCTGGGGCCGGGACTGTGCTCCTAGCTGAACCAGACAGACAGGACTGTGCTGGGGCAGGAACTGTGCTCCTAGCTGAACCAGACAAAGATTGGACTGTGCTGGGGCCGGAACTGTGCTCCTGGCTAACCCAGACAGAGGCAGAAGTATGCTAGGGCCCGAACTGTGCTCCTGGCTGAACCAGACAGAGGCAGAAGTGTGCTGGGGCCAGAACTGTGCTCCTGGCTGAAATAGACAGAGGCAGAACGGTGATGGGGCTGGAACTGTGCTCCTGGCTGAACCAGACAGAGGCAGGACTGTCCTGGGGCCGGAACTGTGCTTTTGGCTGAACCAGACAGAGGCAGGACTGTGCTGGGGCCGGAACTTTGCTCTTGGCTGGCTGAACCAGAAACAGACAGGTCTGTGCTGGGGCCGAACTGTGCTCCTCGCTGAACCAGTCAGAGACAGGACTGTGCTGGGGCTGGAACTGTGCTCCTGGCTGAACCAGACAGAGGCAGGACTGTGTTGGGGCCAGAACTGTGCTCCTGGCTTAACCAGACAGAGGCAGGACTGTGCTGGAGCCCGAATTGTCCTCCTGGCTGAACCAGACAAAGACAGAACTGTGCTGGGGTTGGAACTGTGCTCCAGGCTGAAGCAGACAGAGGCAGAAGTGTGATGGGGCCGGAACTGTGCTCCAGTCTGAACCAGGCAGAGACAGAACGATTCTGGGCCCAGAGCTGTGCTCCTGGCTGAACCAGACAGAGGCAGAACTGTGCTGGGGCCACAACTCTCCTCCTGGCTGAACCAGACAAAGTCAGGACTGTGCTGGGGCCGGAACTGAGCTCCTGGCTGAACCAGACAGAGACAGGGCCACGCTGGAGTGGGAACTGTGCTCCTGGCCGAACCATACAGAGGCAGAACTGTGCTGGTGCCGGAACTGTGCTCCTGGCTGAATCAGACAGAGACAGGTCTGTGCTGGGGCTCGAACTGTGCTCCTGGCTGAACCAGACAGAGGCAGAACTGTGCTGGGGCCAGATCTGTGCTCCTAGCTAAACCAGACAGACAGACTGTGCTGGGACCGGAACTGTGCTCCTGGCTGAACCAGACAGAGGCAGGGCTGTGCTGGTGCCAGAACTGTGCTCCTGGCAGAAGCAGACAGAGGCAGAACTGTGCTGGGGCCTGAACTGTGCTCCTGACTGAACCACACAGAGGCAGGGCGTGCTGGGGCCGGAACAGTGCTCCTGGCTAAAGCAGACAGAGGCAGAACTGTGCTGGGGCCAAAACTCTGCTCCTGACAGAACCAGACAGAGACAGGACTGTGCTGGGGCTGGAACTATGATTTTGGCTGAACCAGACAGAGGCAGGACTGTGCTGGGGCCGGAACTGTGCTGCTGGCTGAACCAGACAGAGGCAGTACTGTGCTGGGGCCGGAACTGTGCTCCTGGCTGAACCAGACAAATATAGGACTTTCCAGGGGCCGGAACTGTGCTCCTGGCTGAAGCAGACAGAGGCAGAACAGTGCTGGGGCCAGAACTGTCCTCCTGGCTGAACCAGACAAAGACAGAACTGTGCTAGGGCAGGAACTGTGCTCCTAGCTGAACCACACAGAGACAGGACTGTGCTGGGGACGGAACTGTGCTCCTGGCTGAACCAGACAGAGGCAGGGCCGTGTTGGGGCCACAACTGTGCTCCTGGCTGAAGCAGACAGAGGCAGAACTGTGCTGGGACCGGAACTGTGCTCCTGGCAGAACCAGACAGAGGCAAGGCACTGCTGGGGCCGGAACTGTGCTCCTGGCTGAACCAGACAGAGGCAGAAGTATGCTAGGGCCAGAACTGTGCTCCTGGCTGAACCAGACAGAGGCAGAAGTGTGCTGGGGGCGTAACTGTGCTCCTGGATGAACCAGACAGAGGCAGAAGTGTGCTGGGGCCGGAACTGTGCTCCAGGCTGAACCAGACAGAGGCAGAACGGTGCTGGGGCCGGAACTGTGCTCCTGGCTGAACCAGACAGAGGCAGGACTGTGCTGGGGCCGGAACTTTGCTCCTGGCTGGCTGAACCAGGCAGAGATAGGTCTGTGCTGGGGATGGAGCTGTGCTCCTGGCTGAACCAGACAGAGCCAGAACTGTCCTGGGGCCAGAACTGTGCTCCTGGCTGATCCAGACAGAGACAGGGCAGCGCTGGAGCGGGAACTGTGCTCCTGGCTGAACCATACAGATGCAGAACTGTGCTGGGGCCGTAACTATGCTCCTGGCTGAACCAGACAGAGACAGGTCTGTGATGGGGCCGGAACTGTGCTCCTGGCTGAACCAGACAGAGGCAGGACTGTCCTGGGGCCAGAACTGTGCTCCTGGCTGAAGCAGACAGAAGCAAAACTGTGCTGGGGCTGGAATTGTCCTCCTGGCTGAACCAGACAAATACAGGACTGTGCTGGGGCCGGAACTGTGCTCTTAGCTGAACCAGACAGACAGGACTGTGCTGGGGCCGGAACTGTGCTCTTGGCTGAACAAGTCAGAGGCAGGGCCATACTGGTGCTGGAACTGTGCTCCTAGCTGA
The DNA here is from genome assembly GCF_964204655.1 of Triturus cristatus. Taxonomy (NCBI): domain Eukaryota; kingdom Metazoa; phylum Chordata; class Amphibia; order Caudata; family Salamandridae; genus Triturus; species Triturus cristatus. Next base: position 1,615,684 of record NW_028188469.1, read on the forward strand.
AGCAGACAGAGGCAGAACGGTGCTGGGGCCGGAACTGTCCTCCTGGCTGAACCAGACAAAGACAGAACTGTGCTGGGGCCGAAACAGTCCTCCTGGCTGAACCAGACAAAGACAGGACTGTGCTGGGGCCGGGACTGTGCTCCTAGCTGAACCAGACGGACAGGACTGTGCTGGGGCCGGAACTGTGCTCCTAGCTGAACCAGACAGACAGGACTGTGCTGGGGCAGGAGCTGTGCTCCTAGCTGAACCAGACACAGACTGGACTGTGCTGGGGCCGGAACTGTGCTCTTGGCTGAACCAGACAGAGGCAGAAGTGTGCTGGGGCCAGAACTGTGCTCCTGGCTGAACCAGACAAAGGCAGAAGTGTGCTGGGGCCAGAACTGTGCTCCTGGCTGAACCAGACAGAGGCAGAACGGTGATGGGGCCGAAACTGTGCTCCTGGCTGAACCAGACAGAGGCAGGACTGTCCTGGGGCCGGAACTGTGCTTTTGGCTGAACCAGACAGAGGCAGGACTGTGCTGGGGCTGGAAATCTCCTCCTGGCTGAACCAGACAAAGACAGAACTGTGCTAGGGCCGGAACTGTGCTCCTGGCTGAAGCAGACATAGGCAGAAGTGTGATGGGGCCGGAACTGTGCTCCAGTCTGAACCAGACAGAGACAGAACGGTGCTGGGGCCGGAGCTGTGCTCCTGGCTGAACCAGACAGAGGCAGAACTGTGCTGGGGCCAGAACTGTCATTCTGGCTGAACCAAACAAAGTCAGGACTTTCCTGGGGCCGGAACTGTGCTCCTGGCTGAACCATACAGAGGCAGAACTGTGCTGGGGCCGGGACTGTGCTCCTGGCTGAACCTGACAGAGACAGGTCTGTGCTGGGGCCGGAATTTTCCCCCTGGCTGAACCAGACAAAGACAGAAATGTGCTGGGGCCGGAACTGTGCTCCTGGCGGAAGCAGACAAAGGCAGAAGTGTGATCGGGCCGGAACTGTGCTCCAGTCTGAACCAGACAGAGACAGAACAGTGCTGGGGCTGGAGCTGTGCTCCTGGCTGAAGCAGACAGAAGTAGAACTGTGCTGGGACCGGAACTGTGCTCCTGGCTGAACCAGACAGAGGCCGGACTGTTCTGGGGCCGGAACTGTGCTCCTGGCTGAAGCAGACAGAGGCAGAACTGTGCTGGGGCCGGAATTGTCCTCCTGGCTGAACCAGACAAAGACAGGACTGTGCTGGGGCCGGAACTGTGCTCCTAGCTGAACCAGACAGACAGGACTGTGCTGGGGCCGCAACTGTGCTCTTGGCTGAACCAGACAGAGGCAGGGCCGTGCTGGTGCTGGAACTGTGCTCCTGGCTGAAGCAGACAGAGGCAGAACGGTGCTGGGGCCGGAACTGTGCTCCTGGCTGAACCAGACCGAGGCAGGGTCATGCTGGGTCTGGAACTGTGCTCCTGGCTGAACCAGACAGAGGCCGGACTGTTCTGGGGCCGGAACTGTGCTCCTGGCTGAAGCAGACAGAGGCAGAACTGTGCTGGGGCCGGAAATGTGCTCCTGGCTGAACCAGACTGAGACAGGGCCATGCTAGGGACGGAACTGTGCTCCTGGCTGAACCACACAGAGGCAGAGGTGTGCTGGGGCCAGAACTGTGGTCCTGGCTGAACCATACAGAGGCAGAAGTGTCCTGGGGCCGGAACTGTGCTCCAGGCTGAACCAGACAGTGATAGAACGGTGCTGGGGCTGGAACTGTGCTCCTGGCTGAACCAGATAGAGACAGGACTGTGCTGGGGCCAGAACTGTGCTTTTGGCTGAACCAGACAGAGGCAGGACTTTGCTGGGGCTGGAACTGTGCTCCTGGCTCAACCAGACAGAGGCAGGACTGTGCTGGGGCCGGAACTCTGCTCCTGGCTGAACCAGACAGAGGCAGGACTGTGCTGGGGCCGGAACTGTGCTCCTGGCTGAACCAAAGACAGGACTGTCCCGGGGCTGGAACTGTGCTCCTGGCTGAAGCAGACAGAGGCAGAACTGTGCTGGGGCTGGAACTGTCCTCCTGGCTGAACCAGACAAAGATAGGGCTGTGCTACGGCCAGAACTGTGCTCCTAGCTGAGCCAGACAGAGACAGGACTGTGCTGGGGCCGCAACTGTGCTCCTGGCTGAACAAGACAGAGGCAGGACTGTCCTGGGCAGGAACTATGCTCCTGACTGAACCAGACAGAGGCAGGGCACTGCTGGGGCCGGAACTGTGCTCCTGGCTGAAGCAGCCAGAGGCAGAACTGTGCTGGGGCTGGAACTATGCTCCTGGCTGAACCAGACAGAGACCGGACCGTGCTGGGGCTGGAACCGTGCCCCTGGCTGAACCAGACAGAGGCAAAAGTGTGCTAGGGCCAGAACTGTGCTCCTGGCTGAACCAGAGAGTGGCAGAACAGTGGTAGGGCCAGAACTTTGCTCCTGGCTGAAGCAGACAGAGGGAGGACTGTGCTGGGGCCGGAACTGTGCTTTCGGCTGAAGCACACAGTGGGAGGACTGTGCTGGGGCCGGAAGGGTGCTCCTGGCTGGCTGAAGCACACAGAGGGAGGACTGTGCTGGGGCCGGAACTGTGCTCCTCACTTGCTGAACCAGACAGAGACAGGTCTGTGCAGGGGCCGGAACTGTGCTCCTGGCTGAACCAGACAGAGACAGGACTGGGCTGGGGCTAGAACTGTGCTCCTGGCTGAACCAGACAGAGGCAGGACTGTGCTGGGGCCGGAACTGTGCTCCTAGCTGAACCAGACAGAGGGAGGACTGTGCTGGGGCCGGAACTGTGCTTTTGGCTGAAGCACACAGAGGGAGGACTGTGCTGGGGCCGGAACTGTGCTCCTGGCTGGCTGAACCAGACAGAGACAGGTCTGTGCTGGGGCCGGAACTGTGCTCCTGGCTGAACCAGACAGAGACAGGACTCTGCTGGGGCTAGAACTGTGCTCCTGGCTGAACCAGACAGAGACAGGACAGTGCTGGGGCCGGAACTGTGCTCCTGGCTGAACCAGACAGAGGCAGGAGTGTGCTGGGGCCGGAATTGTCCTCCTGGCTGAACCAGACAAAGACAGAACTGTTCTGGGGCCGGAACTGTGCTCCTGGCTGTAGCAGACAGAGGCAGAAGTGTGATGGGGCCGGAACTGTGCTCCAGTCTGAACCAGACAGAGACAGAACGGTGCTGGGGATGGAGCTGTGCTCCTGGCTGAACCAGACAGAGGCAGAACTGTCCTGGGGCCAGAACTGTGCTCCTGCCTGTAACAGACAGAGACAGGGCCGCGCTGGAGCGGGAACTGTGCTCCTGGCTGAACCATACAGAGGCAGAACTGTGCTGGGGCCGGAACTGTGCTCCTGGCTGAACCAGACAGAGACAGGTCTGTGCTGGGGCCGGAACTGTGCTCCTGGCTGAACCAGACAGAGGCAGGACTGTCCTAGGGCCAGAACTGTGCTCCTGGCTGAAGCAGACAGAAGCAGAACTGTGCTGGGGCCGGAATTGTCCTCCTGGCTGAACCAGACAAAGACAGGACTGTGCTGGGGCCGGATCTGTGCTCCTAGCTGAACCAGACAGACAGGACTGTGCTGGGACCGGAACTGTGCTCTTGGCTGAACAAGTCTGGGACAGGGCCATGCTGGTGCTGGAACTGTGCTCCTGGCTGAAGCAGACAGAGACAGGGTCATGCTGGGTCCGGAACTGTGCTCCTGGCTGAAGCAGACAGAGGCAGAACTGCGCTGTGGCCGGAACTGGGCTCCTGGATGAAGCCGACAGAGACAGGACTGTGCTGGGGCCGGAACTGTCCTCCTGGCTGAACCAGACAAAGACAGAACTGTGCTGGGGCCGAAACAGTCCTCCTGGCTGAACCAGACAAAGACAGGACTGTGCTGGGGCCGGGACTGTGCTCCTAGCTGAACCAGACAGACAGGACTGTGCTGGGGCAGGAACTGTGCTCCTAGCTGAATCAGACAAAGACTGGACTGTGCTGGGGCCATAACTGTGCTCCTGGCTGAACCAGACAGAGGCAGAAGTATGCTAGGGCCAGAACTGTGCTCCTGGCTGAACCAGACAGAGGCAGAAGTGTGCTGGGGCCATAACTGTGCTCCTGGCTGAACCAGACAGAGGCAGAACGGTGATGGGGCCGGAACTGTGCTCCTGGCTGAACCAGACAGAGGCAGGACTGTCCTGGGGCCGGAACTGTGCTTTTGGCTAAACCAGACAGAGGCAGGACTGTGCTGGGGCCGGAACTTTGCTCTTGGCTGGCTGAACCAGAAACAGACAGGTCTGTGCTGGGGCCGAACTGTGCTCCTCGCTGAACCAGTCAGAGACAGGACTGTGCTGGGGCTGGAACTGTGCTCCTGGCTGAACCAGACAGAGGCAGGACTGTGTTGGGCCCAGAACTGTGCTCCTGGCTTAACCAGACAGAGGCAGGACTGTGCTGGAGCCCGAATTGTCCTCCTGGCTGAACCAGACAAAGACAGAACTGTACTGGGGTTGGAACTGTGCTCCTGGCTGAAGCAGACAGAGGCAGAAGTGTGATGGGGCTGGAACTGTGCTCCAGTCTGAACCAGGCATAGACAGAACGTTTCTGGGCCCGGAGCTGTGCTCCTGGCTGAACCAGACAGAGGCAGAACTGTGCTGGGGCCACAACTCTCCTCCTGGCTGAACCAGACAAAGTCAGGACTGTGCTGGGGCCGGAACTGAGCTCCTGGCTGAACCAGACAGAGACAGGGCCACGCTGGAGTGGGAACTGTGCTCCTGGCCGAACCATACAGAGGCAGAACTGTGCTGGTGCCGGAACTGTGCTCCTGGCTGAATCAGACAGAGACAGGTCTTTGCTGGGGCTCGAACTGTGCTCCTGGCTGAACCAGACAGAGGCAGAACTGTGCTGGGGCCAGATCTGTGCTCCTAGCTAAACCAGACAGACAGACTGTGATGGGACCGGAACTGTGCTCCTGGCTGAAGCAGACAGAGGCAGAACTGTGCTGGGACCGGAACTGTGCTCCTGGCAGAACCAGACAGAGGCAGGGCACTGCTGGGGCCGGAACTGTGCTGCTGGCTGAACCAGACAGAGGCAGTACTGTGCTGGGGCCGGAACTGTGCTCCTGGCTGAACCAGACAAATATAGGAATTTCCAGGGGCCGGAACTGTGCTCCTGGCTGAAGCAGACAGAGGCAGAACAGTGCTGGGGCCAGAACTGTCCTCCTGGCTGAACCAGACAAAGACAGGACTGTGCTAGGGCAGGAACTGTGCTCCTAGCTGAACCACACAGAGACAGGACTGTGCTGGGGTCGGAACTGTGCTCCTGGTTGAACCAGACAGAGGCAGGGCCGTGTTGGGGCCACAACTGTGCTCCTGGCTGAAGCAGACAGAGGCAGAACTGTGCTGGGACCGGTACTGTGCTCCTGGGAGAACCAGACAGAGGCAGGGCACTGCTGGGGCCGGAACTGTGCTCCTGGCTGAACCAGACAGAGGCAGAAGTATGCTAGGGCCAGAACTGTGCTCCTGGCTGAACCAGACAGAGGCAGAAGTGTGCTGGGGCCGTAACTGTGCTCCTGGATGAACCAGACAGAGGCAGTACTGTGCTGGGGCCGGAACTGTGCTCCTGGCTGAACCAGACAAATATAGGAATTTCCAGGGGCCGGAACTGTGCTCCAGGCTGAACCAGACAGAGGCAGAACGGTGCTGGGGCCGGAACTGTGCTCCTAGCTGAACCAGACAGAGGGAGGACTGTGCTGGGGCCGGAACTGTGCTTTTGGCTGAAGCACACAGAGGGAGGACTGTGCTGGGGCCGGAACTGTGCTCCTGGCTGGCTGAACCAGACAGAGACAGGTCTGTGCTGGGGCCGGAACTGTGCTCCTGGCTGAAACAGACAGAGACAGGACTGTGCTGGGGCTAGAACTGTGCTCCTGGCTGAACCAGACAGAGGCAGGACAGTGCTGGGGCCGGAACTGTGCTCCTGGCTGAACCAGACAGAGGCAGGAGTGTGCTGGGGCCGGAATTGTCCTCCTGGCGGAACCAGACAAAGACAGAACTGTGCTGGGGCCGGAACTGTGCTCCTGGCTGTAGCAGACTGAGGCGGAAGTGTGATGGGGCCGGAACTGTGCTCCAGTCTGAACCAGACAGAGACAGAACGGTGCTGGGGACGGAGCTGTGCTCCTGGCTGAACCAGACAGAGGCAGAACTGTCCTGGGGCCAGAACTGTGCTCCTGGCTGAAACAGACAGAGACAGGGCCGCGCTGGAGCGGGAACTGTGCTCCTGGCTGAACCATACAGAGGCAGAACTGTGCTGGGGCCGTAACTGTGCTCCTGGCTGAACCAGACAGAGACAGGTCTGTGCTGGTGCTGGAACTGTGCTCCTGGCTGAAGCAGACAGAAGCAGAACTGTGCTGGGGCCGGAATTGTCCTCCTGGCTGAACCAGACAAAGACAGGACTGTGCTGGGGCCGGAACTGTGCTCCTAGCTGAACCAGACAGACAGGACTGTGCTGGGGCCGGAACTGTGCTCTTGGCTGAACAAGTCTGGGGCAGGGCCATGCTGGTGCTGGAACTGTGCTCCTGGCTGAAGCAGACAGAGGCAGGGTCATGCTGGGTCCGGAACTGTGCTCCTGGCTGAAGCAGACAGAGGCAGAACTGCGCTGTGGCCGGAACTGGGCTCCTGGATGAAGCAGACAGAGACAGGACTGTGCTGGGGCCGGAACTGTCCTCCTGGCTGAACCAGAAAAAGATAGAACTGTGCTGGGGCCGAAACAGTCCTCCAGGCTGAACCAGACAAAGACAGGACTGTGCTGGGGCCAGGACTGTGCTCCTAGCTGAACCAGACAGACAGGACTGTGCTGGGGCAGGAACTGTGCTCCTAGCTGAACCAGACAAAGACTGGACTGTGCTGGGGCCGGAACTGTGCTCCTGGCTGAACCAGACAGAGGCAGAAGTATGCTAGGGCCAGAACTGTGCTCCTGGCTGAACCAGACAGAGGCAGAAGTGTGCTGGGGCCAGAACTGTGCTCCTGGCTGAACCAGACAGAGGCAGAACGGTGATGGGGCCGGAACTGTGCTCCTGGCTGAACCAGACAGAGGCAGGACTGTCCTGGGGCCGGAACTGTGCTTTTGGCTGAACCAGACAGAGGCAGGACTGTGCTGGGGCCCGAATTGTCCTCCTGGCTGAACCAGACAAAGACAGAACTGTGCTGGGGTTGGAACTGTGCTCCTGGCTGAAGCCGACAGAGGCAGAAGTGTGATGGGGCCGGAACTGTGCTCCAGTCTGAACCAGGCAGAGACAGAACGATTCTGGGCCCGGAGCTGTGCTCCTGGCTGAACCAGACAGAGGCGGGACTGTGTTGGGGCCAGAACTGTGCACCTGGCTTAACCAGACAGAGGCAGAACTGTGCTGGGGCCACAACTCTCCTCCTGGCTGAACCAGACAAAGTCAGGACTGTGCTGGGGCCGGAACTGAGCTCCTGGCTGAACCAGACAGAGACAGGGCCACGCTGGAGCGGGAACTGTGCTCCTGGCCGAACCATACAGAGACAGGTCTGTGCTGGGGCTCGAACTGTGCTCCTCACTGAACCAGTCAGAGACAGGACTGTGCTGGGGCTGGAACTGTGCTCCTGGCTGAACCAGACAGAGGCAGGACTGTGTTGGGGCCAGAACTGTGCACCTGGCTTAACCAGACAGAGGCAGGACTGTGCTGGAGCCCGAATTGTCCTCCTGGCTGAACCAGACAAAGACAGAACTGTGCTGGGGTTGGAACTGTGCTCCTGGCTGAAGCAGACAGAGGCAGAAGTGTGCTGGGGCTGGAACTGTGCTCCTGGCTGAACCAGACAGAGGCAGGACTGTGTTGGGGCCAGAACTGTGCACCTGGCTTAACCAGACAGAGGCAGGACTGTGCTGGAGCCCGAATTGTCCTCCTGGCTGAACCAGACAAAGACAGAACTGTGCTGGGGTTGGAACTGTGCTCCTGGCTGAAGCAGACAGAGGCAGAAGTGTGATGGGGCCGGAACTGTGCTCCAGTCTGAACCAGGCAGAGACAGAACGATTCTGGGCCCGGAGCTGTGCTCCTGGCTGAACCAGACAGAGGCAGGACTGTGTTGGGGCCAGAACTGTGCACCTGGCTTAACCAGACAGAGGCAGAACTGTGCTGGGGCCACAACTCTCCTCCTGGCTGAACCAGACAAAGTCAGGACTGTGCTGGGGCCGGAACTGAGCTCCTGGCTGAACCAGACAGAGACAGGGCCACGCTGGAGCGGGAACTGTGCTCCTGGCCGAACCATACAGAGACAGGTCTGTGCTGGGGCTCGAACTGTGCTCCTGGCTGAACCAGACAGAGGCAGATCTGTGCTGGGGCCAGATCTGTGCTCCTAGCTAAACCAGACAGACAGACTGTGCTGGGACCAGAACTGTGCTCCTGGCTGAACCAGACAGAGGCAGGGCTGTGCTGGTGCCAGAACTGTGCTCCTGGCTGAAGCAGACAGTGGCAGAACTGTGCTGGGGCCTGAACTGTGCTCCTGACTGAACCACACAGAGGCAGGGCGTGCTGGGGCCGGAACTGTGCTCCTGGCTAAAGCAGACAGAGTTAGAACTGTGCTGGGGCCAAAACTCTGCTCCTGACAGAACCAGACAGAGACAGGACTGTGCTAGAGCTGGAACTATGATTTTGGCTGAACCAGACAAAGGCAGGACTGTGCTGGGGCCGGAACTGTGCTGCTGGCTGAACCAGACAGAGGCAGTACTGTGCTGGGGCCGGAACTGTGCTCCTGGCTGAACCAGACAAATATAGGACTTTCCAGGGGCAGGAACTGTGCTCCTGGCTGAAGCAGACAGAGGCAGAACAGTGCTGGGGCCAGAACTGTCCTCCTGGCTGAACCAGACAAAGACAGGACTGTGCTAGGGCAGGAACTGTGCTCCTAGCTGAACCACAGAGAGACAGGACTGTGCTGGGGACGGAACTGTGCTCCTGGCTGAACCAGACAGAGGCAGGGCCGTGTTGGGCCACAACTGTGCTCCTGGCTGAAGCAGACAGAGGCAGAACTGTGCTGGGACCGGAACTGTGCTCCTGGCAGAACCACACAGAGGCAGGGCACTGCTGGGGCCGGAACTGTGCTCCTGGCTCAACCAGACAGAGGCAGAAGTATGCTAGGGCCAGAACTGTGCTCCTGGCTGAACCAGACAGAGGCAGAAGTGTGCTGGGGCCGTAACTGTGCTCCTAGATGAACCAGACAGAGGCAGAAGTGTGCTGGGGCCGGAACTGTGCTCCAGGCTGAACCAGACAGAGGCAGAACGGTGCTGGGGCCGGAACTGTGCTCCTGGCTGAACCAGACAGAGGCAGGACTGTGCTGGGGCCGGAACTTTGCTCCTGGCTGGCTGAACCAGGCAGAGATAGGTCTGTGCTGGGGACAGAGCTGTGCTCCTGGCTGAACCAGACAGAGCCAGAACTGTCCTGGGGCCAGAACTGTGCTCCTGGCTGAACCAGACAGAGACAGGGCAGCGCTGGAGCGGGAACTGTGCTCCTGGCTGAACCATACAGACGCAGAACTGTGCTGGGGCCGTAACTATGCTCCTGGCTGAACCAGACAGAGACAGGTCTGTGATGGGGCCGGAACTGTGCTCCTGGCTGAACCAGACAGAGGCAGGACTGTCCTGGGGCCAGAACTGTGCTCCTGGCTGAAGCAGAAGGAAGCAAAACTGTGCTGGGGCTGGAATTGTCCTCCTGGCTGAACCAGACAAAGACAGGACTGTGCTGGGGCCGGAACTGTGCTCTTAGCTGAACCAGACAGACAGGACTGTGCTGGGGCCGGAACTGTGCTCTTGGCTGAACAAGTCAGAGGCAGGGCCATACTGGTGCTGGAACTGTGCTCCTGGCTGAAGCAGACAGAGGCAGAACGGTGCTGGGGCCGGAACTGTGTTCCTGGCTGAACCAGACAGAAGCAGGGTCATGCTGGGTCCGGAACTGTGCTCCTGGCTGAAGCAGACAGAGGCAGAACTGCGCTGTGGCCGGAACTGGGCTCCTGGATGAAGCAGACAGAGACAGGACTGTGCTGGGGCCGGAACTGTCCTCCTGGCTGAACCAGACAAAGACAGAACTGTGCTGGGGCCGAAACAGTCCTCCTGGCTGAACCAGACAAAGACAGGACTGTGCCGGGGCCGGGACTGTGCTCCTAGCTTAACCAGACAGACAGGACTGTGCTGGGGCCGGAACTGTGCTCCTAGCTGAACCAGACAGACAGGACTGTGCTGGGGCAGGAGCTGTGCTCCTAGCTGAACCAGACAAAGACTGGACTGTGCTGGGGCCGGAACTGTGCTCTTGGCAGAACCAGACAGAGGCAGAAGTGTGCTGGGGCCAGAATTGTGCTCCTGGCTGAACCAGACAAAGTCAGAAGTGTGCTGGGGCCAGAACTGTGCTCCTGGCTGAACCAGACAGAGGCAGAACGGTGATGGGGCCGGAACTGTGCTCCTGGCTGAACCAGACAGAGGCAGGACTGTCCTGGGGCCGGAACTGTGCTTTTGGCTGAACCAGACAGAGGCAGGACTGTGCTGGGGCCAGAACTTTGCTCTTGGCCGGCTGAACCAGAAACAGACAGGTCTGTGCTGGGGCCGAACTGTGCTCCTCACTGAACCAGTCAGAGACAGGACTGTGCTGGGGCTGGAACTGTGCTCCTGGCTGAACCAGAAAGAGGCAGGACTGTGTTGGGGCCAGAACTGTGCTCCTGACTGAACCAGACAGAGGCAGGAAGTGCTGGAGCCGGAATTGTCCTCCAGGCTGAACCAGACAAAGACAGAACTGTGCTGGGGCTGGAACTGTGCTCCTGGCTGAAGCAGACAGAGGCAGAAGTGTGATGGGGCCAGAACTGTGCTCCAGTCTGAACCAGACAGAGACAGAACGGTTCTGGGGCCGGAGCTGTGCTCCTAGCTGAACCAGACAGAGGCAGAACTGTGCTGGGGCCGCAACTCTCCTCCTGGCTGAACTAGACAAAGTCAGGACTGTGCTGGGGCCGGAACTGAGCTCCTGGCTGAACCAGACAGAGGCAGAACTGTGCTGTGGCCAGAACTGTCATACTGGCTGAACCAAACAAAGTCAGGACTTTCCTGGGGCCTGAACTGTGCTCCTGGCTGAACCAGACAGAGACAGGGCCGCGCTGGAGCAGGAACTGTGCTCCTGGCTGAACCATACAGAGGCAGAACTGTGCTGGGGCCGGAACTGTGCTCCTGGCTGAACCTGACAGAGACAGGTCTGTGCTGGGGCCGGAATTTTCCTCCTGGCTGAACCAGACAAAGACAGAACTGTGCTGGAGCCGGAACTGTGCTCCTGGCTGAAGCAGACAAAGGCAGAAGTGTGATCGGGCCGGAACTATGCTCCAGTCTGAACCAGACAGAGACAGAACGGTGCTGGGGCTGGAACTGTGCTCCTGGCTGAACTAGACAGAGACAGGGCTGCGCTGGAGCGGGAACTGTGCTCCTGGCTGAACCATACAGAGGCAGAACTGTGCTGGGGCCGGAACTGTGCTCCTGGCTGAACCAGACAGAGACAGGTCTGTGCTGGGGCCGGAACTGTGCTCCTGGCTGAACCAGACAGATGCAGAACTGTGCTGGGGCCGGAGCTGTGCTCCTGGCTGAACCAGACAGAGGCAGAAGTATGCTAGGGCCAGAACTGTGCTCCTGGCTGAACCAGACAGAGGCAGAAGTGTGCTGGGGCCGTAACTGTGCTCCTGGATGAACCAGACAGAGGCAGAAGTGTGCTGGGGCCGGAACTGTGCTCCAGGCTGAACCAGACAGAGGCAGGGCCGTGTTGGGGCCACAACTGTGCTCCTGGCTGAAGCAGACAGAGGCAGAACTGTGCTGGGACCGGAACTGTGCTCCTGGCAGAACCAGACAGAGGCAGGGCACTGCTGGGGCCGGAACTGTGCTCCTGGCTGAACCAGACAGAGGCAGAAGTATGCTAGGGCCAGAACTGTGCTCCTGGCTGAACCAGACAGAGGCAGAAGTGTGCTGGGGCCGTAACTGTGCTCCTGGATGAACCAGACAGAGGCAGAAGTGTGCTGGGGCCGGAACTGTGCTCCAGGCTGAACCAGACAGAGGCAGAACGGTGCTGGGGCCGGAACTGTGCTCCTGGCTGAACCAGACAGAGGCAGGACTGTGCTGGGGCCGGAACTTTGCTCCTGGCTGGCTGAACCAGGCAGAGATAGGTCTGTGCTGGGGACGGAGCTGTGCTCCTGGCTGAACCAGACAGAGCCAGAACTGTCCTGGGGCCAGAACTGTGCTCCTGGCTGAACCAGACAGAGACAGGGCAGCGCTGGAGCGGGAACTGTGCTCCTGGCTGAACCATACAGATGCAGAACTGTGCTGGGGCTGTAACTATGCTCCTGGCTGAACCAGACAGAGACAGGTCTGTGATGGGGCCGGAACTGTGCTCCTGGCTGAACCAGACAGAAGCAAAACTGTGCTGGGGCTGGAACTGTCCTCCTGGCTGAACCAGACAAAGACAGGACTGTGCTGGGGCCGGAACTGTGCTCTTAGCTGAACCAGACAGACAGGACTGTGCTGGGGCCGGAACTGTTCTCTTGGCTGAACAAGTCAGAGGCAGGGCCATACTGGTGCTGGAACTGTGCTCCTGGCTGAAGCAGACAGAGGCAGAACGGTGCTGGGGCCAGAACTGTGCTCCTGGCTGAACCAGACAGAAGCAGGGTCATGCTGGGTCCGGAACTGTGCTCCTGGCTGAAGCAGACAGAGGCAGAACTGCGCTGTGGCCGGAACTGGGCTCCTGGATGAAGCACACAGAGACAGGACTGTGCTGGGGCCGGAACTGTCCTCCTGGCTGAACCAGACAAAGACAGAACTGTGCTGGGGCCGAAACAGTCCTCCTGGCTGAACCAGACAAAGACAGGACTGTGCTGGGGCCGGGACTGTGCTCCTAGCTTAACCAGACGGACAGGACTGTGCTGGGGCCGGAACTGTGCTCCTAGCTGAACCAGACAGACAGGACTGTGCTGGGGCAGGAGCTGTGCTCCTAGCTGAACCAGACAAAGACTGGACTGTGCTGGGGCCGGAACTGTGCTCTTGGCTGAACCAGACAGAGGCAGAAGTGTGCTGGGGCCAGAACTGTGCTCCTGGCTGAACCAGACAGAGGCAGAACGGTGATGGGGTCGGAACTGTGCTCCTGGCTGAACCAGACAGAGGCAGGACTGTCCTGGGGCCGGAACTGTGCTTTTGGCTGAACCAGACAGAGGCAGGACTGTGCTGGGGCCGGAACTTTGCTCTTGGCCGGCTGAACCAGAAACAGACAGGTCTGTGCTGGGGCCGAACTGTGCTCCTCGCTGAACCAGTCAGAGACAGGACTGTGCTGGGGCTGGAACTGTGCTCCTGGCTGAACCAGACAGAGGCAGGACTGTGTTGGGGCCAGAACTGTGCTCCTGACTGAACCAGACAGAGGCAGGAAGTGCTGGAGCTGGAATTGTCCTCCAGGCTGAACCAGACAAAGACAGAACTGTGCTGGGGCTGGAACTGTGCTCCTGGCTGAAGCAGACAGAGGCAGAAGTGTGATGGGGCCAGAACTGTGCTCCAGTCTGAACCAGACAGAGACAGAACGGTTCTGGGGCCGGAGCTGTGCTCCTAGCTGAACCAGACAGAGGCAGAATTGTGCTGGGGCCGCAACTCTCCTCCTGGCTGAACTAGACAAAGTCAGGACTGCGCTGGGGCCGGAACTGAGCTCCTGGCTGAACCAGACAGAGGCAGAACTGTGCTGTGGCCAGAACTGTCATACTGGCTGAACCAAACAAAGTCAGGACTTTCCTGGGGCCTGAACTGTGCTCCTGGCTGAACCAGACAGAGACAGGGCCGCGCTGGAGCAGGAACTGTGCTCCTGGCTGAACCCTACAGAGGCAGAACTGTGCTGGGTCCGGAACTGTGCTCCTGGCTGAACCTGACAGAGACAGGTCTGTGCTGGGGCCGGAATTTTCCTCCTGGCTGAATCAGACAAAGACAGAACTGTGCTGGAGCCGGAACTGTGCTCCTGGCTGAAGCAGACAAAGGCAGAAGTATGATCGGGCCGGAACTATGCTCCAGTCTGAATCAGACAGAGACAGAACGGTGCTGGGGCTGGAACTGTGCTCCTGGCTGAACTAGACAGAGACAGGGCTGCGCTGGAGCGGGAACTGTGCTCCTGGCTGAACCATACAGAGGCAGAACTGTGCTGGGGCCGGAACTGTGCTCCTGGCTGAACCAGACAGAGACAGGTCTGTGCTGGGGCCGGAACTGTGCTCCTGGCTGAACCAGACAGATGCAGAACTGTGCTGGGGCTGGAACTGTGCTCCTGGCTGAACCAGACAGAGGCAGAAGTATGCTAGGGCCAGAACTGTGCTCCTGGCTGAACCAGACAGAGGCAGAACGGTTCTGGGGCCGGAGCTGTGCTCCTAGCTGAACCAGACAGAGGCAGAACTGTGCTGGGGCCGCAACTCTCCTCCTGGCTGAACTAGACAAAGTCAGGACTGTGCTGGGGCCGGAACTGAGCTCCTGGCTGAACCAGACAGAGGCAGAACTGTGCTGTGGCCAGAACTGTCATACTGGCTGAACCAAACAAAGTCAGGACTTTCCTGGGGCCTGAACTGTGCTCCTGGCTGAACCAGACAGAGACAGGGCCGCGCTGGAGCAGGAACTGTGCTCCTGGCTGAACCATACAGAGGCAGAACTGTGCTGGGGCCGGAACTGTGCTCCTGGCTGAACCTGACAGAGACAGGTCTGTGCTGGGGCCAGAATTTTCCTCCTGGCTGAACCAGACAAAGACAGAACGGTGCTGGAGCCGGAACTGTGCTCCTGGCTGAAGCAGACAAAGGCAGAAGTGTGATCGGGCCGGAACTATGCTCCAGTCTGAACCAGACAGAGACAGAACGGTGCTGGGGCTGGAACTGTGCTCCTGGCTGAACTAGACAGAGACAGGGCTGCGCTGGAGCGGGAACTGTGCTCCTGGCTGAACCATACAGAGGCAGAACTGTGCTGGGGCCGGAACTGTGCTCCTGGCTGAACCAGACAGAGACAGGTCTGTGCTGGGGCCGGAACTGTGCTCCTGGCTGAACCAGACAGATGCAGAACTGTGCTGGGGCCGGAGCTGTGCTCCTGGCTGAACCAGACAGAGGCAGAAGTATGCTAGGGCCAGAACTGTGCTCCTGGCTGAACCAGACAGAGGCAGAAGTGTGCTGGGGCCGGAACTGTGCTCCAGGCTGAACCAGACAGAGGCAGGGCCGTGTTGGGGCCACAACTGTGCTCCTGGCTGAAGCAGACAGAGGCAGAACTGTGCTGGGACCGGAACTGTGCTCCTGGCAGAACCAGACAGAGGCAGGGCACTGCTGGGGCCGGAACTGTGCTCCTGGCTGAACCAGACAGAGGCAGAAGTATGCTAGGGCCAGAACTGTGCTCCTGGCTGAACCAGACAGAGGCAGAAGTGTGCTGGGGCCGTAACTGTGCTCCTGGATGAACCAGACAGAGGCAGAAGTGTGCTGGGGCCGGAACTGTGCTCCAGGCTGAACCAGACAGAGGCAGAACGGTGCTGGGGCCGGAACCGTGCTCCTGGCTGAACCAGACAGAGGCAGGGCTGTGCTGGGGCCGGAACTTTGCTCCTGGCTGGCTGAACCAGGCAGAGATAGGTCTGTGCTGGGGACGGAGCTGTGCTCCTGGCTGAACCAGACAGAGCCAGAACTGTCCTGGGGCCAGAACTGTGCTCCTGGCTGAACCAGACAGAGACAGGGCAGCGCTGGAGCGGGAACTGTGCTCCTGGCTGAACCATACAGACGCAGAACTGTGCTGGGGCCGTAACTATGCTCCTGGCTGAACCAGACAGAGACAGGTCTGTGATGGGGCCGGAACTGTGCTCCTGGCTGAACCAGACAGAGGCAGGACTGTGCTGGGGCCGGAACTGTGCTCTTGGCTGAACCAGACAGAGGCAGAAGTGTGCTGGGGCCAGAACTGTGCTCCTGGCTGAACCAGACAAAGGCAGAAGTGTGCTGGGGCCTGAACTGTGCTCCTGGCTGAACCAGACAGAGGCAGAATGGTGATGGGGCCGGAACTGTGCTCCTGGCTGAACCAGACAGAGGCAGGACTGTCCTGGGGCCGGAACTGTGCTTTTGGCTGAACCAGACAGAGGCAGGTCTGTGCTGGGGCCGAACTGTGTTCCTCGCTGAACCAGTCAGAGACAGGACTGTGCTGGGGCTGGAACTGTGCTCCTGGCTGAACCAGACTGGTGCTGGGGCCGTAACTGTGCTCCTGGATGAACCAGACAGAGGCAGAAGTGTGCTGGGGCCGGAACTGTGCTCCAGGCTGAACCAGACAGAGGCAGAACGGTGCTGGGGCCGGAACTGTGCTCCTGGCTGAACCAGACAGAGGCAGGACTGTGCTGGGGCCGGAACTTTGCTCCTGGCTGGCTGAACCAGGCAGAGATAGGTCTGTGCTGTGGACAGAGATGTGCTGCTGGCTGAACCAGACAGAGCCAGAACTGTCCTGGGGCCACAACTGTGCTCCTGGCTGAACCAGACAGAGACAGGGCAGCACTGGAGCGGGAACTGTGCTCCTGGCTGAACCATACAGAGGCAGAACTGTGCTGGGGCCGTAACTATGCTCCTGCCTGAACCAGACAGAGACAGGTCTGTGCTGGGGCCGGAACTGTGCTCCTGGCTGAACCAGACAGAGGCAGGACTGTCCTGGGGTCAGAACTGTGCTCCTGGTTGAAGCAGACAGAAGCAAAACTGTGCTGGGGCTGGAATTGTCCTCCTGGCTGAACCAGACAAAGACAGGACTGTGCTGGGGCCGGAACTGTGCTCCTAGCTGAACCAGACAGACAGGACTGTGCTGGGGCCGGAACTGTGCTCTTGGCTGAACAAGTCAGAGGCAGGGCCATACTGGTGCTGGAACTGTGCTCCTGGCTGAAGCAGACAGAGGCAGAACTGTGCTGGGGCCGGAACTGTGCTCCTGGCTGAACCAGACAGAAGCAGGGTCATGCTGGGTCCTGAACTGTGCTCCTGGCTGAAGCAGACAGAGGCAGAACTGCACTGTGGCCGGAACTGGGCTCCTGGATGAAGCAGACAGAGACAGGACTGTGCTGGGGACTGAACTGTCCTCCTGGCTGAACCAGACAAAGACAGAACTGTGCTGGGGCCAAAACAGTCCTCCTGGCTGAACCAGACAAAGACAGGACTCTGCTGGGGCCGGAACTGTGCTCCTAGCTGAACCAGACAGACAGGACTGTGCTGGGGCAGGAGCTGTGCTCCTAGCTGAACCAGACAAAGACTGGACTGTGCTGGGGCCGGAACTGTGCTCTTGGCTGAACCAGACAGAGGCAGAAGTGTGCTGGGGCCAGAACTGTGCTCCTGGCTGAACCAGACAAAGGCAGAAGTGTGCTGGGGCCAGAACTGTGCTCCTGGCTGAACCAGACAGAGGCAGAACGGTGATGGGGCAGGAACTGTGCTCCTGGCTGAACCAGACAGAGGCAGAACTGTCCTGGGGCCGGAACTGTGCTTTTGGCTGAACCAGACAGAGGCAGGACTGTGCTGGGGCCGGAACTTTGCTCTTGGCTGGCTGAACCAGAAACAGACAGGTCTGTGCTGGGGCCGAACTGGGCTCCTCGCTGAACCAGTCAGAGACAGGACTGTGCTGGGGCTGGAACTGTGCTCCTGGCTCAACCAGACAGAGGCAGGACTGTGTTGGGGCCAGAACTGTGCTCCTGACTGAACCAGACAGAGGCAGGAAGTGCTGGAGCCGGAATTGTCCTCCAGGCTGAACCAGACAAAGACAGAACTGTGCTGGGGCTGGAACTGTGCTCCTGGCTGAAGCAGACAGAGGCAGAAGTGTGATGGGGACAGAACTGTGCTCCAGTCTGAACCAGACAGAGACAGAACGGTTCTGGGGCCGGAGCTGTGCTCCTGGCTGAACCAGACAGAGGCAGAACTGTGCTGGGGCCGCAACTCTCCTCCTGGCTGAACTAGACAAAGTCAGGACTGTGCTGGGGCCGGAACTGAGCTCCTGGCTGAACCAGACAGAGGCAGAACTGTGCTGTGGCCAGAACTGTCATACTGGCTGAACCAAACAAAGTCAGGACTTTCCTGGGGCCTGAACTGTGCTCCTGGCTGAACCAGACAGAGACAGGGCCGCGCTGGAGCAGGAACTGTGCTCCTGGCTGAACCATACAGAGGCAGAACTGTGCTGGGGCCGGAACTGGGCTCCTGGCTGAACCTGACAGAGACAGGTCTGTGCTGGGGCCGGAATTTTCCTCCTGGCTGAACCAGACAAAGACAGAACTGTGCTGGGGCCGGAACTGTGCTCCTGGCTGAAGCAGACAAAGGCAGAAGTGTGATCGGGCCGGAACTATGCTCCAGTCTGAACCAGACAGAGACAAAACGGTGCTGGGGCTGGAACTGTGCTCCTGGCTGAACTAGACAGAGACAGGGCTGCGCTGGAGCGGGAACTGTGCTCCTGGCTGAACCATACAGAGACAGAACTGTGCTGGGGCCGGAACTGTGCTCCTGGCTGAACCAGACAGAGACAGGTCTGTGCTGGGGCCGGAACTGTGCTCCTGGCTGAACCAGACAGAGGCAGAACTGTGCTGGGGCCGGAACTGGACTCCTGGATGAAGCAGACAGAGACAGGACTGTGCTGGGGCCGGAACTGTCCTCCTTTCTGAACCAGACAAAGACAGAACTGTGCTGGTGCCGGAACTGTCCTCCTGGATGAACCAGACAAAGACAGGACTGTGCTGGGGTGGGAACTGTGTTCCTAGCTGAACCAGACAGACAGGACTGTGCTGGGGCCGGAACTGTGCTCCTAGCTGAATCAGTCAAGGACAGGACTGTGCTGGGGCAGGAACTGTGTTCCTAGCTGAACCAAACAAAGACAGGACTGTCCTGGGGCAGGCACTGTGCTCCTGGCTGAAGCAGACAGAGGCAGAACTGTGCTGGGGCCAGAATTGTCCTCCTGGCTGAACAGACAAAGACAGGACTGTGCTGGGGCCGGAACTGTGCTCCTAGCTGAACCAGACAGACAGGACTGTGCTGGGGCCGCAACTGTGCTCTTGGCTGAACCAGACAGAGGCAGGGCTGTGCTGGTGCTGGAACTGTGCTCCTGGCTGAAGCAGACAGAGGCAGAACGGTGCTGGGGCCTGAACGGTGCTCCTGGCTGAACCAGACAGAGGCAGGGTCATGCTGGGTCCGGAACTGTGCTCCTGGCTGAAGCAGACAGAGGCAGAACTGTGCTGGGGCCGGAACTGTGCTCCTGGCTGAACCAGACAGAAGCAGGGTCATGCTGGTTCCAGAACTGTGCTCCTGGCTGAAGCAGACAGAGGCAGAACTGCGCTGTGGCCGGAACTGGGCTCCTGGATGAAGCAGACAGAGACAGGACTGTGCTGGGGCCGGAACTGTCCTCCTGGCTGAACCAGACAAAGACAGGACTGTGCTGGGGCCGGGACTGTCCTCCTGGCTGAAGCAGACAAAGACAGAACTGTGCTGGGGCCGAAACAGTCCTCCTGGCTGAACCAGACAAAGACAGGACTGTGCTGGGGCCGGGACTGTGCTCCTAGCTGAACCAGATGGACAGGACTGTGCTGGGGCCGGAACTGTGCTCCTAGCTGAACCAGACAGACAGGACTGTGCTGGGGCAGGAGCTGTGCTCCTAGCTGAACCAGACAAAGACTGGACTGTGCTGGGGCCGGAACTGTGCTCTTGGCTGAACCAGACAGAGACAGGACTGTGCTGGGGCTGGAACTGTGCTCCTGGCTGAACCAGACAGAGGCAGGACTGTGTTGGGGCCAGAACTGTGCTCCTGACTGAACCAGACAGAGGCAGGAAGTGCTGGAGCCGGAATTGTCCTCCAGGCTGAACCAGACAAAGACAGAACTGTGCTGGGGCTGGAACTGTGCTCCTGGCTGAAGCAGACAGAGGCAGAAGTGTGATGGGGCCAGAACTGTGCTCCAGTCTGAACCAGACAGAGACAGAACTGTTCTGGGGCCGGAGCTGTGCTCCTGGCTGAACCGGACAGAGGCAGAAGTATGCTAGGGCCAGATCTGTGCTCCTGGCTGAACCAGACAGAGGCAGAAGTGTGCTGGGGCCGTAACTGTTCTCCTGGATGAACCAGACAGAGGCAGAAGTGTGCTGGGGCCAGAACTGTGCTCCAGGCTGAACCAGACAGAGGCAGAACGGTGCTGGGGCCGGAACTGTGCTCCTGACTGAACCAGACAGAGGCAGGACTGTGCTGGGGCCGGAACTTTGCTCCTGGCTGGCTGAACCAGGCAGAGATAGGTCTGTGCTGGGGACAGAGCTGTGCTGCTGGCTGAACCAGACAGAGCCAGAACTGTCCTGGGGCCACAACTGTGCTCCTGCCTGAACCAGACAGAGACAGGGCAGCGCTGGAGCGGGAACTGTGCTCCTGGCTGAACCATACAGAGGCAGAATTGTGCTGGGGCCGTAACTATGCTCCTGGCTCAACCAAACAGAGACAGGTCTGTGCTGGGGCCGGAACTGTGCTCCTGGCTGAACCAGACAGAGGCAGGACTGTCCTGGGGTCAGAACTGTGCTCCTGGCTGAAGCAGACAGAAGCAAAACTGTGCTGGGGCTGGAATTGTCCTCCTGGCTGAACCAGACAAAGACAGGACTGTGCTGGGGCCGGAACTGTGCTCCTAGCTGAACCAGACAGACAGGACTGTGCTGGGGCCGGAACTGTGCTCTTGGCTGAACAAGTCAGAGGCAGGGCCATACTGGTGCTGGAACTGTGCTCCTGGCTGAAGCAGACAGAGGCAGAACTGTGCTGGGGCCGGAACTGTGCTCCTGGCTGAACCAGACAGAAGCAGGGTCATGCTGGGTCCGGAACTGTGCTCCTGGCTGAAGCAGACAGAGGCAGAACTGCGCTGTGGCCGGAACTGGGCTCCTGGATGAAGCAGACAGAGACAGGACTGTGCTGGGGCCGGAACTGTCCTCCTGGCTGAACCAGACAAAGACAGAACTGTGCTGGGGCCGAAACAGTCCTCCTGGCTGAACCAGACAAAGACAGGACTGTGCTGGGGCCAGGACTGTGCTCCTAGCTGAACCAGATGGACAGGACTGTGCTGGGGCCGGAACTGTGCTCCTAGCTGAACCAGACAGACAGGACTGTGCTGGGGCAGGAGCTGTGTTCCTAGCTGAACCAGACAAAGACTGGACTGTGCTGGGGCCGGAACTGTGCTCTTGGCTGAACCAGACAGAGGCAGAAGTGTGCTGGGGCCAGAACTGTGCTCCTGGCTGAACCAGACAAAGGCAGAAGTGTGCTGGGGCCGGAACTGTCCTCCTGGCTGAACAGACAAAGACAGGACTGTGCTGGGGCCGGAACTGTGCTCCTAGCTGAACCAGACAGACAGGACTGTGCTGGGGCCGCAACTGTGCTCTTGGCTGAACCAGACAGAGGCAGGGCTGTGCTGGTGCTGGAACTGTGCTCCTGGCTGAAGCAGACAGAGGCAGAACGGTGCTGGGGCCTGAACGGTGCTCCTGGCTGAACCAGACAGAGGCAGGGTCATGCTGGGTCCGGAACTGTGCTCCTGGCTGAAGCAGACAGAGGCAGAACTGTGCTGGGGCCGGAACTGTGCTCCTGGCTGAACCAGACAGAAGCAGGGTCATGCTGGTTCCGGAACTGTGCTCCTGGCTGAAGCAGACAGAGGCAGAACTGCGCTGTGGCCGGAACTGGGCTCCTGGATGAAGCAGACAGAGACAGGACTGTGCTGGGGCCGGAACTGTCCTCCTGGCTGAACCAGACAAAGACAGAACTGTGCTGGGGCCGAAACAGTCCTCCTGGCTGAACCAGACAAAGACAGGACTGTGCTGGGGCCGGGACTGTGCTCCTAGCTGAACCAGATGGACAGGACTGTGCTGGGGCCGGAACTGTGCTCCTAGCTGAACCAGACAGACAGGACTGTGCTGGGGCAGGAGCTGTGCTCCTAGCTGAACCAGACAAAGACTGGACTGTGCTGGGGCCGGAACTGTGCTCTTGGCTGAACCAGACAGAGACAGGACTGTGCTGGGGCTGGAACTGTGCTCCTGGCTGAACCAGACAGAGGCAGGACTGTGTTGGGGCCAGAACTGTGCTCCTGACTGAACCAGACAGAGGCAGGAAGTGCTGGAGCCGGAATTGTCCTCCAGGCTGAACCAGACAAAGACAGAACTGTGCTGGGGCTGGAACTGTGCTCCTGGCTGAAGCAGACAGAGGCAGAAGTGTGATGGGGCCAGAACTGTGCTCCAGTCTGAACCAGACAGAGACAGAACTGTTCTGGGGCCGGAGCTGTGCTCCTGGCTGAACCAGACAGAGGCAGAAGTATGCTAGGGCCAGATCTGTGCTCCTGGCTGAACCAGACAGAGGCAGAAGTGTGCTGGGGCCGTAACTGTTCTCCTGGATGAACCAGACAGAGGCAGAAGTGTGCTGGTGCCGGAACTGTGCTCCAGGCTGAACCAGACAGAGGCAGAACGGTGCTGGGGCCGGAACTGTGCTCCTGACTGAACCAGACAGAGGCAGGACTGTGCTGGGGCCGGAACTTTGCTCCTGGCTGGCTGAACCAGGCAGAGATAGGTCTGTGCTGGGGACAGAGCTGTGCTGCTGGCTGAACCAGACAGAGCCAGAACTGTCCTGGGGCCACAACTGTGCTCCTGGCTGAACCAGACAGAGACAGGGCGGCGCTGGAGCGGGAACTGTGCTCCTGGCTGAACCATACAGAGGCAGAACTGTGCTGGGGCCGTAACTATGCTCCTGGCTCAACCAAACAGAGACAGGTCTGTGCTGGGGCCGGAACTGTGCTCCTGGCTGAACCAGACAGAGGCAGGACTGTCCTGGGGTCAGAACTGTGCTCCTGGCTGAAGCAGACAGAAGCAAAACTGTGCTGGGGCTGGAATTGTCCTCCTGGCTGAACCAGACAAAGACAGGACTGTGCTGGGGCCGGAACTGTGCTCCTAGCTGAACCAGACAGACAGGACTGTGCTGGGGCCGGAACTGTGCTCTTGGCTGAACAAGTCAGAGGCAGGGCCATACTGGTGCTGGAACTGTGCTCCTGGCTGAAGCAGACAGAGGCAGAACTGTGCTGGGGCCGGAACTGTGCTCCTGGCTGAACCAGACAGAAGCAGGGTCATGCTGGGTCCGGAACTGTGCTCCTGGCTGAAGCAGACAGAGGCAGAACTGCGCTGTGGCCGGAACTGGGCTCCTGGATGAAGCAGACAGAGACAGGACTGTGCTGGGGCTGGAACTGTCCTCCTGGCTGAACCAGACAAAGACAGAACTGTGCTGGGGCCGAAACAGTCCTCCTGGCTGAACCAGACAAAGACAGGACTGTGCTGGGGCCAGGACTGTGCTCCTAGCTGAACCAGATGGACAGGACTGTGCTGGGGCTGGAACTGTGCTCCTAGCTGAACCAGACAGACAGGACTGTGCTGGGGCAGGAGCTGTGTTCCTAGCTGAACCAGACAAAGACTGGACTGTGCTGGGGCCGGAACTGTGCTCTTGGCTGAACCAGACAGAGGCAGAAGTGTGCTGGGGCCAGAACTGTGCTCCTGGCTGAACCAGACAAAGGCAGAAGTGTGCTGGGGCCAGAACTGTGCTCCTGGCTGAACCAGACAGAGGCAGAACGGTGATGGGGCCGGAACTGTTCTCCTGGCTGAACCAGACAGAGGCAGGACTGTCCTGGGGCCGGAACTGTGCTTTTGGCTGAACCAGACAGAGGCAGGACTGTGCTGGGGCCGAAACTTTGCTCTTGGCTGGCTGAACCAGAAACAGACAGGTCTGTGCTGGGGCCGAACTGTGCTCCTCGCTGAACCAGTCAGAGACAGGACTGTGCTGGGGCTGGAACTGTGCTCCTGGCTGAACCAGACAGAGGCAGGAAGTGCTGGAGCCGGAATTGTCCTCCAGGCTGAACCAGACAAAGACAGAACTGTGCTGGGGCTGGAACTGTGCTCCTGGCTGAAGCAGACAGAGGCAGAAGTGTGATGGGGCCAGAACTGTGCTCCAGTCTGAACCAGACAGAGACAGAACGGTTCTGGGGCCGGAGCTGTGCTCCTGGCTGAACCAGACAGAAGCAGATCTGTGCTGGGGCCGCAACTCTCCTCCTGGCTGAACTAGACAAAGTCAGGACTGTGCTGGGGCCGGAACTGAGCTCCTGGCTGAACCAGACAGAGGCAGAACTGTGCTGTGGCCAGAACTGTCATACTGGCTGAACCAAACAAAGTCAGGACTTTCCTGGGGCCTGAACTGTGCTCCTGGCTGAACCAGACAGAGACAGGGCCGCGCTGGAGCAGGAACTGTGCTCCTGGCTGAACCATACAGAGGCAGAACTGTGCTGGGGCCGGAACTGTGCTCCTGGCTGAACCTGACAGAGACAGGTCTGTGCTGGGGCCGGAATTTTCCTCCTGGCTGAACCAGACAAAGACAGAACTGTGCTGGGGCCGGAACTGTGCTCCTGGCTGAAGCAGACAAAGGCAGAAGTGTGATCGGGCCGGAACTATGCTCCAGTCTGAACCAGACAGAGACAGAACGGTGCTGGGGCTGGAACTGTGCTCCTGGCTGAACTAGACAGAGACAGGGCTGCGCTGGAGCGGGAACTGTGCTCCTGGCTGAACCAGACAGATGCAGAACTGTGCTGGGGCCGGAACTGTGCTCCTGGATGAACCAGACAGAGGCAGAAGTATGCTAGGGCCAGAACTGTGCTCCTGGCTGAACCAGACAGAGGCAGAAGTGTGCTGGGGCCATAACTGTGCTCCTGGATGAACCAGACAGAGGCAGAAGTGTGCTGGGGCCGGAACTGTGCTCCAGGCTGAACCAGACAGAGGCAGAACGGTGCTGGGGCCGGAACTGTGCTCCTGGCTGAACCAGACAGAGGCAGGACTGTGCTGGGGCCGGAACTTTGCTCCTGGCTGGCTGAACCAGGCAGAGACAGGGCAGCGCTGGAGCGGGAACTGTGCTCCTGGCTGAACCATACAGAGGCAGAACTGTGCTGGGGCCATAACTATGCTCCTGGCTGAACCAGACAGAGACAGGTCTGTGCTGGGGCCGGAACTGTGCTCCTGGCTGAACCAGACAGAGGCAGGACTGTCCTGGGGTCAGAACTGTGCTCCTGGCTGAAGCAGACAGAAGCAAAACTGTGCTGGGGCTGGATTTGTCCTCCTGGCTGAACCAGACAAAGACAGGACTGTGCTGGGGCCGGAACTGTGCTCCTAGCTGAACCAGACAGACAGGACTGTGCTGGGGCCGGAACTGTGCTCTTGGCTGAACAAGTCAGAGGCAGGGCCATACTGGTGCTGGAACTGTGCTCCTGGCTGAAGCAGACAGAGGCAGAACTGTGCTGGGGACGGAACTGGACTCCTGGATGAAGCAGACAGAGACAGGACTGTGCTGGGGCTGGAACTGTCCTCCTGGATGAACCAGACAAAGACAGGACTGTGCTGGGGTGGGAACTGTGTTCCTAGCTGAACCAGACAGACAGGACTGTGCTGGGGCCGGAACTGTGCTCCTAGCTGAACCAGTCAAGGAAAGGACTGTGCTGGGGCAGGAACTGTGTTCCTAGCTGAACCAAACAAAGACAGGACTGTCCTGGGGCAGGCACTGTGCTCCTGGCTGAAGCAGACAGTGGCAGAACTGTTCTGGGGCCGGAACTGTGCTCCTGGATGAAGCAGACAGAGGCAGAACTGTGCTGGGGCCAGAATTGTCCTCCTGGCTGAACAGACAAAGAAAGGACTGTGCTGGGGCCGGAACTGTGCTCCTAGCTGAACCAGACAGACAGGACTGTGCTGGGGCCACAACTGTGCTCTTGGCTGAACGAGACAGAGGCAGGTCTGTGCTGGTGCTGGAACTGTGCTCCTGGCTGAAGCAGACAGAGGCAGAACGGTGCTGGGGCCTGAACGGTGCTCCTGGCTGAACCAGACAGAGGCAGGGTCATGCTGGGTCCGGAACTGTGCTCCAGGCTGAAGCAGACAGAGGCAGAACTGTGCTGGGGCCGGAAATGTGCTCCTGGCTGAACCAGACAGAGACAGGGCCATGCTAGGGACAGAACTGTGCTCCTGGCTGAATCAAACACAGACAGGACTGGGCTGGGGCCGGAACTGTGCTCCTGGCTGAACCAGACAGAGACAGGACCGTTCTGGGGCCGGAACTGTAATCCTGTCTGAACCACACAGAGGCAGAAGTGTGCTGGGGCCAGAACTGTGGTCCTGGCTGAACCATACATAGGCAGAAGTGTCCTGGGGCCGGAACTGTGCTCCTGGCTGAACCAGATAGAGACAGGACTGTGCTGGGGCCAAAACTGTGCTTTTGGCTGAACCAGGTGCCGCTCGTGGGCGCAGACTCTACATTTACCGGACTAGGAGCTGTGCAGATCCTGAATCCCCAGACTCGCGGGGAAGTCGCTGCTGATTGGGTGCTGGACGCAGGGGGAGCCTGATTGCCGGGACTGCGAGGACCAGGGTGCAGTCGGCGGACATCACTGGGCGCACCTGGAAGCTCTTCTCGGCCCCGCCTCCCTCCACCATAAAACTCCTCGCGGCCCCCGCTTCGCGGGAGCCGCTCGTGGGCGCAGACTCTACATTTACCGGACTAGGAGCTGTGCAGATCCTGAATCCCCAGACTCGCGGGGAAGTCGCTGCTGATTGGGTGCTGGACGCAGGGGGAGCCTGATTGCCGGGACTGCGAGGACCAGGGTGCAGTCGGCGGACATCACTGGGCGCACCTGGAAGCTCTTCTCGGCCCCTCCCCCCCCCTAATAGACATTGCCACTCCTATATAGATACCTTCCCACCCGCGCTAGCGGGACGCGCACAGGACGCTCACCGGGGCGAAGACCGGGCAAAGAGCGGGCCGTTTGAGGCCGTTCGAGACTGTTCGAGGCTGGGCTGGTCCCACCCCTGGTTGATATTCCCAGTAAGTTAAACAATATGGCAACTGGATTCTTGCGGGCGGGCTCAAAAGGGTGCAACGTCATGGGGACCTTGGACAACTTTATAACTCGTGCGAGCAATGTCCTGGCCTACGAGATTGCCGCAACTGAAAGAAGATTATCACATGATCCACTACTAGGGAAAAGATCTTCATTGGGACCCATAGCGCTTGCTCCCTCCCCCCCACCCGTTAACCCCGAGCCTCCCCTAACAAGTGGTCATACAGCTGAGGCATTGATAAGGGACCCTCCGCCTCTCGACGACGTCACCCTAGCTGATTCGTTTCTCTCTGGGTCTACCCAGGATGACATCCACGTTCCTTCACCTACTGTCAATTGCCCAAAAACCAGGTCAATGGTAGACCGATCTGTCAGAAGGAAAATCACTGGGTCAAACCCCCCAGCCACAAAGGCCAAGAAAAGAGAGGGTGTTACAATGACTTATCCCTCAACAAAAAAAACCTAGAACACTAGCATCCAACCCAGCCCATAATGCCCCTACCCGAAGTTCAGATACACAATCCATTTTGATACAGGACCCTGCTAAACGATCTACCCCCATGATAACTAGAGAGGAAACTACGGGAGAGTTGCTCCCCAGTAATTTTTGGGATAAACTGGCTGATGTAATTGACGGAAGGTTGTCTCCTCTAGTTAGGCGCCTTTCTGCTATAGAATCAAAGCTAGCTTCATTAGCCGAAAGGATCCAATTTGACACCGCTCCTGTAGAACATACAACAGCGAAACCAACTAGTTATAATTTAATCTCACTCTCCTCTAACACCCCGAGCAAAAGGCTCACAGTGAATACCACTCAGTGTAATTTAATTGATAACACAGGTAAATCAGTCCCTAGCGAGAAGGGCAGACCTCTTCCCCCTGCCCCCCCTCCCCAGTCGATCGTTTCCACCACAGCGGGTACCCTGGCAGGCCCCCTAACTCAGCTTCCCACCCCTCCTTTGATTAATCTCAGACCTGATACCCTCCCCAATATTAATATTAAGATTCTCCCGAGACTCGACCTTCCGCCTGATTGTAGCCCATATGTGGTTGTCTTATCAGGTGTACCAGAACTCCCGAAGGACAGCGTCGAATCTTATCTATCACTGAAGTTCAAGGCAATACATTGGTTGAATAAACATAGACCCTTGCCATCCACTCTGAATGGGGAAATCTTAATGGTTCGAAGAGTCTCATGGGTGGGTCGGGGCACGAAGAACACTAGGGGAGACTGCATAGTTGTAACGTTCAAAGATCCAAGGGTCTCACAATACGTGTTTAAGGGGGGATGGGCGGACACTGCCAATGGAATTTATACCTTCCCCCTCTCCTACTTTTACCCCCTTGGATCGCTTACCCACGGGAGGGACATAGCCAATGTGCAACTAGGCAGACAAAGAATGGGCTTCTGCCAAACCAGCAATCATGATGTTGAGCCACATTCGCTTCAATACAATATTCCTTGTTACAACAGGTTCAGTCCTCTGGACTGTATAGATTGACTGTCCTCTAGTCTCCCCCAAGTTCCTCCTGTAATACCACCAATAGAGCCTACCCTGAGTTTGGTTGCTCCCTCATATTCCCTTCCCCACGTTATTAATAATCTTTCTCCTTTTTCCTCCACTGACTCCCCCAGATCAGGAGCTACTTACAGAGATAGTCCAGCTATCCCCTTGGGTACCAGCATAACTTCCTGTATGACCCTCTCCGGTAACCCCACTACCAATCAGAACGCCGGGTTGAAAATCCTTTCCTGGAACGTGGCAGGTTTGACACGCCTGCTCGAACTCCCAGATTGGGGGGAGTTCATTGATGGATATGATATCTGCCTATTACAGGAGACCTGGGCACTGAGGCCCTGCCATCGTGTAGGGTTTGCTACCTTCTGGGAACCCGCAGCAAAATCAAAGAAAGGTAGACCGTCGGGAGGGATGATTATATGGGTCCGAACACACCTGGGATATGATTTTAAACAAATCCGCACTGATTCCCCGGATATTATGTGTCTAGATATGTCTCTTCAGGGCAGGCGTAAGTTGAACCGGATTAACATATACTCCCGCCCAGTAAGCTATGGTCAATTGTCCCCCACTTTGGCCAGCCTTGAGGCCTTCTTGAGTACGACTACTAATCCTGAGCATCTTATTATCGGTGGAGATTTCAATTGCCACTTTGAGCCATTGAATGGCCTAACCATGTCAGTAACACAGGAGGAGTATCAAGTCTGGGATATACCATCACCCAATATCTATCCCACAAAGGCCTGGACGCCATTGGTCCTCCAACTCACTCAAATCATACTCGCCTTTTCAGTACGAGCATGTAATGGCAGGTTTCCCCTAGATAGCCCTGGTAACCCAACCTACGAAAGAAATGGACAATCCTCCACCATCGACTACATTTTGGTTAGTATGGGATTGTGGTCCAGGACTTCGAATTTTGAAGTCATTAAACGTCACGAAAGTGACCACAATCCCTTAGTTGCAACCATGGAGGGTTTCAATACCTCCCTTACTATTCCCAATGACCCTCTTATCGCTCTACCGTTGACCACTATTGATGGGGCACGGAGAATTAGATGGGAGAAAATTGTCCAATCCGAAAGTGATCTCAGTGCAATGTACTCTGAGATCTATCCTCTCCTAGAGAAAACAATGGGAGATTCTACTACTCCTGAGGGCTATGTAAACATAGAATTAATTGGATCCACCCATATTGAACTTTGTGCCATCCTTGGGACCCACTTTAGTCGAGTTATCAGGACCAAGCTAGCGCCAATCAGGGGGAAGCCATCTTGGTTCATTAAATCCTGCAGGGAAGCAAAGTCACTGCTCTTGACAACTCTCAAGAATGGCAATACGCTAGAAATTAAGGAAGCTAGGGCCTCCTATAAGAAAACCCTTCACGATGCAAAGAAAGACTGGGAAACTACTAGATGGGAGGAGATCTCTTTTGCACTGAAGAATAGGGACCTCAAATCCTTCTGGAATTTAGTTAAAACAGGAACATCTGCCCCCAACCAAGCACTCCAACCCAACCTTGGTGAAGAAATTTGGCGTAGCCATTTTAAAGATCTATACGCTTCTAATGCACCAGCAGTAAACGATCACCCCCCTTCCCTCTTTCCTAGCCCACACACCATACCTGGGCAGGCAGAGATGTGCACCTTTAGCGAGATTAGAGTGGCTCTTAGTAAAGTATTGCCTAATAAAGCCCCCGGCTTAGATAAGATCCCAGGAGACCTGTTTAAAAGCGAGCCTGATATTTGGGTCCCTTATCTCTATGGCCTTTATAATGCAATCTTGAGTGGAATGCCATTACCATCTACATGGGCCGGAGCAGAGATAATACCAATTTATAAAAAGGGCTCTCCACTCGATCCGGCTAATTATAGGCCTATTAGCCTCATCGATGTAGCCCAGAAGATCTTTGCTCGTATCCTTCTAGGGAGACTCCAGACCTGGATGGAGGACTCCAACATACTAACTCCCCTTCAGGTGGGCTTTAGAGCAAAGATGTCAACTGTGGATCAATTGTTTAGGCTGCAACTGATCCACTGGAAAACCATTATCCTAGAAGGGGGCAGTCTTTATCTCACCTTTGTTGACTTAAAGTCTGCCTTCGATATGGTGGACCGCAGCCAGCTTTGGGACCTACTAAAGGAGATGGGAGTACCCCTTTATCTTTGCGCCTTACTAGAGCGACTCCACAAAGATACCTTCGCCAGGGTCAGGTTTGGATTAAAGGGTGAACTTACGTCCCCATTTGGGGTTGAAAAGGGAGTAAGACAGGGGTGTGTCCTTGCCCCAACACTTTTTGCCTTATTTTTAAATGGGCTCGTCGAGGACCTTTTGACTATAAGAGACATTGACGCCCCCAAGCTGGCGGGTAGGAAAATCCCTGCATTAATGTTTGCTGATGACACCTTGCTTCTCTCCAGGACCCCTATGGGGATGGGAAGAGTCCTGGACGGCTTTGCATCCTTTTGCAGGAAAAGGAACTTAGTCATTAATGTAAGCAAAACTAAATACATGGTGTTCAATGCAGACCCTACCAATCACCCTATCCCTAAATTGGACGGCCAGCCCTTAGAACGGGTCACCACATTTGACTACTTGGGTTTGACCCTTACTAACAAAATGACTTGGGGACCTCAGATCTCTAAAGTAAACCTGAAACTTGTTCAAATAACCGGGGGCATTACTAAGATGCATAAAAACAGCCACCTCAAACTGATTAGCCCACTCGTAGAGATTTACAAGACCCAGGCCCGGGGTGTTGCAGCTTATGGAGCAGAACTATGGGGCCATACCCCTTCCCCGATTTTACTTAAGTCAGAAAACAAATTTTTTAGAAATATACTTGCACTCCCAACAAGCACTCCTATGCAGCCACTTAGGATGGACTTAGGCATCCATCAGATTACGGATATGGTGGCTTCCAGACCACTAATGTATTGGCGCCGCCTATGGAGTACCCCTGAACTGATAAACTTTCAGGAGGAACTGAAGTCCATTTTGTTGATCCCAACGGCAGGTGCTATCCCTTGGCTAGCCTATATAAAGAAATCATTAAGGGAGATAGGGAGAGAAGACCTCTGGCATTCTCCGGAGTATGCATGCCCTTCTCTTTCTAAGAGATCCCTGGCAAAAATTCTGGAGGAAAGAAATTTGACTCACCTTATTCAATCTGCCACTACAGCAAACCTGACTTCTGTATTTTTAGAGGCCAAAATTAGTTATAAATTTGAGTCTGTAATAGACCTGATTCATCCAGTCAGGGCCAAAAAACTATATTTACAGTTCAGGCACGGCTCCCTCCCGCTCTTTTCGAGAACAAACAAGTGGCTGGGCTCAGTCCGGCAATCCTGCCCTGGTTGTGGTACCCTTGAAGAAACTGAGGTACATGTCGTTTTTTTCTGCCCGGCATATACTACCCCGTGCAGATTATGGATAATCCAACTAGCCAAGAACATAGGGGCTAGACACTGCATGGAACTCCATAGGCTGTTGAAGTACGACACTTCTCCTCTATATGCTACCGTAATTGCCAAATTTCTTTTCTCAATGTGGCTAACTAGAAGAAAACTGCTACCTCATTAAGGTTAATTTGGTCTTTTTACCTGTATCTTATTATCTGCTTTTATCTTATGTAATGATGAATGAGTTTTATTTGACTATTGTTGTATCAACTTTTAATAATATTATGTCTTTTATGTACTTTTATGGCTAAAGCCGAAATAAAGTTTTCTGACTGACTGAACCAGACAGAGGCAGGACTTTGCTGGGGCCGGAACTGTGCTCCTGGCTCAACACAACAGAGGCAGGACTGTGCTGGGGCCGGAACTGTGCTCCTGGCTGAACCAGACAGAGGCAGGACTGTGCTGGGGCCGGAACTGTGCTCCTGGCTGAACCAAAGACAGGACTGTCCTGGGGCTGGAACTGACCTCCTGGCTGAAGCAGACAGAGGCAGAACTGTGCTGGGGCTGGAACTGTCCTCCTGGCTGAACCAGACAAAGATAGGACTGTGCTAGGACCGGAACTGTGCTCCTAGCTGAACCAGACAGAGACAGGACTGTGCTGGGGCCGCAACTGTGCTCCTGGCTGAACCAGAGAGAGGCAGGACTGTCCTGGGCAGGAACTATGCTCCTGACTGAACCAGACAGAGGCAGGGCCGTGTTGGGGCCACAACTGTGCTCCTGGCTGAAGCGGACAGAGGCAGAACTATGCTGGGACTGGAACTGTGCTCCAGGCAGAACCAGACAGAGGTAGGGCACTGCTGGGGCCGGAACTGTGCTCCTGGCTGAAGCAGACAGAGGCAGAACTGTGCTGGGGCCGAAACAGTCCTCCTGGCTGAACCAGACAAAGACAGGACTGTGCTGGGGCCGGAACAGTGCTCCTAGCTGAACCAGACAGACAGGACTGTGCTGGGGCTGGAACTGTGCTCCTAGCTGAACCAGACAGACAGGACTGTGCTGGGGCCAGAACTGTGCTTTTGGCTGAACCAGACAGAGTCAGGACTATTCTGTGGCCGGAACTGTGCTCCTGGCTGAACCAGACAGAGGCAGAACTGTGCTGGGGCCAGAACTGTGCTCCTGGATGAACCAGACAGAGACAGAACTGTGCTGGGGCCGAAACTGTCCTCCTGGCTGAACCAGACAAAGACAGGACTGTGCTGGGGCCAGAACTGTGCTCCTAGCTGAACCAGACAGACAGGACTGTGCTGGGGCCGGAACTGTGCTCCTAGCTGAACCAGACAGACAGGACTGTACTGGGGCCCGAACTGTGCTCCTAGCTGAATCAGACAAAGACAGGACTGTGATGGGGTCGGAACTGTGCTCCTAGCTGAACCAGACAGACAGGACTGTGCTGGGGCCAAAACTGTGCTCTTGGCTGAACCAGACAGAGGAAGAACTGTGCTGGGGCCGGAACTGTGCTGCTGGCTGAACCAGACAGAGGCAGGATTGTGCTGGGGCCGGAACTGTGCTCCTAGCTGAACCACACAGAGACAGGACTGTGCTGAGGCTGGAACTGTGCTCCTAGCTGAACCAGACAGACAGGACTGTGCTGGGGCTGGAACTCTTCTCCTAGCTGAACCAGTCAAGGACAGGACTGTGCTGGGGCCGGAACTGTGTTCCTAGCTGAACCACACAAACAGAACTGTGCTGGGGCCGGAACTGTGCTCCTGGCTGAACCAGACAGAGGCAGGGCCATGCTGGTGCCAGAACTGTGCTCCTGGCTGAAGCAGACAGAAGCAGAACTGTGCTGGGGCCGGAACTGTGCTCCTGGCTGAACCAAACAAAGACAGGACTGTCCTGGGGCCGAAACTGTGCTCCTGGCTGAAGCAGACAGAGGCAGAACTGTGCTGAGGCCGGAACTGTCCTTCTGGCTGAAACAGACAGAGGCAGGGCCGTGTTGGGGCCACAAGTGTGCTCCTGGCTGAAGCAGACAGAAGCAGAACTGTGCTGGGACCGGAACTGTGCTCCTGGCTGAAGCAGACAGAGGCAGAAGTGTGCTGGGGCCATACCTGTGCTCCTGGATGAACCAGACAGAGGCAGAAGTGTGCTGGGGCCAGAACTGTGCTCCAGGCTGAACCGGACAGAGGCAGAACGGTGCTGGGACTGGAACTGTGCTCCTGGCTGAACCAGACAGAGGCAGGACTGTGCTGGGTCCGGAACTGTGCTTTTGGCTGAACCAGACAGAGGCAGGACTGTGCTGGGGCCGGAACTGTGTTCCTGGGTGGCTGAACCAGACAGAGATAGGTCTGTGCTGGGGCCGGAACTGTGCTCCTGGCTGAACCACACAGAGACAGAACTGTGCTGGGGCTGGAACTGTGCTCCTGGCTGAACCAGACAGAGGCAGAACTGTGCTGGGGCCGGAACTGTGCTCCTGGCTGAAGCAGACAGAGGCAGAAGTGTGATGGGGCCGGAACTGTGCTCCACTCTGAACCAGACAGAGACAGAACGGTGCTGGGGCCGGAGCTGTGCTCCTGGCTGAACCAGACAGAGGCAGAACTGTGCTGGGGCCAGAACTGTCCTCCTGGCAGTACCAAACAAAGTCAGGACTGTCCTGGGGCCAGAACTGTGCTCCTGGCTGAACCAGACAGAGACAGAACTGTGCTGGGGCCGGAACTGAGCTCCTAGCTGAACCAGACAGACAGGACTGTACAGGGGCCGGAACTGTGCTCCTGGCTGAACCAGACAGAGGCAGGGCCGTGCTGGTGCTGGAACTGTGCACCTGGCTAAAGCAGACAGAGGCAGAACTGTGCTGGGGCCGGAACTGTGCTCCTGGCTGAACCAGACAGAGACAGAGCCGTGCTGGGGCCGGAACTGTGCTCCTGGCTGAAGCAAACAGAGACAGGACTGGGCTGGGGCCGGAACTGTGCTCCTGGCTGAACCAGACAGAGACAGGACTGTTCTGGGGCCAGGACTGTGGTCCTGGCTGAACCAGACAGAGGCAGGACTGTCCTGGGGCTGGAACTGTGCTCCTGGCTGAAGCAGACAGAGACAGAACTGTGCTGGGGCTGGAACTGTCCTCCTGGCTGAACCAGACAAAGATAAGACTGTGCTGGGGCCAGAACTGTACTCCTAGCTGAACCAGACAGAGACAGGACTGTGCTGGGGCCGGAACTGTTCCGCTGGCTGAACCAGACAGAGGCAGGACTGTCCTGGGCAGGAACTGTGCTCCTGACTGAACCAGACAGAGACAGGGCCGCGCTGGAGCGGGAACTGTGTTCCTGGCTGAACCATACAGAGGCAGAACTGTGCTGGGGCCGGAACTGTGCTCCTGGCTGAACCAGACAGAGACAGGTCTGTGCTGGGGCCGGAACTGTGCTCCTGGCTGAACCAGACAGAGGCAGAACTGTGCTGGGTCCGGAACTGGGCTCCTGGATGAAGCAGACAGAGACAGGACTGTGCTGGGGCTGGAACTGTCCTCCTTTCTGAACCAGACAGACAGGACTGTGCTGGGGCCGGAATTTTGCTCCTAGCTGAACCAGACAGACAGGACTGTGCTGGGGCCGGAACTCTGCTCCTAGCTGAACCAGTCAAGGACAGGACTGTGCTGGGGCCGGAACTGTGTTGCTAGCTGAACCAGTCAAGGACAGGACTGTGCTGGGGCCGGAACTGTGTTCCTAGCTGAACAAGACAGACAGGACTGTGCTGGGGCCAGAACTGTGCTCCTGGCTTAACCAGACAGAGGCAGAACTGTGCTGGGGCCGGAACTGTGCTCCTGGCTGAACCAAACAAAGATAGGACTGTCCTGGGGCCGGAACTGTGCTCCTGGCTGAAGCAGACAGAGGCAGAACTGTGCTGGGGCCGGAACTGTCCTCCTGGCTGAACCAGACAGAGGCAGGGCCATGTTGGGGCCCCAACTGTGCTCCTGGCTGAAGCAGACAGAAGCAGAACTGTGCTGGGACCGGAACTGTGCTCCTGGCTGAACCAGACAGAGGCAGGACTGTCCTGGGGCCGGAACTGTGCTCCTAGCTGAACCAGACAGACAGAACTGTGCTGGGGCCGGAACTGTGCTCCTAGCTGAACCAGACAGACAGGACTGTGCTGGGGCAGGAACTGTGCTCCTAGCTGAACCAGACAAAGACAGGACTGTGCTGGGGCCGGAACTGTGCTCTTAGCTGAACCAGACATACAGGACTGTGCTGGGGCCGGAACTGTGCTCCTGGCTGGACCAGACAGAGGCAGGGCCGTGGTGGTGCCGGAACTGTGCTCCTGGCTGAAGCAGACAGAGGCAGGACTGTGCTGGGCCCAGAACTGTCCTCCTGGCTGAACCAGACAGAGACAGAACTGTGGTGGGGCCGAAACTGTCCTCCTGGCTGAACTAGACAAAGACAGGACTGTGCTGGGGCCGGAACTGTGCTCCAAGCTGAACCAGACAGACAGGACTGTGTTGGGGCCGGAACTGTGCTCCTAGATGAACCAGACAGATAGAACTGTACTGGGGCCCGAACTGTGCTCCTAGCTGAATCAGACAAAGACAGGACTGTGCTGGGGCCGGAACTGTGCTGCTGGCTGAACCAGACAGAGGCAGGACTGTGCTGGGGCCGGAACTGTGCTCCTGGCTGAACCAGACAAAGATAGGACTGTGCTGGGGCGGGAACTGTCCTCCTGGCTGAACCAGACAAAGACAGGACTGTGCTGGGGCCTAAACTGTGTTTCTAGCTAAACCAGACAGACAGGACTGTGCTGGGGCCGGAACTGTGCGCCTGGCTGAAGCAGACAGAGGTAGAACTGTGCTGGGGCCGGAACTGTGCTCCTGGCTAAAGCAGACAGAGGCAGAACTGTGCTGGGGCCAGAACTGTGCTCCTGACTGAACCAGACAGAGACAGGACTGTGCTGGGGCCAGAACTGTGCTTTTGGCTGAACCAGACAGAGGCAGGACTGTGCTGGGACCGGAACTGTGCTCCTAGCTGAACCACACAGAGACAGGACTGTGCTGGGGCCGGAACTGCGCTCCTGGTTGAACCAGACAGAGGCAGAACTGTGCTGGGACCGGAACTGTGCTCCTGGCTGAACCAGACAGAGGCAGGGCCGTGATGGGGCCAGAACTGTGCTCCTGGCTGAAGCAGACAGAGGCAGAAGTGTGCTGGGGCCGTAACTGTGCTCCTGGATGAACCAGACAGAGGCTGAAGTGTGCTGGGGCCAGAACTGTGCTCCAGGCTGAACCAGACAGAGGCAGAACGGTGCTGGGGCCGGATCTGTGCTCCTGGCTGAACCAGACAGAGGCAGGACTGTGCTGGGTCCAGAACTGTGCTTTTGGCTGAACCAGACAGAGGCAGGGCCGTGATGGGGCCGGAACTGTGCTCCTGGCTGAAGCAGACAGAGGCAGAAGTGTGGTGGGGCCAGAACTGTGCTCCAGGCTGAGCCGGACAGAGGCAGAACGGTGCTGGGGCCGGAACTGTGCTCCTGGCTGAACCAGACAGAGGCAGGACTGTGCTGGGTCCGGAACTGTGCTTTTGGCTGAACCACACAGAGGCAGGACTGTGCTGGGGCCGGAACTGTGCTCCTGGCTGAACCAGACAGAGACAGGACTGTGCTGGGGCTGGAACTGTGCTCCTGGCTGAACCAGACAGAGGAAGGACTGTGCTAGGCCGGAACTTTGCTCCTGGCTGAACAAAACAGAGGCAGGACTGTGCTAGGGCCGGAATTGTCCTCCTGGCTGAACCAGACAAAGACAGAACTGTGCTGATGCCGGAACTGTGCTCCTGGCTGAAGCAGACAGAGGCAGAAGTGTGATGGGGCCGGAACTGTGCTCCAATCTGAACAAGACAGAGACAGAATGGTGCTCGGGACGGAGCTGTGCTCCTGGCTGAACCAGACAGAGGCAGAACTGTCCTGGGGCCAGAACTGTGCTCCTGGCTGAACCAGACAGAGACAGGTCTGTGCTGGGGCCGGAACTGTGCTCCTGGCTGATTCAGACAGAGGCAGAACTGTGCTGGGTCCGGAACTGGGCTCCTGGATGAAGCAGACAGAGACAGGACTGTGCTGGGGCCGGAACTGTCCTCCTTTCTGAACCAGACAAAGACAGAACTGTGCTGGTGCCGGAACTGTCCTCCTGGCTGAACCAGACAAAGACAGGACTGTGCAGGGGCAGGAACTGTGCTCCTAGCTGAACCAGACAGACATGACTGTGCTGGGGCCAGAACTTTGCTCCTAGCTGAACCAGACAGAGAGGACTGTGCTGGGGCCGGAACTGTGCTCCTAGCTGAACCAGACAGACAGGACTGTGCTGGGGCTGGAACTGTGCTCCTAGCTGAACCAGACAGACAGAACTGTACTGGGGCCCAAACTGTGCTCCTAGCTGAACCAGACAAAGACAGGACTGTGCTGGGGCCAGAACTGTGCTGCTGGCTGAACCAGACAGAGGTAGGACTGTGCTGGGGCCGGAACTGTGCTCCTGGCTGAACCAGACAAAGATAGGACTGTGCTGGGGCGGGAACTGTCCTCCTGGCTGAACCAGACAAAGACAGGACTGTGCTGGGGCCTGAACTGTGCTCCTAGCTAAACCAGACAGACAGGACTGTGCTGGGACCGGAACTGTGCTCCTGGCTGAACCAGACAGAGGCAGGG
Organism: Triturus cristatus; assembly: GCF_964204655.1. NCBI lineage: Eukaryota > Metazoa > Chordata > Amphibia > Caudata > Salamandridae > Triturus > Triturus cristatus. The sequence continues at coordinate 1,654,143 of NW_028188469.1, forward strand.
CTGTGCTGGTGCCAGAACTGAGCTTCTGGCTGAAGCAGACAGAGGCAGAACTGTGCTGGGGCCGGAACTGTGCTCCTGACTGAACCAGACAGAGGCAGGTCGTGCTGGGGCCGGAACTGTGCTCCTAGCTGAACCAGACAGACAGGACTGTGCTGGGGCTGGAACTGTGCTCCTAGCTGAACCAGACAGACAGAACTGTACTGGGGCCCAAACTGTGCTCCTAGCTGAACCAGACAAAGACAGGACTGTGCTGGGGCCAGAACTGTGCTGCTGGCTGAACCAGACAGAGGTAGGACTGTGCTGGGGCCGGAACTGTGCTCCTGGCTGAACCAGACAAAGATAGGACTGTGCCGGGGCGGGAACTGTCCTCCTGGCTGAACCAGACAAAGACAGGACAGTGCTGGGGCCTGAACTGTGCTCCTAGCTAAACCAGACAGACAGGACTGTGCTGGGACCGGAACTGTGCTCCTGGCTGAACCAGACAGAGGCAGGGCTGTGCTGGTGCCAGAACTGTGCTTCTGGCTGAAGCAGACAGAGGCAGAACTGTGCTGGGGCCGGAACTGTGCTCCTGACTGAACCAGACAGAGGCAGGGCGTGCTGGGGCCGGAACTGTGCTCCTGGCTAAAGCAGACAGAGGCAGAACTGTGGTGGGGCCAGAACTGTGCTCCTGACTGAACCAGACAGAGACAGGACTGTGCTGGGGCCAGAACTGTGCTTTTGGCTGAACCAGACAGAGGCAGGACTGTGCTGGGCCCGGAACTGTGCTGCTGGCTGAACCAGACAGAGGCAGGACCGTGCTGGGGCCGGAACTGTGCTCCTAGCTGAACCACACAGAGACAGGACTGTGCTGGGGCCGGAACTGTGCTCCTGGCTGAACCAGACAGAGGCAGGGCCGTGTTGGGGCCACAACTGTGCTCCTGGCTGAACCACACAGAGACAGGACTGTGCTGGGGCCGGAACTGTGCTCCTGGCTGAACCAGACAGAGGCAGGGCCGTGTTGGGGCCACAACTGTGCTCCTGGCTGAAGCAGACAGAGTCAGAACTGTGCTGGGACCGGAACTGTTCTCCTGGCTGAACCCGACAGAGGCAGGGCCGTGATGGGGCCGGAACTGTGCTCCTGGCTGAAGTAGACAGAGGCAGAAGTGTGCTGGGGCCGTAACTGTGCTCCTGGATGAACAAGACAGAGGCAGAAGTGTGCTGGGGCCAGAACTGTGCTCCAGGTTGAACCGGACAGAGGCAGAACGGTTCTGGGGCCAGAACTGTGCTTCTGGCTGAACCAGACAGAGGCAGGACTGTGCTGGGTCCGGAACTGTGCTGCTGGCTGAACCAGACAGAGGCAGGACCGTGCTGGGGCCGGAACTGTGCTCCTAGCTGAACCACACAGAGACAGGACTGTGCTGGGGCCGGAACTGTGCTCCTGGCTGAACCAGACAGAGGCAGGGCCGTGTTGGGCCCACAACTGTGCTCCTGGCTGAAGCAGACAGAGGCAGAACTGTGCTGGGACCGGAACTGTGCTCCTGGCTGAACCAGACAGAGGCAGGGCCGTGATGGGGCCGGAACTGTGCTCCTGGCTGAAGCAGACAGAGGCAGAAGTGTGCTGGGGCTGTAACTGTGCTCCTGGATGAACCAGATAGAGGCAGAAGTGTGCTGGGGCCAGAACTGTGCTCCAGGCTGAACCGGACAGAGGCAGAACAGTGCTGGGGCCGGAACTGTGCTTCTGGCTGAGCCAGACAGAGGCAGGACTGTGCTGGGTCCGGAACTGTGCTTTTGGCTGAACCAGACAGAGGCAGGACTGTGCTGGGGCCGGAACTGTGCTCCTGGCTGGCTGAACCAGACAGAGGCAGGACTGTGCTGGGGCTGGAACTGTGCTCCTGGCTGAACCAGACAGAGACAGGACTGTGCTGGGGCTGGAGCTTTGCTCCTGGCTGAACCAGACAGAGGCAGGACTGTGCTGGGGCCGAAACTGTGCTCCTGGCTGAACCAGACAGAGGCAGGACTGTGCTGGGGCCGGAATTGTCCTCCTGGCTGAACCAGACAAAGACAGAACTGTGCTGGGGCCGGAACTGTGCTCCTGGCTGAAGCAGACAGAGGCAGAAGTGTGATGGGGCCGAAACTGTGCTCCAGTCTGAACCAGACAGAGACAGAACGGTGCTGGGGCCGGAGCCCTGCACCTGGCTGAACCAGACAGAGGCAGAACTGTGCTGGGGCCAGAACTGTCCTCCTGTCTGTACCAAACAAAGTCAGGACTGTCCTCGGGCTGGAACTGTGCTCCTGGCTGAACCAGACAGAGACAGGGCCGCTCTGGAGCGGGAACTGTGCTATTGGCTGAACCATACAGATGCAGAACTGTGCTGGGGCCGGAACTGTGCTCCTGGCTGAACCCGACAGAGACAGGTCTGTGCTGGGGCCGTAACTGTGCTCCTGGCTGAACCAGGCAGAGGCAGGACTGTGCTGGGTCCGGAACTGGGCTCCTGGATGAAGCAGACAGAGACAGGACTGTGCTGGGGCCAGAGCTGTCCTCCTTTCTGAACCAGACAAAGACAGAACTGTGCTGGTGCCGGAACTGTCCTCCTGGCTGAACCAGACAAAGACAGGACTGTGCTGGGGCCGGAACTGTGCTCCTAGCTGAACCAGACAGACAGGACTGTGCTGGGGCCGGAACTTTGCTCCTAGCTGAACCAGACAGACAGGACTGTGCTGGGGCCGGAACTGTGCTCCTAGCTGAACCAGACAGACAGGACTGTGCTGGGGCCTGAACTGTGCTCCTGGCTGAACCAGACAGAGGCAGAACTGTGCTGGGGCCGGAACTGTGCTCTTGGCTGAACCGGACAGAGGCAGGGCGTGCTGGAGACGGAACTGTGCTCCTAGCTCAAGCAGACAGAGGCAGAACTGTGCCAGGGCCAGAACTGTGCTCCTGACTGAACCAGACAGAGACAGGACTGTGCTGGGGCCAGAACTGTGCTTTTGGCTGAACCAGACAGAGGCAGGACTGTGCTGGGGCCGGAACTGTGCTGCTGGCTGAACCAGACAGAGGCAGGACTGTGCTGGGGCCGGAACTGTGCTCCTAGCTGAACCATACAGAGACAGGACTGTTCTGGGGCCGGAACTGTGCTCCTGGTTGAACCAGACAGAGGCAGAACTGTGCTGTGACCGGAACTGTGCTCCTGGCTGAACCAGACAGAGGCAGGGCCGTGATGGGGCCAGAACTGTGCTCCTGGCTGAAGCAGACAGAGGCAGAAGTGTGCTGGGGCCGTAACTGTGCTCCTGAATGAACCAGACAGAGGCTGAAGTGTGCTGGGGCCAGAACTGTGCTCCAGGCTGAACCGGACAGAGGCAGAACGGTGCTGGGGCCGGATCTGTGCTCCTGGCTGAACCAGACAGAGGCAGGACTGTGCTGGGTCCGGAACTGTGCTTTTGGCTGAACCAGACAGAGGCAGGACTGTGCTGGGGCCGGAATTGTGCTCCTGGCTGAACCAGACAGAGGCAGGGCCGTGATGGGGCCAGAACTGTGCTCCTGGCTGAAGCAGACAGAGGCAGAAGTGTGCTGGGGCCGTAACTATGCTCCTGGATGAACCAGACAGAGGCAGAAGTGTGCTGGGGCCAGAACTGTGCTCCAGGCTGAGTCGGACAGAGGCAGAACGGTGCTGGGGCCGGAACTGTGCTCCTGGCTGAACCAGACAGAGGCAGGACTGTGCTGGGTCCGGAACTGTGCTTTTGGCTGAACCAGACAGAGGCAGGACTGTGCTGGGGCCGGAACTGTGCTCCTGGCTGAACCAGACAGAGACAGGACTGTGCTGGGGCTGGAACTGTGCTCCTGGCTGAACCAGACAGAGGCAGGACTGTGCTAGGCCGGAACTGTGCTCCTGGCTGAACAAAACAGAGGCAGGACTGTGCTAGGGCCGGAATTGTCCTCCTGGCTGAACCAGACAAAGACAGAACTGTGCTGATGCCGGAACTGTGCTCCTGGCTGAAGCAGACAGAGGCAGAAGTGTGCTGGGGCCAAAACTGTGCTCCAGTCTGAACCAGACAGAGACAGAATGGTGCTCGGGATGGAGCTGTGCTCCTGGCTGAACCAGACAGAGGCAGAACTGTCCTGGAGCCAGAACTGTGCTCCTGACTGAACCAGACAGAGACAGGGATGCGCTGGAGTGGGAACTGTGCTCCTGCCTGAACCATACAAAGGCAGAACTGTGCTGGGGCCGGAACTGTGCTCCTGGCTGAACCAGACAGAGACAGCTCTGTGCTGGGGCCGGAACTGTGCTCCTGGCTGAACCAGACAGAGGCAGAACTGTGCTGGGTCCGGAACTGGGCTCCTGGATGAAGCAGACAGAGACAGGACTGTGCTGGGGCCGGAACTGTCCTCCTTTCTGAACCAGACAAAGACAGAACTGTGCTGGTGCCGGAACTGTCCTCCTGGCTGAACCAGACAAAGACAGGACTGTGCAGGGGCAGGAACTGTGCTCCTAGCTGAACCAGACAGACATGACTGTGCTGGGGCCAGAACTTTGCTCCTAGCTGAACCAGACAGAGAGGACTGTGCTGGGGCCGGAACTGTGCTCCTAGCTGAACCAGACAGACAGGACAGTGCTGGGGCCGGAACTGTGCTCCTAGCTGAACCAGACAGACAGGACTGTACTGGGGCCCAAACTGTGCTCCTAGCTGAACCAGACAAAGACAGGACTGTGCTGGGGCCTGAACTGTGCTCCTAGCTAAACCAGACAGACAGGACTGTGCTGGGAACGGAACTGTGCTCCTGCCTGAACCAGACAGAGGCAGGGCTGTGCTGGTGCCAGAATTGTGCTTCTGGCTGAAGCAGACAGAGGCAGAACTGTGCTGGGGCCGGAACTGTGATCCTGACTGAACCAGACAGAGGCAGGGCTGTGCTGGGGCCAGAACTGTGCTTTTGGCTGAACCAGACAGAGGCAGGACTGTGCTGGGGCTGGAACTGTGCTGCTGGCTGAACCAGACAGAGGCAGGACCGTGCTGGGGCCGGAACTGTGCTCCTAGCTGAACCACACAGAGACAGGACTGTGCTGGGGCCGGAACTGTGCTCCTGGCTGAACCAGACAGAGGCAGGGCCGTGTTGGGGCCACAACTGTGCTCCTGGCTGAACCACACAAAGACAGGACTGTGCTGGGGCCGGAACTGTGCTCCTGGCTGAACCAGACAGAGGCAGGGCCGTGTTGGGGCCGCAACTGTGCTCCTGGCTGAAGCAGACAGAGGCAGGGCCGTGATGGGGCCGGAACTGTGCTCCTATCTGAAGCAGACAGAGGCAGAAGTGTGCTGGGGCCGTAACTGTGCTCCTGGATGAACCAGACAGAGGCAGAAGTGTGCTGGGGCCAGAACTGTGCTCCAGGTTGAACCGGACAGAGGCAGAACGGTTCTGGGGCCAGAACTGTGCTTCTGGCTGAACCAGACAGAGGCAGGACTGTGCTGGGTCCGGAACTGTGCTCCTGGCTAAACCAGACAGAGGCAGGGCTGTGCTGGTGCCAGAATTGTGCTTCTGGCTGAAGCAGACAGAGGCAGAACTGTGCTGGGGCCGGAACTGTGCTCCTGACTGAACCAGACAGAGGCAGGGCGTGCTGGGGCCGGAACTGTGCTCCTGGCTAAAGCAGACAGAGGCAGAACTGTGGTGGGGCCAGAACTGTGCTCCTGACTGAACCAGACAGAGACAGGACTGTGCTGGGGCCAAAACTGTGCTTTTGGCTGAACCAGACAGAGGCAGGACTGTGCTGGGGCCGGAACTGTGCTGCTGGCTGAACCAGACAGAGACAGGACCGTGCTGGGGCCGGAACTGTGCTCCTAGCTGAACCACACAGAGACAGGACTGTGCTGGGGCCGGAACTGTGCTCCTGGAAGAACCAGACAGAGGCAGAAGTGTGCTGTTGCCAGAACTGTGCTCCAGGCTGAACCGGACAGAGGCAGAATGGTGCTGGGGCCGGAACTGTGCTTCTGGCTGAACCAGACAGAGGCAGGACTGTGCTGGGTCCGGAACTGTGCTTTTGGCTGAACCAGACAGAGGCAGGACTGTGCTGGGGCCGGAACTGTGCTCCTGGCTGGCTGAACCAGACAGAGATAGGTCTGTGCTGGGGAGGGAACTGTGCTCCTGGCTGAACCAGACAGAGACAGGACTGTGCTGGGGCTGGACCTGTGCTCCTGGATGAACCAGACAGAGGCAGGACTGTGCTGGGGCCGAAACTGTGCTCCTGGCTGAACCAGACAGAGGCAGGACTGTGCTGGGGCCGGAATTGTCCTCCTGGCTGAACCAGACAAAGACAGAACTGTCCTGGGGCCGGAACTGTGCTCCTGGCTGAACCAGACAGAGACAGGGCCGCGCTGGAGCAGGAACTGTGTTCCTGGCTGAACCATACAGAGGCAGAACTGTGCTGGGGCCGGAACTGTGCTCCTGGCTGAACCCGACAGAGACAGGTCTGTGCTGGGGCCAGAGCTGTCCTCCTTTCTGAACCAGACAAAGACAGAACTGTGCTGGTGCCGGAACTGTCCTCCTGGCTGAACCAGACAAAGACAGGACTGTGCTGGGGCCGGAACTGTGCTCCTAGCTGAACCAGACAGACAGGACTGTGCTGGGGCCGGAACTTTGCTCCTAGCTGAACCAGACAGACAGGACTGTGCTGGGGCCGGAACTGTGCTCCTAGCTGAACCAGTCAAGGACAGGACTGTGCTGGGGCCGGAACTGTGTTCCTAGCTGAACCAGACAGACAGGACTGTGCTGGGGCCTGAACTGTGCTCCTGGCTGAACCAGACAGAGGCAGAACTGTGCTGGGTCCGGAACTGTGCTCCTGGCTGAACCAATCAAAGAGAGGACTGTCCTGGGGCCGGGACTGTGCTCCTGGCTGAAGCAGACAGAGGCATGTTGGACTTGGCCCTTTTTGCAGGGTCATCCCTAAACTTTTTGCCTTCCTCCTGTATTTTTTCTGACCTGGTGTTGGCTGTTTTATGACTCTGGGCACCTTACCACTGCTGACCAGTGCTAAGGTGCATATGCTCTCCCTATGGTAAAATGTTAATGTTGATTGGTGTCCATGTTTGGCTTATTTGGTTTACTATCAACCCCTAGTAAAGTGCACCAGGAGTGCCAGGGCTGGTAAATACAAATGCTGCTGGTGGGATTGCAGGACTGGTTGTGCCACCCACAGAAGCGGCCTAACAAAATGTGTCTAGGGTCTGCCACTGCAGAACCTGCGCGCGGTCTGGTACTCTTGCGCTGATTGCGCAAGTGCACCTACTTGCCAGTTCCCAAACCTTCACTTAACTACATATTAGTCACCCCTCTGGTAGTCCCAAGGGCAGGGTGCATTGTAGGTATAAGGTAGAACATGCCCTGATGTGTGTGGCATGTCCTAGTAGTGAATTACAGCCATTTTTGTTTTTCACTATTGAAGGCTACCTGCACTCCATAGGCCAGAATGGGCTGCTGGAATTACTACACGCTGTAATCCCAGTGGACTCAGAGAGCATGGTAGAAAGTCAAGTTTAGTATGCCTGAACTGAGAATAATAAAATACTTCTTTTAGTAAAGTTTATTTTAATATCCTGTGTTTGTAAATACTACTTTTAGAAAGTTAGTATTTACTGACCTGGCCATTTCAGTCCGCCTCTGCTGTGTGTGTGTGTGTGTGTTCTGCCTAGTAACGGTAAGGAGCAGGGCTGGGGAATTCCAGGAGACAGGCTGGCTGCCAGGTGGTGGGTAGAGAGATTACACCAGGATGGGTGGGAGGAGTACACCTTTGACTCTGAATAGACCTGCGCTCTGCCTCCACAATGCCGGCTCCGCCCCCTGTGGAGCGGCTGATGTCTCTGCCCTGCTGCTGAAAGGAAAGAGCAGAGTCACCACAACAAAGTGCTCCAAAACTGGACTGAGCCAGGCCCAGGCCCCCTGGCGACAAAGAACAAAAGAATTGTGCTATAAAAGAAGGAGCTCTGCTCCTAAGAAATCAGATCCTGTTTGCACCAAGAAGAAACTCTGCCCGAAGAGAAGGACCTGGGAAAGCTGCATGGAGGACTACTGTCTCTGACCTGTGAGACTGGCCTGTGGTGGGTGCCTTGCTGCTAAAGGAGAGGAAAAGACTGAAGCAGAAACTTTGATTCAACTTGTGCCATCAAACTATCTCCAAGGGCTTGCTGGTGAACTTGCCCCCTGAACTGCGCCCCAGGAACAGTGGGCGCTACCTTCCCCCAAGGAGAAGAGGAGCTGCTGGAGGTGATCCTGTCACGCTGACCCCCAGAGAACCTGTGTGCTCCCCTCTCACTCCGAGCACCGCGACGTCTGCCACAGGGGCTGCTGTAAGCACTGCCAAGGCCGGCCTACCGATATCTTGAACGCTTAACCTAATGCCCTCTGGAAATCTAGCCTGACTGCTCGCGCCACGTTACCTAGAGTGTGAGCAGGGGTTATTTTTAAAGAGGTAATCCTACGCCCTGACTTAGAGGAAAGGGTCCCTGCTTGTCGCAAGTGCATACCTGCACCAACCAGAGACCCCGGATTCTAACAAGGCAGAACTGTGCTGGGGCCGGAACTGTCCTCCTGGCTGAACCAGACAGAGGCAGGGCCATGTTGGGGCCACAACTGTGCTCCTGGCTGAAGCAGACAGAGGCAGAACTGTGCTGAGACCGGAACTGTGCTCCTGGCTGAACCAGACAGAGGCAGGACTGTCCTGGGGCCGGAACTGTGCTCCTGGCTAAAGCAGACAGAGGCAGAACTGTCCTGGGGCCGGAACTGTCCTCCTGGCTGAACCAGACAAAGACAGGACTGTGCTGGGGCCGGAACTGTGCTCCTAGCTGAACCAGACAGACAGGACTGTGCTGGGGCCAGAACTGTGCTCCTGGCTGAACCAGACAGAGGCAGGGCCGTGCTGGAACTGTGCACATAGCTGAAGCAGACAGAGGCAGAACTGTGCTGGGGCCGGAACTGTGCTCCTGTCTGAACCAGACAGTGGCAAGGTCATGCTGGGTCCGGAACTGTGCTCCTGGCAGAAGCAGACAGAGGCAGAACTGTGCTGGGGCCGGAACTGTGATGCTGGCTGAACCAAACAGAGACAGGGCCGTGCTGGGGCCGGAACTGTGCTCCTGGCTGAAGCAAACAGAGACAGGACAAGGCTGGGGCCGAAACTGTGCTCCTGGCTGAACCAGACAGAGACAGGACCGTTCTGGGGCTGGAACTGTAATCCTGGCTGAACCGCACAGAGGCAAAAGTGTGCAGGGGCCAGAACTGTGGTCCTGGCTGAACCAGACAGAGGCAGAAGTGTGCTGGGGCCGGAACGGTGCTCCTGGCTGAACCAGACAGAGGCAGAAGTGTGCTGGGGCCGGAACTGTGCTCCAGGCTGAACCAGACAGTGGCAGAACAGTGGTGGGGCTGGAACTTTGCTCCTGGCTTAAGCAGACAGAGGGAGGACTGTGCTGGGGCCGGAACTGTGCTCCTGTCTGAACCAGACAGAGGCAGGACTGTGCTGGGGCCGCAACAGTGCTCCTGGCTGAACCAGACAAAGACAGGACTGTCCTGGGGCTGGAACTGTGCTCCTGGCTGAAGCAGACAGAGGCAGAACTGTACTGGGGCTGGAACTGTCCCCCTGGTTGAACCAGACAAAGATAGGACTGTGCTGGGGCCGGAACTGTACTCCTAGCTGAACCAGACAGATACAGGACTGTGATGGGGCCGGAACTGTTCCGCTGGCTGAACCAGACAGAGGCAGGACTGTCCTGGGCAGGAACTGTGCTCCTGACTGAACCAGACAGGCAGGGCCGTGTTGGGGCCACAACTGTGCTCCTGGCTGAAGCAGACAGAGGCAGAACTGTGCTGGGGCCGGAACGGTGCTCCTGGCTGAACCAGACAGAGGCAGAAGTGTGCTGGGGCCGGAACTGTGCTCCAGGCTGAACCAGACAGTGGCAGAACAGTGGTGGGGCTGGAACTTTGCTCCTGGCTTAAGCAGACAGAGGGAGGACTGTGCTGGGGCCGGAACTGTTCTTTTGGCTGAAGCACACAGAGGGAGGACTGTGCTGGGGCCGGAACTGTGCTCCTGGCTGGCTCAACCAGACAGAGACAGGTCTGTGCTGGGGACGGAACTGTGCTCCTGGCTGAACCAGACAGAGGCAGAACTGTGCTGGGGCCGGAACTGTGCTCCTAGCTGAACCAGACAGACAGGACTGTGCTGGGGCCGGAACTGTGCTCCTAGCTGAACCAGACAGACAGGACTGTACTGGGGCCCGAACTGTGCTCCTAGCCGAATCAGACAAAGACAGGACTGTGCTGGGGTCGGAACTGTGCTCCTAGCTGAACCAGACAGACAGGACTGTGCTGGGGCCAGAACTGTGCTCTTGGCTGAACCAGACAGAGGCAGGGCCGTGCTGATGCTGGAACTGTGCTCCTGGCTGAAGCAGACAGAGGCAGAACTGTGCTGGGGCCGGAACTGTGCTCCTGGCTGAACCAGAAAAAGACAGGACTGTCCTGGGGCCGGAACTGTGCTCCTGGCTGAAGCAGACAGAGGCAGAACTGTGCTGGGGCCAGAACTGTGCTCTTGGCTGAACCAGACAGAGACAGGACTGTGCTGGGGCTGGAACTGTGCTCCTGGCTGAACCTGACAGAGGCAGGACTGTGTTGGGGCCGGAACCTTGCCCCGGCTGAACCAGACAGAGGCAGGACTGTGCTGGAGCCAGAATTGTCCTCCTGGCTGAACCAGACAAAGACAGAACTGTGCTGGGGCCGGAACTGTGCTCCTGGCTGAAGCAGACAGAGGCAGAAGTGTGATGGGGCCGGAACTGTGCTCCAGTCTGAACCAGACAGAGACAGAACGGTGCTGGGGCCGGAGCTATGCTCCTGGCTGAACCAGACAGAGGCAGAACTGTGCTGGGGCCAGAACTGTCCTCCTGGCTGTACCAAACAAAGTCAGGACTGTGCTGGGGCCGGAACTGTGATCCTGGCTGAACCAGACAGAGACAGGTCTGTGCTGGGGCCGAAACTGTGCTCCTGGCTGATACAGACAGAGGCAGAACTGTGCTGTGGCCGGAACTGGGCTCCTGGATGAAGCAGACAGAGACAGAACTGTGCTGGGGCTGAAACAGTCCTCCTGGCTGACCCAGACAAAGACAGGACTGTGCTGGGGCTGGAACAGTGCTCCTAGCTGAACCAGACAGACAGGACTGTGCTGGGGCTGGAACAGTGCTCCTAGCTGAACCAGACAGACAGGACTGTGCTGGGGCAGGAACTGTGCTCCTAGCTGAACCAGACCAAGACAAGACTGTGCTGGGGCCGGAACTGTGCTCCTAGCTGAACCAGACAGACAGAACTGTGCTCAGGTCTGAACTGTGCTCCTGGGTGAACCAGACAGAGGCAGGGCCGTGGTGGTGCCGGGACTGTGCTCCTGGCTGAAGCAGACTGAGGCAGAACTGTGCTGGGGCCGGAACTGTGCTCCTGGCTGAACCAGACAGAGGCAGAACTGTGCTGGGGCCAGAACTGGGCTCCTGGATGAAGCAGACAGAGACAGGACTGTGCTGGCGCCGGAACTGTCCTCCTGGCTGAACCAGACAGAGACAGAACTGTGCTGGGGCCGAAACTGTCCTCCTGGCTGAACCAGACAAAGACAGGACTGTGCTGGGGCCGGAACTGTGATCCTAGCTGAACCAGACAGACAGGACTGTGCTGGGGCCGGAACTGTGCTCCTAGCTGAACCAGACAGACAGGACTGTACTGGAGCCCGAACTGTGCTCCTAGCTGAATCAGACAGAGGCAGAACTGTGCTGGGGCCGGAACTATGATGCTGGCTGAACCAAACAGAGACAGGGCCGTGCTGGGGCCGGAACTGTGCTCCTGGCTGAAGCAAACAGAGACAGGACAAGGCTGGGGCCGAAACTGTGCTCCTGGCTGAACCAGACAGAGACAGGACCGTTCTGGGGCTGGAACTGTAATCCTGGCTGAACCGCACAGAGGCAGAAGTGTGCAGGGGCCAGAACTGTGGTCCTGGCTGAACCAGACAGAGGCAGAAGTGTGCTGGGGCCGGAACAGTGCTCCAGGCTGAACCAGACAGAGACAGAACGGTGCTGGGGCCGGAACTGTGCTCCTGGCTGAACCAGACAGAGACAGGACTGTGCTGGAGCCGGAACTATGCTTTTGGCTGAACCAGACAGAGGCAGGAATGTGCTGGGGCCGGAACTGTGCTCCTGTCTGAACCAGACAGAGGCAGGACTGTGCTGGGGCCACAACAGTGCTCCTGGCTGAACCAGACAAAGACAGGACTGTCCTGGGGCTGGAACTGTGCTCCTGGCTGAAGCAGACAGAGGCAGAACTGTACTGGGGCTGGAACTGTCCTCCTGGCTGAACCAGACAAAGATAGGACTGTGCTGGGGCCGGAACTGTACTCCTAGCTGAACCAGACTGATACAGGACTGTGCTGGGGCCGGAACTGTTCCGCTGGCTGAACCACACAGAGGCAGGACTGTCCTGGGCAGGAACTGTGCTCCTGACTGAACCAGACAGGCAGGGCCGTGTTGGGGCCACAACTGTGCTCCTGGCTGAAGCAGACAGAGGCAGAACTGTGCTGGGGCCGGAACGGTGCTCCTGGCTGAACCAGACAGAGACAGGGCCGTGCTGGGGCCAGAACTGTGCTCCTGGCTGAAGCAGACAGAAACAGGACTGGGCTGGGGCCGGAACTGTCCTCCTGGCTGAACCAGACAAAGACAGGACTGTGCTGGGGCCGGAACTGTGCTCCTAGCTGAACCAGACAGACAGGACTGTGCTGGGGCCGGAACTTTGCTCCTAGCTGAACCAGACAGACAGGACTGTGCTGGGGCCGGAACTGTGCTCCTAGCTGAACCAGTCAAGGACAGGACTGTGCTGGGGCCGGAACTGTGTTCCTAGCTGAACCAGACAGACAGGACTGTGCTGGGGCCTGAACTGTGCTCCTGGCTGAACCAGACAGAGGCAGAACTGTGCTGGGTCCGGAACTGTGCTCCTGGCTGAACCAATCAAAGAGAGGACTGTCCTGGGGCCGGAACTGTGCTCCTGGCTGAAGCAGACAGAGGCATGTTGGACTTGGCCCTTTTTGCAGGGTCATCCCTAAACTTTTTGCCTTCCTCCTGTATTTTTTCTGACCTGGTGTTGGCTGTTTTATGACTCTGGGCACCTTACCACTGCTGACCAGTGCTAAGGTGCATATGCTCTCCCTATGGTAAAATGTTAATGTTGATTGGTGTCCATGTTTGGCTTATTTGGTTTACTATCAACCCCTCGTAAAGTGCACCAGGAGTGCCAGGGCTGGTAAATACAAATGCTGCTGGTGGGATTGCAGGACTGGTTGTGCCACCCACAGAAGCGGCCTAACAAAATGTGTCTAGGGTCTGCCACTGCAGAACCTGCGCGCGGTCTGGTACTCTTGCGCTGATTGCGCAAGTGCACCTACTTGCCAGTTCCCAAACCTTCACTTAACTACATATTAGTCACCCCTCTGGTAGGCCCAAGGGCGGGGTGCATTGTAGGTATAAGGTAGGACATGCCCTGATGTGTGTGAAATGTCCTAGTAGTGAATTACAGCCATTTTCGTTTTTCACTATTGAAGGCTACCTGCACTCCATAGGCCAGAATGGGCTGCTGGAATTACTACACGCTGTAATCCCACTGGACTCAGAGAGCATGGTAGAAAGTCAAGTTTAGTATGCCTGAACTCAGAATAATAAAATACTTCTTTTAGTAAAGTTTATTTTAATATCCTGTGTTTGTAAATACTACTTTTAGAAAGTTAGTATTTACTGACCTGGCCATTTCAGTCCGCCTCTGCTGTGTGTGTGTGTTCTGCCTAGTAACGGTAAGGAGCAGGGCTGGAGAATTCCAGGAGACAGGCTGGCTGCCAGGTGGTGGGTAGAGAGATTACACCAGGATGGGTGGGAGGAGTACACCTTTGACTCTGAATAGACCTGCGCTCTGCCTCCACAATGCCGGCTCCGCCCCCTGTGGAGCGGCTGATGTCTCTGCCCTGCTGCTGAAAGGAAAGAGCAGAGTCACCACAACAAAGTGCTCCAAAACTGGACTGAGCCAGGCCCAGGCCCCCTGGCGACAAAGAACAAAAGAATTGTGCTATAAAAGAAGGAGCTCTGCTCCTAAGAAATCAGATCCTGTTTGCACCAAGAAGAAACTCTGCCCGAAGAGAAGGACCTGGGAAAGCTGCATGGAGGACTACTGTCTCTGACCTGTGAGACTGGCCTGTGGTGGGTGCCTTGCTGCTAAAGGAGAGGAAAAGACTGAAGCAGAAACTTTGATTCAACTTGTGCCATCAAACTATCTCCAAGGGCTTGCTGGTGAACTTGCCCCCTGAACTGCGCCCCAGGAACAGTGGGCGCTACCTTCCCCCAAGGAGAAGAGGAGCTGCTGGAGGTGATCCTGTCACGCTGACCCCCAGAGAACCTGTGTGCTCCCCTCTCACTCCGAGCACCGCGACGTCTGCCACAGGGGCTGCTGTAAGCACTGCCAAGGCCGGCCTACCGATATCTTGAACGCTTAACCTAATGCCCTCTGGAAATCTAGCCTGACTGCTCGCGCCACGTTACCTAGAGTGTGAGCAGGAGTTATTTTTAAAGAGGTAATCCTACGCCCTGACTTAGAGGAAAGGGTCCCTGCTTGTCGCAAGTGCATACCTGCGCCAACCAGAGACCCCGCATTCTAACAAGGCAGAACTGTGCTGGGGCCGGAACTGTCCTCCTGGCTGAACCAGACAGAGGCAGGGCCATGTTGGGGCCACAACTGTGCTCCTGGCTGAAGCAGACAGAGGCAGAACTGTGCTGAGACCGGAACTGTGCTCCTGGCTGAACCAGACAGAGGCAGGACTGTCCTGGGGCCGGAACTGTGCTCCTGGCTGAAGCAGACAGAGGCAGAACTGTCCTGGGGCCGGAACTGTCCTCCTGGCTGAACCAGACAAAGACAGGACTGTGCTGGGGCCGGAACTGTGCTCCTAGCTGAACCAGACAGACAGGACTGTGCTGGGGCCAGAACTGTGCTCCTGGCTGAACCAGACAGAGGCAGGGCCGTGCTGGAACTGTGCACATAGCTGAAGCAGACAGAGGCAGAACTGTGCTGGGGCCGGAACTGTGCTCCTGTCTGAACCAGACAGTGGCAAGGTCATGCTGGGTCCGGAACTGTGCTCCTGGCAGAAGCAGAGAGAGGCAGAACTGTGCTGGGGCCGGAACTGTGATGCTGGCTGAACCAAACAGAGACAGGGCCGTGCTGGGGCCGGAACTGTGCTCCTGGCTGAAGCAAACAGAGACAGGACAAGGCTGGGGCCGAAACTGTGCTCCTGGGTGAACCAGACAGAGACAGGACCGTTCTGGGGCTGGAACTGTAATCCTGGCTGAACCGCACAGAGGCAGAAGTGTGCAGGGGCCAGAACTGTGGTCCTGGCTGAACCAGACAGAGGCAGAAGTGTGCTGGGGCCGGAACAGTGCTCCAGGCTGAACCAGACAGAGACAGAACGGTGCTGGGGCCAGAACTGTGCTCCTGGCTGAACCAGACAGAGACAGGACGGTGCTGGAGCCGGAACTATGCTTTTGGCTGAACCAGACAGAGGCAGGAATGTGCTGGGGCCGGAACTGTGCTCCTGTCTGAACCAGACAGAGGCAGGACTGTGCTGGGGCCACAACAGTGCTCCTGGCTGAACCAGACAAAGACAGGACTGTCCTGGGGCTGGAACTGTGCTCCTAGCTGAAGCAGACAGAGGCAGAACTGTGCTGGGGCCGTAACTGTACTCCTAGCTGAACCAGACAGATACAGGACTGTGCTGGGGCCGGAACTGTTCCGCTGGCTGAACCAGACAGAGGCAGGACTGTCCTGGGCAGGAACTGTGCTCCTGACTGAACCAGACAGGCAGGGCCGTGTTGGGGCCACAACTGTGCTCCTGGCTGAAGCAGACAGAGGCAGAACTGTGCTGGGGCCGGAACGGTGCTCCTGGCTGAACCAGACAGAGGCAGAAGTGTGCTGGGGCCGGAACTGTGCTCCAGGCTGAACCAGACAGTGGCAGAACGGTGGTGGGGCTGGAACTTTGCTCCTGGCTTAAGCAGACAGAGGGAGGACTGTGCTGGGGCCGGAACTGTTCTTTTGGCTGAAGCACACAGAGGGAGGACTGTGCTGGGGCCGGAACTGTGCTCCTGGCTGGCTCAACCAGACAGAGACAGGTCTGTGCTGGGGACGGAACTGTGCTCCTGGCTGAACCAGACAGAGGCAGAACTGTGCTGGGGCCGGAACTGTGCTCCTAGCTGAACCAGACAGACAGGACTGTGCTGGGGCCGGAACTGTGCTCCTAGCTGAACCAGACAGACAGGACTGTACTGGGGCCCGAACTGTGCTCCTAGCCGAATCAGACAAAGACAGGACTGTGCTGGGGTCGGAACTGTGCTCCTAGCTGAACCAGACAGACAGGACTGTGCTGGGGCCAGAACTGTGCTCTTGGCTGAACCAGACAGAGGCAGGGCCGTGCTGATGCTGGAACTGTGCTCCTGGCTGAAGCAGACAGAGGCAGAACTGTGCTGGGGCCGGAACTGTGCTCCTGGCTGAACCGGAAAAAGACAGGACTGTCCTGGGGCCGGAACTGTGCTCCTGGCTGAAGCAGACAGAAGCAGAACTGTGCTGGGGCCAGAACTGTGCTCTTGGCTGAACCACACAGAGACAGGACTGTGCTGGGGCTGGAACTGTGCTCCTGGTTGAACCTGACAGAGGCAGGACTGTGTTGGGGCCGGAACCTTGCCCCCGCTGAACCAGACAGAGGCAGGACTGTGCTGGAGCCAGAATTGTCCTCCTGGCTGATACAGACAGAGGCAGAACTGTGCTGTGGCCGGAACTGGGCTCCTGGATGAAGCAGACAGAGACCGAACTGTGCTGGGGCTGAAACAGTCCTCCTGGCTGAACCAGACAAAGACAGGACTGTGCTGGGGCTGGAACAGTGCTCCTAGCTGAACCAGACAGACAGGACTGTGCTGGGGCTGGAACAGTGCTCCTAGCTGAACCAGACAGACAGGACTGTGCTGGGGCAGGAACTGTGCTCCTAGCTGAACCAGACCAAGACAAGACTGTGCTGGGGCCGGAACTGTGCTCCTAGCTGAACCAGACAGACAGAACTGTGCTCGGGTCTGAACTGTGCTCCTGGGTGAACCAGACAGAGGCAGGGCCGTGGTGGTGCCGGGACTGTGCTCCTGGCTGAAGCAGACTGAGGCAGAACTGTGCTGGGGCCGGAACTGTGCTCCTGGCTGAACCAGACAGAGGCAGAACTGTGCTGGGGCCAGAACTGGGCTCCTGGATGAAGCAGACAGAGACAGGACTGTGCTGGTGCCGGAACTGTCCTCCTGGCTGAACCAGACAGAGACAGAACTGTGCTGGGGCCGAAACTGTCCTCCTGGCTGAACCAGACAAAGACAGGACTGTGCTGGGCCGGAACTGTGCTCCTAGCTGAACCAGACAGACAGGACTGTGCTGGGGCCGGAACTGTGCTCCTAGCTGAACCAGACAGACAGGACTATACTGGAGCCCGAACTGTGCTCCTAGCTGAATCAGACAAAGACAGGACTGTGCTGGGGTCGGAACTGTGCTCCTAGCTGAACCAGACAGACAGGACTGTGCTGGGGCCAGAACTGTGCTCTTGGCTGAACCAGACAGAGGCAGGGCCGTGCTGGTGCTGGAACTGTGCTCCTGGCTGAAGCAGACAGAGGCAGAACTGTGCTGGGGCCAGAGCTGTGCTCCTGGCTGAACCAGACAGAGGCAGAACTGTCCTGGGGCCAGAACTGTGCTCCTGGCTGAACCATACAGAGGCAGAACTGTGCTGGGGCCGGAACTGTGATCCTGGCTGAACCAGACAGAGACAGGTCTGTGCTGGGGCCGAAACTGTGCTCCTGGCTGATACAGACAGAGGCAGAACTGTGCTGTGGCCGGAACTGGGCTCCTGGATGAAGCAGACTGAGACAGAACTAACTGGGGCCGAAACAGTCCTCCTGGCTGAACCAGACAAAAACAGCACTGTGCTGGGGCCGGAACTGTGCTCCTAGCTGAACCAGACAGACAGGACTGTGCTGGGGCTGGAACAGTGCTCCTAGCTGAACCAGACAGACAGGACTGTGCTGGGGCAGGAACTGTGCTCCTAGCTGAACCAGACCAAGACAAGACTGTGCTGGGGCCGGAACTGTGCTCCTAGCTGAACCAGACAGACAGAACTGTGCTCGGGCCGGAACTGTGCTCCTGGCTGAACCAGACAGAGGCAGGGCCGTGGTGGTGCTGGAACTGTGCTCCTGGCTGAAGCAGACAGAGGCAGAACTGTGCTGGGGCCAGAACTGGGCTCCTGGATGAAGCAGACAGAGACAGGACTGTGCTGGTGCCGGAACTGTCCTCCTGGCTGAACCAGACAGAGACAGAACTGTGCTGGGGCCTAAACTGTCCTCCTGGCTGAACCAGACAAAGACAGGACTGTGCTGGGGCCGGAACTGTGCTCCTAGCTGAACCAGACAGACAGGACTGTGCTGGGGCTGGAACAGTGCTCCTAGCTGAACCAGACAGACAGGACTGTGCTGGGGCAGGAACTGTGCTCCTAGCTGAACCAGACCAAGACAAGACTGTGCTGGGGCCGGAACTGTGCTCCTAGCTGAACCAGACAGACAGAACTGTGCTCGGGCCGGAACTGTGCTCCTGGCTGAACCAGACAGAGGCAGGGCCGTGGTGGTGCTGGAACTGTGCTCCTGGCTGAAGCAGACAGAGGCAGAACTGTGCTGGGGCCAGAACTGGGCTCCTGGATGAAGCAGACAGAGACAGGACTGTGCTGGTGCTGGAACTGTCCTCCTGGCTGAACCAGACAGAGACAGAACTGTGCTGGGGCCTAAACTGTCCTCCTGGCTGAACCAGACAAAGACAGGACTGTGCTGGGGCCGGAACTGTGCTCCTAGCTGAACCAGACAGACAGGACTGTGCTGGGGCCGGAACTGTACTCCTAGCTGAACCAGACAGACAGGACTGTACTGGGGCCCGAACTGTGCTCCTAGCTGAATCAGGCAAAGACAGGACTGTGCTGGGGTCGGAACTGTGCTCCTAGCTGAACCAGACAGACAGGACTGTGCTGGGGCCAGAACTGTGCTCTTGGCTGAACCAGACAGAGGCAGGGCCATGCTGGTGCTGGAACTGTGCTCCTGGCTGAAGCAGACAGAGGCAGAACTGTGCTGGGGCCAGAACTGTGCTCCTGGCTGAACCAGACAAAGACAGGACTGTCCTGGGGCCGGAACTGTGCTCCTGGCCGAAGCAGACAGAGGCAGAACTGTGCTGGGCCGCAACTGTCCTCCTGGCTGAAGCAGACAGAGGCAGGGCCTTGTTGGGGCCATAACTGTGCTCCTGGCTGAACCAGACAGAGACAGGACTGTGCTGGGGCCAGAACTGTGCTTTTGGCTGAACCAGACAGAGGCAGGACTGTTCTGGGGCCGGAACTGTGCTGCTGGCAGAACCAGACAGAGGCAGGATTGTGCTGGGGCCGGAACTGTGCTCCTGGCTGAACCAGACAGAGGCAGGGCCGTGCTGGGGCCGAAACTGTCCTCCTGGCTCAACCAGACAAAGACAGGACTGTGCTGGGGCCGGAACTGTGCTCCTAGCTGAACCAGACAGACAGGACTGTGCTGGGGCCGGAACTGTGCTCCTAGCTGAACCAGACAGACAGGACTGTACTGGAGCCCGAACTGTGCTCCTAGCTGAATCAGACAAAGACAGGGCTGTGCTGGGGTCGGAACTGTGCTCCTAGCTGAACCAGACAGACAGGACTGTGCTGGTGCCAGAACTGTGCTCTTGGCTGAACCAGACAGAGGCAGGGCCGTGCTGGAACTGTGCTCCTGGCTGAAGCAGACAGAGGCAGAACTGTGCTGGGGCCAGAGCTGTGCTCCTGGCTGAACCAGACAGAGGCAGAACTGTCCTGGGGCCAGAACTGTGCTCCTGGCTGAACCATACAGAGGCAGAACTGTGCTGGGGCCGGAACTGTGATCCTGGCTGAACCAGACAGAGACAGGTCTGTGCTGGGCCGAAACTGTGCTCCTGGCTGATACAGACAGAGGCAGAACTGTGCTGTGGCCGGAACTGGGCTCCTGGATGAAGCAGACAGAGACAGAACTGTGCTGGGGCCGAAACAGTCCTCCTGGCTGAACCAGACAAAGACAGGACTGTGCTGGGGCCGGAACTGTGCTCCTAGCTGAACCAGACAGACAGGACTGTGCTTGGGCTGGAACAGTGCTCCTAGCTGAACCAGACAGACAGGACTGTGCTGGGGCAGGAACTGTGCTCCTAGCTGAACCAGACCAAGACAAGACTGTGCTGGGGCCGGAACTGTGCTCCTAGCTGAACCAGACAGACAGAACTGTGCTCGGGCCGGAACTGTGCTCCTGGCTGAACCAGACAGAGGCAGGGCCGTCGTGGTGCTGGAACTGTGCTCCTGGCTGAAGCAGACAGAGGCAGAACTGTGCTGGGGCCAGAGCTGTGCTCCTGGCTGAACCAGACAGAGGCAGAACTGTCCTGGGGCCAGAACTGTGCTCCTGGCTGAACCATACAGAGGCAGAACTGTGCTGGGGCCGGAACTGTGCTCCTGGCTGAACCAGACAGAGGCAGAACTGTGCTGGGGCCAGAACTGGGCTCCTGGATGAAGCAGACAGAGACAGGACTGTGCTGGTGCCAGAATTGTCCTCCTGGCTGAACCAGACAGAGACAGAACTGTGCTGGGGCCGAAACTGTCCTCCTGGCTGAACCAGACAAAGACAGGACTGTGCTGGGGCCGGAACTGTGCTCCTAGCTGAACCAGACAGACAGGACTGTGCTGGGGCCGGAACTGTGCTCCTAGCTGAACCAGACAGACAGGACTGTACTGGGGCCCGAACTGTGCTCCTAGCTGAATCAGACAAAGACAGGACTGTGCTGGGTTCGGAACTGTGCTCCTAGCTGAACCAGACATACAGGACTGTGCTGGGGCCAGAACTGTGCTCTTGGCTGAACCAGACAGAGGCAGGGCCATGCTGGTGCTGGAACTGTGCTCCTGGCTGAAGCAGACAGAGGCAGAACTGTGCTGGGGCCAGAACTGTGCTCCTGGCTGAACCAGACAAAGACAGGACTGTCCTGGGGCCGGAACTGTGCTCCTGGCCAAAGCAGACAGAGGCAGAACTGTGCTGGGGCCGGAACTGTCCTCCTGGCTGAAGCAGACAGAGGCAGGGCCTTGTTGGGGCCATAACTGTGCTCCTGGCTGAACCAGACAGAGACAGGACTGTGCTGGGGCCAGAACTGTGCTTTTGGCTGAACCAGACAGAGGCAGGACTGTTCTGTGGCCGGAACTGTGCTGCTGGCAGAACCAGACAGAGGCAGGATTGTGCTGGGGCCGGAACTGTGCTCCTAGCTGAACCACACAGAGACAGGACTGTGCTGGGGCCGGAACTGTGCTCCTGGCTGAACCAGACAGAGGCAGGGCCGTGTTGGGGCCACAACTGTGCTCCTGGCTGAACCAGACAGAGGCAGAACTGTGCTGGGGCCGGAACTGTGCTCCTGGCTGAACCAGACAGAGGCAGAACTGTGCTGGGGCCAGAACTGTGCTCCTGGATAAACCAGACAGAGACAGAACTGTGCTGGGGCCGAAACTGTCCTCCTGGCTGAACCAGACAAAGACAGGACTGTGCTGGGGCCGGAACTGTGCTCCTAGCTGAACCAGACAGACAGGACTGTGCTGGGGCCGGAACTGTGCTCCTAGCTGAACCAGACAGACAGGACTGTGATGGGGTCGGAACTGTGCTCCTAGCTGAACCAGACAGACAGGACTGTGCTGGGGCCAAAACTGTGCTCTTGGCTGAACCAGACAGAGGCAGGGCCGTGCTGGTGCTGGAACTGTGCTCCTGGCTGAAGCAGACAGAGGCAGAACTGTGCTGGGGCTGGAACTGTGCTCCTGGCTGAACCAGAAAAAAACAGGACTGTCCTGGGGCTGGAACTGTGCTCCTGGCTGAAGCAGACAGAGGAAGAACTGTGCTGGGGCCGGAACTGTCCTCCTGGCTGAAGCAGACAGAGGCAGGGCCTTGTTGGGGCCATAACTGTGCTCCTGGCTGAACCAGACAGAGACAGGACTGTGCTGGGGACAGAACTGTGCTTTTGGCTGAACCAGACAGAGGCAGGACTGTGCTGGGGCCGGAACTGTGCTGCTGGCTGAACCAGACAGAGGCAGGATTGTGCTGGGGCCGGAACTGTGCTCCTAGCTGAACCACACAGAGACAGGACTGTGCTGGGGCTGGAACTGTGCTCCTAGCTGAACCAGACAGAGACAGGACTGTGCTGGGGCTGGAACTGTGCTCCTGGCTGAACCTGACAGAGGCAGGACTGTGTTGGGGCCGGAACCTTGCCCCGGCTGAACCAGACAGAGGCAGGACTGTGCTGGAGCCAGAATTGTCCTCCTGGCTGAACCAGACAAAGACAGAACTGTGCTGGGGCCGGAACTGTGCTCCTGGCTGAAGCAGACAGAGGCAGAAGTGTGATGGGGCCGGAACTGTGCTCCAGTCTGAACCAGACAGAGACAGAACGGTGCTGGGGCCGGAGCTATGCTCCTGGCTGAACCAGACAGAGGCAGAACTGTGCTGGGGCCAGAACTGTCCTCCTGGCTGTACCAAACAAAGTCAGGACTGTGCTGGGGCCGGAACTGTGATCCTGGCTGAACCAGACAGAGACAGGTCTGTGCTGGGGCCGAAACTGTGCTCCTGGCTGATACAGACAGAGGCAGAACTGTGCTGTGGCCGGAACTGGGCTCCTGGATGAAGCAGACAGAGACAGAACTGTGCTGGGGCTGAAACAGTCCTCCTGGCTGAACCAGACAAAGACAGGACTGTGCTGGGGCTGGAACAGTGCTCCTAGCTGAACCAGACAGACAGGACTGTGCTGGGGCTGGAACAGTGCTCCTAGCTGAACCAGACAGACAGGACTGTGCTGGGGCAGGAACTGTGCTCCTAGCTGAACCAGACCAAGACAAGACTGTGCTGGGGCCGGAACTGTGCTCCTAGCTGAACCAGACAGACAGAACTGTGCTCGGGCCTGAACTCTGCTCCTGGGTAAACCAGACAGAGGCAGGGCCGTGGTGGTGCCGGGACTGTGCTCCTGGCTGAAGCAGACAGAGGCAGAACTGTGCTGGGGCCGGAACTGTGCTCCTGGCTGAACCAGACAGAGGCAGAACTGTGCTGGGGCCAGAACTGGGCTCCTGGATGAAGCAGACAGAGACAGGACTGTGCTGGCGCCGGAACTGTCCTCCTGGCTGAACCAGACAGAGACAGAACTGTGCTGGGGCCGAAACTGTCCTCCTGGCTGAACCAGACAAAGACAGGACTGTGCTGGGGCCGGAACTGTGCTCCTAGCTGAACCAGACAGACAGGACTGTGCTGGGGCCGGAACTGTGCTCCTAGCTGAACCAGACAGACAGGACTGTACTGGAGCCCGAACTGTGCTCCTAGCTGAATCAGACAAAGACAGGACTGTGCTGGGGTCGGAACTGTGCTCCTAGCTGAACCAGACAGACAGGACTGTGCTGGGGCCAGAACTGTGCTCTTGGCTGAACCAGACAGAGGCAGGGCCGTGCTGGTGCTGGAACTGTGCTCCTGGCTGAAGCAGACAGAGGCAGAACTGTGCTGGGGCCAGAGCTGTGCTCCTGGCTGAACCAGACAGAGGCAGAACTGTCCTGGGGCCAGAACTGTGCTCCTGGCTGAACCATACAGAGGCAGAACTGTGCTGGGGCTGGAACTGTGATCCTGGCTGAACCAGACAGAGACAGGTCTGTGCTGGGGCCGAAACTGTGCTCCTGGCTGATACAGACAGAGGCAGAACTGTGCTGTGGCCGGAACTGGGCTCCTGGATGAAGCAGACTGAGACAGAACTGTGCTGGGGCCGAAACAGTCCTCCTGGCTGAACCAGACAAAGACAGGACTGTGCTGGGGCCGGAACTGTGCTCCTAGCTGAACCAGACAGACAGGACTGTGCTGGGGCTGGAACAGTGCTCCTAGCTGAACCAGACAGACAGGACTGTGCTGGGGCAGGAACTGTGCTCCTAGCTGAACCAGACCAAGACAAGACTGTGCTGGGGCCGGAACTGTGCTCCTAGCTGAACCAGACAGACAGAACTGTGCTCGGGCCGGAACTGTGCTCCTGGCTGAACCAGACAGAGGCAGGGCCGTGGTGGTGCTGGAACTGTGCTCCTGGCTGAAGCAGACAGAGGCAGAACTGTGCTGGGGCCAGAACTGGGCTCCTGGATGAAGCAGACAGAGACAGGACTGTGCTGGTGCCGGAACTGTCCTCCTGGCTGAACCAGACAGAGACAGAACTGTGCTGGGGCCTAAACTGTCCTCCTGGCTGAACCAGACAAAGACAGGACTGTGCTGGGTCCGGAACTGTGCTCCTAGCTGAACCAGACAGACAGGACTGTGCTGGGGCCGGAACTGTGCTCCTAGCTGAACCAGACAGACAGGACTGTACTGGGGCCCGAACTGTGCTCCTAGCTGAATCAGGCAAAGACAGGACTGTGCTGGGGTCGGAACTGTGCTCCTAGCTGAACCAGACAGACAGGACTGTGCTGGGGCTGGAACAGTGCTCCTAGCTGAACCAGACAGACAGGACTGTGCTGGGGCAGGAACTGTGCTCCTAGCTGAACCAGACCAAGACAAGACTGTGCTGGGGCCGGAACTGTGCTCCTAGCTGAACCAGACAGACAGAACTGTGCTCTGGCCTGAACTGTGCTCCTGGGTGAACCAGACAGAGGCAGGGCCATGGTGGTGCCGGGACTGTGCTCCTGGCTGAAGCAGACAGAGGCAGAACTGTGCTGGGGCCGGAACTGTGCTCCTGGCTGAACCAGACAGAGGCAGAACTGTGCTGGGGCCAGAACTGGGCTCCTGGATGAAGCAGACAGAGACAGGACTGTGCTGGCGCCAGAACTGTCCTCCTGGCTGAACCAGACAGAGACAGAACTGTGCTGGGGCCGAAACTGTCCTCCTGGCTGAACCAGACAAAGACAGGACTGTGCTGGGGCCGGAACTGTGCTCCTAGCTGAACCAGACAGACAGGACTGTGCTGGGGCCGGAACTGTGCTCCTAGCTGAACCAGACAGACAGGACTGTACTGGAGCCCGAACTGTGCTCCTAGCTGAATCAGACAAAGACAGGACTGTGCTGGGGTCGGAACTGTGCTCCTAGCTGAATCAGACAGACAGGACTGTGCTGGGGCCAGAACTGTGCTCTTGGCTGAACCAGACAGAGGCAGGGCCGTGCTGGTGCTGGAACTGTGCTCCTGGCTGAAGCAGACAGAGGCAGAACTGTGCTGGGGCCAGAGCTGTGCTCCTGGCTGAACCAGACAGAGGCAGAACTGTCCTGGGGCCAGAACTGTGCTCCTGGCTGAACCATACAGAGGCAGAACTGTGCTGGGGCTGGAACTGTGATCCTGGCTGAACCAGACAGAGACAGGTCTGTGCTGGGGCCGAAACTGTGCTCCTGGCTGATACAGACAGAGGCAGAACTGTGCTGTGGCCGGAACTGGGCTCCTGGATGAAGCAGACTGAGACAGAACTGTGCTGGGGCCGAAACAGTCCTCCTGGCTGAACCAGACAAAGACAGGACTGTGCTGGGGCTGGAACTGTGCTCCTAGCTGAACCAGACAGACAGGACTGTGCTGGGGCTGGAACAGTGCTCCTAGCTGAACCAGACAGACAGGACTGTGCTGGGGCAGGAACTGTGCTCCTAGCTGAACCAGACCAAGACAAGACTGTGCTGGGGCCGGAACTGTGCTCCTAGCTGAACCAGACAGACAGAACTGTGCTCGGGCCGGAACTGTGCTCCTGGCTGAACCAGACAGAGGCAGGGCCGTGGTGGTGCTGGAACTGTGCTCCTGGCTGAAGCAGACAGAGGCAGAACTGTGCTGGGGCCAGAACTGGGCTCCTGGATGAAGCAGACAGAGACAGGACTGTGCTGGTGCCGGAACTGTCCTCCTGGCTGAACCAGACAGAGACAGAACTGTGCTGGGGCCTAAACTGTCCTCCTGGCTGAACCAGACAAAGACAGGACTGTGCTGGGGCCGGAACTGTGCTCCTAGCTGAACCAGACAGACAGGACTGTGCTGGGGCCGGAACTGTGCTCCTAGCTGAACCAGACAGACAGGACTGTACTGGGGCCCGAACTGTGCTCCTAGCTGAGTCAGGCAAAGACAGGACTGTGCTGGGGTCGGAACTGTGCTCCTAGCTGAACCAGACAGACAGGACTGTGCTGGGGCCAGAACTGTGCTCTTGGCTGAACCAGACAGAGGCAGGGCCATGCTGGTGCTGGAACTGTGCTCCTGGCTGAAGCAGACAGAGGCAGAACTGTGCTGGGGCCAGAACTGTGCTCCTGGCTGAACCAGACAAAGACAGGACTGTCCTGGGGCCGGAACTGTGCTCCTGGCCGAAGCAGACAGAGGCAGAACTGTGCTGGGCCGCAACTGTCCTCCTGGCTGAAGCAGACAGAGGCAGGGCCTTGTTGGGGCCATAACTGTGCTCCTGGCTGAACCAGACAGAGACAGGACTGTGCTGGGGCCAGAAGTGTGCTTTTGGCTGAACCAGACAGAGGCAGGACTGTTCTGGGGCCGGAACTGTGCTGCTGGCAGAACCAGACAGAGGCAGGATTGTGCTGGGGCCGGAACTGTGCTCCTGGCTGAACCAGACAGAGGCA
This sequence comes from Triturus cristatus, assembly GCF_964204655.1. Taxonomy (NCBI): domain Eukaryota; kingdom Metazoa; phylum Chordata; class Amphibia; order Caudata; family Salamandridae; genus Triturus; species Triturus cristatus. Next base: position 1,680,840 of record NW_028188469.1, read on the forward strand.
GGGCCGTGCTGGGGCCGAAACTGTCCTCCTGGCTGAACCAGACAAAGACAGGACTGTGCTGGGGCCGGAACTGTGCTCCTAGCTGAACCAGACAGACAGGACTGTGCTGGGGCCGGAACTGTGCTCCTAGCTGAACCAGACAGACAGGACTGTACTGGAGCCCGAACTGTGCTCCTAGCTGAATCAGACAAAGACAGGACTGTGCTGGTGCCAGAACTGTGCTCTTGGCTGAACCAGACAGAGGCAGGGCCATGCTGGAACTGTGCTCCTGGCTGAAGCAGACAGAGGCAGAACTGTGCTGGGGCCAGAGCTGTGCTCCTGGCTGAACCAGACAGAGGCAGAACTGTCCTGGGGCCAGAACTGTGCTCCTGGCTGAACCATACAGAGGCAGAACTGTGCTGGGGCCGGAACTGTGATCCTGGCTGAACCAGACAGAGACAGGTCTGTGCTGGGCCGAAACTGTGCTCCTGGCTGATACAGACAGAGGCAGAACTGTGCTGTGGCCGGAACTGGGCTCCTGGATGAAGCAGACAGAGACAGAACTGTGCTGGGGCCGAAACAGTCCTCCTGGCTGAACCAGAAAAAGACAGGACTGTGCTGGGGCCGGAACTGTGCTCCTAGCTGAACCAGACAGACAGGACTGTGCTTGGGCTGGAACAGTGCTCCTAGCTGAACCAGACAGACAGGACTGTGCAGGGGCAGGAACTGTGCTCCTAGCTGAACCAGACCAAGACAAGACTGTGCTGGGGCCGGAACTGTGCTCCTAGCTGAACCAGACAGACAGAACTGTGCTCGGGCCGGAACTGTGCTCCTGGCTGAACCAGACAGAGGCAGGGCGTCGTGGTGCTGGAACTGTGCTCCTGGCTGAAGCAGACAGAGGCAGAACTCTGCTGGGGCCGGAACTGTGCTCCTGGCTGAACCAGACAGAGGCAGAACTGTGCTGGGGCCAGAACTGGGCTCCTGGATGAAGCAGACAGAGACAGGACTGTGCTGGTGCCGGAACTGTCCTCCTGGCTGAACCAGACAGAGACAGAACTGTGCTGGGGGCGAAACTGTCCTCCTGGCTGAACCAGACAAAGACAGGACTGTGCTGGGGCCGGAACTGTGCTCCTAGCTGAACCAGACAGACAGGACTCTGCTGGGGCCGGAACTGTGCTCCTAGCTGAACCAGACAGACAGGACTGTACTGGGGCCCGAACTGTGCTCCTAGCTGAATCAGACAAAGACAGGACTGTGCTGGGGTCGGAACTGTGCTCCTAGCTGAACCAGACATACAGGACTGTGCTGGGGCCAGAACTGTGCTCTTGGCTGAACCAGACAGAGGCAGGGCCATGCTGGTGCTGGAACTGTGCTCCTGGCTGAAGCAGACAGAGGCAGAACTGTGCTGGGGCAGGAACTGTGCTCCTGGCTGAACCAGACAAAGACAGGACTGTCCTGGGGCCGGAACTGTGCTCCTGGCCGAAGCAGACAGAGGCAGAACTGTGCTGGGGCCGGAACTGTCCTCCTGGCTGAAGCAGACAGAGGCAGGGCCTTGTTGGGGCCATAACTGTGCTCCTGGCTGAACCAGACAGAGACAGGACTGTGCTGGGGCCAGAACTGTGCTTTTGGCTGAACCAGACAGAGGCAGGACTGTTCTGTGGCCGGAACTGTGCTGCTGGCAGAACCAGACAGAGGCAGGATTGTGCTGGGGCCGGAACTGTGCTCCTAGCTGAACCACACAGAGACAGGACTGTGCTGGGGCCGGAACTGTGCTCCTGGCTGAACCAGACAGAGGCAGGGCCGTGTTGGGGCCACAACTGTGCTCCTGGCTGAAGCAGACAGAGGCAGAACTGTGCTGGGACTGGAACTGTGCTCCTGGCTGAACCAGACAGAGGCAGAACTGTGCTGGGGCCGGAACTGTGCTCCTGGCTGAACCAGACAGAGGCAGAACTGTGCTGGGGCCAGAACTGTGCTCCTGGATGAACCAGACAGAGACAGAACTGTGCTGGGGCTGAAACAGTCCTCCTGGCTGAACCAGACAAAGACAGGACTGTGCTGGGGCTGGAACAGTGCTCCTAGCTGAACCAGACAGACAGGACTGTGCTGGGGCTGGAACAGTGCTCCTAGCTGAACCAGACAGACAGGACTGTGCTGGGGCAGGAACTGTGCTCCTAGCTGAACCAGACCAAGACAAGACTGTGCTGGGGCCGGAACTGTGCTCCTAGCTGAACCAGACAGACAGAACTGTGCTCGGGCCTGAACTGTGCTCCTGGGTGAACCAGACAGAGGCAGGGCCGTGGTGGTGCCGGGACTGTGCTCCTGGCTGAAGCAGACAGAGGCAGAACTGTGCTGGGGCCGGAACTGTGCTCCTGGCTGAACCAGACAGAGGCAGAACTGTGCTGGGGCCAGAACTGGGCTCCTGGATGAAGCAGACAGAGACAGGACTGTGCTGGCGCCGGAACTGTCCTCCTGGCTGAACCAGACAGAGACAGAACTGTGCTGGGGCCGAAACTGTCCTCCTGGCTGAACCAGACAAAGACAGGACTGTGCTGGGGCCGGAACTGTGCTCCTAGCTGAACCAGACAGACAGGACTGAGCTGGGGCCGGAACTGTGCTCCTAGCTGAACCAGACAGACAGGACTGTACTGGAGCCCGAACTGTGCTCCTAGCTGAATCAGACAAAGACAGGACTGTGCTGGGGTCGGAACTGTGCTCCTAGCTGAACCAGACAGACAGGACTGTGCTGGGGCCAGAACTGTGCTCTTGGCTGAACCAGACAGAGGCAGGGCCGTGCTGGTGCTGGAACTGTGCTCCTGGCTGAAGCAGACAGAGGCAGAACTGTGCTGGGGCCAGAGCTGTGCTCCTGGCTGAACCAGACAGAGGCAGAACTGTCCTGGGGCCAGAACTGTGCTCCTGGCTGAACCATACAGAGGCAGAACTGTGCTGGGGCTGGAACTGTGATCCTGGCTGAACCAGACAGAGACAGGTCTGTGCTGGGGCCGAAACTGTGCTCCTGGCTGATACAGACAGAGGCAGAACTGTGCTGTGGCCGGAACTGGGCTCCTGGATGAAGCAGACTGAGACAGAACTGTGCTGGGGCCGAAACAGTCCTCCTGGCTGAACCAGACAAAGACAGGACTGTGCTGGGGCCGGAACTGTGCTCCTAGCTGAACCAGACAGACAGGACTGTGCTGGGGCTGGAACAGTGCTCCTAGCTGAACCAGACAGACAGGACTGTGCTGGGGCAGGAACTGTGCTCCTAGCTGAACCAGACCAAGACAAGACTGTGCTGGGGCCGGAACTGTGCTCCTAGCTGAACCAGACAGACAGAACTGTGCTCGGGCCGGAACTGTGCTCCTGGCTGAACCAGACAGAGGCAGGGCCGTGGTGGTGCTGGAACTGTGCTCCTGGCTGAAGCAGACAGAGGCAGAACTGTGCTGGGGCCAGAACTGGGCTCCTGGATGAAGCAGACAGAGACAGGACTGTGCTGGTGCCGGAACTGTCCTCCTGGCTGAACCAGACAGAGACAGAACTGTGCTGGGGCCTAAACTGTCCTCCTGGCTGAACCAGACAAAGACAGGACTGTGCTGGGGCCGGAACTGTGCTCCTAGCTGAACCAGACAGACAGGACTGTGCTGGGGCCGGAACTGTGCTCCTAGCTGAACCAGACAGACAGGACTGTACTGGGGCCCGAACTGTGCTCCTAGCTGAATCAGGCAAAGACAGGACTGTGCTGGGGTCGGAACTGTGCTCCTAGCTGAACCAGACAGACAGGACTGTGCTGGGGCTGGAACAGTGCTCCTAGCTGAACCAGACAGACAGGACTGTGCTGGGGCAGGAACTGTGCTCCTAGCTGAACCAGACCAAGACAAGACTGTGCTGGGGCCGGAACTGTGCTCCTAGCTGAACCAGACAGACAGAACTGTGCTCGGGCCTGAACTGTGCTCCTGGGTGAACCAGACAGAGGCAGGGCCGTGGTGGTGCCGGGACTGTGCTCCTGGCTGAAGCAGACAGAGGCAGAACTGTGCTGGGGCCGGAACTGTGCTCCTGGCTGAACCAGACAGAGGCAGAACTGTGCTGGGGCCAGAACTGGGCTCCTGGATGAAGCAGACAGAGACAGGACTGTGCTGGCGCCGGAACCGTCCTCCTGGCTGAACCAGACAGAGACAGAACTGTGCTGGGGCCGAAACTGTCCTCCTGGCTGAACCAGACAAAGACAGGACTGTGCTGGGGCCGGAACTGTGCTCCTAGCTGAACCAGACAGACAGGACTGTGCTGGGGCCGGAACTGTGCTCCTAGCTGAACCAGACAGACAGGACTGTACTGGAGCCCGAACTGTGCTCCTAGCTGAATCAGACAAAGACAGGACTGTGCTGGGGTCGGAACTGTGCTCCTAGCTGAATCAGACAGACAGGACTGTGCTGGGGCCAGAACTGTGCTCTTGGCTGAACCAGACAGAGGCAGGGCCGTGCTGTTGCTGGAACTGTGCTCCTGGCTGAAGCAGACAGAGGCAGAACTGTGCTGGGGCCAGAGCTGTGCTCCTGGCTGAACCAGACAGAGGCAGAACTGTCCTGGGGCCAGAACTGTGCTCCTGGCTGAACCATACAGAGGCAGAACTGTGCTGGGGCTGGAACAATGATCCTGGCTGAACCAGACAGAGACAGGTCTGTGCTGGGGCCGAAACTGTGCTCCTGGCTGATACAGACAGAGGCAGAACTGTGCTGTGGCCGGAACTGGGCTCCTGGATGAAGCAGACTGAGACAGAACTGTGCTGGGGCCGAAACAGTCCTCCTGGCTGAACCAGACAAAGACAGGACTGTGCTGGGGCCGGAACTGTGCTCCTAGCTGAACCAGACAGACAGGACTGTGCTGGGGCTGGAACAGTGCTCCTAGCTGAACCAGACAGACAGGACTGTGCTGGGGCAGGAACTGTGCTCCTAGCTGAACCAGACCAAGACAAGACTGTGCTGGGGCCGGAACTGTGCTCCTAGCTGAACCAGACAGACAGAACTGTGCTCGGGCCGGAACTGTGCTCCTGGCTGAACCAGACAGAGGCAGGGCCGTGGTGGTGCTGGAACTGTGCTCCTGGCTGAAGCAGACAGAGGCAGAACTGTGCTGGGGCCAGAACTGGGCTCCTGGATGAAGCAGACAGAGACAGGACTGTGCTGGTGCCGGAACTGTCCTCCTGGCTGAACCAGACAGAGACAGAACTGTGCTGGGGCCTAAACTGTCCTCCTGGCTGAACCAGACAAAGACAGGACTGTGCTGGGGCCGGAACTGTGCTCCTAGCTGAACCAGACAGACAGGACTGTGCTGGGGCCGGAACTGTGCTCCTAGCTGAACCAGACAGACAGGACTGTACTGGGGCCCGAACTGTGCTCCTAGCTGAATCAGGCAAAGACAGGACTGTGCTGGGGTCGGAACTGTGCTCCTAGCTGAACCAGACAGACAGGACTGTGCTGGGGCCAGAACTGTGCTCTTGGCTGAACCAGACAGAGGCAGGGCCATGCTGGTGCTGGAACTGTGCTCCTGGCTGAAGCAGACAGAGGCAGAACTGTGCTGGGGCCAGAACTGTGCTCCTGGCTGAACCAGACAAAGACAGGACTGTCCTGGGGCCGGAACTGTGCTCCTGGCCGAAGCAGACAGAGGCAGAACTGTGCTGGGCCACAACTGTCCTCCTGGCTGAAGCAGACAGAGGCAGGGCCTTGTTGGGGCCATAACTGTGCTCCTGGCTGAACCAGACAGAGACAGGACTGTGCTGGGGCCAGAAGTGTGCTTTTGGCTGAACCAGACAGAGGCAGGACTGTTCTGGGGCCGGAACTGTGCTGCTGGCAGAACCAGACAGAGGCAGGATTGTGCTGGGGCCGGAACTGTGCTCCTGGCTGAACCAGACAGAGGCAGGGCCGTGCTGGGGCCGAAACTGTCCTCCTGGCTGAACCAGACAAAGACAGGACTGTGCTGGGGCCGGAACTGTGCTCCTAGCTGAACCAGACAGACAGGACTGTGCTGGGGCCGGAACTGTGCTCCTAGCTGAACCAGACAGACAGGACTGTACTGGAGCCCGAACTGTGCTCCTAGCTGAATCAGACAAAGACAGGACTGTGCTGGGGTCGGAACTGTGCTCCTAGCTGAACCAGACAGACAGGACTGTGCTGGTGCCAGAACTGTGCTCTTGGCTGAACCAGACAGAGGCAGGGCCATGCTGGAACTGTGCTCCTGGCTGAAGCAGACAGAGGCAGAACTGTGCTGGGGCCAGAGCTGTGCTCCTGGCTGAACCAGACAGAGGCAGAACTGTCCTGGGGCCAGAACTGTGCTCCTGGCTGAACCATACAGAGGCAGAACTGTGCTGGGGCCGGAACTGTGATCCTGGCTGAACCAGACAGAGACAGGTCTGTGCTGGGCCGAAACTGTGCTCCTGGCTGATACAGACAGAGGCAGAACTGTGCTGTGGCCGGAACTGGGCTCCTGGATGAAGCAGACAGAGACAGAACTGTGCTGGGGCCGAAACAGTCCTCCTGGCTGAACCAGACAAAGACAGGACTGTGCTGGGGCCGGAACTGTGCTCCTAGCTGAACCAGACAGACAGGACTGTGCTTGGGCTGGAACAGTGCTCCTAGCTGAACCAGACAGACAGGACTGTGCTGGGTCCGGAACTGTGCTCCTGGCTGAACCAATTAAAGAGAGGACTGTCCTGGGGCCGGAACTGTGCTCCTGGCTGAAGCAGACAGAGGCATGTTGGACTTGGCCCTTTTTGCAGGGTCATCCCTAAACTTTTTGCCTTCCTCCTGTATTTTTTCTGACCTGGTGTTGGCTGTTTTATGACTCTGGGCACCTTACCACTGCTGACCAGTGCTAAGGTGCATATGCTCTCCCTATGGTAAAATGTTAATGTTGATTGGTGTCCATGTTTGGCTTATTTGGTTTACTATCAACCCCTCGTAAAGTGCACCAGGAGTGCCAGGGCTGGTAAATACAAATGCTGCTGGTGGTATTGCAGGACTGGTTGTGCCACCCACAGAAGCGGCCTAACAAAATGTGTCTAGGGTCTGCCACTGCAGAACCTGCGCGCGGTCTGGTACTCTTGCGCTGATTGCGCAAGTGCACCTACTTGCCAGTTCCCAAACCTTCACTTAACTACATATTAGTCACCCCTCTGGTAGTCCCAAGGGCAGGGTGCATTGTAGGTATAAGGTAGAACATGCCCTGATGTGTGTGGCATGTCCTAGTAGTGAATTACAGCCATTTTCGTTTTTCACTATTGAAGGCTACCTGCACTCCATAGGCCAGAATGGGCTGCTGGAATTACTACACGCTGTAATCCCACTGGACTCAGAGAGCATGGTAGAAAGTCAAGTTTAGTATGCCTGAACTCAGAATAATAAAATACTTCTTTTAGTAAAGTTTATTTTAATATCCTGTGTTTGTAAATACTACTTTTAGAAAGTTAGTATTTACTGACCTGGCCATTTCAGTCCGCCTCTGCTGTGTGTGTGTGTGTGTTCTGCCTAGTAACGGTAAGGAGCAGGGCTGGGGAATTCCAGGAGACAGGCTGGCTGCCAGGTGGTGGGTAGAGAGATTACACCAGGATGGGTGGGAGGAGTACACCTTTGACTCTGAATAGACCTGCGCTCTGCCTCCACAATGCCGGCTCCGCCCCCTGTGGAGCGGCTGATGTCTCTGCCCTGCTGCTGAAAGGAAAGAGCAGAGTCACCACAACAAAGTGCTCCAAAACTGGACTGAGCCAGGCCCAGGCCCCCTGGCGACAAAGAACAAAAGAATTGTGCTATAAAAGAAGGAGCTCTGCTCCTAAGAAATCAGATCCTGTTTGCACCAAGAAGAAACTCTGCCCGAAGAGAAGGACCTGGGAAAGCTGCATGGAGGACTACTGTCTCTGACCTGTGAGACTGGCCTGTGGTGGGTGCCTTGCTGCTAAAGGAGAGGAAAAGACTGAAGCAGAAACTTTGATTCAACTTGTGCCATCAAACTATCTCCAAGGGCTTGCTGGTGAACTTGCCCCCTGAACTGCACCCCAGGAACAGTGGGCGCTACCTTCCCCCAAGGAGAAGAGGAGCTGCTGGAGGTGATCCTGTCACGCTGACCCCCAGAGAACCTGTGTGCTCCCCTCTCACTCCGAGCACCGCGACGTCTGCCACAGGGGCTGCTGTAAGCACTGCCAAGGCCGGCCTACCGATATCTTGAACGCTTAACCTAATGCCCTCTGGAAATCTAGCCTGACTGCTCGCGCCACGTTACCTAGAGTGTGAGCAGGGGTTATTTTTAAAGAGGTAATCCTACGCCCTGACTTAGAGGAAAGGGTCCCTGCTTGTCGCAAGTGCATACCTGCACCAACCAGAGACCCCGGATTCTAACAAGGCAGAACTGTGCTGGGGCCGGAACTGTCCTCCTGGCTGAACCAGACAGAGGCAGGGCCATGTTGGGGCCACAACTGTGCTCCTGGCTGAAGCAGACAGAGGCAGAACTGTGCTGAGACCGGAACTGTGCTCCTGGCTGAACCAGACAGAGGCAGGACTGTCCTGGGGCCGGAACTGTGCTCCTGGCTAAAGCAGACAGAGGCAGAACTGTCCTGGGGCCGGAACTGTCCTCCTGGCTGAACCAGACAAAGACAGGACTGTGCTGGGGCCGGAACTGTGCTCCTAGCTGAACCAGACAGACAGGACTGTGCTGGGGCCAGAACTGTGCTCCTGGCTGAACCAGACAGAGGCAGGGCCGTGCTGGAACTGTGCACATAGCTGAAGCAGACAGAGGCAGAACTGTGCTGGGGCCGGAACTGTGCTCCTGTCTGAACCAGACAGTGGCAAGGTCATGCTGGGTCCGGAACTGTGCTCCTGGCAGAAGCAGACAGAGGCAAAACTGTGCTGGGGCCGGAACTGTGATGCTGGCTGAACCAAACAGAGACAGGGCCGTGCTGGGGCCGGAACTGTGCTCCTGGCTGAAGCAAACAGAGACAGGACAAGGCTGGGGCCGAAACTGTGCTCCTGGCTGAACCAGACAGAGACAGGACCGTTCTGGGGCTGGAACTGTAATCCTGGCTGAACCGCACAGAGGCAAAAGTGTGCAGGGGCCAGAACTGTGGTCCTGGCTGAACCAGACAGAGGCAGAAGTGTGCTGGGGCCGGAACGGTGCTCCTGGCTGAACCAGACAGAGGCAGAAGTGTGCTGGGGCCGGAACTGTGCTCCAGGCTGAACCAGACAGTGGCAGAACAGTGGTGGGGCTGGAACTTTGCTCCTGGCTTAAGCAGACAGAGGGAGGACTGTGCTGGGGCCGGAACTGTGCTCCTGTCTGAACCAGACAGAGGCAGGACTGTGCTGGGGCCGCAACAGTGCTCCTGGCTGAACCAGACAAAGACAGGACTGTCCTGGGGCTGGAACTGTGCTCCTGGCTGAAGCAGACAGAGGCAGAACTGTACTGGGGCTGGAACTGTCCCCCTGGCTGAACCAGACAAAGATAGGACTGTGCTGGGGCCGGAACTGTACTCCTAGCTGAACCAGACAGATACAGGACTGTGCTGGGGCCGGAACTGTTCCGCTGGCTGAACCAGACAGAGGCAGGACTGTCCTGGGCAGGAACTGTGCTCCTGACTGAACCAGACAGGCAGGGCCGTGTTGGGGCCACAACTGTGCTCCTGGCTGAAGCAGACAGAGGCAGAACTGTGCTGGGGCCGGAACGGCGCTCCTGGCTGAACCAGACAGAGGCAGAAGTGTGCTGGGGCCGGAACTGTGCTCCAGGCTGAACCAGACAGTGGCAGAACAGTGGTGGGGCTGGAACTTTGCTCCTGGCTTAAGCAGACAGAGGGAGGACTGTGCTGGGGCCGGAACTGTTCTTTTGGCTGAAGCACACAGAGGGAGGACTGTGCTGGGGCCGGAACTGTGCTCCTGGCTGGCTCAACCAGACAGAGACAGGTCTGTGCTGGGGACGGAACTGTGCTCCTGGCTGAACCAGACAGAGGCAGAACTGTGCTGGGGCCGGAACTGTGCTCCTAGCTGAACCAGACAGACAGGACTGTGCTGGGGCCGGAACTGTGCTCCTAGCTGAACCAGACAGACAGGACTGTACTGGGGCCCGAACTGTGCTCCTAGCCGAATCAGACAAAGACAGGACTGTGCTGGGGTCGGAACTGTGCTCCTAGCTGAACCAGACAGACAGGACTGTGCTGGGGCCAGAACTGTGCTCTTGGCTGAACCAGACAGAGGCAGGGCCGTGCTGATGCTGGAACTGTGCTCCTGGCTGAAGCAGACAGAGGCAGAACTGTGCTGGGGCCGGAACTGTGCTCCTGGCTGAACCAGAAAAAGACAGGACTGTCCTGGGGCCGGAACTGTGCTCCTGGCTGAAGCAGACAGAGGCAGAACTGTGCTGGGGCCAGAACTGTGCTCTTGGCTGAACCAGACAGAGACAGGACTGTGCTGGGGCTGGAACTGTGCTCCTGGCTGAACCTGACAGAGGCAGGACTGTGTTGGGGCCGGAACCTTGCCCCGGCTGAACCAGACAGAGGCAGGACTGTGCTGGAGCCAGAATTGTCCTCCTGGCTGAACCAGACAAAGACAGAACTGTGCTGGGGCCGGAACTGTGCTCCTGGCTGAAGCAGACAGAGGCAGAAGTGTGATGGGGCCGGAACTGTGCTCCAGTCTGAACCAGACAGAGACAGAACGGTGCTGGGGCCGGAGCTATGCTCCTGGCTGAACCAGACAGAGGCAGAACTGTGCTGGGGCCAGAACTGTCCTCCTGGCTGTACCAAACAAAGTCAGGACTGTGCTGGGGCCGGAACTGTGATCCTGGCTGAACCAGACAGAGACAGGTCTGTGCTGGGGCCGAAACTGTGCTCCTGGCTGATACAGACAGAGGCAGAACTGTGCTGTGGCCGGAACTGGGCTCCTGGATGAAGCAGACAGAGACAGAACTGTGCTGGGGCTGAAACAGTCCTCCTGGCTGACCCAGACAAAGACAGGACTGTGCTGGGGCTGGAACAGTGCTCCTAGCTGAACCAGACAGACAGGACTGTGCTGGGGCTGGAACAGTGCTCCTAGCTGAACCAGACAGACAGGACTGTGCTGGGGCAGGAACTGTGCTCCTAGCTGAACCAGACCAAGACAAGACTGTGCTGGGGCCGGAACTGTGCTCCTAGCTGAACCAGACAGACAGAACTGTGCTCAGGTCTGAACTGTGCTCCTGGGTGAACCAGACAGAGGCAGGGCCGTGGTGGTGCCGGGACTGTGCTCCTGGCTGAAGCAGATTGAGGCAGAACTGTGCTGGGGCCGGAACTGTGCTCCTGGCTGAACCAGACAGAGGCAGAACTGTGCTGGGGCCAGAACTGGGCTCCTGGATGAAGCAGACAGAGACAGGACTGTGCTGGCGCCGGAACTGTCCTCCTGGCTGAACCAGACAGAGACAGAACTGTGCTGGGGCCGAAACTGTCCTCCTGGCTGAACCAGACAAAGACAGGACTGTGCTGGGGCCGGAACTGTGATCCTAGCTGAACCAGACAGACAGGACTGTGCTGGGGCCGGAACTGTGCTCCTAGCTGAACCAGACAGACAGGACTGTACTGGAGCCCGAACTGTGCTCCTAGCTGAATCAGACAGAGGCAGAACTGTGCTGGGGCCGGAACTATGATGCTGGCTGAACCAAACAGAGACAGGGCCGTGCTGGGGCCGGAACTGTGCTCCTGGCTGAAGCAAACAGAGACAGGACAAGGCTGGGGCCGAAACTGTGCTCCTGGCTGAACCAGACAGAGACAGGACCGTTCTGGGGCTGGAACTGTAATCCTGGCTGAACCGCACAGAGGCAGAAGTGTGCAGGGGCCAGAACTGTGGTCCTGGCTGAACCAGACAGAGGCAGAAGTGTGCTGGGGCCGGAACAGTGCTCCTGGATGAAGCAGACAGAGACAGGACTGTGCTGGCGCCGGAACTGTCCTCCTGGCTGAACCAGACAGAGACAGAACTGTGCTGGGGCCGAAACTGTCCTCCTGGCTGAACCAGACAAAGACAGGACTGTGCTGGGGCCGGAACTGTGATCCTAGCTGAACCAGACAGACAGGACTGTGCTGGGGCCGGAACTGTGCTCCTAGCTGAACCAGACAGACAGGACTGTACTGGAGCCCGAACTGTGCTCCTAGCTGAATCAGACAGAGGCAGAACTGTGCTGGGGCCGGAACTATGATGCTGGCTGAACCAAACAGAGACAGGGCCGTGCTGGGGCCGGAACTGTGCTCCTGGCTGAAGCAAACAGAGACAGGACAAGGCTGGGGCCGAAACTGTGCTCCTGGCTGAACCAGACAGAGACAGGACCGTTCTGGGGCTGGAACTGTAATCCTGGCTGAACCGCACAGAGGCAGAAGTGTGCAGGGGCCAGAACTGTGGTCCTGGCTGAACCAGACAGAGGCAGAAGTGTGCTGGGGCCGGAACAGTGCTCCAGGCTGAACCAGACAGAGACAGAACGGTGCTGGGGCCGGAACTGTGCTCCTGGCTGAACCAGACAGAGACAGGACTGTGCTGGAGCCGGAACTATGCTTTTGGCTGAACCAGACAGAGGCAGGAATGTGCTGGGGCCGGAACTGTGCTCCTGTCTGAACCAGACAGAGGCAGGACTGTGCTGGGGCCGCAACAGTGCTCCTGGCTGAACCAGACAAAGACAGGACTGTCCTGGGGCTGGAACTGTGCTCCTGGCTGAAGCAGACAGAGGCAGAACTGTACTGGGGCTGGAACTGTCCTCCTGGCTGAACCAGACAAAGATAGGACTGTGCTGGGGCCGGAACTGTACTCCTAGCTGAACCAGACTGATACAGGACTGTGCTGGGGCCGGAACTGTTCCGCTGGCTGAACCACACAGAGGCAGGACTGTCCTGGGCAGGAACTGTGCTCCTGACTGAACCAGACAGGCAGGGCCGTGTTGGGGCCACAACTGTGCTCCTGGCTGAAGCAGACAGAGGCAGAACTGTGCTGGGGCCGGAACGGTGCTCCTGGCTGAACCAGACAGAGACAGGGCCGTGCTGGGGCCAGAACTGTGCTCCTGGCTGAAGCAGACAGAAACAGGACTGGGCTGGGGCCGGAACTGTCCTCCTGGCTGAACCAGACAAAGACAGGACTGTGCTGGGGCCGGAACTGTGCTCCTAGCTGAACCAGACAGACAGGACTGTGCTGGGGCCGGAACTTTGCTCCTAGCTGAACCAGACAGACAGGACTGTGCTGGGGCCGGAACTGTGCTCCTAGCTGAACCAGTCAAGGACAGGACTGTGCTGGGGCCGGAACTGTGTTCCTAGCTGAACCAGACAGACAGGACTGTGCTGGGGCCTGAACTGTGCTCCTGGCTGAACCAGACAGAGGCAGAACTGTGCTGGGTCCGGAACTGTGCTCCTGGCTGAACCAATCAAAGAGAGGACTGTCCTGGGGCCGGAACTGTGCTCCTGGCTGAAGCAGACAGAGGCATGTTGGACTTGGCCCTTTTTGCAGGGTCATCCCTAAACTTTTTGCCTTCCTCCTGTATTTTTTCTGACCTGGTGTTGGCTGTTTTATGACTCTGGGCACCTTACCACTGCTGACCAGTGCTAAGGTGCATATGCTCTCCCTATGGTAAAATGTTAATGTTGATTGGTGTCCATGTTTGGCTTATTTGGTTTACTATCAACCCCTCGTAAAGTGCACCAGGAGTGCCAGGGCTGGTAAATACAAATGCTGCTGGTGGGATTGCAGGACTGGTTGTGCCACCCACAGAAGCGGCCTAACAAAATGTGTCTAGGGTCTGCCACTGCAGAACCTGCGCGCGGTCTGGTACTCTTGCGCTGATTGCGCAAGTGCACCTACTTGCCAGTTCCCAAACCTTCACTTAACTACATATTAGTCACCCCTCTGGTAGGCCCAAGGGCGGGGTGCATTGTAGGTATAAGGTAGGACATGCCCTGATGTGTGTGAAATGTCCTAGTAGTGAATTACAGCCATTTTCGTTTTTCACTATTGAAGGCTACCTGCACTCCATAGGCCAGAATGGGCTGCTGGAATTACTACACGCTGTAATCCCACTGGACTCAGAGAGCATGGTAGAAAGTCAAGTTTAGTATGCCTGAACTCAGAATAATAAAATACTTCTTTTAGTAAAGTTTATTTTAATATCCTGTGTTTGTAAATACTACTTTTAGAAAGTTAGTATTTACTGACCTGGCCATTTCAGTCCGCCTCTGCTGTGTGTGTGTGTTCTGCCTAGTAACGGTAAGGAGCAGGGCTGGAGAATTCCAGGAGACAGGCTGGCTGCCAGGTGGTGGGTAGAGAGATTACACCAGGATGGGTGGGAGGAGTACACCTTTGACTCTGAATAGACCTGCGCTCTGCCTCCACAATGCCGGCTCCGCCCCCTGTGGAGCGGCTGATGTCTCTGCCCTGCTGCTGAAAGGAAAGAGCAGAGTCACCACAACAAAGTGCTCCAAAACTGGACTGAGCCAGGCCCAGGCCCCCTGGCGACAAAGAACAAAAGAATTGTGCTATAAAAGAAGGAGCTCTGCTCCTAAGAAATCAGATCCTGTTTGCACCAAGAAGAAACTCTGCCCGAAGAGAAGGACCTGGGAAAGCTGCATGGAGGACTACTGTCTCTGACCTGTGAGACTGGCCTGTGGTGGGTGCCTTGCTGCTAAAGGAGAGGAAAAGACTGAAGCAGAAACTTTGATTCAACTTGTGCCATCAAACTATCTCCAAGGGCTTGCTGGTGAACTTGCCCCCTGAACTGCGCCCCAGGAACAGTGGGCGCTACCTTCCCCCAAGGAGAAGAGGAGCTGCTGGAGGTGATCCTGTCACGCTGACCCCCAGAGAACCTGTGTGCTCCCCTCTCACTCCGAGCACCGCGACGTCTGCCACAGGGGCTGCTGTAAGCACTGCCAAGGCCGGCCTACCGATATCTTGAACGCTTAACCTAATGCCCTCTGGAAATCTAGCCTGACTGCTCGCGCCACGTTACCTAGAGTGTGAGCAGGAGTTATTTTTAAAGAGGTAATCCTACGCCCTGACTTAGAGGAAAGGGTCCCTGCTTGTCGCAAGTGCATACCTGCGCCAACCAGAGACCCCGCATTCTAACAAGGCAGAACTGTGCTGGGGCCGGAACTGTCCTCCTGGCTGAACCAGACAGAGGCAGGGCCATGTTGGGGCCACAACTGTGCTCCTGGCTGAAGCAGACAGAGGCAGAACTGTGCTGAGACCGGAACTGTGCTCCTGGCTGAACCAGACAGAGGCAGGACTGTCCTGGGGCCGGAACTGTGCTCCTGGCTGAAGCAGACAGAGGCAGAACTGTCCTGGGGCCGGAACTGTCCTCCTGGCTGAACCAGACAAAGACAGGACTGTGCTGGGGCCGGAACTGTGCTCCTAGCTGAACCAGACAGACAGGACTGTGCTGGGGCCAGAACTGTGCTCCTGGCTGAACCAGACAGAGGCAGGGCCGTGCTGGAACTGTGCACATAGCTGAAGCAGACAGAGGCAGAACTGTGCTGGGGCCGGAACTGTGCTCCTGTCTGAACCAGACAGTGGCAAGGTCATGCTGGGTCCGGAACTGTGCTCCTGGCAGAAGCAGAGAGAGGCAGAACTGTGCTGGGGCCGGAACTGTGATGCTGGCTGAACCAAACAGAGACAGGGCCGTGCTGGGGCCGGAACTGTGCTCCTGGCTGAAGCAAACAGAGACAGGACAAGGCTGGGGCCGAAACTGTGCTCCTGGGTGAACCAGACAGAGACAGGACCGTTCTGGGGCTGGAACTGTAATAGTGGCTGAACCGCACAGAGGCAGAAGTGTGCAGGGGCCAGAACTGTGGTCCTGGCTGAACCAGACAGAGGCAGAAGTGTGCTGGGGCCGGAACAGTGCTCCAGGCTGAACCAGACAGAGACAGAACTGTGCTGGGGCCGGAACTGTGCTCCTGGCTGAACCAGACAGAGACAGGACGGTGCTGGAGCCGGAACTATGCTTTTGGCTGAACCAGACAGAGGCAGGAATGTGCTGGGGCCGGAACTGTGCTCCTGTCTGAACCAGACAGAGGCAGGACTGTGCTGGGGCCGCAACAGTGCTCCTGGCTGAACCAGACAAAGACAGGACTGTCCTGGGGCTGGAACTGTGCTCCTAGCTGAAGCAGACAGAGGCAGAACTGTGCTGGGGCCGTAACTGTACTCCTAGCTGAACCAGACAGATACAGGACTGTGCTGGGGCCGGAACTGTTCCGCTGGCTGAACCAGACAGAGGCAGGACTGTCCTGGGCAGGAACTGTGCTCCTGACTGAACCAGACAGGCAGGGCCGTGTTGGGGCCACAACTGTGCTCCTGGCTGAAGCAGACAGAGGCAGAACTGTGCTGGGGCCGGAACGGTGCTCCTGGCTGAACCAGACAGAGGCAGAAGTGTGCTGGGGCCGGAACTGTGCTCCAGGCTGAACCAGACAGTGGCAGAACGGTGGTGGGGCTGGAACTTTGCTCCTGGCTTAAGCAGACAGAGGGAGGACTGTGCTGGGGCCGGAACTGTTCTTTTGGCTGAAGCACACAGAGGGAGGACTGTGCTGGGGCCGGAACTGTGCTCCTGGCTGGCTCAACCAGACAGAGACAGGTCTGTGCTGGGGACGGAACTGTGCTCCTGGCTGAACCAGACAGAGGCAGAACTGTGCTGGGGCCGGAACTGTGCTCCTAGCTGAACCAGACAGACAGGACTGTGCTGGGGCCGGAACTGTGCTCCTAGCTGAACCAGACAGACAGGACTGTACTGGGGCCCGAACTGTGCTCCTAGCCGAATCAGACAAAGACAGGACTGTGCTGGGGTCGGAACTGTGCTCCTAGCTGAACCAGACAGACAGGACTGTGCTGGGGCCAGAACTGTGCTCTTGGCTGAACCAGACAGAGGCAGGGCCGTGCTGATGCTGGAACTGTGCTCCTGGCTGAAGCAGACAGAGGCAGAACTGTGCTGGGGCCGGAACTGTGCTCCTGGCTGAACCGGAAAAAGACAGGACTGTCCTGGGGCCGGAACTGTGCTCCTGGCTGAAGCAGACAGAAGCAGAACTGTGCTGGGGCCAGAACTGTGCTCTTGGCTGAACCAGACAGAGACAGGACTGTGCTGGGGCTGGAACTGTGCTCCTGGCTGAACCTGACAGAGGCAGGACTGTGTTGGGGCCGGAACCTTGCCCCCGCTGAACCAGACAGAGGCAGGACTGTGCTGGAGCCAGAATTGTCCTCCTGGCTGATACAGACAGAGGCAGAACTGTGCTGTGGCCGGAACTGGGCTCCTGGATGAAGCAGACAGAGACCGAACTGTGCTGGGGCTGAAACAGTCCTCCTGGCTGAACCAGACAAAGACAGGACTGTGCTGGGGCTGGAACAGTGCTCCTAGCTGAACCAGACAGACAGGACTGTGCTGGGGCTGGAACAGTGCTCCTAGCTGAACCAGACAGACAGGACTGTGCTGGGGCAGGAACTGTGCTCCTAGCTGAACCAGACCAAGACAAGACTGTGCTGTGGCCGGAACTGTGCTCCTAGCTGAACCAGACAGACAGAACTGTGCTCGGGTCTGAACTGTGCTCCTGGGTGAACCAGACAGAGGCAGGGCCGTGGTGGTGCCGGGACTGTGCTCCTGGCTGAAGCAGACTGAGGCAGAACTGTGCTGGGGCCGGAACTGTGCTCCTGGCTGAACCAGACAGAGGCAGAACTGTGCTGGGGCCAGAACTGGGCTCCTGGATGAAGCAGACAGAGACAGGACTGTGCTGGTGCCGGAACTGTCCTCCTGGCTGAACCAGACAGAGACAGAACTGTGCTGGGGCCGAAACTGTCCTCCTGGCTGAACCAGACAAAGACAGGACTGTGCTGGGGCCGGAACTGTGCTCCTAGCTGAACCAGACAGACAGGACTGTGCTGGGGCCGGAACTGTGCTCCTAGCTGAACCAGACAGACAGGACTATACTGGAGCCCGAACTGTGCTCCTAGCTGAATCAGACAAAGACAGGACTGTGCTGGGGTCGGAACTGTGCTCCTAGCTGAACCAGACAGACAGGACTGTGCTGGGGCCAGAACTGTGCTCTTGGCTGAACCAGACAGAGGCAGGGCCGTGCTGGTGCTGGAACTGTGCTCCTGGCTGAAGCAGACAGAGGCAGAACTGTGCTGGGGCCAGAGCTGTGCTCCTGGCTGAACCAGACAGAGGCAGAACTGTCCTGGGGCCAGAACTGTGCTCCTGGCTGAACCATACAGAGGCAGAACTGTGCTGGGGCCGGAACTGTGATCCTGGCTGAACCAGACAGAGACAGGTCTGTGCTGGGGCCGAAACTGTGCTCCTGGCTGATACAGACAGAGGCAGAACTGTGCTGTGGCCGGAACTGGGCTCCTGGATGAAGCAGACTGAGACAGAACTGTGCTGGGGCCGAAACAGTCCTCCTGGCTGAACCAGACAAAAACAGCACTGTGCTGGGGCCGGAACTGTGCTCCTAGCTGAACCAGACAGACAGGACTGTGCTGGGGCTGGAACAGTGCTCCTAGCTGAACCAGACAGACAGGACTGTGCTGGGGCAGGAACTGTGCTCCTAGCTGAACTAGACCAAGACAAGACTGTGCTGGGGCCGGAACTGTGCTCCTAGCTGAACCAGACAGACAGAACTGTGCTCGGGCCGGAACTGTGCTCCTGGCTGAACCAGACAGAGGCAGGGCCGTGGTGGTGCTGGAACTGTGCTCCTGGCTGAAGCAGACAGAGGCAGAACTGTGCTGGGGCCAGAACTGGGCTCCTGGATGAAGCAGACAGAGACAGGACTGTGCTGGTGCCTGAACTGTCCTCCTGGCTGAACCAGACAGAGACAGAACTGTGCTGGGGCCTAAACTGTCCTCCTGGCTGAACCAGACAAAGACAGGACTGTGCTGGGGCCGGAACTGTGCTCCTAGCTGAACCAGACAGACAGGACTGTGCTGGGGCCGGAACTGTGCTCCTAGCTGAACCAGACAGACAGGACTGTACTGGGGCCCGAACTGTGCTCCTAGCTGAATCAGGCAAAGACAGGACTGTGCTGGGGTCGGAACTGTGCTCCTAGCTGAACCAGACAGACAGGACTGTGCTGGGGCCAGAACTGTGCTCTTGGCTGAACCAGACAGAGGCAGGGCCATGCTGGTGCTGGAACTGTGCTCCTGGCTGAAGCAGACAGAGGCAGAACTGTGCTGGGGCCAGAACTGTGCTCCTGGCTGAACCAGACAAAGACAGGACTGTCCTGGGGCCGGAACTGTGCTCCTGGCCGAAGCAGACAGAGGCAGAACTGTGCTGAGCCGCAACTGTCCTCCTGGCTGAAGCAGACAGAGTCAGGGCCTTGTTGGGGCCATAACTGTGCTCCTGGCTGAACCAGACAGAGACAGGACTGTGCTGGGGCCAGAACTGTGCTTTTGGCTGAACCAGACAGAGGCAGGACTGTTCTGGGGCCGGAACTGTGCTGCTGGCAGAACCAGACAGAGGCAGGATTGTGCTGGGGCCGGAACTGTGCTCCTGGCTGAACCAGACAGAGGCAGGGCCGTGCTGGGGCCGAAACTGTCCTCCTGGCTCAACCAGACAAAGACAGGACTGTGCTGGGGCCGGAACTGTGCTCCTAGCTGAACCAGACAGACAGGACTGTGCTGGGGCCGGAACTGTGCTCCTAGCTGAACCAGACAGACAGGACTGTACTGGAGCCCGAACTGTGCTCCTAGCTGAATCAGACAAAGACAGGACTGTGCTGGGGTCGGAACTGTGCTCCTAGCTGAACCAGACAGACAGGACTGTGCTGGTGCCAGAACTGTGCTCTTGGCTGAACCAGACAGAGGCAGGGCCGTGCTGGAACTGTGCTCCTGGCTGAAGCAGACAGAGGCAGAACTGTGCTGGGGCCAGAGCTGTGCTCCTGGCTGAACCAGACAGAGGCAGAACTGTCCTGGGGCCAGAACTGTGCTCCTGGCTGAACCATACAGAGGCAGAACTGTGCTGGGGCCGGAACTGTGATCCTGGCTGAACCAGACAGAGACAGGTCTGTGCTGGGCCGAAACTGTGCTCCTGGCTGATACAGACAGAGGCAGAACTGTGCTGTGGCCGGAACTGGGCTCCTGGATGAAGCAGACAGAGACAGAACTGTGCTGGGGCCGAAACAGTCCTCCTGGCTGAACCAGACAAAGACAGGACTGTGCTGGGGCCGGAACTGTGCTCCTAGCTGAACCAGACAGACAGGACTGTGCTTGGGCTGGAACAGTGCTCCTAGCTGAACCAGACAGACAGGACTGTGCTGGGGCAGGAACTGTGCTCCTAGCTGAACCAGACCAAGACAAGACTGTGCTGGGGCCGGAACTGTGCTCCTAGCTGAACCAGACAGACAGAACTGTGCTCGGGCCGGAACTGTGCTCCTGGCTGAACCAGACAGAGGCAGGGCCGTCGTGGTGCTGGAACTGTGCTCCTGGCTGAAGCAGACAGAGGCAGAACTGTGCTGGGGCCAGAGCTGTGCTCCTGGCTGAACCAGACAGAGGCAGAACTGTCCTGGGGCCAGAACTGTGCTCCTGGCTGAACCATACAGAGGCAGAACTGTGCTGGGGCCGGAACTGTGCTCCTGGCTGAACCAGACAGAGGCAGAACTGTGCTGGGGCCAGAACTGGGCTCCTGGATGAAGCAGACAGAGACAGGACTGTGCTGGTGCCAGAACTGTCCTCCTGGCTGAACCAGACAGAGACAGAACTGTGCTGGGGCCGAAACTGTCCTCCTGGCTGAACCAGACAAAGACAGGACTGTGCTGGGGCCGGAACTGTGCTCCTAGCTGAACCAGACAGACAGGACTGTGCTGGGGCCGGAACTGTGCTCCTAGCTGAACCAGACAGACAGGACTGTACTGGGGCCCGAACTGTGCTCCTAGCTGAATCAGACAAAGACAGGACTGTGCTGGGTTCGGAACTGTGCTCCTAGCTGAACCAGACATACAGGACTGTGCTGGGGCCAGAACTGTGCTCTTGGCTGAACCAGACAGAGGCAGGGCCATGCTGGTGCTGGAACTGTGCTCCTGGCTGAAGCAGACAGAGGCAGAACTGTGCTGGGGCCAGAACTGTGCTCCTGGCTGAACCAGACAAAGACAGGACTGTCCTGGGGCCGGAACTGTGCTCCTGGCCAAAGCAGACAGAGGCAGAACTGTGCTGGGGCCGGAACTGTCCTCCTGGCTGAAGCAGACAGAGGCAGGGCCTTGTTGGGGCCATAACTGTGCTCCTGGCTGAACCAGACAGAGACAGGACTGTGCTGGGGCCAGAACTGTGCTTTTGGCTGAACCAGACAGAGGCAGGACTGTTCTGTGGCCGGAACTGTGCTGCTGGCAGAACCAGACAGAGGCAGGATTGTGCTGGGGCCGGAACTGTGCTCCTAGCTGAACCACACAGAGACAGGACTGTGCTGGGGCCGGAACTGTGCTCCTGGCTGAACCAGACAGAGGCAGGGCCGTGTTGGGGCCACAACTGTGCTCCTAGCTGAACCAGACAGAGGCAGAACTGTGCTGGGGCCAGAACTGTGCTCCTGGCTGAACCAGACAGAGGCAGAACTGTGCTGGGGCCAGAACTGTGCTCCTGGATAAACCAGACAGAGACAGAACTGTGCTGGGGCCGAAACTGTCCTCCTGGCTGAACCAGACAAAGACAGGACTGTGCTGGGGCCGGAACTGTGCTCCTAGCTGAACCAGACAGACAGGACTGTGCTGGGGCCGGAACTGTGATCCTAGCTGAACCAGACAGACAGGACTGTGATGGGGTTGGAACTGTGCACCTAGCTGAACCAGACAGACAGGACTGTGCTGGGGCCAAAACTGTGCTCTTGGCTGAACCAGACAGAGGCAGGGCCGTGCTGGTGCTGGAACTGTGCTCCTGGCTGAAGCAGACAGAGGCAGAACTGTGCTGGGGCTGGAACTGTGCTCCTGGCTGAACCAGAAAAAAACAGGACTGTCCTGGGGCTGGAACTGTGCTCCTGGCTGAAGCAGACAGAGGAAGAACTGTGCTGGGGCCGGAACTGTCCTCCTGGCTGAAGCAGACAGAGGCAGGGCCGTGTTGGGGCCATAACTGTGCTCCTGGCTGAACCAGACAGAGACAGGACTGTGCTGGGGACAGAACTGTGCTTTTGGCTGAACCAGACAGAGGCAGGACTGTGCTGGGGCCGGAACTGTGCTGCTGGCTGAACCAGACAGAGGCAGGATTGTGCTGGGGCCGGAACTGTGCTCCTAGCTGAACCACACAGAGACAGGACTGTGCTGGGGCTGGAACTCTGCTCCTAGCTGAACCAGACAGAGACAGGACTGTGCTGGGGCTGGAACTGTGCTCCTGGCTGAACCTGACAGAGGCAGGACTGTGTTGGGGCCGGAACCTTGCCCCGGCTGAACCAGAAAGAGGCAGGACTGTGCTGGAGCCAGAATTGTCCTCCTGGCTGAACCAGACAAAGACAGAACTGTGCTGGGGCCGGAACTGTGCTCCTGGCTGAAGCAGACAGAGGCAGAAGTGTGATGGGGCCGGAACTGTGCTCCAGTCTGAACCAGACAGAGACAGAACGGTGCTGGGGCCGGAGCTATGCTCCTGGCTGAACCAGACAGAGGCAGAACTGTGCTGGGGCCAGAACTGTCCTCCTGGCTGTACCAAACAAAGTCAGGACTGTGCTGGGGCCGGAACTGTGATCCTGGCTGAACCAGACAGAGACAGGTCTGTGCTGGGGCCGAAACTGTGCTCCTGGCTGATACAGACAGAGGCAGAACTGTGCTGTGGCCGGAACTGGGCTCCTGGATGAAGCAGACAGAGACAGAACTGTGCTGGGGCTGAAACAGTCCTCCTGGCTGAACCAGACAAAGACAGGACTGTGCTGGGGCTGGAACAGTGCTCCTAGCTGAACCAGACAGACAGGACTGTGCTGGGGCTGGAACAGTGCTCCTAGCTGAACCAGACAGACAGGACTGTGCTGGGGCAGGAACTGTGCTCCTAGCTGAACCAGACCAAGACAAGACTGTGCTGGGGCCGGAACTGTGCTCCTAGCTGAACCAGACAGACAGAACTGTGCTCGGGCCTGAACTGTGCTCCTGGGTGAACCAGACAGAGGCAGGGCCGTGGTGGTGCCGGGACTGTGCTCCTGGCTGAAGCAGACAGAGGCAGAACTGTGCTGGGGCCGGAACTGTGCTCCTGGCTGAACCAGACAGAGGCAGAACTGTGCTGGGGCCAGAACTGGGCTCCTGGATGAAGCAGACAGAGACAGGACTGTGCTGGCGCCGGAACTGTCCTCCTGGCTGAACCAGACAGAGACAGAACTGTGCTGGGGCCGAAACTGTCCTCCTGGCTGAACCAGACAAAGACAGGACTGTGCTGGGGCCGGAACTGTGCTCCTAGCTGAACCAGACAGACAGGACTGTGCTGGGGCCGGAACTGTGCTCCTAGCTGAACCAGACAGACAGGACTGTACTGGAGCCCGAACTGTGCTCCTAGCTGAATCAGACAAAGACAGGACTGTGCTGGGGTCGGAACTGTGCTCCTAGCTGAACCAGACAGACAGGACTGTGCTGGGGCCAGAACTGTGCTCTTGGCTGAACCAGACAGAGGCAGGGCCGTGCTGGTGCTGGAACTGTGCTCCTGGCTGAAGCAGACAGAGGCAGAACTGTGCTGGGGCCAGAGCTGTGCTCCTGGCTGAACCAGACAGAGGCAGAACTGTCCTGGGGCCAGAACTGTGCTCCTGGCTGAACCATACAGAGGCAGAACTGTGCTGGGGCTGGAACTGTGATCCTGGCTGAACCAGACAGAGACAGGTCTGTGCTGGGGCCGAAACTGTGCTCCTGGCTGATACAGACAGAGGCAGAACTGTGCTGTGGCCGGAACTGGGCTCCTGGATGAAGCAGACTGAGACAGAACTGTGCTGGGGCCGAAACAGTCCTCCTGGCTGAACCAGACAAAGACAGGACTGTGCTGGGGCCGGAACTGTGCTCCTAGCTGAACCAGACAGACAGGACTGTGCTGGGGCTGGAACAGTGCTCCTAGCTGAACCAGACAGACAGGACTGTGCTGGGGCAGGAACTGTGCTCCTAGCTGAACCAGACCAAGACAAGACTGTGCTGGGGCCGGAACTGTGCTCCTAGCTGAACCAGACAGACAGAACTGTGCTCGGGCCGGAACTGTGCTCCTGGCTGAACCAGACAGAGGCAGGGCCGTGGTGGTGCTGGAACTGTGCTCCTGGCTGAAGCAGACAGAGGCAGAACTGTGCTGGGGCCAGAACTGGGCTCCTGGATGAAGCAGACAGAGACAGGACTGTGCTGGTGCCGGAACTGTCCTCCTGGCTGAACCAGACAGAGACAGAACTGTGCTGGGGCCTAAACTGTCCTCCTGGCTGAACCAGACAAAGACAGGACTGTGCTGGGTCCGGAACTGTGCTCCTAGCTGAACCAGACAGACAGGACTGTGCTGGGGCCGGAACTGTGCTCCTAGCTGAACCAGACAGACAGGACTGTACTGGGGCCCGAACTGTGCTCCTAGCTGAATCAGGCAAAGACAGGACTGTGCTGGGGTCGGAACTGTGCTCCTAGCTGAACCAGACAGACAGGACTGTGCTGGGGCTGGAACAGTGCTCCTAGCTGAACCAGACAGACAGGACTGTGCTGGGGCAGGAACTGTGCTCCTAGCTGAACCAGACCAAGACAAGACTGTGCTGGGGCCGGAACTGTGCTCCTAGCTGAACCAGACAGACAGAACTGTGCTCGGGCCTGAACTGTGCTCCTGGGTGAACCAGACAGAGGCAGGGCCGTGGTGGTGCCGGGACTGTGCTCCTGGCTGAAGCAGACAGAGGCAGAACTGTGCTGGGGCCGGAACTGTGCTCCTGGCTGAACCAGACAGAGGCAGAACTGTGCTGGGGCCAGAACTGGGCTCCTGGATGAAGCAGACAGAGACAGGACTGTGCTGGCGCCAGAACTGTCCTCCTGGCTGAACCAGACAGAGACAGAACTGTGCTGGGGCCGAAACTGTCCTCCTGGCTGAACCAGACAAAGACAGGACTGTGCTGGGGCCGGAACTGTGCTCCTAGCTGAACCAGACAGACAGGACTGTGCTGGGGCCGGAACTGTGCTCCTAGCTGAACCAGACAGACAGGACTGTACTGGAGCCCGAACTGTGCTCCTAGCTGAATCAGACAAAGACAGGACTGTGCTGGGGTCGGAACTGTGCTCCTAGCTGAATCAGACAGACAGGACTGTGCTGGGGCCAGAACTGTGCTCTTGGCTGAACCAGACAGAGGCAGGGCCGTGCTGGTGCTGGAACTGTGCTCCTGGCTGAAGCAGACAGAGGCAGAACTGTGCTGGGGCCAGAGCTGTGCTCCTGGCTGAACCAGACAGAGGCAGAACTGTCCTGGGGCCAGAACTGTGCTCCTGGCTGAACCATACAGAGGCAGAACTGTGCTGGGGCTGGAACTGTGATCCTGGCTGAACCAGACAGAGACAGGTCTGTGCTGGGGCCGAAACTGTGCTCCTGGCTGATACAGACAGAGGCAGAACTGTGCTGTGGCCGGAACTGGGCTCCTGGATGAAGCAGACTGAGACAGAACTGTGCTGGGGCCGAAACAGTCCTCCTGGCTGAACCAGACAAAGACAGGACTGTGCTGGGGCCGGAACTGTGCTCCTAGCTGAACCAGACAGACAGGACTGTGCTGGGGCTGGAACAGTGCTCCTAGCTGAACCAGACAGACAGGACTGTGCTGGGGCAGGAACTGTGCTCCTAGCTGAACCAGACCAAGACAAGACTGTGCTGGGGCCGGAACTGTGCTCCTAGCTGAACCAGACAGACAGAACTGTGCTCGGGCCGGAACTGTGCTCCTGGCTGAACCAGACAGAGGCAGGGCCGTGGTGGTGCTGGAACTGTGCTCCTGGCTGAAGCAGACAGAGGCAGAACTGTGCTGGGGCCAGAACTGGGCTCCTGGATGAAGCAGACAGAGACAGGACTGTGCTGGTGCCGGAACTGTCCTCCTGGCTGAACCAGACAGAGACAGAACTGTGCTGGGGCCTAAACTGTACTCCTGGCTGAACCAGACAAAGACAGGACTGTGCTGGGGCCGGAACTGTGCTCCTAGCTGAACCAGACAGACAGGACTGTGCTGGGGCCGGAACTGTGCTCCTAGCTGAACCAGACAGACAGGACTGTACTGGGGCCCGAACTGTGCTCCTAGCTGAATCAGGCAAAGAAAGGACTGTGCTGGGGTCGGAACTGTGCTCCTAGCTGAACCAGACAGACAGGACTGTGCTGGGGCCAGAACTGTGCTCTTGGCTGAACCAGACAGAGGCAGGGCCATGCTGGTGCTGGAACTGTGCTCCTGGCTGAAGCAGACAGAGGCAGAACTGTGCTGGGGCCAGAACTGTGCTCCTGGCTGAACCAGACAAAGACAGGACTGTCCTGGGGCCGGAACTGTGCTCCTGGCCGAAGCAGACAGAGGCAGAACTGTGCTGGGCCGCAACTGTCCTCCTGGCTGAAGCAGACAGAGGCAGGGCCTTGTTGGGGCCATAACTGTGCTCCTGGCTGAACCAGACAGAGACAGGACTGTGCTGGGGCCAGAAGTGTGCTTTTGGCTGAACCAGACAGAGGCAGGACTGTTCTGGGGCCGGAACTGTGCTGCTGGCAGAACCAGACAGAGGCAGGATTGTGCTGGGGCCGGAACTGTGCTCCTGGCTGAACCAGACAGAGGCAGGGCCGTGCTGGGGCCGAAACTGTCCTCCTGGCTGAACCAGACAAAGACAGGACTGTGCTGGGGCCGGAACTGTGCTCCTAGCTGAACCAGACAGACAGGACTGTGCTGGGGCCGGAACTGTGCTCCTAGCTGAACCAGACAGACAGGACTGTACTGGAGCCCGAACTGTGCTCCTAGCTGAATCAGACAAAGACAGGACTGTGCTGGTGCCAGAACTGTGCTCTTGGCTGAACCAGACAGAGGCAGGGCCATGCTGGAACTGTGCTCCTGGCTGAAGCAGACAGAGGCAGAACTGTGCTGGGGCCAGAGCTGTGCTCCTGGCTGAACCAGACAGAGGCAGAACTGTCCTGGGGCCAGAACTGTGCTCCTGGCTGAACCATACAGAGGCAGAACTGTGCTGGGGCCGGAACTGTGATCCTGGCTGAACCAGACAGAGACAGGTCTGTGCTGGGCCGAAACTGTGCTCCTGGCTGATACAGACAGAGGCAGAACTGTGCTGTGGCCGGAACTGGGCTCCTGGATGAAGCAGACAGAGACAGAACTGTGCTGGGGCCGAAACAGTCCTCCTGGCTGAACCAGACAAAGACAGGACTGTGCTGGGGCCGGAACTGTGCTCCTAGCTGAACCAGACAGACAGGACTGTGCTTGGGCTGGAACAGTGCTCCTAGCTGAACCAGACAGACAGGATTGTGCTGGGGCAGGAACTGTGCTCCTAGCTGAACCAGACCAAGACAAGACTGTGCTGGGGCCGGAACTGTGCTCCTAGCTGAACCAGACAGACAGAACTGTGCTCGGGCCGGAACTGTGCTCCTGGCTGAACCAGACAGAGGCAGGGCGTCGTGGTGCTGGAACTGTGCTCCTGGCTGAAGCAGACAGAGGCAGAACTGTGCTGGGGCCGGAACTGTGCTCCTGGCTGAACCAGACAGAGGCAGAACTGTGCTGGGGCCAGAACTGGGCTCCTGGATGAAGCAGACAGAGACAGGACTGTGCTGGTGCCGGAACTGTCCTCCTGGCTGAACCAGACAGAGACAGAACTGTGCTGGGGGCGAAACTGTCCTCCTGGCTGAACCAGACAAAGACAGGACTGTGCTGGGGCCGGAACTGTGCTCCTAGCTGAACCAGACAGACAGGACTGTGCTGGGGCCGGAACTGTGCTCCTAGCTGAACCAGACAGACAGGACTGTACTGGGGCCCGAACTGTGCTCCTAGCTGAATCAGACAAAGACAGGACTGTGCTGGGGTCGGAACTGTGCTCCTAGCTGAACCAGACATACAGGACTGTGCTGGGGCCAGAACTGTGCTCTTGGCTGAACCAGACAGAGGCAGGGCCATGCTGGTGCTGGAACTGTGCTCCTGGCTGAAGCAGACAGAGGCAGAACTGTGCTGGGGCCAGAACTGTGCTCCTGGCTGAACCAGACAAAGACAGGACTGTCCTGGGGCCGGAACTGTGCTCCTGGCCGAAGCAGACAGAGGCAGAACTGTGCTGGGGCCGGAACTGTCCTCCTGGCTGAAGCAGACAGAGGCAGGGCCTTGTTGGGGCCATAACTGTGCTCCTGGCTGAACCAGACAGAGACAGGACTGTGCTGGGGCCAGAACTGTGCTTTTGGCTGAACCAGACAGAGGCAGGACTGTTCTGTGGCCGGAACTGTGCTGCTGGCAGAACCAGACAGAGGCAGGATTGTGCTGGGGCCGGAACTGTGCTCCTAGCTGAACCACACAGAGACAGGACTGTGCTGGGGCCGGAACTGTCCTCCTGGCTGAAGCAGACAGAGGCAGGGCCTTGTTGGGGCCATAACTGTGCTCCTGGCTGAACCAGACAGAGACAGGACTGTGCTGGGGCCAGAACTGTGCTTTTGGCTGAACCAGACAGAGGCAGGACTGTTCTGTGGCCGGAACTGTGCTGCTGGCAGAACCAGACAGAGGCAGGATTGTGCTGGGGCCGGAACTGTGCTCCTAGCTGAACCACACAGAGACAGGACTGTGCTGGGGCCGGAACTGTGCTCCTGGCTGAACCAGACAGAGGCAGGGCCGTGTTGGGGCCACAACTGTGCTCCTGGCTGAAGCAGACAGAGGCAGAACTGTGCTGGGACTGGAACTGTGCTCCTGGCTGAACCAGACAGAGGCAGAACTGTGCTGGGGCCGGAACTGTGCTCCTGGCTGAACCAGACAGAGGCAGAACTGTGCTGGGGCCAGAACTGTGCTCCTGGATGAACCAGACAGAGACAGAACTGTGCTGGGGCTGAAACAGTCCTCCTGGCTGAACCAGACAAAGACAGGACTGTGCTGGGGCTGGAACAGTGCTCCTAGCTGAACCAGACAGACAGGACTGTGCTGGGGCTGGAACAGTGCTCCTAGCTGAACCAGACAGACAGGACTGTGCTGGGGCAGGAACTGTGCTCCTAGCTGAACCAGACCAAGACAAGACTGTGCTGGGGCCGGAACTGTGCTCCTAGCTGAACCAGACAGACAGAACTGTGCTCGGGCCTGAACTGTGCTCCTGGGTGAACCAGAGAGAGGCAGGGCCGTGGTGGTGCCGGGACTGTGCTCCTGGCTGAAGCAGACAGAGGCAGAACTGTGCTGGGGCCGGAACTGTGCTCCTGGCTGAACCAGACAGAGGCAGAACTGTGCTGGGGCCAGAACTGGGCTCCTGGATGAAGCAGACAGAGACAGGACTGTGCTGGCGCCGGAACTGTCCTCCTGGCTGAACCAGACAGAGACAGAACTGTGCTGGGGCCGAAACTGTCCTCCTGGCTGAACCAGACAAAGACAGGACTGTGCTGGGGCCGGAACTGTGCTCCTAGCTGAACCAGACAGACAGGACTGTGCTGGGGCCGGAACTGTGCTCCTAGCTGAACCAGACAGACAGGACTGTACTGGAGCCCGAACTGTGCTCCTAGCTGAATCAGACAAAGACAGGACTGTGCTGGGGTCGGAACTGTGCTCCTAGCTGAATCAGACAGACAGGACTGTGCTGGGGCCAGAACTGTGCTCTTGGCTGAACCAGACAGAGGCAGGGCCGTGCTGGTGCTGGAACTGTGCTCCTGGCTGAAGCAGACAGAGGCAGAACTGTGCTGGGGCCAGAGCTGTGCTCCTGGCTGAACCAGACAGAGGCAGAACTGTCCTGGGGCCAGAACTGTGCTCCTGGCTGAACCATACAGAGGCAGAACTGTGCTGGGGCTGGAACTGTGATCCTGGCTGAACCAGACAGAGACAGGTCTGTGCTGGGGCCGAAACTGTGCTCCTGGCTGATACAGACAGAGGCAGAACTGTGCTGTGGCCGGAACTGGGCTCCTGGATGAAGCAGACTGAGACAGAACTGTGCTGGGGCCGAAACAGTCCTCCTGGCTGAACCAGACAAAGACAGGACTGTGCTGGGGCCGGAACTGTGCTCCTAGCTGAACCAGACAGACAGGACTGTGCTGGGGCTGGAACAGTGCTCCTAGCTGAACCAGACAGACAGGACTGTGCTGGGGCAGGAACTGTGCTCCTAGCTGAACCAGACCAAGACAAGACTGTGCTGGGGCCGGAACTGTGCTCCTAGCTGAACCAGACAGACAGAACTGTGCTCGGGCCGGAACTGTGCTCCTGGCTGAACCAGACAGAGGCAGGGCCGTGGTGGTGCTGGAACTGTGCTCCTGGCTGAAGCAGACAGAGGCAGAACTGTGCTGGGGCCAGAACTGGGCTCCTGGATGAAGCAGACAGAGACAGGACTGTGCTGGTGCCGGAACTGTCCTCCTGGCTGAACCAGACAGAGACAGAACTGTGCTGGGGCCTAAACTGTCCTCCTGGCTGAACCAGACAAAGACAGGACTGTGCTGGGGCCGGAACTGTGCTCCTAGCTGAACCAGACAGACAGGACTGTGCTGGGGCCGGAACTGTGCTCCTAGCTGAACCAGACAGACAGGACTGTACTGGGGCCCGAACTGTGCTCCTAGCTGAATCAGGCAAAGACAGGACTGTGCTGGGGTCGGAACTGTGCTCCTAGCTGAACCAGACAGACAGGACTGTGCTGGGGCCAGAACTGTGCTCCTGGCTGAACCAGACAGAGGCAGAACTGTGCTGGGGCCAGAACTGTGCTCCTGGCTGAACCAGACAAAGACAGGACTGTCCTGGGGCCGGAACTGTGCTCCTGGCCGAAGCAGACAGAGGCAGAACTGTGCTGGGCCGCAACTGTCCTCCTGGCTGAAGCAGACAGAGGCAGGGCCTTGTTGGGGCCATAACTGTGCTCCTGGCTGAACCAGACAGAGACAGGACTGTGCTGGGGCCAGAAGTGTGCTTTTGGCTGAACCAGACAGAGGCAGGACTGTTCTGGGGCCGGAACTGTGCTGCTGGCAGAACCAGACAGAGGCAGGATTGTGCTGGGGCCGGAACTGTGCTCCTGGCTGAACCAGACAGAGGCAGGGCCGTGCTGGGGCCGAAACTGTCCTCCTGGCTGAACCAGACAAAGACAGGACTGTGCTGGGGCCGGAACTGTGCTCCTAGCTGAACCAGACAGACAGGACTGTGCTGGGGCCGGAACTGTGCTCCTAGCTGAACCAGACAGACAGGACTGTACTGGAGCCCGAACTGTGCTCCTAGCTGAATCAGACAAAGACAGGACTGTGCTGGGGTCGGAACTGTGCTCTTGGCTGAACCAGACAGAGGCAGGGCCATGCTGGAACTGTGCTCCTGGCTGAAGCAGACAGAGGCAGAACTGTGCTGGGGCCAGAGCTGTGCTCCTGGCTGAACCAGACAGAGGCAGAACTGTCCTGGGGCCAGAACTGTGCTCCTGGCTGAACCATACAGAGGCAGAACTGTGCTGGGGCCGGAACTGTGATCCTGGCTGAACCAGACAGAGACAGGTCTGTGCTGGGCCGAAACTGTGCTCCTGGCTGATACAGACAGAGGCAGAACTGTGCTGTGGCCGGAACTGGGCTCCTGGATGAAGCAGACAGAGACAGAACTGTGCTGGGGCCGAAACAGTCCTCCTGGCTGAACCAGACAAAGACAGGACTGTGCTGGGGCCGGAACTGTGCTCCTAGCTGAACCAGACAGACAGGACTGTGCTTGGGCTGGAACAGTGCTCCTAGCTGAACCAGACAGACAGGACTGTGCTGGGGCAGGAACTGTGCTCCTAGCTGAACCAGACCAAGACAAGACTGTGCTGGGGCCGGAACTGTGCTCCTAGCTGAACCAGACAGACAGAACTGTGCTCGGGCCGGAACTGTGCTCCTGGCTGAAGCAGACAGAGGCAGAACTGTGCTGGGGCCGGAACTGTGCTCCTGGCTGAACCAGACAGAGGCAGAACTGTGCTGGGGCCAGAACTGGGCTCCTGGATGAAGCAGACAGAGACAGGACTGTGCTGGTGCCGGAACTGTCCTCCTGGCTGAACCAGACAGAGACAGAACTGTGCTGGGGGCGAAACTGTCCTCCTGGCTGAACCAGACAAAGACAGGACTGTGCTGGGGCCGGAACTGTGCTCCTAGCTGAACCAGACAGACAGGACTGTGCTGGGGCCGGAACTGTGCTCCTAGCTGAACCAGACAGACAGGACTGTACTGGGGCCCGAACTGTGCTCCTAGCTGAATCAGACAAAGACAGGACTGTGCTGGGGTCGGAACTGTGCTCCTAGCTGAACCAGACATACAGGACTGTGCTGGGGCCAGAACTGTGCTCTTGGCTGAACCAGACAGAGGCAGGGCCATGCTGGTGCTGGAACTGTGCTCCTGGCTGAAGCAGACAGAGGCAGAACTGTGCTGGGGCCAGAACTGTGCTCCTGGCTGAACCAGACAAAGACAGGACTGTCCTGGGGCCGGAACTGTGCTCCTGGCCGAAGCAGACAGAGGCAGAACTGTGCTGGGGCCGGAACTGTCCTCCTGGCTGAAGCAGACAGAGGCAGGGCCTTGTTGGGGCCATAACTGTGCTCCTGGCTGAACCAGACAGAGACAGGACTGTGCTGGGGCCAGAACTGTGCTTTTGGCTGAACCAGACAGAGGCAGGACTGTTCTGTGGCCGGAACTGTGCTGCTGGCAGAACCAGACAGAGGCAGGATTGTGCTGGGGCCGGAACTGTGCTCCTAGCTGAACCACACAGAGACAGGACTGTGCTGGGGCCGGAACTGTGCTCCTGGCTGAACCAGACAGAGGCAGGGCCGTGTTGGGGCCACAACTGTGCTCCTGGCTGAAGCAGACAGAGGCAGAACTGTGCTGGGACTGGAACTGTGCTCCTGGCTGAACCAGACAGAGGCAGAACTGTGCTGGGGCCGGAACTGTGCTCCTGGCTGAACCAGACAGAGGCAGAACTGTGCTGGGGCCAGAACTGTGCTCCTGGATGAACCAGACAGAGACAGAACTGTGCTGGGGCCGAAACTGTCCTCCTGGCTGAACCAGACAAAGACAGGACTGTGCTGGGGCCGGAACTGTGCTCCTAGCTGAACCAGACAGACAGGACTGTGCTGGGGCTGGAACTGTGCTCCTAGCTGAACCAGACAGACAGGACTGTACTGGGGCCCGAACTGTGCTCCTAGCTGAATCAGACAAAGACAGGACTGTGATGGGGTCGGAACTGTGCTCCTAGCTGAACCAGACAGACAGGACTGTGCTGGGGCCAAAACTGTGCTCTTGGCTGAACCAGACAGAGGCAGGGCCGTGCTGGTGCTGGAACTGTGCTCCTGGCTGAAGCAGACAGAGGCAGAACTGTGCTGGGGCCGGAACTGTGCTCCTGGCTGAACCAGAAAAAAACAGGACTGTCCTGGGGCTGGAACTGTGCTCCTGGCTGAAGCAGACAGAGGAAGAACTGTGCTGGGGCCGGAACTGTCCTCCTGGCTGAAGCAGACAGAGGCAGGGCCTTGTTGGGGCCATAACTGTGCTCCTGGCTGAACCAGACAGAGACAGGACTGTGCTGGGGACAGAACTGTGCTTTTGGCTGAACCAGACAGAGGCAGGACTGTGCTGGGGCCGGAACTGTGCTGCTGGCTGAACCAGACAGAGGCAGGATTGTGCTGGGGCCGGAACTGTGCTCCTAGCTGAACCACACAGAGACATGACTGTGCTGGGGCTGGAACTGTGCTCCTAGCTGAACCAGACAGACAGGACTGTGCTGGGGCTGGAACTCTGCTCCTAGCTGAACCAGTCAAGGACAGGACTGTGCTGGGGCCGGAATTGTGTTCCTAGCTGAACCAGACAAACAGAACTGTGCTGGGGCTGGAACTGTGCTCCTGGCTGAACCAGACAGAGGCAGGGCCATGCTGGTGCCAGAACCGTGCTCCTGGCTGAAGCAGACAGAAGCAGAACTGTGCTGGGGCCGGAACTGTGCTCCTGGCTGAACCAAAGGACTGTCCTGGGGCCGGAACTGTGCTCCTGGCTGAAGCAGACAGAGGCAGAACTGTGCTGAGGCCGGAACTGTCCTTCTGGCTGAACCAGACAGAGGCAGGGCCGTGTTGGGGCCACAAGTGTGCTCCTGGCTGAAGCAGACAGAAGCAGAACTGTGCTGGGACCGGAACTGTGCTCCTGGCTAAACCAGACAGAGGCAGGACTGTTCTGGGGCCGGAACTGTGCTCCTGGCTGAAGCACACAGAGGCAGAACTGTGCTGGGGGCAGAACTGTGCTCCTGACTGAACCAGACAGAGAGAGGACTGTGCTGGGGCCAGAACTGTGCTTGTGGCTGAACCAGACAGAGGCAGGACTGTGCTGGGGCCGGAACTGTGCTTCTAGCTGAACCAGACAGAGGCAGGGTCGTGTTGGGGCCACAACTGTGCTCCTGGCTGAAGCAGACAGAGGCAGAACTGTGCTGGGACCGGAACTGTGCTCCTGGCTGAAGCAGACAGAGGCAGAAGTGTGCTGGGGCCATAACTGTGCTCCTGGATGAACCAGACAGAGGCAGAAGTGTGCTGGGGCCAGAACTGTGCTCCAGGCTGAACCGGACAGAGGCAGAACGGTGCTGGGACCGGAACTGTCCTCCTGGCTGAACCAGACAGAGGCAGGACTGTGCTGGGTCCGGAACTGTGCTTTTGGCTGAACCAGACAGAGGCAGGACTGTGCTGGGGCCGGAACTGTGTTCCTGGGTGGCTGAACCAGACAGAGATAGGTCTGTGCTGGGGCCGGAACTGTGCTCCTGGCTGAACCAGACAGAGACAGAACTGTGCTGGGGCTGGAACTGTGCTCCTGGCTGAACCAGACAGAGGCAGGACTGTGCTGGGGCCGGAACTGTGCTCTTGGCTGAACCAGACAGAGGCAGGACTGTGCTGGGGCCGGAATTGTCCTCCTGGCTGAACCAGACAAAGACAGAACTGTGCTGGGGCCGGAACTGTGCTCCTGGCTGAAGCAGACAGAGGCAGAACTGTCCTGGGGCCAGAACTGTGCTCCTGGCTGAACCAGACAGAGACAGGGCCGCGCTGGAGCGGGAACTGTGCTCCTGGCTGAACCATACAGAGGCAGAACTGTGCTGGGGCTGGAACTGAGATCCTAGCTGAACCAGACAGACAGGACTGTGCAGGGGCCGGAACTGTGCTCCTGGCTGAACCAGACAGAGGCAGGGCCGTGCTGGTGCTGGAACTGTGCACCTGGCTAAAGCAGACAGAGGCAGAACTGTGCTGGGGCCGGAACTGTGCTCCTGGCTGAACCAGACAGAGACAGGGCCGTGCTGGGGCCGGAACTGTGCTCCTGGCTGAAACAAACAGAGACAGGACTGTTCTGGGGCCGGAACTGGAATCCTGAATGAACCAGACAGAGGCAGAAGTGTGCTGGGGCCAGGACTGTGGTCCTGGCTGAACCAGACAGAGGCAGAAGTGTGCTGGGGCCAGAACTGTGCTCCTGGCTGAACCAGACAAAGACACGACTGTCCTGGGGCTGGAACTGTGCTCCTGGCTGAAGCAGACAGAGACAGAACTGTGCTGGGGGCGAAACTGTCCTCCTGGCTGAACCAGACAAAGACAGGACTGTGCTGGGGCCGGAACTGTGCTCCTAGCTGAACCAGACAGACAGGACTGTGCTGGGGCCGGAACTGTGCTCCTAGCTGAACCAGACAGACAGGACTGTACTGGGGCCCGAACTGTGCTCCTAGCTGAATCAGACAAAGACAGGACTGTGCTGGGGTCGGAACTGTGCTCCTAGCTGAACCAGACATACAGGACTGTGCTGGGGCCAGAACTGTGCTCTTGGCTGAACCAGACAGAGGCAGGGCCATGCTGGTGCTGGAACTGTGCTCCTGGCTGAAGCAGACAGAGGCAGAACTGTGCTGGGGCCAGAACTGTGCTCCTGGCTGAACCAGACAAAGACAGGACTGTCCTGGGGCCGGAACTGTGCTCCTGGCCGAAGCAGACAGAGGCAGAACTGTGCTGGGGCCGGAACTGTCCTCCTGGCTGAAGCAGACAGAGGCAGGGCCTTGTTGGGGCCATAACTGTGCTCCTGGCTGAACCAGACAGAGACAGGACTGTGCTGGGGCCAGAACTGTGCTTTTGGCTGAACCAGACAGAGGCAGGACTGTTCTGTGGCCGGAACTGTGCTGCTGGCAGAACCAGACAGAGGCAGGATTGTGCTGGGGCCGGAACTGTGCTCCTAGCTGAACCACACAGAGACAGGACTGTGCTGGGGCCGGAACTGTGCTCCTGGCTGAACCAGACAGAGGCAGGGCCGTGTTGGGGCCACAACTGTGCTCCTGGCTGAACCAGACAGAGGCAGAACTGTGCTGGGGCGAGAACTGTGCTCCTGGATGAACCAGACAGAGACAGAACTGTGCTGGGGCCGAAACTGTCCTCCTGGCTGAACCAGACAAAGACAGGACTGTGCTGGGGCCGGAACTGTGCTCCTAGCTGAACCAGACAGACAGGACTGTGCTGGGGCTGGAACTGTGCTCCTAGCTGAACCAGACAGACAGGACTGTACTGGGGCCCGAACTGTGCTCCTAGCTGAATCAGACAAAGACAGGACTGTGATGGGGTCGGAACTGTGCTCCTAGCTGAACCAGACAGACAGGACTGTGCTGGGGCCAAAACTGTGCTCTTGGCTGAACCAGACAGAGGCAGGGCCGTGCTGGTGCTGGAACTGTGCTCCTGGCTGAAGCAGACAGAGGCAGAACTGTGCTGGGGCCGGAACTGTGCTCCTGGCTGAACCAGAAAAAAACAGGACTGTCCTGGGGCTGGAACTGTGCTCCTGGCTGAAGCAGACAGAGGAAGAACTGTGCTGGGGCCGGAACTGTCCTCCTGGCTGAAGCAGACAGAGGCAGGGCCTTGTTGGGGCCATAACTGTGCTCCTGGCTGAACCAGACAGAGACAGGACTGTGCTGGGGACAGAACTGTGCTTTTGGCTGAACCAGACAGAGGCAGGACTGTGCTGGGGCCGGAACTGTGCTGCTGGCTGAACCAGACAGAGGCAGGATTGTGCTGGGGCTGGAACTGTGCTCCTAGCTGAACCACACAGAGACAGGACTGTGCTGGGGCTGGAACTGTGCTCCTAGCTGAACCAGACAGACAGGACTGTGCTGGGGCTGGAACTCTGCTCCTAGCTGAACCAGTCAAGGACAGGACTGTGCTGGGGCCGGAACTGTGTTCCTAGCTGAACCAGACAAACAGAACTGTGCTGGGGCTGGAACTGTGCTCCTGGCTGAACCAGACAGAGGCAGGGCCATGCTGGTGCCAGAACCGTGCTCCTGGCTGAAGCAGACAGAAGCAGAACTGTGCTGGGGCCGGAACTGTGCTCCTGGCTGAACCAAAGGACTGTCCTGGGGCCGGAACTGTGCTCCTGGCTGAAGCAGACAGAGGCAGAACTGTGCTGAGGCCGGAACTGTCCTTCTGGCTGAACCAGACAGAGGCAGGGCCGTGTTGGGGCCACAAGTGTGCTCCTGGCTGAAGCAGACAGAAGCAGAACTGTGCTGGGACCGGAACTGTGCTCCTGGCTAAACCAGACAGAGGCAGGACTGTTCTGGGGCCGGAACTGTGCTCCTGGCTGAAGCACACAGAGGCAGAACTGTGCTGGGGCCAGAACTGTGCTCCTGACTGAACCAGACAGAGAGAGGACTGTGCTGGGGCCAGAACTGTGCTTGTGGCTGAACCAGACAGAGGCAGGACTGTGCTGGGGCCGGAACTGTGCTTCTAGCTGAACCAGACAGAGGCAGGGTCGTGTTGGGGCCACAACTGTGCTCCTGGCTGAAGCAGAAAGAGGCAGAACTGTGCTGGGACCGGAACTGTGCTCCTGGCTGAAGCAGACAGAGGCAGAAGTGAGCTGGGGCCATAACTGTGCTCCTGGATGAACCAGACAGAGGCAGAAGTGTGCTGGGGCCAGAACTGTGCTCCAGGCTGAACCGGACAGAGGCAGAACGGTGCTGGGACCAGAACTGTGCCCCTGGCTGAACCAGACAGAGGCAGGACTGTGCTGGGTCCGGAACTGTGCTTTTGGCTGAACCAGACAGAGGCAGGACTGTGCTGGGGCCGGAACTGTGTTCCTAGGTGGCTGAACCAGACAGAGATAGGTCTGTGCTGGGGCCGGAACTGTGCTCCTGGCTGAACCAGACAGAGACAGAACTGTGCTGGGGCTGGAACTGTGCTCCTGGCTGAACCAGACAGAGGCAGGACTGTGCTGGGGCCGGAACTGTGCTCTTGGCTGAACCAGACAGAGGCAGGACTGTGCTGGGGCCGGAATTGTCCTCCTGGCTGAACCAGACAAAGACAGAACTGTGCTGGGGCCGGAACTGTGCTCCTGGCTGAAGCAGACAGAGGCAGAACTGTCCTGGGGCCAGAACTGTGCTCCTGGCTGAACCAGACAGAGACAGGGCCGCGCTGGAGCGGGAACTGTGCTCCTGGCTGAACCATACAGAGGCAGAACTGTGCTGGGGCTGGAACTGAGCTCCTAGCTGAACCAGACAGACAGGACTGTGCAGGGGCCGGAACTGTGCTCCTGGCTGAACCAGACAGAGGCAGGGCCGTGCTGGTGCTGGAACTGTGCACCTGGCTAAAGCAGACAGAGGCAGAACTGTGCTGGGGCCGGAACTGTGCTCCTGGCTGAACCAGACAGAGACAGGGCCGTGCTGGGGCCGGAACTGTGCTCCTGGCTGAAACAAACAGAGACAGGACTGGGCTGGGGCCGGAACTGTGCTCCTGGCTGAACCAGACAGAGACAGGACTGTTCTGGGGCCGGAACTGGAATCCTGAATGAACCAGACAGAGGCAGAAGTGTGCTGGGGCCAGGACTGTAGTCCTGGCTGAACCAGACAGAGGCAGAAGTGTGCTGGGGCCAGAACTGTGCTCCTGGCTGAACCAGACAAAGACACGACTGTCCTGGGGCTGGGACTGTGCTCCTGGCTGAAGCAGACAGAGACAGAACTGTGCTGGGGCTGGAACTGTCCTCCTGGCTGAACCAGACAAAGATAAGACTGTGCTGGGGCCAGAACTGTACTCCTAGCTGAACCAGACAGAGACAGGACTGTGCTGGGGCCGGAACTGTTCCGCTGGCTGAACCAGACAGAGGCAGGACTGTCCTGGGCAGGAACTGTGCTCCTGACTGAACCAGACAGAGACAGGGCCGCGCTGGAGCGGGAACTGTGTTCCTGGCTGAACCATACAGAGGCAGAACTGTGCTGGGGCCGGAACTGTGCTCCTGGCTGAACCAGACAGAGACAGGTCTGTGCTGGGGCCGGAACTGTGCTCCTGGCTGAACCAGACAGAGGCAGAACTGTGCTGGGTCCGGAACTGGGCTCCTGGATGAAGCAGACAGAGACAGGACTGTGCTGGGG
The DNA here is from genome assembly GCF_964204655.1 of Triturus cristatus. Lineage (NCBI taxonomy): Eukaryota > Metazoa > Chordata > Amphibia > Caudata > Salamandridae > Triturus > Triturus cristatus. Next base: position 1,720,182 of record NW_028188469.1, read on the forward strand.
CTGGAACTGTCCTCCTTTCTGAACCAGACAGACAGGACTGTGCTGGGGCCGGAATTTTGCTCCTAGCTGAACCAGACAGACAGGACTGTGCTGGGGCCGGAACTCTGCTCCTAGCTGAACCAGTCAAGGACAGGACTGTGCTGGGGCCGGAACTGTGTTCCTAGCTGAACCAGTCAAGGACAGGACTGTGCTGGGGCCGGAACTGTGTTCCTAGCGGAACAAGACAGACAGGACTGTGCTGGGGCCAGAACTGTGCTCCTGGCTGAACCAGACAGAGGCAGAACTGTGCTGGGGCCGGAACTGTGCTCCTGGCTGAACCAAACAAAGAGAGGACTGTCCTGGGGCCGGAACTGTGCTCCTGGCTGAAGCAGACAGAGGCAGAACTGTGCTGGGGCCGGAACTGTCCTCCTGGCTGAACCAGACAGAGGCAGGGCCATGTTGGGGCTACAACTGTGCTCCTGGCTGAAGCAGACAGAAGCAGAACTGTGCTGGGACCGGAACTGTGCTCCTGGCTGAACCAGACAGAGGCAGGACTGTCCTGGGGCCGGAACTGTGCTCCTAGCTGAACCAGACAGACAGAACTGTGCTGGGGCCAGAACTGTGCTCCTAGCTGAACCAGACAGACAGGACTGTGCTGGGGCAGGAACTGTGCTCCTAGCTGAACCAGACAAAGACAGGACTGTGCTGGGGCTGGAACTGTGCTCCTAGCTGAACCAGACATACAGGACTGTGCTGGGGCCGGAACTGTGCTCCTGGCTGGACCAGACAGAGGCAGGGCCGTGGTGGTGCCGGAACTGTGTTCCTGGCTGAAGCAGACAGAGGCAGGACTGTGCTGGGCCCAGAACTGTCCTCCTGGCTGAACCAGACAGAGACAGAACTGTGGTGGGGCTGAAACTGTCCTCCTGGCTGAACCAGACAAAGACAGGACTGTGCTGGGGCCGGAACTGTGCTCCAAGCTGAACCAGACAGACAGGACTGTGCTGGGGCCGGAACTGTGCTCCTAGATGAACCAGACAGATAGAACTGTACTGGGGCCCGAACTGTGCTCCTAGCTGAATCAGACAAAGACAGGACTGTGCTGGGGCCGGAACTGTGCTGCTGGCTGAACCAGACAGAGGCAGGACTGTGCTGGGGCCGGAACTGTGCTCCTGGCTGAACCAGACAAAGATAGGACTGTGCTGGGGCGGGAACTGTCCTCCTGGCTGAACCAGACAAAGACAGGACTGTGCTGGGGCCTAAACTGTGTTTCTAGCTAAACCAGACAGACAGGACTGTGCTGGGGCCGGAACTGTGCGCCTGGCTGAATCAGACAGAGGCAGGGATGTGCTGGTGCCAGAACTGTGCTCCTGGCTGAAGCAGACAGAGGCAGAACTGTGCTGGGGCCGGAACTGTGCTCCTGGCTAAAGCAGACAGAGGCAGAACTGTGCTGGGGCCAGAACTGTGCTCCTGACTGAACCAGACAGAGACAGGCCTGTGCTGGGGCCAGAACTGTGCTTTTGGCTGAACCAGACAGAGGCAGGACTGTGCTGGGACCGGAACTGTGCTGCTGGCTGAACCAGACAGAGGCAGGACTGTGCTGGGGCCAGAACTGTGCTCCTAGCTGAACCACACAGAGACAGGACTGTGCTGGGGCCGGAACTGTGCTCCTGGTTGAACCAGACAGAGGCAGAACTGTGCTGGGACCGGAACTGTGCTCCTGGCTGAACCAGACAGAGGCAGGGCCGTGATGGGGCCAGAACTGTGCTCCTGGCTGAAGCAGACAGAGGCAGAAGTGTGCTGGGGCCGTAACTGTGCTCCTGGATGAACCAGACAGAGGCTGAAGTGTGCTGGGGCCAGAACTGAGCTCCAGGCTGAACCGGACAGAGGCAGAACGGTGCTGGGGCCGGATCTGTGCTCCTGGCTGAACCAGACAGAGGCAGGACTGTGCTGGGTCCAGAACTGTGCTTTTGGCTGAACCAGACAGAGGCAGGACTGTGCTGGGGCCGGAATTGTGCTCCTGGCTGAACCAGACAGAGGCAGGGCCGTGATGGGGCTGGAACTGTGCTCCTGGCTGAAGCAGACAGAGGCAGAAGTGTGGTGGGGCCGTAACTATGCTCCTGGATGAACCAGACAGAGGCAGAAGTGTGCTGGGGCCAGAACTGTGCTCCAGGCTGAGCCGGACAGAGGCAGAACGGTGCTGGGGCCGGAACTGTGCTCCTGGCTGAACCAGACAGAGGCAGGACTGTGCTGGGTCCGGAACTGTGCTTTTGGCTGAACCAGACAGAGGCAGGACTGTGCTGGGGCCGGAACTGTGCTCCTGGCTGAACCAGACAGAGACAGGACTGTGCTGGGGCTGGAACTGTGCTCCTGGCTGAACCAGACAGAGGAAGGACTGTGCTAGGCCGGAACTGTGCTCCTGGCTGAACAAAACAGAGGCAGGACTGTGCTAGGGCCGGAATTGTCCTCCTGGCTGAACCAGACAAAGACAGAACTGTGCTGATGCCGGAACTGTGCTCCTGGCTGAGGCAGACAGAGGCAGAAGTGTGATGGGGCCGGAACTGTGCTCCAATCTGAACCAGACAGAGACAGAATGGTGCTCGGGATGGAGCTGTGCTCCTGGCTGAACCAGACAGAGGCAGAACTGTCCTGGGGCCAGAACTTTGCTCCTGGCTGAACCAGACAGAGACAGGTCTGTGCTGGGGCCGGAACTGTGCTCCTGGCTGAACCAGACAGAGGCAGAACTGTGCTGGGTCCGGAACTGGGCTCCTGGATGAAGCAGACAGAGACAGGACTGTGCTGGGGCTGGAACTGTCCTCCTTTCTGAACCAGACAAAGACAGAACTGTGCTGGTGCCGGAACTGTCCTCCTGGCTGAACCAGACAAAGACAGGACTGTGCAGGGGCAGGAACTGTGCTCCTAGCTGAACCAGACAGACATGACTGTGCTGGGGCCAGAACTTTGCTCCTAGCTGAACCAGACAGAGAGGACTGTGCTGGGGCCGGAACTGTGCTCCTAGCTGAACCAGACAGACAGGACTGTGCTGGGGCCGGAACTGTGCTCCTAGCTGAACCAGACAGACAGAACTGTACTGGGGCCCAAACTGTGCTCCTAGCTTAACCAGACAAAGACAGGACTGTGCTGGGGCCAGAACTGTGCTGCTGGCTGAACCAGACAGAGGTAGGACTGTGCTGGGGCCCGAACTGTGCTCCTGGCTGAACCAGACAAAGATAGGACTGTGCTGGGGCGGGAACTGTCCTCCTGGCTGAACCAGACAAAGACAGGACTGTGCTGGGGCCTGAACTGTGCTCCTAGCTAAACCAGACAGACAGGACTGTGCTGGGACCGGAACTGTGCTCCTGGCTGAACCAGACAGAGGCAGGGCTGTGCTGGTGCCAGAACTGTGCTTCTGGCTGAAGCAGACAGAGGCAGAACTGTGCTGGGGACGGAACTGTGCTCCTGACTGAACCAGACAGAGGCATGGCCGTGGTGGTGCCGGAACTGTGCTCCTGGCTGAAGCAGACAGAGGCAGAACTGTGCTGGGGCCGGAACTGTGCTCCTGGCTGAACCAGACAGAGGCAGAACTGTGCTGGGGCCAGAACTGGGCTCCTGGATGAAGCAGACAGAGACAGGACTGTGCTGGTGCCGAAACTATCCTCCTGGCTGTACCAGACAGAGACAGAACTGTGCTGGGGCCGAAACTGTCCTCCTGGCTGAACCAGACAAAGACAGGACTGTGCTAGGGCCGGAACTGTGCTCCTAGCTGAACCAGACAGACAGGACTGTGCTGGGGCCGGAACTGTGCTCCCTGCTGAACCAGACAGACAGGACTGTACTGGGGCCCGAACTGTGCTCCTAGCTGAATCAGACAAAGACAGGACTGTGCTGGGGTCGGAACTGTGCTCCTAGCTGAACCAGACATACAGGACTGTGCTGGGGCCAGAACTGTGCTCTTGGCTGAACCAGACAGAGGCAGGGCCATGCTGGTGCTGGAACTGTGCTCCTGGCTGAAGCAGACAGAGGCAGAACTGTGCTGGGGCCAGAACTGTGCTCCTGGCTGAACCAGACAAAGACAGGACTGTCCTGGGGCCGGAACTGTGCTCCTGGCCGAAGCAGACAGAGGCAGAACTGTGCTGGGGCCGGAACTGTCCTCCTGGCTGAAGCAGACAGAGGCAGGGCCTTGTTGGGGCCATAACTGTGCTCCTGGCTGAACCAGACAGAGACAGGACTGTGCTGGGGCCAGAACTGTGCTTTTGGCTGAACCAGACAGAGGCAGGACTGTTCTGTGGCCGGAACTGTGCTGCTGGCAGAACCAGACAGAGGCAGGATTGTGCTGGGGCCGGAACTGTGCTCCTAGCTGAACCACACAGAGACAGGACTGTGCTGGGGCCGGAACTGTCCTCCTGGCTGAAGCAGACAGAGGCAGGGCCTTGTTGGGGCCATAACTGTGCTCCTGGCTGAACCAGACAGAGACAGGACTGTGCTGGGGCCAGAACTGTGCTTTTGGCTGAACCAGACAGAGGCAGGACTGTTCTGTGGCCGGAACTGTGCTGCTGGCAGAACCAGACAGAGGCAGGATTGTGCTGGGGCCGGAACTGTGCTCCTAGCTGAACCACACAGAGACAGGACTGTGCTGGGGCCGGAACTGTGCTCCTGGCTGAACCAGACAGAGGCAGGGCCGTGTTGGGGCCACAACTGTGCTCCTGGCTGAAGCAGACAGAGGCAGAACTGTGCTGGGACTGGAACTGTGCTCCTGGCTGAACCAGACAGAGGCAGAACTGTGCTGGGGCCGGAACTGTGCTCCTGGCTGAACCAGACAGAGGCAGAACTGTGCTGGGGCCAGAACTGTGCTCCTGGATGAACCAGACAGAGACAGAACTGTGCTGGGGCTGAAACAGTCCTCCTGGCTGAACCAGACAAAGACAGGACTGTGCTGGGGCTGGAACAGTGCTCCTAGCTGAACCAGACAGACAGGACTGTGCTGGGGCTGGAACAGTGCTCCTAGCTGAACCAGACAGACAGGACTGTGCTGGGGCAGGAACTGTGCTCCTAGCTGAACCAGACCAAGACAAGACTGTGCTGGGGCCGGAACTGTGCTCCTAGCTGAACCAGACAGACAGAACTGTGCTCGGGCCTGAACTGTGCTCCTGGGTGAACCAGAGAGAGGCAGGGCCGTGGTGGTGCCGGGACTGTGCTCCTGGCTGAAGCAGACAGAGGCAGAACTGTGCTGGGGCCGGAACTGTGCTCCTGGCTGAACCAGACAGAGGCAGAACTGTGCTGGGGCCAGAACTGGGCTCCTGGATGAAGCAGACAGAGACAGGACTGTGCTGGCGCCGGAACTGTCCTCCTGGCTGAACCAGACAGAGACAGAACTGTGCTGGGGCCGAAACTGTCCTCCTGGCTGAACCAGACAAAGACAGGACTGTGCTGGGGCCGGAACTGTGCTCCTAGCTGAACCAGACAGACAGGACTGTGCTGGGGCCGGAACTGTGCTCCTAGCTGAACCAGACAGACAGGACTGTACTGGAGCCCGAACTGTGCTCCTAGCTGAATCAGACAAAGACAGGACTGTGCTGGGGTCGGAACTGTGCTCCTAGCTGAATCAGACAGACAGGACTGTGCTGGGGCCAGAACTGTGCTCTTGGCTGAACCAGACAGAGGCAGGGCCGTGCTGGTGCTGGAACTGTGCTCCTGGCTGAAGCAGACAGAGGCAGAACTGTGCTGGGGCCAGAGCTGTGCTCCTGGCTGAACCAGACAGAGGCAGAACTGTCCTGGGGCCAGAACTGTGCTCCTGGCTGAACCATACAGAGGCAGAACTGTGCTGGGGCTGGAACTGTGATCCTGGCTGAACCAGACAGAGACAGGTCTGTGCTGGGGCCGAAACTGTGCTCCTGGCTGATACAGACAGAGGCAGAACTGTGCTGTGGCCGGAACTGGGCTCCTGGATGAAGCAGACTGAGACAGAACTGTGCTGGGGCCGAAACAGTCCTCCTGGCTGAACCAGACAAAGACAGGACTGTGCTGGGGCCGGAACTGTGCTCCTAGCTGAACCAGACAGACAGGACTGTGCTGGGGCTGGAACAGTGCTCCTAGCTGAACCAGACAGACAGGACTGTGCTGGGGCAGGAACTGTGCTCCTAGCTGAACCAGACCAAGACAAGACTGTGCTGGGGCCGGAACTGTGCTCCTAGCTGAACCAGACAGACAGAACTGTGCTCGGGCCGGAACTGTGCTCCTGGCTGAACCAGACAGAGGCAGGGCCGTGGTGGTGCTGGAACTGTGCTCCTGGCTGAAGCAGACAGAGGCAGAACTGTGCTGGGGCCAGAACTGGGCTCCTGGATGAAGCAGACAGAGACAGGACTGTGCTGGTGCCGGAACTGTCCTCCTGGCTGAACCAGACAGAGACAGAACTGTGCTGGGGCCTAAACTGTCCTCCTGGCTGAACCAGACAAAGACAGGACTGTGCTGGGGCCGGAACTGTGCTCCTAGCTGAACCAGACAGACAGGACTGTGCTGGGGCCGGAACTGTGCTCCTAGCTGAACCAGACAGACAGGACTGTACTGGGGCCCGAACTGTGCTCCTAGCTGAATCAGGCAAAGACAGGACTGTGCTGGGGTCGGAACTGTGCTCCTAGCTGAACCAGACAGACAGGACTGTGCTGGGGCCAGAACTGTGCTCCTGGCTGAACCAGACAGAGGCAGAACTGTGCTGGGGCCAGAACTGTGCTCCTGGCTGAACCAGACAAAGACAGGACTGTCCTGGGGCCGGAACTGTGCTCCTGGCCGAAGCAGACAGAGGCAGAACTGTGCTGGGCCGCAACTGTCCTCCTGGCTGAAGCAGACAGAGGCAGGGCCTTGTTGGGGCCATAACTGTGCTCCTGGCTGAACCAGACAGAGACAGGACTGTGCTGGGGCCAGAAGTGTGCTTTTGGCTGAACCAGACAGAGGCAGGACTGTTCTGGGGCCGGAACTGTGCTGCTGGCAGAACCAGACAGAGGCAGGATTGTGCTGGGGCCGGAACTGTGCTCCTGGCTGAACCAGACAGAGGCAGGGCCGTGCTGGGGCCGAAACTGTCCTCCTGGCTGAACCAGACAAAGACAGGACTGTGCTGGGGCCGGAACTGTGCTCCTAGCTGAACCAGACAGACAGGACTGTGCTGGGGCCGGAACTGTGCTCCTAGCTGAACCAGACAGACAGGACTGTACTGGAGCCCGAACTGTGCTCCTAGCTGAATCAGACAAAGACAGGACTGTGCTGGGGTCGGAACTGTGCTCCTAGCTGAACCAGACAGACAGGACTGTGCTGGTGCCAGAACTGTGCTCTTGGCTGAACCAGACAGAGGCAGGGCCATGCTGGAACTGTGCTCCTGGCTGAAGCAGACAGAGGCAGAACTGTGCTGGGGCCAGAGCTGTGCTCCTGGCTGAACCAGACAGAGGCAGAACTGTCCTGGGGCCAGAACTGTGCTCCTGGCTGAACCATACAGAGGCAGAACTGTGCTGGGGCCGGAACTGTGATCCTGGCTGAACCAGACAGAGACAGGTCTGTGCTGGGCCGAAACTGTGCTCCTGGCTGATACAGACAGAGGCAGAACTGTGCTGTGGCCGGAACTGGGCTCCTGGATGAAGCAGACAGAGACAGAACTGTGCTGGGGCCGAAACAGTCCTCCTGGCTGAACCAGACAAAGACAGGACTGTGCTGGGGCCGGAACTGTGCTCCTAGCTGAACCAGACAGACAGGACTGTGCTTGGGCTGGAACAGTGCTCCTAGCTGAACCAGACAGACAGGACTGTGCTGGGGCAGGAACTGTGCTCCTAGCTGAACCAGACCAAGACAAGACTGTGCTGGGGCCGGAACTGTGCTCCTAGCTGAACCAGACAGACAGAACTGTGCTCGGGCCGGAACTGTGCTCCTGGCTGAAGCAGACAGAGGCAGAACTGTGCTGGGGCCGGAACTGTGCTCCTGGCTGAACCAGACAGAGGCAGAACTGTGCTGGGGCCAGAACTGGGCTCCTGGATGAAGCAGACAGAGACAGGACTGTGCTGGTGCCGGAACTGTCCTCCTGGCTGAACCAGACAGAGACAGAACTGTGCTGGGGGCGAAACTGTCCTCCTGGCTGAACCAGACAAAGACAGGACTGTGCTGGGGCCGGAACTGTGCTCCTAGCTGAACCAGACAGACAGGACTGTGCTGGGGCCGGAACTGTGCTCCTAGCTGAACCAGACAGACAGGACTGTACTGGGGCCCGAACTGTGCTCCTAGCTGAATCAGACAAAGACAGGACTGTGCTGGGGTCGGAACTGTGCTCCTAGCTGAACCAGACATACAGGACTGTGCTGGGGCCAGAACTGTGCTCTTGGCTGAACCAGACAGAGGCAGGGCCATGCTGGTGCTGGAACTGTGCTCCTGGCTGAAGCAGACAGAGGCAGAACTGTGCTGGGGCCAGAACTGTGCTCCTGGCTGAACCAGACAAAGACAGGACTGTCCTGGGGCCGGAACTGTGCTCCTGGCCGAAGCAGACAGAGGCAGAACTGTGCTGGGGCCGGAACTGTCCTCCTGGCTGAAGCAGACAGAGGCAGGGCCTTGTTGGGGCCATAACTGTGCTCCTGGCTGAACCAGACAGAGACAGGACTGTGCTGGGGCCAGAACTGTGCTTTTGGCTGAACCAGACAGAGGCAGGACTGTTCTGTGGCCGGAACTGTGCTGCTGGCAGAACCAGACAGAGGCAGGATTGTGCTGGGGCCGGAACTGTGCTCCTAGCTGAACCACACAGAGACAGGACTGTGCTGGGGCCGGAACTGTGCTCCTGGCTGAACCAGACAGAGGCAGGGCCGTGTTGGGGCCACAACTGTGCTCCTGGCTGAAGCAGACAGAGGCAGAACTGTGCTGGGACTGGAACTGTGCTCCTGGCTGAACCAGACAGAGGCAGAACTGTGCTGGGGCCGGAACTGTGCTCCTGGCTGAACCAGACAGAGGCAGAACTGTGCTGGGGCCAGAACTGTGCTCCTGGATGAACCAGACAGAGACAGAACTGTGCTGGGGCCGAAACTGTCCTCCTGGCTGAACCAGACAAAGACAGGACTGTGCTGGGGCCGGAACTGTGCTCCTAGCTGAACCAGACAGACAGGACTGTGCTGGGGCTGGAACTGTGCTCCTAGCTGAACCAGACAGACAGGACTGTACTGGGGCCCGAACTGTGCTCCTAGCTGAATCAGACAAAGACAGGACTGTGATGGGGTCGGAACTGTGCTCCTAGCTGAACCAGACAGACAGGACTGTGCTGGGGCCAAAACTGTGCTCTTGGCTGAACCAGACAGAGGCAGGGCCGTGCTGGTGCTGGAACTGTGCTCCTGGCTGAAGCAGACAGAGGCAGAACTGTGCTGGGGCCGGAACTGTGCTCCTGGCTGAACCAGAAAAAAACAGGACTGTCCTGGGGCTGGAACTGTGCTCCTGGCTGAAGCAGACAGAGGAAGAACTGTGCTGGGGCCGGAACTGTCCTCCTGGCTGAAGCAGACAGAGGCAGGGCCTTGTTGGGGCCATAACTGTGCTCCTGGCTGAACCAGACAGAGACAGGACTGTGCTGGGGACAGAACTGTGCTTTTGGCTGAACCAGACAGAGGCAGGACTGTGCTGGGGCCGGAACTGTGCTGCTGGCTGAACCAGACAGAGGCAGGATTGTGCTGGGGCCGGAACTGTGCTCCTAGCTGAACCACACAGAGACATGACTGTGCTGGGGCTGGAACTGTGCTCCTAGCTGAACCAGACAGACAGGACTGTGCTGGGGCTGGAACTCTGCTCCTAGCTGAACCAGTCAAGGACAGGACTGTGCTGGGGCCGGAATTGTGTTCCTAGCTGAACCAGACAAACAGAACTGTGCTGGGGCTGGAACTGTGCTCCTGGCTGAACCAGACAGAGGCAGGGCCATGCTGGTGCCAGAACCGTGCTCCTGGCTGAAGCAGACAGAAGCAGAACTGTGCTGGGGCCGGAACTGTGCTCCTGGCTGAACCAAAGGACTGTCCTGGGGCCGGAACTGTGCTCCTGGCTGAAGCAGACAGAGGCAGAACTGTGCTGAGGCCGGAACTGTCCTTCTGGCTGAACCAGACAGAGGCAGGGCCGTGTTGGGGCCACAAGTGTGCTCCTGGCTGAAGCAGACAGAAGCAGAACTGTGCTGGGACCGGAACTGTGCTCCTGGCTAAACCAGACAGAGGCAGGACTGTTCTGGGGCCGGAACTGTGCTCCTGGCTGAAGCACACAGAGGCAGAACTGTGCTGGGGGCAGAACTGTGCTCCTGACTGAACCAGACAGAGAGAGGACTGTGCTGGGGCCAGAACTGTGCTTGTGGCTGAACCAGACAGAGGCAGGACTGTGCTGGGGCCGGAACTGTGCTTCTAGCTGAACCAGACAGAGGCAGGGTCGTGTTGGGGCCACAACTGTGCTCCTGGCTGAAGCAGACAGAGGCAGAACTGTGCTGGGACCGGAACTGTGCTCCTGGCTGAAGCAGACAGAGGCAGAAGTGTGCTGGGGCCATAACTGTGCTCCTGGATGAACCAGACAGAGGCAGAAGTGTGCTGGGGCCAGAACTGTGCTCCAGGCTGAACCGGACAGAGGCAGAACGGTGCTGGGACCGGAACTGTGCTCCTGGCTGAACCAGACAGAGGCAGGACTGTGCTGGGTCCGGAACTGTGCTTTTGGCTGAACCAGACAGAGGCAGGACTGTGCTGGGGCCGGAACTGTGTTCCTGGGTGGCTGAACCAGACAGAGATAGGTCTGTGCTGGGGCCGGAACTGTGCTCCTGGCTGAACCAGACAGAGACAGAACTGTGCTGGGGCTGGAACTGTGCTCCTGGCTGAACCAGACAGAGGCAGGACTGTGCTGGGGCCGGAACTGTGCTCTTGGCTGAACCAGACAGAGGCAGGACTGTGCTGGGGCCGGAATTGTCCTCCTGGCTGAACCAGACAAAGACAGAACTGTGCTGGGGCCGGAACTGTGCTCCTGGCTGAAGCAGACAGAGGCAGAACTGTCCTGGGGCCAGAACTGTGCTCCTGGCTGAACCAGACAGAGACAGGGCCGCGCTGGAGCGGGAACTGTGCTCCTGGCTGAACCATACAGAGGCAGAACTGTGCTGGGGCTGGAACTGAGCTCCTAGCTGAACCAGACAGACAGGACTGTGCAGGGGCCGGAACTGTGCTCCTGGCTGAACCAGACAGAGGCAGGGCCGTGCTGGTGCTGGAACTGTGCACCTGGCTAAAGCAGACAGAGGCAGAACTGTGCTGGGGCCGGAACTGTGCTCCTGGCTGAACCAGACAGAGACAGGGCCGTGCTGGGGCCGGAACTGTGCTCCTGGCTGAAACAAACAGAGACAGGACTGTTCTGGGGCCGGAACTGGAATCCTGAATGAACCAGACAGAGGCAGAAGTGTGCTGGGGCCAGGACTGTGGTCCTGGCTGAACCAGACAGAGGCAGAAGTGTGCTGGGGCCAGAACTGTGCTCCTGGCTGAACCAGACAAAGACACGACTGTCCTGGGGCTGGAACTGTGCTCCTGGCTGAAGCAGACAGAGACAGAACTGTGCTGGGGGCGAAACTGTCCTCCTGGCTGAACCAGACAAAGACAGGACTGTGCTGGGGCCGGAACTGTGCTCCTAGCTGAACCAGACAGACAGGACTGTGCTGGGGCCGGAACTGTGCTCCTAGCTGAACCAGACAGACAGGACTGTACTGGGGCCCGAACTGTGCTCCTAGCTGAATCAGACAAAGACAGGACTGTGCTGGGGTCGGAACTGTGCTCCTAGCTGAACCAGACATACAGGACTGTGCTGGGGCCAGAACTGTGCTCTTGGCTGAACCAGACAGAGGCAGGGCCATGCTGGTGCTGGAACTGTGCTCCTGGCTGAAGCAGACAGAGGCAGAACTGTGCTGGGGCCAGAACTGTGCTCCTGGCTGAACCAGACAAAGACAGGACTGTCCTGGGGCCGGAACTGTGCTCCTGGCCGAAGCAGACAGAGGCAGAACTGTGCTGGGGCCGGAACTGTCCTCCTGGCTGAAGCAGACAGAGGCAGGGCCTTGTTGGGGCCATAACTGTGCTCCTGGCTGAACCAGACAGAGACAGGACTGTGCTGGGGCCAGAACTGTGCTTTTGGCTGAACCAGACAGAGGCAGGACTGTTCTGTGGCCGGAACTGTGCTGCTGGCAGAACCAGACAGAGGCAGGATTGTGCTGGGGCCGGAACTGTGCTCCTAGCTGAACCACACAGAGACAGGACTGTGCTGGGGCCGGAACTGTGCTCCTGGCTGAACCAGACAGAGGCAGGGCCGTGTTGGGGCCACAACTGTGCTCCTGGCTGAACCAGACAGAGGCAGAACTGTGCTGGGGCGAGAACTGTGCTCCTGGATGAACCAGACAGAGACAGAACTGTGCTGGGGCCGAAACTGTCCTCCTGGCTGAACCAGACAAAGACAGGACTGTGCTGGGGCCGGAACTGTGCTCCTAGCTGAACCAGACAGACAGGACTGTGCTGGGGCTGGAACTGTGCTCCTAGCTGAACCAGACAGACAGGACTGTACTGGGGCCCGAACTGTGCTCCTAGCTGAATCAGACAAAGACAGGACTGTGATGGGGTCGGAACTGTGCTCCTAGCTGAACCAGACAGACAGGACTGTGCTGGGGCCAAAACTGTGCTCTTGGCTGAACCAGACAGAGGCAGGGCCGTGCTGGTGCTGGAACTGTGCTCCTGGCTGAAGCAGACAGAGGCAGAACTGTGCTGGGGCCGGAACTGTGCTCCTGGCTGAACCAGAAAAAAACAGGACTGTCCTGGGGCTGGAACTGTGCTCCTGGCTGAAGCAGACAGAGGAAGAACTGTGCTGGGGCCGGAACTGTCCTCCTGGCTGAAGCAGACAGAGGCAGGGCCTTGTTGGGGCCATAACTGTGCTCCTGGCTGAACCAGACAGAGACAGGACTGTGCTGGGGACAGAACTGTGCTTTTGGCTGAACCAGACAGAGGCAGGACTGTGCTGGGGCCGGAACTGTGCTGCTGGCTGAACCAGACAGAGGCAGGATTGTGCTGGGGCTGGAACTGTGCTCCTAGCTGAACCACACAGAGACAGGACTGTGCTGGGGCTGGAACTGTGCTCCTAGCTGAACCAGACAGACAGGACTGTGCTGGGGCTGGAACTCTGCTCCTAGCTGAACCAGTCAAGGACAGGACTGTGCTGGGGCCGGAACTGTGTTCCTAGCTGAACCAGACAAACAGAACTGTGCTGGGGCTGGAACTGTGCTCCTGGCTGAACCAGACAGAGGCAGGGCCATGCTGGTGCCAGAACCGTGCTCCTGGCTGAAGCAGACAGAAGCAGAACTGTGCTGGGGCCGGAACTGTGCTCCTGGCTGAACCAAAGGACTGTCCTGGGGCCGGAACTGTGCTCCTGGCTGAAGCAGACAGAGGCAGAACTGTGCTGAGGCCGGAACTGTCCTTCTGGCTGAACCAGACAGAGGCAGGGCCGTGTTGGGGCCACAAGTGTGCTCCTGGCTGAAGCAGACAGAAGCAGAACTGTGCTGGGACCGGAACTGTGCTCCTGGCTAAACCAGAAAGAGGCAGGACTGTTCTGGGGCCGGAACTGTGCTCCTGGCTGAAGCACACAGAGGCAGAACTGTGCTGGGGCCAGAACTGTGCTCCTGACTGAACCAGACAGAGAGAGGACTGTGCTGGGGCCAGAACTGTGCTTGTGGCTGAACCAGACAGAGGCAGGACTGTGCTGGGGCCGGAACTGTGCTTCTAGCTGAACCAGACAGAGGCAGGGTCGTGTTGGGGCCACAACTGTGCTCCTGGCTGAAGCAGAAAGAGGCAGAACTGTGCTGGGACCGGAACTGTGCTCCTGGCTGAAGCAGACAGAGGCAGAAGTGTGCTGGGGCCATAACTGTGCTCCTGGATGAACCAGACAGAGGCAGAAGTGTGCTGGGGCCAGAACTGTGCTCCAGGCTGAACCGGACAGAGGCAGAACGGTGCTGGGACCAGAACTGTGCTCCTGGCTGAACCAGACAGAGGCAGGACTGTGCTGGGTCCGGAACTGTGCTTTTGGCTGAACCAGACAGAGGCAGGACTGTGCTGGGGCCGGAACTGTGTTCCTAGGTGGCTGAACCAGACAGAGATAGGTCTGTGCTGGGGCCGGAACTGTGCTCCTGGCTGAACCAGACAGAGACAGAACTGTGCTGGGGCTGGAACTGTGCTCCTGGCTGAACCAGACAGAGGCAGGACTGTGCTGGGGCCGGAACTGTGCTCTTGGCTGAACCAGACAGAGGCAGGACTGTGCTGGGGCCGGAATTGTCCTCCTGGCTGAACCAGACAAAGACAGAACTGTGCTGGGGCCGGAACTGTGCTCCTGGCTGAAGCAGACAGAGGCAGAACTGTCCTGGGGCCAGAACTGTGCTCCTGGCTGAACCAGACAGAGACAGGGCCGCGCTGGAGCGGGAACTGTGCTCCTGGCTGAACCATACAGAGGCAGAACTGTGCTGGGGCTGGAACTGAGCTCCTAGCTGAACCAGACAGACAGGACTGTGCAGGGGCCGGAACTGTGCTCCTGGCTGAACCAGACAGAGGCAGGGCCGTGCTGGTGCTGGAACTGTGCACCTGGCTAAAGCAGACAGAGGCAGAACTGTGCTGGGGCCGGAACTGTGCTCCTGGCTGAACCAGACAGAGACAGGGCCGTGCTGGGGCCGGAACTGTGCTCCTGGCTGAAACAAACAGAGACAGGACTGGGCTGGGGCCGGAACTGTGCTCCTGGCTGAACCAGACAGAGACAGGACTGTTCTGGGGCCGGAACTGGAATCCTGAATGAACCAGACAGAGGCAGAAGTGTGCTGGGGCCAGGACTGTAGTCCTGGCTGAACCAGACAGAGGCAGAAGTGTGCTGGGGCCAGAACTGTGCTCCTGGCTGAACCAGACAAAGACACGACTGTCCTGGGGCTGGAACTGTGCTCCTGGCTGAAGCAGACAGAGACAGAACTGTGCTGGGGCTGGAACTGTCCTCCTGGCTGAACCAGACAAAGATAAGACTGTGCTGGGGCCAGAACTGTACTCCTAGCTGAACCAGACAGAGACAGGACTGTGCTGGGGCCGGAACTGTTCCGCTGGCTGAACCAGACAGAGGCAGGACTGTCCTGGGCAGGAACTGTGCTCCTGACTGAACCAGACAGAGACAGGGCCGCGCTGGAGCGGGAACTGTGTTCCTGGCTGAACCATACAGAGGCAGAACTGTGCTGGGGCCGGAACTGTGCTCCTGGCTGAACCAGACAGAGACAGGTCTGTGCTGGGGCCGGAACTGTGCTCCTGGCTGAACCAGACAGAGGCAGAACTGTGCTGGGTCCGGAACTGGGCTCCTGGATGAAGCAGACAGAGACAGGACTGTGCTGGGGCTGGAACTGTCCTCCTTTCTGAACCAGACAGACAGGACTGTGCTGGGGCCGGAATTTTGCTCCTAGCTGAACCAGACAGACAGGACTGTGCTGGGGCCGGAACTCTGCTCCTAGCTGAACCAGTCAAGGACAGGACTGTGCTGGGGCCGGAACTGTGTTCCTAGCTGAACCAGTCAAGGACAGGACTGTGCTGGGGCCGGAACTGTGTTCCTAGCGGAACAAGACAGACAGGACTGTGCTGGGGCCAGAACTGTGCTCCTGGCTGAACCAGACAGAGGCAGAACTGTGCTGGGGCCGGAACTGTGCTCCTGGCTGAACCAAACAAAGAGAGGACTGTCCTGGGGCCGGAACTGTGCTCCTGGCTGAAGCAGACAGAGGCAGAACTGTGCTGGGGCCGGAACTGTCCTCCTGGCTGAACCAGACAGAGGCAGGGCCATGTTGGGGCTACAACTGTGCTCCTGGCTGAAGCAGACAGAAGCAGAACTGTGCTGGGACCGGAACTGTGCTCCTGGCTGAACCAGACAGAGGCAGGACTGTCCTGGGGCCGGAACTGTGCTCCTAGCTGAACCAGACAGACAGAACTGTGCTGGGGCCAGAACTGTGCTCCTAGCTGAACCAGACAGACAGGACTGTGCTGGGGCAGGAACTGTGCTCCTAGCTGAACCAGACAAAGACAGGACTGTGCTGGGGCTGGAACTGTGCTCCTAGCTGAACCAGACATACAGGACTGTGCTGGGGCCGGAACTGTGCTCCTGGCTGGACCAGACAGAGGCAGGGCCGTGGTGGTGCCGGAACTGTGTTCCTGGCTGAAGCAGACAGAGGCAGGACTGTGCTGGGCCCAGAACTGTCCTCCTGGCTGAACCAGACAGAGACAGAACTGTGGTGGGGCTGAAACTGTCCTCCTGGCTGAACCAGACAAAGACAGGACTGTGCTGGGGCCGGAACTGTGCTCCAAGCTGAACCAGACAGACAGGACTGTGTTGGGGCCGGAACTGTGCTCCTAGATGAACCAGACAGATAGAACTGTACTGGGGCCCGAACTGTGCTCCTAGCTGAATCAGACAAAGACAGGACTGTGCTGGGGCCGGAACTTTGCTGCTGGCTGAACCAGACAGAGGCAGGACTGTGCTGGGGCCGGAACTGTGCTCCTGGCTGAACCAGACAAAGATAGGACTGTGCTGGGGCGGGAACTGTCCTCCTGGCTGAACCAGACAAAGACAGGACTGTGCTGGGGCCTAAACTGTGTTTCTAGCTAAACCAGACAGACAGGACTGTGCTGGGGCCGGAACTGTGCGCCTGGCTGAATCAGACAGAGGCAGGGATGTGCTGGTGCCAGAACTGTGCTCCTGGCTGAAGCAGACAGAGGCAGAACTGTGCTGGGGCCGGAACTGTGCTCCTGGCTAAAGCAGACAGAGGCAGAACTGTGCTGGGGCCAGAACTGTGCTCCTGACTGAACCAGACAGAGACAGGCCTGTGCTGGGGCCAGAACTGTGCTTTTGGCTGAACCAGACAGAGGCAGGACTGTGCTGGGACCGGAACTGTGCTGCTGGCTGAACCAGACAGAGGCAGGACTGTGCTGGGGCCAGAACTGTGCTCCTAGCTGAACCACACAGAGACAGGACTGTGCTGGGGCCGGAACTGTGCTCCTGGTTGAACCAGACAGAGGCAGAACTGTGCTGGGACCGGAACTGTGCTCCTGGCTGAACCAGACAGAGGCAGGGCCGTGATGGGGCCAGAACTGTGCTCCTGGCTGAAGCAGACAGAGGCAGAAGTGTGCTGGGGCCGTAACTGTGCTCCTGGATGAACCAGACAGAGGCTGAAGTGTGCTGGGGCCAGAACTGAGCTCCAGGCTGAACCGGACAGAGGCAGAACGGTGCTGGGGCCGGATCTGTGCTCCTGGCTGAACCAGACAGAGGCAGGACTGTGCTGGGTCCAGAACTGTGCTTTTGGCTGAACCAGACAGAGGCAGGACTGTGCTGGGGCCGGAATTGTGCTCCTGGCTGAACCAGACAGAGGCAGGGCCGTGATGGGGCTGGAACTGTGCTCCTGGCTGAAGCAGACAGAGGCAGAAGTGTGGTGGGGCCGTAACTATGCTCCTGGATGAACCAGACAGAGGCAGAAGTGTGCTGGGGCCAGAACTGTGCTCCAGGCTGAGCCGGACAGAGGCAGAACGGTGCTGGGGCCGGAACTGTGCTCCTGGCTGAACCAGACAGAGGCAGGACTGTGCTGGGTCCGGAACTGTGCTTTTGGCTGAACCAGACAGAGGCAGGACTGTGCTGGGGCCGGAACTGTGCTCCTGGCTGAACCAGACAGAGACAGGACTGTGCTGGGGCTGGAACTGTGCTCCTGGCTGAACCAGACAGAGGAAGGACTGTGCTAGGCCGGAACTGTGCTCCTGGCTGAACAAAACAGAGGCAGGACTGTGCTAGGGCCGGAATTGTCCTCCTGGCTGAACCAGACAAAGACAGAACTGTGCTGATGCCGGAACTGTGCTCCTGGCTGAGGCAGACAGAGGCAGAAGTGTGATGGGGCCGGAACTGTGCTCCAATCTGAACCAGACAGAGACAGAATGGTGCTCGGGATGGAGCTGTGCTCCTGGCTGAACCAGACAGAGGCAGAACTGTCCTGGTGCCAGAACTTTGCTCCTGGCTGAACCAGACAGAGACAGGTCTGTGCTGGGGCCGGAACTGTGCTCCTGGCTGAACCAGACAGAGGCAGAACTGTGCTGGGTCCGGAACTGGGCTCCTGGATGAAGCAGACAGAGACAGGACTGTGCTGGGGCTGGAACTGTCCTCCTTTCTGAACCAGACAAAGACAGAACTGTGCTGGTGCCGGAACTGTCCTCCTGGCTGAACCAGACAAAGACAGGACTGTGCAGGGGCAGGAACTGTGCTCCTAGCTGAACCAGACAGACATGACTGTGCTGGGGCCAGAACTTTGCTCCTAGCTGAACCAGACAGAGAGGACTGTGCTGGGGCCGGAACTGTGCTCCTAGCTGAACCAGACAGACAGGACTGTGCTGGGGCCGGAACTGTGCTCCTAGCTGAACCAGACAGACAGAACTGTACTGGGGCCCAAACTGTGCTCCTAGCTTAACCAGACAAAGACAGGACTGTGCTGGGGCCAGAACTGTGCTGCTGGCTGAACCAGACAGAGGTAGGACTGTGCTGGGGCCCGAACTGTGCTCCTGGCTGAACCAGACAAAGATAGGACTGTGCTGGGGCGGGAACTGTCCTCCTGGCTGAACCAGACAAAGACAGGACTGTGCTGGGGCCTGAACTGTGCTCCTAGCTAAACCAGACAGACAGGACTGTGCTGGGACCGGAACTGTGCTCCTGGCTGAACCAGACAGAGGCAGGGCTGTGCTGGTGCCAGAACTGTGCTTCTGGCTGAAGCAGACAGAGGCAGAACTGTGCTGGGGACGGAACTGTGCTCCTGACTGAACCAGACAGAGGCAGGGCGTGCTGGGGCCGGAACTGTGCTCCTGGCTAAAGCAGACCGAGGCAGAACTGTGGTGGGGCCAGAACTGTGCTCCTGACTGAACCAGACAGAGACAGGACTGTGCTGGGGCCAGAACTGTGCTTTTGGCTGAACCAGACAGAGGCAGGACTGTGCTGGGGCCGGAACTGTGCTCCTGGCTGGCTGAACCAGACAGAGATAGGTCTGTGCTGGGGCTGGAACTGTGCTGCTGGCTGAACCAGACAGAGGCAGAACCGTGCTGGGGCCGGAACTGTGCTCCTTGCTGAACCACACAGAGACAGGACTGTGCTAGGGCCGGAACTGTGCTCCTGGCTGAACCAGACAGAGGCAGGGCCGTGTTGGGGCCACAACTGTGCTCCTGGCTGAAGCAGACAGAGGCAGAACTGTGCTGGGACCGGAACTGTTCTCCTGGCTGAACCAGACAGAGGCAGGGCCGTGACGGGGCCGGAACTGTGCTCCTGGCTGAAGCAGACAGAGGCAGAAGTGTGCTGGGGCCGTAACTGTGCTCCTGGATGAACCAGACAGAGGCAGAAGTGTGCTGGGGCCAGAACTGTGCTCCAGGTTGAACCGGACAGAGGCAGAATGGTTCTGGGGCCAGAACTGTGCTTCTGGCTGAACCAGACAGAGGCAGGACTGTGCTGGGTCCGGAACTGTGCTGTTGGCTGAACCAGACAGAGGCAGGACCGTGCTGGGGCCGGAACTGTGCTCCTAGCTGAACCAGACAAAGACAGAACTGTGCTGGTGCCGGAACTGTGTTCCTAGCTGAACAAGACAGACAGGACTATGCTGGGGCCGGAACTGTGCTCCTGGCTGAACCAGACAGAGGCAGAACTGTGCTGGGGCCGGAACTGTGCTCCTGGCTGAACAAATCAAAGAGAGGACTGTCCTGGGGCTGGAACTGTCCTCCTGGCTGAACCAGACAGAGGCAGGGCCATGTTGGGGCCACAACTGTGCTCCTGGCTGAAGCAGACAGAGGCAGAACTGTGCTGGGACCGGAACCGTGCTCCTGGCTGAACCAGACAGAGGCAGGGCCGTGATGGGGCCGGAACTGTGCTCCTGGCTGAAGCAGACAGAGGCAGAAGTGTGCTGGGGCCAGAACTGTGCTCCAGGCTGAACCGGAGAGAGGCAGAACAGTGCTGGGGCTGGAACTGTGCTTCTGGCTGAACCAGACAGAGGTAGGACTGTGCTGGGTCCGGAACTGTGCTTTTGACTGAACCAGACAGAGGCAGGACTGTGCTGGGGCCGGAACTGTGCTCCTGGCTGGCTGAACCAGACAGAGATAGGTCTGTGCTGGGGCTGGAACTATGCTCCTGGCTGAACCAGACAGAGACAGGACTGTGCTGGGGCTGGAGCTGTGCTCCTGGCTGAACCAGACAGAGGCAGGACTGTGCTGGGGCCGAAACTGTGCTCCTGGCTGAACCAGACAGAGGCAGGACTGTGCTGGGGCCGGAATTGTCCTCCTGGCTGAACCAGACAAAGACAGAACTGTGCTGGGGCCAGAACTGTGCTCCTAGCTGAAGCAGACAGAGGCAGAAGTGTGATGGGGCCGAAACTGTGCTCCAGTCTGAACCAGACAGAGACAGAACGGTGCTGGGGCCGGAGCCCTGCACCTGGCTGAACCAGACAGAGGCAGAACTGTGCTGGGGCCAGAACTGTCCTCCTGGCTGTACCAAACAAAGTCAGGACTGTCCTGGGGCCGGAACTGTGCTCCTGGCTGAACCAGACAGAGACAGGGCCGCTCTGGAGCGGGAACTGTGCTATTGGCTGAACCATACAGAGGCAGAACTGTGCTGGGGCCGGAACTGTGCTCCTGGCTGAACCCGACAGAGACAGGTCTGTGCTGGGGCCGGAACTGTGCTCCTGGCTGAACCAGACAGAGGCAGAACTGTGCTGGGTCCGTAACTGGGCTCCTGGATGAAGCAGACAGAGACAGGACTGTGCTGGGGCCAGAGCTGTCCTCCTTTCTGAACCAGACAAAGACAGAACTGTGCTGGTACCGGAACTGTCCTCCTGGCTGAACCAGACAAAGACAGGACTGTGCTGGGGCCGGAACTGTGCTCCTAGCTGAACCAGACAGACAGGACTGTGCTGGGGCCGGAACTTTGCTCCTAGCTGAACCAGACAGACAGGACTGTGCTGGGGCCGGAACTGTGCTCCTAGCTGAACCAGTCAAGGACAGGACTGTGCTGGGGCCAGAACTGTGTTCCTAGCTGAACCAGACAGACAGGACTGTGCTGGGGCCTGAACTGTGCTCCTGGCTGAACAAGACAGAGGCAGAACTGTGCTGGGGCCAGAACTGTGCTGTTGGCTGAACCAGACAGAGGCAGGGCGTGCTGGAGACGGAACTGTGCTCCTAGCTCAAGCAGACAGAGGCAGAACTCTGCTGGGGCCAGAACTGTGCTCCTGACTGAACCAGACAGAGACAGGACTGTGCTGGGGCCAGAACTGTGCTTTTGGCTGAACCAGACAGAGGCAGGACTGTGCTGGGGCCGGAACTGTGCTGCTGGCTGAACCAGACAGAGGCAGGACTGTGATGGGGCCGGAACTGTGCTCCTAGCTGAACCACACAGAGACAGGACTGTGCTGGGGCCGGAACTGTGCTCCTGGTTGAACCAGACAGAGGCAGAACTGTGCTGGGACCGGAACTGTGCTCCTGGCTGAACCAGACAGAGGCAGGGCCGTGATGGGGCCAGAACTGTGCTCCTGGCTGAAGCAGACAGAGGCAGAAGTGTGCTGGGGCCGTAACTGTGCTCCTGGATGAACCAGACAGAGGCTGAAGTGTGCTGAGGCCAGAACTGTGCTCCAGGCTGAACCGGACAGAGGCAGAACGGTGCTGGGGCCGGATCTGTGCTCCTGGCTGAACCAGACAGAGGCAGGACTGTGCTGGGTCCGGAACTGTGCTTTTGGCTGAACCAGACAGAGGCAGGACTGTGCTGGGGCCGGAATTGTGCTCCTGGCTGAACCAGACAGAGGCAGGGCCGTGATGGGGCCGGAACTGTGCTCCTGGCTGAAGCAGACAGAGGCAGAAGTGTGCTGGGGCCGTAACTATGCTCCTGGATGAACCAGACAGAGGGAGAAGTGTGCTGGGGCCAGAACTGGGCTCCAGGCTGAGCCGGACAGAGGCAGAATGGTGCTGGGGCCGGAACTGTGCTCCTGGCTGAACCAGACAGAGGCAGGACTGTGCTGGGTCCGGAACTGTGCTTTTGGCTGAACCAGACAGAGGCAGGACTGTGCTGGGGCCGGAACTGAGCTTCTGGCTGAACCAGACAGAGACAGGACTGTGCTGGGGCTGGAACTGTGCTCCTGGCTGAACCAGACAGAGGCAGGACTGTGCAAGGCCGGAACTGTGCTCCTGGCTGAACAAAACAGAGGCAGGACTGTGCTAGGGCCGGAATTGTCCTCCTGGCTGAACCAGACAAAGACAGAACTGTGCTGATGCCGGAACTGTGCTCCTGGCTGAAGCAGACAGAGGCAGAAGTGTGCTGGGGCCAAAACTGTGCTCCAGTCTGAACCAGACAGAGACAGAATGGTGCTAGGGCCGGAGCTGTGCTCCTGGCTGAACCAGACAGAGGCAGAACTGTCCTGGGGCCGGAACTGTGCTCCTGGCTGAACCAGACAGAGACAGGGATGCGCTGGAGTGGGAACTGTGCTCCTGCCTGAACCATACAAAGGCAGAACTGTGCTGGGGCCGGAACTGTGCTCCTGGCTGAACCAGACAGAGACAGGTCTGTGCTGGGGCCGGAACTGTGCTCCTGGCTGAACCAGACAGAGGCAGAACTGTGCTGGGTCCGGAACTGGGCTCCTGGATGAAGCAGACAGAGACAGGACTGTGCTGGGGCCGGAACTGTCCTCCTTTCTGAACCAGACAAAGACAGAACTGTGCTGGTGCCGGAACTGTCCTCCTGGCTGAACCAGACAAAGACAGGACTGTGCAGGGGCAGGAACTGTGCTCCTAGCTGAACCAGACAGACAAGACTGTGCTGGGGCCAGAACTTTGCTCCTAGCTGAACCAGACAGAGAGGACTGTGCTGGGGCCGGAACTGTGCTCCTAGCTGAACCAGACAGACAGGACTGTGCTGGGGCCGGAACTGTGCTACTAGCTGAACCAGACTGACAGGACTGTACTGGGGCCCAAACTGTGCTCCTAGCTGAACCAGACAAAGACAGGACTGTGCTGGGGCCTGAACTGTGCTCCTAGCTAAACCAGACAGACAGGACTGTGCTGGGACCGGAACTGTGCTCCTGGCTGAACCAGACAGAGGCAGGGCTGTGCTGGTGCCAGAACTGTGCTTCTGGCTGAAGCAGACAGAGGCAGAACTGTGCTGGGGCCGGAACTGTGCTCCTGACTGAACCAGACAGAGGCAGGGCGTGCTGGGGCCGGAACTGTGCTCCTGGCTAAAGCAGACAGAGGCAGAACTGTGGTGGCGCCAGAACTGTGCTCCTGACTGAACCAGACAGAGACAGGACTGTGCTGGGGCCAGAACTGTGCTTTTGGCTGAACCAGACAGAGGCAGGACTGTGCTGGGGCCAGAACTGTGCTGCTGGCTGAACCAGACAGAGGCAGGACCGTGCTGGGGCCGGAACTGTGCTCCTAGCTGAACCACACAGAGACAGGACTGTGCTGGGGCCGGAACTGTGCTCCTGGCTGAACCAGACAGAGGCAGGGCCGTGTTGGGGCCACAACTGTGCTCCTGGCTGAACCACACAGAGACAGGACTGTGCTGGGGCCGGAACTGTGCTCCTGGCTGAACCAGACAGAGGCAGGGCCGTGTTGGGGCCACAACTGTGCTCCTGGCTGAAGCAGACAGAGGCAGAACTGTGCTGGAACCGGAACTGTGCTCCTGGCTAAACCAGACAGAGGCAGGGCCGTGATGGGGCCGGAACTGTGCTCCTGTCTGAAGCAGACAGAGGCAGAAGTGTGCTGGGGCCGTAACTGTGCTCCTGGATGAACCAGACAGAGGCAGAAGTGTGCTGGGGCCAGAACTGTGCTCCAGGTTGAACCGGACAGAGGCAGAACGGTTCTGGGGCCAGAACTGTGCTTCTGGCTGAACCAGACAGAGGCAGGACTGTGCTGGGTCCGGAACTGTGCTGCTGGCTGAACCAGACAGAGGCAGGACCGTGCTGGGGCCGGAACTGTGCTCCTAGCTGAACCACACAGAGACAGGACTGTGCTGGGGCCGGAACTGTGCTCCTGGCTGAACCAGACAGAGGCAGGGCCGTGTTGGGGCCACAACTGTGCTCCTGGCTGAAGCAGACAGAGGCAGAACTGTGCTGGGACCGGAACTGTGCTCCTGGCTGAACCAGACAGAGGCAGGGCTGTGATGGGGCCGGAACTGTGCTCCTGGCTGAAGCAGACAGAGGCAGAAGTGTGCTGGGGCTGTAACTGTGCTCCTGGATGAACCAGATAGAGGCAGAAGTGTGCTGGGGCCAGAACTGTGCTCCAGTCTGAACCGGACAGAGGCAGAACGGTGCTGGGGCCGGAACTGTGCTTCTGGCTGAACCAGACAGAGGCAGGACTGTGCTGGGTCCGGAACTGTGCTTTTGGCTGAACCAGACAGAGATAGGTCTGTGCTGGGGCGGGAACTGTGCTCCGGGCTGAACCAGACAGAGACAGGACTGTGCTGGGGCTGGACCTGTGCTCCTGGATGAACCAGACAGAGGCAGGACTGTGCTGGGGCCGAAACTGTGCTCCTGGCTGAACCAGACAGAGGCAGGACTGTGCTGGGGCCGGAATTGTCCTTCTGGCTGAACCAGACAAAGACAGAACTGTGCTGGGGCCGGAACTGTGCTCCTGGCTGAAGCAGACAGAGGCAGAAGTGTGATGGGGCCGAAACTGTGCTCCAGTCTGAACCAGACAGTGACAGAACGGTGCTGGGGCCGGAGCTGTGCACCTGGCTGAACCAGACAGAGGCAGAACTGTGCTGGGGCCAGAACTGTCCTCCTGGCTGTACCAAACAAAGTCAGGACTGTCCTGGGGCCGGAACTGTGCTCCTGGCTGAACCAGACAGAGAGGACTGTGCTGGGGCCGGAACTGTGCTCCTAGCTGAACCAGACAGACAGGACTGTGCTGGGGCCGGAACTGTGCTACTAGCTGAACCAGACAGACAGGACTGTGCTGGTGCCAGAACTGGGCTCCTGGATGAAGCAGACAAAGACAGGACTGTGCTGGGGCCGGAACTGTGCTCCTAGCTGAACCAGACAGACAGGACTGTGCTGGGGCTGGAACTTTGCTCCTAGCTAAACCAGACAGACAGGACTGTGCTGGGGCCGGAACTGTGCTCCTAGCTGAACCAGTCAAGGACAGGACTGTGCTGGGGCCGGAACTGTGTTCCTAGCTGAACCAGACAGACAGGACTGTGCTGGGGCCTGAACTGTGCTCCTGGCTGAACCAGACAGAGGCAGAACTGTGCTGGGGCCTGAACTGTGCTCCTGGCTGAACCAAACAAAGAGAGGACTGTCCTGGGGCCGGAACTGTGCTCCTGGCTGAAGCAGACAGAGGCATGTTGGACTTGGCCCTTTTTGCAGGGTCATCCCTAAACTTTTTGCCTTCCTCCTGTATTTTTTCTGACCTGGTGTTGGCTGTTTTATGACTCTGGGCACCTTACCACTGCTGACCAGTGCTAAGGTGCATATGCTCTCCCTATGGTAAAATGTTAATGTTGATTGGTGTTCATGTTTGGCTTATTTGGTTTACTATCAGCCCCTAGTAAAATGCACCAGGAGTGCCAGGGCTGGTAAATACAAATGCTGCTGGTGGGATTGCAGGACTGGTTGTGCCACCCACAGAAGCGGCCTAACAAAATGTGTCTAGGGTCTGCCACTGCAGAACCTGCGCGCGGTCTGGTACTCTTGCGCTGATTGCGCAAGTGCACCTACTTGCCAGTTCCCAAACCTTCACTTAACTACATATTAGTCACCCCTCTGGTAGGCCCAAGGGCAGGGTGCATTGTAGGTATAAGATAGGACATGCCCTGATGTGTGTGGCATGTCCTAGTAGTGAATTACAGCCATTTTCGTTTTTCACTATTGAAGGCTACCTGCACTCCATAGGCCAGAATGGGCTGCTGGAATTACTACACGCTGTAATCCCAGTGGACTCAGAGAGCATGGTAGAAAGTCAAGTTTAGTATGCCTGAACTCAGAATAATAAAATACTTCTTTTAGTAAAGTTTATTTTAATATCCTGTGTTTGTAAATACTACTTTTAGAAAGTTAGTATTTACTGACCTGGCCATTTCAGTCCGCCTCTGCTGTGTGTGTGTGTGTGTTCTGCCTAGTAACGGTAAGGAGCAGGGCTGGGGAATTCCAGGAGACAGGCTGGCTGCCAGGTGGTGGGTAGAGAGATTACACCAGGATGGGTGGGAGGAGTATACCTTTGACTCTGAATAGACCTGCGCTCTGCCTTCACAATGCCGGCTCCGCCCCCTGTGGAGCGGCTGATGTCTCTGCCCTGCTGCTGAAAGGAAAGAGCAGAGTCACCACAACAAAGTGCTCCAAAACTGGACTGAGCCAGGCCCAGGCCCCCTGGCGACAAAGAACAAAAGAATTGTGCTATAAAAGAAGGAGCCCTGCTCCTAAGAAATCAGATCCTGTTTGCACCAAGAAGAAACTCTGCCCGAAGAGAAGGACCTGGGAAAGCTGCATAGAGGACTACTGTCTCTGACCTGTGAGACTGGCCTGTGGTGGGTGCCTTGCTGCTAAAGGAGAGGAAAAGACTGAAGCAGAAACTTTGATTCAACTTGTGCCATCAAACTATCTCCAAGGGCTTGCTGGTGAACTTGCCCCCTGAACTGCGCCCCAGGAACAGTGGGCGCTACCTTCCCCCAAGGAGAAGAGGAGCTGCTGGAGGTGATCCTGTCACGCTGACCCCCAGAGAACCTGTGTGCTCCCCTCTCACTCCGAGCACCGCGACGTCTGCCACAGGGGCTGCTGTAAGCACTGCCAAGGCCGGCCTACCTGGCCCTAGCCCAGCAAGCAACTGCCCCCCGAGCCATAGCTCGCAACGCAAAGAAGAGACCCCGGACGTCCAAGCGCCGAGCCTCTGCGACCCCGCGCCGCTGAGATCCCTGTGAGTACACCGAGCACCTGGTTCGCCACCCTGAGGAAAGCCGACAGTGCTGCAACACGCTAAGAATCACTCCAGAGCCACCCCTCCCGCTCCTGAAATCATCGTGGCCGCAGAGATCCTCCCCGAGCGCCCCACGATGCCTCACCGTCCACTGGAGATACGGGATTGAAGCGCGACGTGGGACGCCTTTGTGCGGGACTACGAGGCCACCACAAACCCCCTTTACAAGAACCAAGGTATTGTGATCTGTGCGCCTTGGTACGACCCGTACTTGCCTTTGTACGAGCCGTACCTGCTCTGCCGTCCGTGTGCGGCGCGTCCCTGCCTCTGTACGGTCCGTACAACATCCAATCCATTGCCGGCACTCACGCGGGAAGCGTGAGGTTTGGCAAGAGGCGTCCCGAACGTGTACGACACGTACCTACGAGGGTACAGTCCGTACGGTTCACGTCCAGCATACGCGTACTAACGCGAGAAGCGTGAGAAACGGCACGACGCGCCCAGATAGCGGTACGAAGCGTACCGGAGGCGTAACAAAGCGCACAATACCCCAAGGAAGCTTATTTTGAAGAGAATAGTGCCAATCTAAGAACTGTGGACTGCCTAAAAGCATTTAAAAGTAACTGGAACATTATTTAAGTGAACAAACTGTATTTTGACATCCTGCTTGAAGCAATCTTTTATATAAAGAACTTTATTTTGATATAAATACAGCCTTGTGTCTCTGTGTGGTGGGGTGGTGATTGTTGTGTGAGATATCTTGAACGCTTAACCTAATGCCCTCTGGAAATCTAGCCTGACTGCTCGCGCCACATTACCTAGAGTGTGAGCAGGGGTTATTTTTAAAGAGGTAATCCTACGCCCTGACTTGGAGGAAAGGGTCCCTGCTTGTCGCAAGTGCATACCTGCGCCAACCAGAGACCCCGGATTCTAACAAGGCAGAACTGCGCTGGGGCCGAAACTGTCCTCCTGGCTGAACCAGACAGAGGCAGGGCCATGTTGGGGCCACAACTGTGCTCCTGGCTGAAGCAGACAGAGGCAGAACTGTGCTGGGGCCGGAACTGTGCTCCTGGATGAACCAGACAAAGACAGGACTGTGCTGGGGCCGGAATTGTGCTCCTAGCTGAACCAGACAGACAGGACTGTGCTGGGGCCGGAACTGTGCTCCTGGCTGAACCAGACA
Source organism: Triturus cristatus (assembly GCF_964204655.1). Lineage (NCBI taxonomy): Eukaryota > Metazoa > Chordata > Amphibia > Caudata > Salamandridae > Triturus > Triturus cristatus. The sequence goes on from NW_028188469.1 coordinate 1,748,289, forward strand.
GAGGCAGGGCCGTGCTGGAACTGTGCACCTGGCTGAAGCAGACAGAGGCAGAACTGTGCTGGGGCCGGAACTGTGCTCCTGTCTGAACCAGACAGAGGCAGGGTCATGCTGGGTCCGGAACTGTGCTCCTGGCAGAAGCAGACAGAGGCAGAACTGTGCTGGGGCCGGAACTGTGATGCTGGCTGAACCAGACAGAGACAGGGCCGTGCTGGGGCCGGAACTGTGCTCCTGGCTGAAGCAAACAGAGACAGGACAAGGCTGGGGCCGAAACTGTGCTCCTGGCTGAACCAGACAGAGACAGGACTGTTCTGGGGCTGGAACTGTAATCCTGGCTGAACCGCACAGAGGCAGAAGTGTGCAGGGGCCAGAACTGTGGTCCTGGCTGAACCAGACAGAGGCAGAAGTGTGCTGGGGCCGGAACAGTGCTCCAGGCTGAACCAGACAGAGACAGAACGGTGCTGGGGCCGGAACTGTGCTCCTGGCTGAAGCAGACAGAGACAGGACTGTGCTGGAGCCGGAACTATGCTTTTGGCTGAACCAGACAGAGGCAGGAATGTGCTGGGGCCGGAACTGTGCTCCTGTCTGAACCAGACAGAGGCAGGACTGTGCTGGGGCCGGAACTGTGCTCCTGGCTGAACCAGACAAAGACAGGACTGTCCTGGGGCTGTAACTGTGCTCCTGGCTGAAGCAGACAGAGGCAGAACTGTACTGGGGCTGGAACTGTCCTCCTGGCTGAACCAGACAGATACAGGACTGTGCTGGGGCCGGAACTGTTCCGCTGGCTGAACCAGACAGAGGCAGGACTGTCCTGGGCAGGAACTGTGCTCCTGACTAAACCAGACAGGCAGGGCCGTGTTGGGGCCACAACTGTGCTCCTGGCTGAAGCAGACAGAGGCAGAACTGTGCTGGGACCGGAACTGTGCTCCTGGCAGAACCAGACAGAGGCAGGGCACTGCTGGGGCCGGAACTGTGCTCCTGGCTGAAGCAGACAGAGGCAGAACTGTGCTGGGGCCGGAATGGTGCTCCTGGCTGAACCAGACAGAGACAGGGCCGTGCTGGGGCCAGAACTGTGCTCCTGGCTGAAGCAGACAGAAACAGGACTGGGCTGGGGCCGAAACTGTGCTCCTGGCAGAACCAGACAGAGAAAGGACCGTGCTGGGGCTGGAACTGTGCCCATGGCTGAACCAGACAGAGGCAGAAGTGTGCTAGGGCCAGAACTGTGCTCCTGGCTGAACCAGACAGAGGCAGAAGTGTGCTGGGGCCGGAACTGTGCTCCAGGCTGAACCAGACAGTGGCAGAACGGTGGTGGGGCTGGAACTTTGCTCCTGGCTTAAGCAGACAGAGGGAGGACTGTGCTGGGGCCAGAACTGTTCTTTTGGCTGAAGCACACAGAGGGAGGACTGTGCTGGGGCCGGAACTGTGCTCCTGGCTGGCTCAACCAGACAGAGACAGGTCTGTGCTGGGGACGGAACTGTGCTCCTGGCTGAACCAGACAGAGGCAGAACTGTGCTGGGGCCGGAACTGTGCTCCTAGCTGAACCAGACAGACAGGACTGTGCTGGGGCCGGAACTGTGCTCCTAGCTGAACCAGATAGACAGGACTGTGCTGGGGCCAGAACTGTGCTCTTGGCTGAACCAGACAGAGGCAGGGCCGTGCTGATGCTGGAACTGTGTTCCTGGCTGAAGCAGACAAAGGCAGAACTGTGCTGGGGCCGGAACTGTGCTCCTGGCTGAACCAGAAAAAGACAGGACTGTCCTGGGGCCGGAACTGTGCTCCAGGCTGAAGCAGACAGAGGCAGAACTGTGCTGGGGCCAGAACTGTGCTCTTGGCTGAACCAGACAGAGACAGGACTGTGCTGGGGCAGGAACTGTGCTCCTGGCTGAACCTGACAGAGGCAGGACTGTGTTGGGGCCGGAACCTTGTCCCGGCTGAACCAGACAGAGGCAGGACTGTGCTGGAGCCAGAATTGTCCTCCTGGCTGAACCAGACAAAGACAGAACTGTGCTGGGGCCGGAACTGTGCTCCTGGCTGAAGCAGACAGAGGCAGAAGTGTGATGGGGCCGGAACTGTGCTCCAGTCTGAACCAGATAGAGACAGAACGGTGCTGGGGCCGGAGCTATGCTCCTGGCTGAACCAGACAGAGGCAGAACTGTGCTGGGGCCAGAACTGTCCTCCTGGCTGTACCAAACAAAGTCAGGACTGTGCTGGGGCCGGAACTGTGAACCTGGCTGAACCAGACAGAGGCAGGGCCGTGGTGGTGCCGGGACTGTGCTCCTGGCTGAAGCAGACAGAGGCAGAACTGTGCTGGGGCTGGAACTGTGCTCCTGGCTGAACCAGACAGAGGCAGAACTGTGCTGGGGCCAGAACTGGGCTCCTGGATGAAGCAGACAGAGACAGGACTGTGCTGGCGCCGGAACTGTCCTCCTGGCTGAACCAGACAGAGACAGAACTGTGCTGGGGCCGAAACTGTCCTCCTGGCTAAACAAGACAAAGACAGGACTGTGCTGGGGCCGGAACTGTGCTCCTAGCTGAACCAGACAGACAGGACTGTGCTGGGGACGGAACTGTGCTCCTAGCTGAACCAGACAGACAGGACTGTACTGGAGCCCGAACTGTGCTCCTAGCTGAATCAGACAAAGACAGGACTGTGCTGGGGTCGGAACTGGGCTCCTAGCTGAACCAGACATACAGGACTGTGCTGGGGCCAGAACTGTGCTCTTGGCTGAACCAGACAGAGGCAGGGCCGTGCTGGTGCTGGAACTGTGCTCCTGGCTGAAGCAGACAGAGGCAGAACTGTGCTGGGGCCAGAGCTGTGCTCCTGGCTGAACCAGAAAGAGGCAGAACTGTCCTGGGGCCAGAACTGTGCTCCTGGCTGAACCATACAGAGGCAGAACTGTGCTGGGGCCGGAACTGTGATCCTGGCTGAACCAGACAGAGACAGGTCTGTGCTGGGGCCGTAACTGTGCTCCTGGCTGATACAGACAGAGGCAGAACTGTGCTGTGGTCGGAACTGGGCTCCTGGATGAAGCAGACAGAGACAGAACTGTGCTGGGGCCGAAACAGTCCTCCTGGCTGAACCAGACAAAGACAGGACTGTGCTGGGGCCGGAACTGTGCTCCTAGCTGAACCAGACAGACAGGACTGTGCTGGGGCTGGAACAGTGCTCCTAGCTGAACCAGACAGACAGGACTGTGCTGGGGCAGGAACTGTGCTCCTAGCTGAACCAGACCAAGACAAGACTGTGCTGGGGCCGGAACTGTGCTCCTAGCTGAACCAGATAGACAGGACTGTGCTGGGGCCAGAACTGTGCTCTTGGCTGAACCAGACAGAGGCAGGGCCGTGCTGATGCTGGAACTGTGTTCCTGGCTGAAGCAGACAGAGGCAGAACTGTGCTGGGGCCGGAACTGTGCTCCTGGCTGAACCAGAAAAAGACAGGACTGTCCTGGGGCCGGAACTGTGCTCCAGGCTGAAGCAGACAGAGGCAGAACTGTGCTGGGGCCAGAACTGTGCTCTTGGCTGAACCAGACAGAGACAGGACTGTGCTGGGGCAGGAACTGTGCTCCTGGCTGAACCTGACAGAGGCAGGACTGTGTCGGGGCCGGAACCTTGTCCCGGCTGAACCAGACAGAGGCAGGACTGTGCTGGAGCCAGAATTGTCCTCCTGGCTGAACCAGACAAAGACAGAACTGTGCTGGGGCCGGAACTGTGCTCCTGGCTGAAGCAGACAGAGGCAGAAGTGTGATGGGGCCGGAACTGTGCTCCAGTCTGAACCAGACAGAGACAGAACGGTGCTGGGGCCGGAGCTATGCTCCTGGCTGAACCAGACAGAGGCAGAACTGTGCTGGGGCCAGAACTGTCCTCCTGGCTGTACCAAACAAAGTCAGGACTGTGCTGGGGCCGGAACTGTGAACCTGGCTGAACCAGACAGAGGCAGGGCCGTGGTGGTGCCGGGACTGTGCTCCTGGCTGAAGCAGACAGAGGCAGAACTGTGCTGGGGCTGGAACTGTGCTCCTGGCTGAACCAGACAGAGGCAGAACTGTGCTGGGGCCAGAACTGGGCTCCTGGATGAAGCAGACAGAGACAGGACTGTGCTGGCGCCGGAACTGTCCTCCTGGCTGAACCAGACAGAGACAGAACTGTGCTGGGGCCGAAACTGTCCTCCTGGCTGAACAAGACAAAGACAGGACTGTGCTGGGGCCGGAACTGTGCTCCTAGCTGAACCAGACAGACAGGACTGTGCTGGGGACGGAGCTGTGCTCCTAGCTGAACCAGACAAACAGGACTGTACTGGAGCCCGAACTGTGCTCCTAGCTGAATCAGACAAAGACAGGACTGTGCTGGGGTCGGAACTGTGCTCCTAGCTGAACCAGACAGACAGGACTGTGCTGGGGCCAGAACTGTGCTCTTGGCTGAACCAGACAGAGGCAGGGCCGTGCTGGTGCTGGAACTGTGCTCCTGGCTGAAGCAGACAGAGGCAGAACTGTGCTGGGGCCAGAGCTGTGCTCCTGGCTGAACCAGAAAGAGGCAGAACTGTCCTGGGGCCAGAACTGTGCTCCTGGCTGAACCATACAGAGGCAGAACTGTGCTGGGGCCGGAACTGTGATCCTGGCTGACCAGACAGAGACAGGTCTGTGCTGGGGCCGTAACTGTGCTCCTGGCTGATACAGACAGAGGCAGAACTGTGCTGTGGTCGTAACTGGGCTCCTGGATGAAGCAGACAGAGACAGAACTGTGCTGGGGCCGAAACAGTCCTCCTGGCTGAACCAGACAAAGACAGGACTGTGCTGGGGCCGGAACTGTGCTCCTAGCTGAACCAGACAGACAGGACTGTGCTGGGGCTGGAACAGTGCTCCTAGCTGAACCAGACAGACAGGACTGTGCTGGGGCAGGAACTGTGCTCCTAGCTGAACCAGACCAAGACAAGACTGTGCTGGGGCCGGAACTGTGCTCCTAGCTGAACCAGACGGACAGAACTGTGCTCGGGCTGGAACTGTGCTCCTGGCTGAACCAGACAGAGGCATGGCCGTGTTGGGGCCACAACTGTGCTCCTGGCTGAAGCAGACAGAGGCAGAACTGTGCTGGGGCCGGAACTGTGCTCCTGGCTGAACCAGACAAAGACAGGACTGTGCTGGGGCCGGAATTGGGCTCCTAGCTGAACCAGACAGACAGGACTGTGCTGGGGCCGGAACTGTGCTCCTGGCTGAACCAGACAGAGGCAGGGCCGTGCTGGAACTGTGCACCTGGCTGAAGCAGACAGAGGCAGAACTGTGCTGGGGCCGGAACTGTGCTCCTGTCTGAACCAGACAGAGGCAGGGTCATGCTGGGTCCGGAACTGTGCTCCTGGCAGAAGCAGACAGAGGCAGAACTGTGCTGGGGCCGGAACTGTGATGCTGGCTGAACCAGACAGAGACAGGGCCGTGCTGGGGCCGGAACTGTGCTCCTGGCTGAAGCAAACAGAGACAGGACAAGGCTGGGGCCGAAACTGTGCTCCTGGCTGAACCAGACAGAGACAGGACTGTTCTGGGGCTGGAACTGTAATCCTGGCTGAACCGCACAGAGGCAGAAGTGTGCAGGGGCCAGAACTGTGGTCCTGGCTGAACCAGACAGAGGCAGAAGTGTGCTGGGGCCGGAACAGTGCTCCAGGCTGAACCAGACAGAGACAGAACGGTGCTGGGGCCGGAACTGTGCTCCTGGCTGAAGCAGACAGAGACAGGACTGTGCTGGAGCCGGAACTATGCTTTTGGCTGAACCAGACAGAGGCAGGAATGTGCTGGGGCCGGAACTGTGCTCCTGTCTGAACCAGACAGAGGCAGGACTGTGCTGGGGCCGGAACTGTGCTCCTGGCTGAACCAGACAAAGACAGGACTGTCCTGGGGCTGTAACTGTGCTCCTGGCTGAAGCAGACAGAGGCAGAACTGTACTGGGGCTGGAACTGTCCTCCTGGCTGAACCAGACAGATACAGGACTGTGCTGGGGCCGGAACTGTTCCGCTGGCTGAACCAGACAGAGGCAGGACTGTCCTGGGCAGGAACTGTGCTCCTGACTGAACCAGACAGGCAGGGCTGTGTTGGGGCCACAACTGTGCTCCTGGCTGAAGCAGACAGAGGCAGAACTGTGCTGGGACCGGAACAGTGCTCCTGGCAGAACCAGACAGAGGCAGGGCACTGCTGGGGCCGGAACTGTGCTCCTGGCTGAAGCAGACAGAGGCAGAACTGTGCTGGGGCCGGAATGGTGCTCCTGGCTGAACCAGACAGAGACAGGGCCGTGCTGGGGCCAGAATTGTGCTCCTGGCTGAAGCAGACAGAAACAGGACTGGGCTGGGGCCGAAACTGTGCTCCTGGCAGAACCAGACAGAGAAAGGACCGTGCTGGGGCTGGAACTGTGCCCATGGCCGAACCAGACAGAGGCAGAAGTGTGCTAGGGCCAGAACTGTGCTCCTGGCTGAACCAGACAGAGGCAGAAGTGTGCTGGGGCCGGAACTGTGCTCCAGGCTGAACCAGAGAGTGGCAGAACGGTGGTGGGGCTGGAACTTTGCTCCTGGCTTAAGCAGACAGAGGGAGGACTGTGCTGAGGCCAGAACTGTTCTTTTGGCTGAAGCACACAGAGGGAGGACTGTGCTGGGGCCGGAACTGTGCTCCTGGCTGGCTCAACCAGACAGAGACAGGTCTGTGCTGGGGACGGAACTGTGCTCCTGGCTGAACCAGACAGAGGCAGAACTGTGCTGGGGCCGGAACTGTGCTCCTAGCTGAACCAGACAGACAGGACTGTGCTGGGGCCGGAACTGTGCTCCTAGCTGAACCAGACAGACAGGACTGTACTGGGGCCCGAACTGTGCTCCTAGCTGAATCAGACAAAGACAGGACTGTGCTGGGGTCGGAACTGTGCTCCTAGCTGAACCAGATAGACAGGACTGTGCTGGGGCCAGAACTGTGCTCTTGGCTGAACCAGACAGAGGCAGGGCCGTGCTGATGCTGGAACTGTGTTCCTGGCTGAAGCAGACAGAGGCAGAACTGTGCTGGGGCCGGAACTGTGCTCCTGGCTGAACCAGAAAAAGACAGGACTGTCCTGGGGCCGGAACTGTGCTCCAGGCTGAAGCAGACAGAGGCAGAACTGTGCTGGGGCCAGAACTGTGCTCTTGGCTGAACCAGACAGAGACAGGACTGTGCTGGGGCAGGAACTGTGCTCCTGGCTGAACCTGACAGAGGCAGGACTGTGTTGGGGCCGGAACCTTGTCCCGGCTGAACCAGACAGAGGCAGGACTGTGCTGGAGCCAGAATTGTCCTCCTGGCTGAACCAGACAAAGACAGAACTGTGCTGGGGCCGGAACTGTGCTCCTGGCTGAAGCAGACAGAGGCAGAAGTGTGATGGGGCCGGAACTGTGCTCCAGTCTGAACCAGACAGAGACAGAACGGTGCTGGGGCCGGAGCTATGCTCCTGGCTGAACCAGACAGAGGCAGAACTGTGCTGGGGCCAGAACTGTCCTCCTGGCTGTACCAAACAAAGTCAGGACTGTGCTGGGGCCGGAACTGTGAACCTGGCTGAACCAGACAGAGGCAGGGCCGTGGTGGTGCCGGGACTGTGCTCCTGGCTGAAGCAGACAGAGGCAGAACTGTGCTGGGGCTGGAACTGTGCTCCTGGCTGAACCAGACAGAGGCAGAACTGTGCTGGGGCCAGAACTGGGCTCCTGGATGAAGCAGACAGAGACAGGACTGTGCTGGCGCCGGAACTGTCCTCCTGGCTGAACCAGACAGAGACAGAACTGTGCTGGGGCTGAAACTGTCCTCCTGGCTGAACAAGACAAAGACAGGACTGTGCTGGGGCCGGAACTGTGCTCCTAGCTGAACCAGACAGACAGGACTGTGCTGGGGACGGAACTGTGCTCCTAGCTGAACCAGACAGACAGGACTGTACTGGAGCCCGAACTGTGCTCCTAGCTGAATCAGACAAAGACAGGACTGTGCTGGGGTCGGAACTGTGCTCCTAGCTGAACCAGACAGACAGGACTGTGCTGGGGCCAGAACTGTGCTCTTGGCTGAACCAGACAGAGGCAGGGCCGTGCTGGTGCTGGAACTGTGCTCCTGGCTGAAGCAGACAGAGGCAGAACTGTGCTGGGGCCAGAGCTGTGCTCCTGGCTGAACCAGAAAGAGGCAGAACTGTCCTGGGGCCAGAACTGTGCTCCTGGCTGAACCATACAGAGGCAGAACTGTGCTGGGGCCGGAACTGTGATCCTGGCTGAACCAGACAGAGACAGGTCTGTGCTGGGGCCGTAACTGTGCTCCTGGCTGATACAGACAGAGGCAGAACTGTGCTGTGGTCGGAACTGGGCTCCTGGATGAAGCAGACAGAGACAGAACTGTGCTGGGGCCGAAACAGTCCTCCTGGCTGAACCAGACAAAGACAGGACTGTGCTGGGGCCGGAACTGTGCTCCAAGCTGAACCAGACAGACAGGACTGTGCTGGGGCTGGAACAGTGCTCCTAGCTGAACCAGACAGACAGGACTGTGCTGGGGCAGGAACTGTGCTCCTAGCTGAACCAGACCAAGACAAGACTGTGCTGGGGCCGGAACTGTGCTCCTAGCTGAACCAGACAGACAGAACTGTGCTCGGGCTGGAACTGTGCTCCTGGCTGAACCAGACAGAGGCATGGCCGTGGTGGTGCCGGAACTGTGCTCCTGGCTGAAGCAGACAGAGGCAGAACTGTGCTGGGGCCGGAACTGTGCTCCTGGCTGAACCAGACAGAGGCAGAACTGTGCTGGGGCCAGAACTGGGCTCCTGGATGAAGCAGACAGAGACAGGACTGTGCTGGTGCCGAAACTATCCTCCTGGCTGTACCAGACAGAGACAGAACTGTGCTGGGGCCGAAACTGTCCTCCTGGCTGAACCAGACAAAGACAGGACTGTGCTAGGGCCGGAACTGTGCTCCTAGCTGAACCAGACAGACAGGACTGTGCTGGGGCCGGAACTGTGCTCCCTGCTGAACCAGACAGACAGGACTGTACTGGGGCCCAAACTGTGCTCCTAGCTGAATCAGACAAAGACAGGACTGTGCTGGGGTCGCAACTGTGCTCCTAGCTGAACCAGACAGACAGGACTGTGCTGGGGCCAGAACTGTGCTCTTGGCTGAACCAGACAGAGGCAGGGCCATGCTGGTGCTGGAACTGTGCTCCTGGCTGAAGCAGACAGAGGCAGAACTGTGCTGGGGCCGGAACTGTCCTCCTGGCTGAAGCAGACAGAGGCAGGGCCTTGTTGGGGCCATAACTGTGCTCCTGGCTGAACCAGACAGAGACAGGACTATGCTGGGGCCAGAACTGTGCTTTTGGCTGAACCAGACAGAGGCAGGACTGTTCTGGGGCCGGAACTGTGCTGCTGGCAGACCTAGACAGAGGCAGGATTGTGCTGGGGCCGGAACTGTGCTCCTAGCTGAACCACACAGAGACAGGACTGTGCTGGGGCCTGAACTGTGCTCCTGGCTGAACCAGACAGAGGCAGGGCCGTGTTGGGGCCACAACTGTGCTCCTGGCTGAAGCAGACAGAGGCAGAACTGTGCTGGGGCCGGAACTGTGCTCCTGGCTGAACCAGACAGAGGCAGAACTGTGCTGGGGCCGGAACTGTGCTCCTGGCTGAACCAGACAGAGGCAGAACTGTGCTGGGGCCAGAACTGGGCTCCTGGATGAACCAGACAAAGACAGGACTGTGCTGGGGCCGGAACTGTGCTCCTAGCTGAACCAGACAGACAGGACTGTGCTGGGGCCGGAACTGTGCTCCTAGCTGAACCAGACAGACAGGACTGTACTGGAGCCCGAACTGTGCTCCTAGCTGAATCAGACAAAGACAGGACTGTGCTGGGGTCGGAACTGTGCTCCTAGCTGAACCAGACAGACAGGACTGTGCTGGGGCCAGAACTGTGCTCCTGGCTGAAGCAGACAGAGGCAGAAGTGTGATGGGGCCGGAACTGTGCTCCAGTCTGAACCAGACAGAGACAGAACGGTGCTGGGGCCGGAGCTATGCTCCTGGCTGAACCAGACAGAGGCAGAACTGTGCTGGGGCCAGAACTGTCCTCCTGGCTGTACCAAACAAAGTCAGGACTGTGCTGGGGCCGGAACTGTGAACCTGGCTGAACCAGACAGAGGCAGGGCCGTGGTGGTGCCGGGACTGTGCTCCTGGCTGAAGCAGACAGAGGCAGAACTGTGCTGGGGCTGGAACTGTGCTCCTGGCTGAACCAGACAGAGGCAGAACTGTGCTGGGGCCAGAACTGGGCTCCTGGATGAAGCAGACAGAGACAGGACTGTGCTGGCGCCGGAACTGTCCTCCTGGCTGAACCAGACAGAGACAGAACTGTGCTGGGGCCGAAACTGTCCTCCTGGCTGAACAAGACAAAGACAGGACTGTGCTGGGGCCGGAACTGTGCTCCTAGCTGAACCAGACAGACAGGACTGTGATGGGGACGGAACTGTGCTCCTAGCTGAACCAGACAGACAGGACTGTACTGGAGCCCGAACTGTGCTCCTAGCTGAATCAGACAAAGACAGGACTGTGCTGGGGTCGGAACTGTGCTCCTAGCTGAACCAGACAGACAGGACTGTGCTGGGGCCAGAACTGTGCTCTTGGCTGAACCAGACAGAGGCAGGGCCGTGCTGGTGCTGGAACTGTGCTCCTGGCTGAAGCAGACAGAGGCAGAACTGTGCTGGGGCCAGAGCTGTGCTCCTGGCTGAACCAGAAAGAGGCAGAACTGTCCTGGGGCCAGAACTGTGCTCCTGGCTGAACCATACAGAGGCAGAACTGTGCTGGGGCCGGAACTGTGATCCTGGCTGAACCAGACAGAGACAGGTCTGTGCTGGGGCCGTAACTGTGCTCCTGGCTGATACAGACAGAGGCAGAACTGTGCTGTGGTCAGAACTGGGCTCCTGGATGAAGCAGACAGAGACAGAACTGTGCTGGGGCCGAAACAGTCCTCCTGGCTGAACCAGACAAAGACAGGACTGTGCTGGGGCCGGAACTGTGCTCCTAGCTGAACCAGACAGACAGGACTGTGCTGGGGCTGGAACAGTGCTCCTAGCTGAACCAGACAGACAGGACTGTGCTGGGGCAGGAACTGTGCTCCTAGCTGAACCAGACCAAGACAAGACTGTGCTGGGGCCGGAACTGTGCTCCTAGCTGAACCAGACAGACAGAACTGTGCTCGGGCTGGAACTGTGCTCCTGGCTGAACCAGACAGAGGCATGGCCGTGGTGGTGCCGGAACTGTGCTCCTGGCTGAAGCAGACAGAGGCAGAACTGTGCTGGGGCCGGAACTGTGCTCCTGGCTGAACCAGACAGAGGCAGAACTGTGCTGGGGCCAGAACTGGGCTCCTGGATGAAGCAGACAGAGACAGGACTGTGCTGGTGCCGAAACTATCCTCCTGGCTGTACCAGACAGAGACAGAACTGTGCTGGGGCCGAAACTGTCCTCCTGGCTGAACCAGACAAAGACAGGACTGTGCTAGGGCCGGAACTGTGCTCCTAGCTGAACCAGACAGACAGGACTGTGCTGGGGCCGGAACTGTGCTCCCAGCTGAACCAGACAGACAGGACTGTACTGGGGCCCAAACTGTGCTCCTAGCTGAATCAGACAAAGACAGGACTGTGCTGGGGTCGCAACTGTGCTCCTAGCTGAACCAGACAGACAGGACTGTGCTGGGGCCAGAACTGTGCTCTTGGCTGAACCAGACAGAGGCAGGGCCATGCTGGTGCTGGAACTGTGCTCCTGGCTGAAGCAGACAGAGGCAGAACTGTGCTGGGGCCGGAACTGTCCTCCTGGCTGAAGCAGACAGAGGCAGGGCCTTGTTGGGGCCATAACTGTGCTCCTGGCTGAACCAGACAGAGACAGGACTATGCTGGGGCCAGAACTGTGCTTTTGGCTGAACCAGACAGAGGCAGGACTGTTCTGGGGCCGGAACTGTGCTGCTGGCAGACCCAGACAGAGGCAGGATTGTGCTGGGGCCGGAACTGTGCTCCTAGCTGAACCACACAGAGACAGGACTGTGCTGGGGCCTGAACTGTGCTCCTGGCTGAACCAGACAGAGGCAGGGCCGTGTTGGGGCCACAACTGTGCTCCTGGCTGAAGCAGACAGAGGCAGAACTGTGCTGGGGCCGGAACTGTGCTCCTGGCTGAACCAGACAGAGGCAGAACTGTGCTGGGGCCGGAACTGTGCTCCTGGCTGAACCAGACAGAGGCAGAACTGTGCTGGGGCCAGAACTGGGCTCCTGGATGAACCAGACAAAGACAGGACTGTGCTGGGGCCGGAACTGTGCTCCTAGCTGAACCAGACAGACAGGACTGTGCTGGGGCCGGAACTGTGCTCCTAGCTGAACCAGACAGACAGGACTGTAATGGAGCCCGAACTGTGCTCCTAGCTGAATCAGACAAAGACAGGACTGTGCTGGGGTCGGAACTGTGCTCCTAGCTGAACCAGACAGACAGGACTGAGCTGGGGCCAGAACTGTGCTCTTGGCTGAACCAGACAGAGGCAGGGCCGTGCTGGTGCTGGAACTGTGCTCCTGGCTGAAGCAGACAGAGGCAGAACTGTGCTGGGGCCAGAGCTGTGCTCCTGGCTGAACCAGACAGAGGCAGAACTGTCCTGGGGCCAGAACTGTGCTCCTGGCTGAACCATACAGAGGCAGAACTGTGCTGGGGCCGGAACTGTGATCCTGGCTGAACCAGACAGAGACAGGTCTGTGCTGGGGCCGAAACTGTGCTCCTGGCTGATACAGACAGAGGCAGAACTGTGCTGTGGCCGGAACTGGGCTCCTGGATGAAGCAGACAGAGACAGAACTGTGCTGGGGCCGAAACAGTCCTCCTGGCTGAACCAGACAAAGACAGGACTGTGCTGGGGCCGGAACTGTGCTCCTAGCTGAACCAGACAGACAGGACTGTGCTGGGGCTGGAACAGTGCTCCTAGCTGAACCAGACAGAGGCAGGGCCGTGGTGGTGCCGGAACTGTGCTCCTGGCTGAAGCAGACAGAGGCAGAACTGTGCTCGGGCCGGAACTGTGCTCCTGGCTGAACCAGACAGAGGCAGAACTGTGCTGGTGCCAGAACTTGGCTCCTGGATGAAGCAGACAGAGACAGGACTGTGCTGGTGCCGGAACTGTCCTCCTGGCTGAACCAGACAGAGACAGAACTGTGCTGGGGCCGAAACTGTCCTCCTGGCTGAACCAGACAAAGACAGGACTGTGCTGGGGCCGGAACTGTGCTCCTAGCTGAACCAGACAGACAGGACTGTGCTGGCACCGGAACTGTGCTCCTAGCTGAACCAGACAGACAGGACTGTACTGGGGCCCGAACTGTGCTCCTAGCTGAATGAGACAAAGACAGGACTGTGCTGGGGTCGGAACTGTGCTCCTAGCTGAACCAGACAGACAGGACTGTGCTGGGGCCAGAACTGTGCTCTTGGCTGAACCAGACAGAGGCAGGGCCATGCTGATGCTGGAACTGTGCTCCTGGCTGAAGCAGACAGAGGCAGAACTGTGCTGGGGCCAGAACTGTGCTCCTGGCTGAACCAGACAAAGACAGGACTGTCCTGGGGCCGGAACTGTGCTCCTGGCCGAAGCAGACAGAGGCAGAACTGTGCCGGGCCGGAACTGTCCTCCTGGCTGAAGCAGACAGAGGCAGGGCTTTGTTAGGGCCATAACTGTGCTCCTGGCTGAACCAGACAGAGACAGGACTGTGGTGGGGCCAGAACTGTGCTTTTGGCTGAACCAGACAGAGGCAGGACTGTGCTGGGGCCGGAACTGTGCTCCTGGCTGAACCAGACAGAGGCAGGGCCGTGTTGGGGCCACAACTGTGCTCCTGGCTGAAGCAGACAGAGGCAGAACTGTGCTGGGACTGGAACTGTGCTCCTGGCTGAACCAGACAGAGGCAGAACTGTGCTGGGGCCGGAACTGTGCTCCTGGCTGAACCAGACAGAGGCAGAACTGTGCTGGGGCCAGAACTGGGCTCCTGGATGAACCAGACAGAGACAGAAATGTGCTGGGGCCGGAACTGTGCTCCTGGCTGAAGCAGACAGAGGCAGAAGTGTGATGGGGCCGGAACTGTGCTCCAGTCTGAACCAGACAGAGACAGAACGGTGCTGGGGCCGGAGCTATGCTCCAGGCTGAACCAGATAGAGGCAGAACTGTGTTGGGGCCAGAACTGTCCTCCTGGCTGTACCAAACAAAGTCAGGACTGTCCTGGGGCCGGAACTGTGCTCCTGGCTGAACCATACAGAAGAATATTTGTTCAAAAAAGAGATAAGTAGCGCACTCCTATTATCTACCTAATCCAAAGGTGTATACTAGATGATATAGGTGCTGCAGCGTAATGCCCGCTGTCAATCGGGCAAGTGAAAAACAGAATAAAAAAGAACAATCAACTAGTGATTGACGCTGCGCACTGTGCTAAGGGTAACTACGTTACAAACGGTTAATCTCATTAACAAAGCTTCAAAAACGCAAAACAATAGTGTTCGTTTAAACATATATTTTCCAGCATATATGTAAAGACAACATCAGATTACATCAACATGAATAAATCAACAAATGTACATAATGGTAGCCATCTACCATGAGCAATGCAATAATAAGATATACTACATAATATTTCAAGTGATCACAAGTAGATGTTTTGGTGAGCCCAATGCATTTCGGGACTTAACTGTCCCTTCGTCAGGGGCAATCTGCGGAGAAAGTACATATATTACATGATCAATAGAAAAAATAGAAAAAATGGTTAATATGTTTATACAAGAAGATAACATGGTGGAGAACCGTGCGGTTAACATGATACATGGTAGTAGTCCATAAATCACACGTGTGGTGGATAGACCCTCCGTTAGCTGAAGGAAGATATAAATGCAGACACCCAATAGCGAGAATGTAAAGCTGATAAATGTGACTCAAGAGGAGAAAATGGAAAACGATACAAAGCTGGAAAAAGTAAAAACAGTACAGAGTAGGTGCCTGATGAAAATGTATTAAAATATAGCTAAGGAACCTCACCTCGAATATTATGTGAGCGGATCCATGAAAGAAGCAAAAAATGAATGCAGGCTGACTGTTACTACAAAATGAGGAAAACAACAAAATGAGTGCAGGTGCTCGTATTTTAATTTACGCGTTTAAAAAGAAGAAAGGGATTCAACTTACCAACTAGATGACGTGGTAACAAATGATGTAAAATAACTAAAAAAGATATGGAGAATCAATATGATCAGAGAAAAGGAAAATAGGAGGTGTAACATGCCTCTGATAGAAACGCGAAAAAACAGAAACAATACTCACTAACAAATATGCTAAAACAACGAAGTGCTTTTAACAAAGCGTTGTCCGGGCAATAAGTGATGCGGAATGTGTGCTGAATCAGTCACTCGAAGGAAGCATATAGCTGCGGGTACGCTTGTTCCGTCTCCGGAAAGAGCACTACAATGTAATGACAGTTTAACGTTAAGTGCTAATCCTAACATGTGGGCTTCACAACTCAAACGCCTATGTCAAGGACACGGCTAAAAGACGTGAAAACTACTTACACGAGATGCACGACGACAAAAATCTGGTCCGGTCCACGCGGTAGCGTCCTGTTGTTACAACGGGATATTTACTAATGAGAATCGCGCTCCATTTTGAACAAACGGTATGACGAAACGGAAACAGAACTCATGGCAACTGAAAGAGGACTTACATATAGCGCCATGTTTGAAAGTGTGAATAAACCAATCTAAAAGAGAAAACTAGGTATGGAAGCAAGAAATAAATTACTAGACAGGCATCTGAAGAAAAATAAGAAAAGAAAATCAGAAAAATGCTCAATAGCAAAAGAGGACTGGGAGAAACGTATGCGTACTCGATCGGTGTATACTAGTGGTTTACACAGTATAAAAGCGAAGTGTTGAAGGAACGCGCAATGGCCATATTCATGAAGCTGATGCTAGCTTGAATGAAATAAAATACAAATAGTGAAATAGCCTGTGGATAAATCACTACTAACGTATGTAGTGAAAGAAGTGAATGGAGTAAGTGTGTAAAGATATGTCTAAAAGGTCGAATAAGTATGGGGTGAATAATATGAGTAAAACAAACATATGACCAATCTAGATGCGAATAAAAGGCGTGTGGTGTAATTGAAAAAATGAAATAAATAAAATGTAAGATCAAGGCATGAGTGTTGAGACTGATTAAAGGTGTTTAAATAGCCCATAAGCCACCAGGAAAGAAAGATAGAACACAGGATACAGAATTATAAGGTAACTTATTGAGGGTATAACTCAAAAAGACTAGTAGTCAGTCACTAGGTTACATTCAGAACTACACATGGCCATATAGGTGCTGTATTTACAGAAAACATGAAAAATCTAAACGGTCATTAAGCCCACATGGGGCCAGGGTCTGCAGTTTCTGAATCCAGAAGAGCTCTCTGCGTAAAAGTAAATTAGTGGTGTCTACGCCTGGTTTGACATCAATAGACTCAATGATCGGAAAACGAAGTTGAGAAATTGAGTGTTTGGCTTCTAGCCAATGCATAGCAAGGCTGGAAGTACTGTTCTTGTTCCTAATCCTGGATTTGTGCTCTGTAATGCGTGTTTTTATTTTTCGCTCAGTTTTGCCTACATAGGCCTTACCGCAAGGGCATTTTATGCAGTAGATAACGTGGGTGGTGTTACAATCACTGTTGTGTTTCAAGCATATGTTGGAGCCAGACGTAGGATGAGTTAGAATGTTCCCTGTAATGACGTTGCTGCAGTGAATACATGAGTGACATTTGCGAGTACCATAATAGGCAGTGGGTTTGTCCGTGGTTTTGGAGAATTTCAGTAGATTCCGTAAGTTTTTACCTCTTTTGTATGCAAACATAGGTTTCTCCGAAAAAAGATGTTGAAAATCTTGTTCTTGTTGTAGCAATTCCCACCGTGCCAGAATGATTTTCTTGATTTTGGTTGAAGATGTAGAAAAATTGCTAACAAATACCAGTCTTTTGGAGACAGTCCGTGGTTTCTGTTGCAATAAATCAGTTCTTGGAGTAGACATAGCTCGTGTGAGGCATGTATGTAACACCTCTTGTGGGTATCCTCTTGATGAAAATTTATCAGAAGTGATTTGTAATTGAAGGTTGCTGTTGTCAGAATCAGAGCAAATTCTGCGAATCCGGGTGAATTGAGACAATGGTAAATTATTGATGAGATGACGTGGGTGAAAACTTGTAAAGGTGAGAAGACTGTTGCGATCGGTAGGTTTATTGAAAACTGTAGTATGAAATTGATTCATAGGTGTTTTGGTGACTTGTACATCCAGGTAATGAATAGAATCCTTGTGAATGGTGTAGGTCAATTGAATGTAAGTATGATTCCTATTGAGTGTCTCTATCATAGAAGTAAAAGACTGTACTGAATCACTCCAAATCAGGAAAATGTCATCTATGTAGCGACAATAAAGACGTATTTTAGACCACCATTCAGTATTTGAAATGATATGATCCTGTTCATATTGTGCCATGTAGATATTCGCATAGGCAGGTGCTCCTGAAAAGCCCATCGAAGTGCCATTCAGTTGGGCGTAAAATTTGTCTTGGTACTGGAAATAGCTGTTATGTAAGCAGAACTTCAAAAGCTGCAAGATCAGAACCTTCTCAATGTCAATGTCTTCCATCTGGAATAAGGCCCATTCTACCGCTTCAAGGCCTGCTGCGTGGGGAATAGAGGTGTAAAGGGCTGTGACATCAATGGTGCATAAATAGATAGAATCCTGAGGTTCAATGGTAATTTGTTGAAGCATGTGTAAAAAGTGAGTGGTATCTTTAAGATAAGATTGCCAAGATTGCACGAACTTCTGTAGGTAATGGTCCAAGAATTTGCCGATGGGATCAAAGATGGATTTGCAACCAGAGACTATTGGACGAAACGGGGGATCTTGAGGATCCTTGTGTATTTTGGGGATCATGTACAAATGAGGGCGTTGTGGATTAGATGACGATAGAAAAAGACGTGTGTTATTATCAATCCATGCTTGTTCAAGGGCCTCATTGAGAATAGAGTTCAGTAGCTCCAAAAGCAGTGTTGTAGGATCGCTTGCTAATTGCAAATAGGTGTTGGTGTCAGAGATGTGTGCCAATACTTTGGAGTGGTAATATTCTGTATCCATCAACACTATGGCTCCTCCTTTGTCTGCCGGTTGAATTGTAATCAAGGGGTTTTTTGACAGTTTTAAAAGAATTTGACGTTCATGTTTTGACATGTTGCTGTGGTGTTTAGGTTTGTAGTTTAGTTTTTCCAAATCTTTATTGACCAGTGTCTCAAAGCTGTCCAAGGTTTTATGAGATGATGGTGGCATAAAGGTACTCTTAGGTTTGAATTGATGATGGGTGGAGATCTCATCTTGTGTGGTATCTAATGCAACATCATTGAAGAAATGTTTTAAGCGGATGGTGCGCATAAATCTGTAGAATTCCCCTTGGGTTTGTAAGTGGTTGGTATGAGACGTGGGGACAAACGATAATCCGCGTCCCAAAAGGGACTTTTCTTGGTTGGAAAGATTATGAGATGATATATTAATCACTAATTCACCGTTTTGCCACTTCGTAAAGCTTTGCCGCTGCCTTCCTTTCCCTCTCCTGGTTTTTCTTGGGAGGTTGATTTGGACGTGTCTCTTGGTGGGGGTGGGCGTCCCTGATCCGTTGCCTGTGATAAAAAAGACGACGTGGATGCTGTTGAAGTAGTAGGAATCGTGGCAGTTGGTACATGATCCCCTGAGGCAGGAGAACCAGATGGTTGGACTGGATGTACTGAAGAAGCCGGTGTGCGACTAGTGGTAGTATCTTTTTCTGACGCTAGGCTTTCATCTGAAGTTGTAGGTGTTTTTTTGTTGTCAAATCTTTTACGAGTGTATATCTCAGCCCACGTATAAACCTCATTCAGTTTATAATCGATGGTGTCGCGTCTATACTTGCGTAACTTGCCTTCTTGTAACTCCCTCTCATATCCATCCAATTTCTGATTGAGAATTTCCAAATGTAGCCTCCAAGAATCCGCTTCCATGCGGAATTCTAGTTCAGTTTTTAAGGAGCAAATTTCTTCTTCTAGATCTTTGATGGTTTTTGACAATTCTTCAATGATTAGGAGAATGAGATCTAATGAACTCTTATTAAGAATTGAGTACCATTTGTCCATGAAAGCTGTATTCAAATGAAAGCGAAATAGCATTGGTTTGATGGCCAGGTGTAATCCACGCGGAATTCTCTTTGCTTTATGATATTGGACAAGGGTGGAAGCATGAAGTCTCTGATTAAGCTGTCTCCTGGTAATGAATTCCAGTTGACGAAGTTGTTGAGTTATAGAACCACCATGTGTATCCGTAATCTTAACTTCTTGTATAAGTGAATAATATTCGAGGTGAGGTTCCTTAGCTATATTTTAAATCAGGCACCTACTCTGTACTGTTTTTACTTTTTCCAGCTTTGTATCGTTTTCCATTTTCTCCTCTTGAGTCACATTTATCAGCTTTACATTCTCGCTATTGGGTGTCTGCATTTATATCTTCCTTCAGCTAACGGAGGGTCTATCCACCACACGTGTGATTTATGGACTACTACCATGTATCATGTTAACCGCACGGTTCTCCACCATGTTATCTTCTTGTATGACCATATTAACCATTTTTTCTATTTTTTCTATTGATCATGTAATATATGTACTTTCTCCGCAGATTGCCCCTGACGAAGGGACAGTTAAGTCCCGAAATGCATTGGGCTCACCAAAACATCTACTTGTGATCACTTGAAATATTATGTAGTATATCTTATTATTGCATTGCTCATGGTAGATGGCTACCATTATGTACATTTGTTGATTTATTCATGTTGATGTAATCTGATGTTGTCTTTACATATATGCTGGAAAATATATGTTTAAACGAACACTATTGTTTTGCGTTTTTGAAGCTTTGTTAATGAGATTAACCGTTTGTAACGTAGTTACCCTTAGCACAGTGCGCAGCGTCAATCACTAGTTGATTGTTCTTTTTTATTCTGAACCATACAGAGGCAGAACTGTGCTGGGGCCGGAACTGTGCTCCTGGCTGAACCAGACAGAGACAGGTCTGTGCTGGGGCCGGAACTGTGCTCCTGGCTGAACCAGACAGAAGCAGAACTGTGCTGGGTCTGGAACTGGGCTCCTGGATGAAGCAGACAGAGACAGGACTGTGCTGGGGCCGGAACTGTCGTCCTTTCTGAACCAGACAAAGACAGAACTGTGCTGGTGCCGGAACTGTCCTCCTGGCTGAACTAGACAAAGACAGGACTGTGCTGGGGCCGGAACTGTGCTCCTAGCTGAACCAGACAGACAGGACTGTGCTGGGGCTGGAACAGTGCTCCTAGCTGAACCAGACAGACAGGACTGTGCTGGGGCAGGAACTGTGCTCCTAGCTGAACCAGACCAAGACAAGACTGTGCTGGGGCCGGAACTGTGCTCCTAGCTGAACCAGACAGACAGAACTGTGCTCGGGCCGGAACTGTGCTCCTGGCTGAACCAGACAGAGGCAGGGCCGTGGTGGTGCCGGAACTGTGCTCCTGGCTGAAGCAGACAGAGGCAGAACTGTGCTGGGGCCAGAACTGTGCTCCTGGCTGAACCAGACAGAGGCAGAACTGTGCTGGGGCCAGAACTGGGCTCCTGGATGAAGCAGACAGAGAGAGGACTGTGCTGGTGCCGGAACTGTCCTCCTGGCTGAACCAGACAGAGACAGAACTGTGCTGGGGCCGAAACTGTCCTCCTGGCTGAACCAGACAAAGACAGGACTGTGCTGGGGCCGGAACTGTGCTCCTAGCTGAACCAGACAGACAGGACTGTGCTGGCGCCGGAACTGTGCTCCTAGCTGAACCAGACAGACAGGACTGTACTGGGGCCCGAACTGTGCTCCTAGCTGAATCAGACAAAGACAGGACTGTGCTGGGGTCGGAACTGTGCTCCTAGCTGAACCAGACAGACAGGACTGTGCTGGGGCCAGAACTGTGCTCTTGGCTGAACCAGACAGAGGCAGGGCCATGCTGGTGCTGGAACTGTGCTCCTGGCTGAAGCAGACAGAGGCAGAACTGTGCTGGGGCCAGAACTGTGCTCCTGGCTGAACCAGACAGAGGCAGAACTGTGCCGGGGCCGGAACTGTCCTCCTGGCTGAAGCAGACAGAGGCAGGGCCTTGTTGGGGCCATAACTGTGCTCCTGGCTGAACCAGACAGAGACAGGACTGTGGTGGGGCCAGAACTGTGCTTTTGGCTGAACCAGACAGAGGCAGGACTGTGCTGGGGCCGGAACTGTGCTCCTGGCTGAACCAGACAGAGGCAGGGCCGTGTTGGGGCCACAACTGTGCTCCTGGCTGAAGCAGACAGAGGCAGAACTGTGCTGGGACTGGAACTGTGCTCCTGGCTGAACCAGACAGAGGCAGAACTGTGCTGGGGCCGGAACTGTGCTCCTGGCTTCTTCTAGATCTTTGATGGTTTTTGACAATTCTTCAATGATTAGGAGAATGAGATCTAATGAACTCTTATTAAGAATTGAGTACCATTTGTCCATGAAAGCTGTATTCAAATGAAAGCGAAATAGCATTGGTTTGATGGCCAGGCGTAATCCACGCGGAATTCTCTTTGCTTTATGATATTGGACAAGGGTGGAAGCATGAAGTCTCTGATTAAGCTGTCTCCTGGTAATGAATTCCAGTTGACGAAGTTGTTGAGTTATAGAACCACCATGTGTATCCGTAATCTTAACTTCTTGTATAAGTGAATAATATTCGAGGTGAGGTTCCTTAGCTATATTTTAATACATTTTCATCAGGCACCTACTCTGTACTGTTTTTACTTTTTCCAGCTTTGTATCGTTTTCCATTTTCTCCTCTTGAGTCACATTTATCAGCTTTACATTCTCGCTATTGGGTGTCTGCATTTATATCTTCCTTCAGCTAATGGAGGGTCTATCCACCACACGTGTGATTTATGGACTACTACCATGTATCATGTTAACCGCACGGTTCTCCACCATGTTATCTTCTTGTATAAACATATTAACCATTTTTTCTATTTTTTCTATTGATCATGTAATATATGTACTTTCTCCGCAGATTTCCCCTGACGAAGGGACAGTTAAGTCCCGAAATGCATTGGGCTCACCAAAACATCTACTTGTGATCACTTGAAATATTATGTAGTATATCTTATTATTGCATTGCTCATGGTAGATGGCTACCATTATGTACATTTGTTGATTTATTCATGTTGATGTAATCTGATGTTGTCTTTACATATATGCTGGAAAATATATGTTTAAACGAACACTATTGTTTTGCGTTTTTGAAGCTTTGTTAATGAGATTAACCGTTTGTAACGTAGTTACCCTTAGCACAGTGCGCAGCGTCAATCACTAGTTGATTGTTCTTTTTTATTCTGAACCATACAGAGGCAGAACTGTGCTGGGGCAGGAACTGTGCTCCTGGCTGAACCAGACAGAGACAGGTCTGTGCTGGGGCCGGAACTGTGCTCCTGGCTGAACCAGACAGAAGCAGAACTGTGCTGCGTCTGGAACTGGGCTCCTGGATGAAGCAGACAGAGACAGGACTGTGCTGGGGCCGGAACTGTCGTCCTTTCTGAACCAGACAAAGACAGAACTGTGCTGGTGCCGGAACTGTCCTCCTGGCTGAACTAGACAAAGACAGGACTGTGCTGGGGCCGGAACTGTGCTCCTAGCTGAACCAGACAGACAGGACTGTGCTGGGGCTGGAACAGTGCTCCTAGCTGAACCAGACAGACAGGACTGTGCTGGGGCAGGAACTGTGCTCCTAGCTGAACCAGACCAAGACAAGACTGTGCTGGGGCCGGAACTGTGCTCCTAGCTGAACCAGACAGACAGAACTGTGCTCGGGCCGGAACTGTGCTCCTGGCTGAACCAGACAGAGGCAGGGCCGTGGTGGTGCCGGAACTGTGCTCCTGGCTGAAGCAGACAGAGGCAGAACTGTGCTGGGGCCAGAACTGTGCTCCTGGCTGAACCAGACAGAGGCAGAACTGTGCTGGGGCCAGAACTGGGCTCCTGGATGAAGCAGACCGAGAGAGGACTGTGCTGGTGCCGGAACTGTCCTCCTGGCTGAACCAGACAGAGACAGAACTGTGCTGGGGCCGAAACTGTCCTCCTGGCTGAACCAGACAAAGACAGGACTGTGCTGGGGCCGGAACTGTGCTCCTAGCTGAACCAGACAGACAGGACTGTGCTGGCGCCGGAACTGTGCTCCTAGCTGAACCAGACAGACAGGACTGTACTGGGGCCCGAACTGTGCTCCTAGCTGAATCAGACAAAGACAGGACTGTGCTGGGGTCGGAACTGTGCTCCTAGCTGAACCAGACAGACAGGACTGTGCTGGGGCCAGAACTGTGCTCTTGGCTGAACCAGACAGAGGCAGGGCCATGCTGGTGCTGGAACTGTGCTCCTGGCTGAAGCAGACAGAGGCAGAACTGTGCTGGGGCCAGAACTGTGCTCCTGGCTGAACCAGACAAAGACAGGACTGTCCTGGGGCCGGAACTGTGCTCCTGGCCGAAGCAGACAGAGGCAGAACTGTGCCGGGGCCGGAACTGTCCTCCTGGCTGAAGCAGACAGAGGCAGGGCCTTGTTGGGGCCATAACTGTGCTCCTGGCTGAACCAGACAGAGACAGGACTGTGGTGGGGCCAGAACTGTGCTTTTGGCTGAACCAGACAGAGGCAGGACTGTGCTGGGGCCGGAACTGTGCTCCTGGCTGAACCAGACAGAGGCAGGGCCGTGTTGGGGCCACAACTGTGCTCCTGGCTGAAGCAGACAGAGGCAGAACTGTGCTGGGACTGGAACTGTGCTCCTGGCTGAACCAGACAGAGGCAGAACTGTGCTGGGGCCGGAACTGTGCTCCTGGCTGAACCAGACAGAGGCAGAACTGTGCTGGGGCCAGAACTGGGCTCCTGGATGAACCAGACAGAGACAGAACTGTGCTGGGGCCGAAACTGTCCTCCTGGCTGAACCAGACAAAGACAGGACTGTGCTGGGGCCGGAACTGTGCTCCTAGCTGAACCAGACAGACAGGACTGTGCTGGGGCCGGAACTGTGCTCCTAGCTGAACCAGACAGACAGGACTGTACTAGGGCCCGAACTGTGCTCCTAGCTGAATCAGACAAATACAGGACTGTGATGGGGTCGGAACTGTGCTCCTAGCTGAACCAGACAGACAGGACTGTGCTGGGGCCAAAACTGTGCTCTTGGCTGAACCAGACAGAGGCAGGGCCGTGCTGGTGCTGGAACTGTGCTCCTGGCTGAAGCAGACAGAGGCAGAACTGTGCTGGGGCCGGAACTGTGCTCCTGGCTGAACCAGACAAAGACAGGACTGTCCTGGGGCCGGAACTGTGCTCCTGGCTGAAGCAGACAGAGGAAGAACTGTGCTGGGGCCGGAACTGTCCTCCTGGCTGAAGCATGCAGAGGCACGGCCTTGTTGGGGCCACAACTGTGCTTCTGGCTGAACCAGACAGAGACAGGACTGTGCTGGGGCCAGAACTGTTCTTTTGGCTGAACCAGAGAGAGGCAGGACTGTGCTGGGGCCGGAACTGTGCTGCTGGCTGAACCAGACAGAGGCAGGATTGTGCTGGGGCCGGAACTGTGCTCCTAGCTGAACCACACAGAGACAGGATTGTGCTGGGGCCGTAACTGTGCTCCAGGCTGAACCGGACAGAGGCAGAATGGTGCTGGGGCCGGAACTGTGCTCCTGGCTGAACCAGACAGAGGCAGGACTGTGCTGGGTCCGGAACTGTGCTTTTGGCTGAACCAGACAGAGGCAGGACTGTGCTGGGGCTGGAACTGTGCTCCTGGCTGGCTGAACCAGACAGAGATAGGTCTGTGCTGGGGCCGGAACTGTGCTCCTGGCTGAACCAGACAGAGACAGGACTGTGTTCTGGGGCTGTAACTGTGCTCCTGGCTGAACCAGACAGAGGCAGGACTGTGCTGGGCTGGAACTGTGCTCCTGGCTGAACCAGACAGAGGTAGGACTGTGCTGGGGCTGGAATTGTCCTCCTGGCTGAACCAGACAAAGACAGAACTGTGCTGGGGCCGGAACTGTGCTCCTGGCTGAAGCAGACAGAGGCAGAAGTGTGATGGGGCCGGAACTGTGCTCCAGTCTGAACCAGACAGAGACAGAACGGTGCTGGGGCCGGAGCTCTGCTCCTGGCTGAACCAGACAGAGGCAGAACTGTGTTGGGGCCAGAACTGTCCTCCTGGCTGTACCAAACAAAGTCAGGACTGTCCTGGGGCCGGAACTGTGCTCCTGGCTGAACCATACAGAGGGAGAACTGTGTGGGGCCGGAACTGTGCTCCTGGCTGAACCAGACAGAGACAGGTCTGTGCTGGGGCCGGAACTGTTCTCCTGGCTGAACCAGACAGAGGCAGAACTGTGCTGGGTCCGGAACTGGGCTCCTGGATGAAGCAGACAGAGACAGGACTGTGCTGGGGCCGGAACTGTCGTCCTTTCTGAACCAGACAAAGACAGAACTGTGCTGGTGCCGGAACTGTCCTCCTGGCTGAACTAGACAAAGACAGGACTGTGCTGGGGCCGGAACTGTGCTCCTAGCTGAACCAGACAGACAGGACTGTGCTGGGGCCGGAACTGTCCTCCTTTCTGAACCAGACAAAGACAGAACTGTGCTGGTGCCGGAACTGTCCTCCTGGCTGAACCAGACAAAGACAGGACTGTGCTGGGGCCGGAACTGTGCTCCTAGCTGAACCAGACAGACAGGACTGTGCTGGGGCCAGAACTGTTCTTTTGGCTGAACCAGAGAGAGGCAGGACTGTGCTGGGGCCGGAACTGTGCTGCTGGCTGAACCAGACAGAGGCAGGATTGTGCTGGGGCCGGAACTGTGCTCCTAGCTGAACCACACAGAGACAGGATTGTGCTGGGGCCGTAACTGTGCTCCAGGCTGAACCGGACAGAGGCAGAATGGTGCTGGGGCCGGAACTGTGCTCCTGGCTGAACCAGACAGAGGCAGGACTGTGCTGGGTCCGGAACTGTGCTTTTGGCTGAACCAGACAGAGGCAGGACTGTGCTGGGGCTGGAACTGTGCTCCTGGCTGGCTGAACCAGACAGAGATAGGTCTGTGCTGGGGCCGGAACTGTGCTCCTGGCTGAACCAGACAGAGACAGGACTGTGTTCTGGGGCTGTAACTGTGCTCCTGGCTGAACCAGACAGAGGCAGGACTGTGCTGGGCTGGAACTGTGCTCCTGGCTGAACCAGACAGAGGTAGGACTGTGCTGGGGCTGGAATTGTCCTCCTGGCTGAACCAGACAAAGACAGAACTGTGCTGGGGCCGGAACTGTGCTCCTGGCTGAAGCAGACAGAGGCAGAAGTGTGATGGGGCCGGAACTGTGCTCCAGTCTGAACCAGACAGAGACAGAACGGTGCTGGGGCCGGAGCTCTGCTCCTGGCTGAACCAGACAGAGGCAGAACTGTGTTGGGGCCAGAACTGTCCTCCTGGCTGTACCAAACAAAGTCAGGACTGTCCTGGGGCCGGAACTGTGCTCCTGGCTGAACCATACAGAGGGAGAACTGTGTGGGGCCGGAACTGTGCTCCTGGCTGAACCAGACAGAGACAGGTCTGTGCTGGGGCCGGAACTGTTCTCCTGGCTGAACCAGACAGAGGCAGAACTGTGCTGGGTCCGGAACTGGGCTCCTGGATGAAGCAGACAGAGACAGGACTGTGCTGGGGCCGGAACTGTCGTCCTTTCTGAACCAGACAAAGACAGAACTGTGCTGGTGCCGGAACTGTCCTCCTGGCTGAACTAGACAAAGACAGGACTGTGCTGGGGCCGGAACTGTGCTCCTAGCTGAACCAGACAGACAGGACTGTGCTGGGGCCGGAACTGTCCTCCTTTCTGAACCAGACAAAGACAGAACTGTGCTGGTGCCGGAACTGTCCTCCTGGCTGAACCAGACAAAGACAGGACTGTGCTGGGGCCGGAACTGTGCTCCTAGCTGAACCAGACAGACAGGACTGTGCTGGGGCCGGAACTTTGCTCCTAGCTGAACCAGACAGACAGGACTGTGTTGGGGCCGGAACTCTGCTCCTAGATGAAGGAGTCAAGGACAGGACTGTGCTGGGGCCAGAACTGTGTTCCTAGCTGAACCAGACAGACAGGACTGTGCTGGGGCCGGAACTGTGCTCCTGGCTGAACCAGACAGAGGCAGAACTGTGCTGGGGCCGGAACTGTGCTCCTGGCTGAACCAAACGAAGAGATGACTGTCCTGGGGCTGGAACTGTCCTCCTGGCTGAACCAGACAGAGGCAGGGCCATGTTGGGGCCACAACTGTGCTCCTGGCTGAAGCAGACAGAAGCAGAACTGTGCTGGGACCGGAACAGTGCTCCTGGCTGAACCAGACAGAGGCAGGACTGTCCTGGGGCCAGAACTGTGCTCCTGGCTGAAGCAGACAGAGGCAGAACTGTGCTGGGGCCGAAACAGTCCTCCTGGCTGAACCAGACAAAGACAGGACTGTGCTGGGGCTGGAACTGTGCTCCTAGCTGAACCAGACAGACAGGACTGTGCTGGGGCCGGAACTGTGCTCCTGGCTGAACCAGACAGAGGCAGGGCCGTGCTGGTGCTGGAACTGTGCACCTGGCTGAAGCAGACCGAGGCAGAACTGTGCTGGGGCCAGAACTGTGCTCCTGGCTGAACCAGACAGAGGCAGGACTGTGCTGGGGCCGGAACTGTGCTCCTGGCTGGCTGAACCAGACAGAGATAGGTCTGTGCTGGGGCCAGAACTGTGCTCCTGGCTGAACCAGACAGAGACAGGACTGTGCTGGGGCTGGAACTGTGCTCCTGGCTGAACCAGACAGAGGCAGGACTGTGCTGGGCCGGAACTGTGCTCCTGGCTGAACCAGACAGAGGCAGGACTGTGCTGGGGCCGGAATTGTCCTCCTGGCTGAACCAGACAAAGACAGAACTGTGCTGGGGCCGGAACTGTGC
Source organism: Triturus cristatus (assembly GCF_964204655.1). Taxonomy (NCBI): domain Eukaryota; kingdom Metazoa; phylum Chordata; class Amphibia; order Caudata; family Salamandridae; genus Triturus; species Triturus cristatus. Next base: position 1,776,291 of record NW_028188469.1, read on the forward strand.
TCCTGGCTGAAGCAGACAGAGGCATAAGTGTGATGGGGCCGGAACTGTGCTCCAGGCTGAAGCAGACAGAGGCAGAACTGTGCTGGGGCCGAAACAGTCCTCCTGGCTGAACCAGACAAAGACAGGACTGTGCTGGGGCTGGAACTGTGCTCCTAGCTGAACCAGACAGACAGGACTGTGCTGGGGCCGGAACTGTGCTCCTGGCTGAACCAGACAGAGGCAGGGCCGTGCTGGTGCTGGAACTGTGCACCTGGCTGAAGCAGACCGAGGCAGAACTGTGCTGGGGCCAGAACTGTGCTCCTGGCTGAACCAGACAGAGGCAGGACTGTGCTGGGGCCGGAACTGTGCTCCTGGCTGGCTGAACCAGACAGAGATAGGTCTGTGCTGGGGCCAGAACTGTGCTCCTGGCTGAACCAGACAGAGACAGGACTGTGCTGGGGCTGGAACTGTGCTCCTGGCTGAACCAGACAGAGGCAGGACTGTGCTGGGCCGGAACTGTGCTCCTGGCTGAACCAGACAGAGGCAGGACTGTGCTGGGGCCGGAATTGTCCTCCTGGCTGAACCAGACAAAGACAGAACTGTGCTGGGGCCGGAACTGTGCTCCTGGCTGAAGCAGACAGAGGCATAAGTGTGATGGGGCCGGAACTGTGCTCCAGTCTGAACCAGACAGAGACAGAACTGTGGTGGGGCCGGAGCTATGCTCCTGGCTGAACCAGACAGAGGCAGAACTGTGTTGGGGCCAGAACTGTCCTCCTGGCTGTACCAAACAAAGTCAGGACTGTCCTGGGGCCGGAACTGTGCTCCTGGCTGAACTAGACAGAGACAGGGACGCGCTGGAGCGGGAACTGTGCTCCTGGCTGAACCATACAGAGGCAGAACTGTGCTGGGGCCGGAACTGTGCTCCTGGCTGAACCAGACAGAGACAGGTCTGTGCTGGGGCCGGAACTGTGCTCCTGGCTGAACCAGACAGAAGCAGAACTGTGCTGGGTCCGGAACTGGGCTCCTGGATGAAGCAGACAGAGACAGGACTGTGCTGGGGCCGAAACTGTCGTCCTTTCTGAACCAGACAAAGACAGAACTGTGCTGGTGCCGGAACTGTCCTCCTGGCTGAACTAGACAAAGACAGGACTGTGCTGGGGCCGGAACTGTGCTCCTAGCTGAACCAGACAGACAGGACTGTGCTGGGGCCGGAACTGTCCTCCTTTCTGAACCAGACAAAGACAGAACTGTGCTGGTGCCGGAACTGTCCTCCTGGCTGAACCAGACAAAGACAGGACTGTGCTGGGGCCGGAACTGTGCTCCTAGCTGAACCAGACAGACAGGACTGCGCTGGGGCCGGAACTTTGCTCCTAGATGAACCAGTCAAGGACAGGACTGTGCTGGGGCCAGAACTGTGTTCCTAGCTGAACAAGACAGACAGGACTATGCTGGGGCCGGAACTGTGCTCCTGGCTGAACCAGACAGAGGCAGAACTGTGCTGGGGCCGGAACTGTGCTCCTGGCTGAACAAAACAAAGAGAGGACTGTCCTGGGGCTGGAACTGTCCTCCTGGCTGAACCAGACAGAGGCAGGGCCATGTTGGGGCCACAACTGTGCTCCTGGCTGAAGCAGACAGAAGCAGAACTGTGCTGGGACCGGAACTGTGCTCCTGGCTGACCCAGACAGAGGCAGGACTGTCCTGGGGCCAGAACTGTGCTCCTGGCTGAAGCAGACAGAGGCAGAACTGTGCTGGGGCCGAAACAGTCCTCCTGGCTGAACCAGACAAAGACAGGACTGTGCTGGGGCCGTAACTGTGCTCCTACCTGAACCAGACAGACAGGAATGTGCTGGGGCCGGAACTGTGCTCCTGGCTGAACCAGACAGAGGCAGGGCCGTGCTGGTGCTGGAATTGTGCACCTGGCTGAAGCAGACAGAGGCAGAACTGTGCTGGGGCCGGAACTGTGCTCCTGGCTGAACCAGACAGAGGCAGGACTGTGCTGGGGCCAGAACTGTGCTCCTGGCTGGCTGAACCAGACAGAGATAGGTCTGTGCTGGGGCCGGAACTGTGCTCCTGGCTGAACCAGACAGAGACAGGACTGTGCTGGGGCTGGAACTGTGCTCCTGGCTGAACCAGACAGAGGCAGGACTGTGCTGGGCCGGAACTGTGCTCCTGGCTGAACCAGACAGAGGCAGGACTGTGCTGGGGCCGGAATTGTTCTCCTGGCTGAACCAGACATAGACAGAACTGTGCTGGGGCCGGAACTGTGCTCCTGGCTGAAGCAGACAGAGGCAGAAGTGTGATGGGGCCGGAACTGTGCTCCAGTCTGAACCAGACAGAGACAGAACGGTGCTGGGGCCGGAGCTATGCTCCTGGCTGAACCAGACAGAGGCAGAACTGTGTTGGGGCCAGAACTGTCCTCCCGGCTGTACCAAACAAAGTCAGGACTGTCCTGGGGCCGGAACTGTGCTCCTGGCTGAACTAGACAGAGACAGGGACGCGCTGGAGCAGGAACTGTGCTCCTGGCTGAACCATACAGAGGCAGAACTGTGCTGGGGCCGGAACTGTGCTCCTGGCTGAACCAGACAGAGACAGGTCTGTGCTGGGGCCGGAACTGTGCTCCTGGCTGAACCAGACAGAAGCAGAACTGTGCTGGGTCCGGAACTGGGCTCCTGGATGAAGCAGACAGAGACAGGACTGTGCTGGGGCCGGAACTGTCGTCCTTTCTGAACCAGACAAAGACAGAACTGTGCTGATGCCGGAACTGTCCTCCTGGCTGAACTAGACAAAGACAGGACTGTGCTGGGGCCGGAACTGTGCTCCTAGCTGAACCAGACAGACAGGACTGTGCTGGGGCCGGAACTGTCCTCCTTTCTGAACCAGACAAAGACAGAACTGTGCTGGTGCCGGAACTGTCCTCCTGGCTGAACCAGACAAAGACAGGACTGTGCTGGGGCCGGAACTGTGCTCCTAGCTGAACCAGACAGACAGGACTGTGCTGGGGCCGGAACTGTGCTCTTGGCTGAACCAGACAGAGGCAGGGCCATGCTGGTGCTGGAACTGTGCACCTGGCTGAAGCAGACAGAGGCAGAACTGTGCTGGGGCCGGAACTGTGCTCCTCGCTGAACAAGACAGAGGCAGGACTGTGCTGGGGCCGGAACTGTGCTCCTGGCTGGCTGAACCAGACAGAGATAGGTCTGTGCTGGGGCCGGAACTGTGCTCCTGGCTGAACCAGACAGAGACAGGACTGTGCTGGGGCTGGAACTGTGCTCCTGGCTGAACCAGACAGAGGCAGGACTGTGCTGGGCCGGAACTGTGCTCCTGGCTGAACCAGACAGAGGCAGGACTGTGCTGGGGCCGGAATTGTCCTCCTGGCTGAACCAGACAGAGACAGAACGGTGCTGGGGCCGGAACTGTGCTCCTGGCTGAAGCAGACAGAGGCAGAAGTGTGATGGGGCCGGAACTGTGCTCCAGTCTGAACCAGACAGAGACAGAACGGTGCTGGGGCCGGAGTTATGCTCCTGGCTGAACCAGACAGAGGCAGAACTGTGTTGGGGCCAGAACTGTCCTCCTGGCTGTACCAAACAAAGTCAGGACTGTCCTGGGGCCGGAACTGTGCTCCTGGCTGAACTAGACAGAGACAGGGACGCGCTGGAGCGGGAACTGTGCTCCTGGCTGAACCATACAGAGGCAGAACTGTGCTGGGGCCGGAACTGTGCTCCTGGCTGAACCAGACAGAGACAGGTCTGTGCTGGGGCCGGAACTGTGCTCCTGGCTGAACCAGACAGAAGCAGAACTGTGCTGGGTCCGGAACTGGGCTCCTGGATGAAGCAGACAGAGACAGGACTGTGCTTGGGCCAGAACTGTCGTCCTTTCTGAACCAGACAAAGACAGAACTGTGCTGGTGCTGGAACTGTCCTCCTGGCTGAACTAGACAAAGACAGGACTGTGCTGGGGCCGGGACTGTGCTCCTAGCTGAACCAGACAGACAGGACTGTGCTGGGGCCGGAACTGTCCTCCTTTCTGAACCAGACAAAGACAGAACTGTGCTGGTGCCGGAACTGTCCTCCTGGCTGAACCAGACAAAGACAGGACTGTGCTGGGGCCGTAACTGTGCTCCTAGCTGAACCAGACAGACAGGACTGCGCTGGGGCCGGAACTTTGTTCCTAGCTGAACCAGACAGACAGGACTGCGCTGGGGCCGGAACTTTGCTCCTAGCTGAACCAGTCAAGGACAGGACTCTGCTGGGGCCAGAACTGTGTTCCTAGCTGAACCAGACAGACAGGACTGTGCTGGGGCCGGAACTGTGCTCCTGGCTGAACCAGACAGAGGCAGAACTGTGCTGGGGCCGGAACTGTGCTCCTGGCTGAACCAAACAAAGAGAGGACTGTCCTGGGGCTGGAACTGTCCTCCTGGCTGAACCAGACAGAGGCAGGGCCATGTTGGGGCAACAACTGTGCTCCTGGCTGAAGCAGACAGAAGCAGAACTGTGATGGGACCAGAACTGTGCTCCTGGCTGACCCAGACAGAGGCAGGACTGTCCTGGGGCCAGAACTGTGCTCCTGGCTGAAGCAGACAGAGGCAGAACTGTGCTGGGGCCGAAACAGTCCTCCTGGCTGAACCAGACAAAGACAGGACTGTGCTGGGGCCGGAACTGTGCTCCTAGCTGAACCAGACAGACAGGACTGTGCTGGGGCCGGAACTCTGCTCCTAGATGAACCAGTCAAGGACAGGACTGTGCTGGGGCCAGAACTGTGTTCCTAGCTGAACCAGACAGACAGGACTGTGCTGGGGCCGGAACTGTGCTCCTGGCTGAACCAGACAGAGGCAGAACTGTGCTGGGGCCGGAACTGTGCTCCTGGCTGAACCAGACAGAGACAGGACTGTGGTGGGGCCAGAACTGTGCTTTTGGCTGAACCAGACAGAGGCAGGACTGTGCTGGGGCCGGAACTGTGCTCCTGGCTGAACCAGACAGAGGCAGGGCCGTGTTGGGGCCACAACTGTGCTCCTGGCTGAAGCAGACAGAGGCAGAACTGTGCTGGGACTGGAACTGTGCTCCTGGCTGAACCAGACAGAGGCAGAACTGTGCTGGGGCCGGAACTGTGCTCCTGGCTGAACCAGACAGAGGCAGAACTGTGCTGGGGCCAGAACTGGGCTCCTGGATGAACCAGACAGAGACAGAACTGTGCTGGGGCCGAAACTGTCCTCCTGGCTGAACCAGACAAAGACAGGACTGTGCTGGGGCCGGAACTGTGCTCCTAGCTGAACCAGACAGACAGGACTGTGCTGGGGCCGGAACTGTGCTCCTAGCTGAACCAGACAGACAGGACTGTACTAGGGCCCGAACTGTGCTCCTAGCTGAATCAGACAAATACAGGACTGTGATGGGGTCGGAACTGTGCTCCTAGCTGAACCAGACAGACAGGACTGTGCTGGGGCCAAAACTGTGCTCTTGGCTGAACCAGACAGAGGCAGGGCCGTGCTGGTGCTGGAACTGTGCTCCTGGCTGAAGCAGACAGAGGCAGAACTGTGCTGGGGCCGGAACTGTGCTCCTGGCTGAACCAGACAAAGACAGGACTGTCCTGGGGCCGGAACTGTGCTCCTGGCTGAAGCAGACAGAGGAAGAACTGTGCTGGGGCCGGAACTGTCCTCCTGGCTGAAGCATGCAGAGGCACGGCCTTGTTGGGGCCACAACTGTGCTTCTGGCTGAACCAGACAGAGACAGGACTGTGCTGGGGCCAGAACTGTTCTTTTGGCTGAACCAGAGAGAGGCAGGACTGTGCTGGGGCCGGAACTGTGCTGCTGGCTGAACCAGACAGAGGCAGGATTGTGCTGGGGCCGGAACTGTGCTCCTAGCTGAACCACACAGAGACAGGATTGTGCTGGGGCCGTAACTGTGCTCCAGGCTGAACCGGACAGAGGCAGAATGGTGCTGGGGCCGGAACTGTGCTCCTGGCTGAACCAGACAGAGGCAGGACTGTGCTGGGTCCGGAACTGTGCTTTTGGCTGAACCAGACAGAGGCAGGACTGTGCTGGGGCTGGAACTGTGCTCCTGGCTGGCTGAACCAGACAGAGATAGGTCTGTGCTGGGGCCGGAACTGTGCTCCTGGCTGAACCAGACAGAGACAGGACTGTGTTCTGGGGCTGTAACTGTGCTCCTGGCTGAACCAGACAGAGGCAGGACTGTGCTGGGCTGGAACTGTGCTCCTGGCTGAACCAGACAGAGGTAGGACTGTGCTGGGGCTGGAATTGTCCTCCTGGCTGAACCAGACAAAGACAGAACTGTGCTGGGGCCGGAACTGTGCTCCTGGCTGAAGCAGACAGAGGCAGAAGTGTGATGGGGCCGGAACTGTGCTCCAGTCTGAACCAGACAGAGACAGAACGGTGCTGGGGCCGGAGCTCTGCTCCTGGCTGAACCAGACAGAGGCAGAACTGTGTTGGGGCCAGAACTGTCCTCCTGGCTGTACCAAACAAAGTCAGGACTGTCCTGGGGCCGGAACTGTGCTCCTGGCTGAACCATACAGAGGGAGAACTGTGTGGGGCCGGAACTGTGCTCCTGGCTGAACCAGACAGAGACAGGTCTGTGCTGGGGCCGGAACTGTTCTCCTGGCTGAACCAGACAGAGGCAGAACTGTGCTGGGTCCGGAACTGGGCTCCTGGATGAAGCAGACAGAGACAGGACTGTGCTGGGGCCGGAACTGTCGTCCTTTCTGAACCAGACAAAGACAGAACTGTGCTGGTGCCGGAACTGTCCTCCTGGCTGAACTAGACAAAGACAGGACTGTGCTGGGGCCGGAACTGTGCTCCTAGCTGAACCAGACAGACAGGACTGTGCTGGGGCCGGAACTGTCCTCCTTTCTGAACCAGACAAAGACAGAACTGTGCTGGTGCCGGAACTGTCCTCCTGGCTGAACCAGACAAAGACAGGACTGTGCTGGGGCCGGAACTGTGCTCCTAGCTGAACCAGACAGACAGGACTGTGCTGGGGCCAGAACTGTTCTTTTGGCTGAACCAGAGAGAGGCAGGACTGTGCTGGGGCCGGAACTGTGCTGCTGGCTGAACCAGACAGAGGCAGGATTGTGCTGGGGCCGGAACTGTGCTCCTAGCTGAACCACACAGAGACAGGATTGTGCTGGGGCCGTAACTGTGCTCCAGGCTGAACCGGACAGAGGCAGAATGGTGCTGGGGCCGGAACTGTGCTCCTGGCTGAACCAGACAGAGGCAGGACTGTGCTGGGTCCGGAACTGTGCTTTTGGCTGAACCAGACAGAGGCAGGACTGTGCTGGGGCTGGAACTGTGCTCCTGGCTGGCTGAACCAGACAGAGATAGGTCTGTGCTGGGGCCGGAACTGTGCTCCTGGCTGAACCAGACAGAGACAGGACTGTGTTCTGGGGCTGTAACTGTGCTCCTGGCTGAACCAGACAGAGGCAGGACTGTGCTGGGCTGGAACTGTGCTCCTGGCTGAACCAGACAGAGGTAGGACTGTGCTGGGGCTGGAATTGTCCTCCTGGCTGAACCAGACAAAGACAGAACTGTGCTGGGGCCGGAACTGTGCTCCTGGCTGAAGCAGACAGAGGCAGAAGTGTGATGGGGCCGGAACTGTGCTCCAGTCTGAACCAGACAGAGACAGAACGGTGCTGGGGCCGGAGCTCTGCTCCTGGCTGAACCAGACAGAGGCAGAACTGTGTTGGGGCCAGAACTGTCCTCCTGGCTGTACCAAACAAAGTCAGGACTGTCCTGGGGCCGGAACTGTGCTCCTGGCTGAACCATACAGAGGGAGAACTGTGTGGGGCCGGAACTGTGCTCCTGGCTGAACCAGACAGAGACAGGTCTGTGCTGGGGCCGGAACTGTTCTCCTGGCTGAACCAGACAGAGGCAGAACTGTGCTGGGTCCGGAACTGGGCTCCTGGATGAAGCAGACAGAGACAGGACTGTGCTGGGGCCGGAACTGTCGTCCTTTCTGAACCAGACAAAGACAGAACTGTGCTGGTGCCGGAACTGTCCTCCTGGCTGAACTAGACAAAGACAGGACTGTGCTGGGGCCGGAACTGTGCTCCTAGCTGAACCAGACAGACAGGACTGTGCTGGGGCCGGAACTGTCCTCCTTTCTGAACCAGACAAAGACAGAACTGTGCTGGTGCCGGAACTGTCCTCCTGGCTGAACCAGACAAAGACAGGACTGTGCTGGGGCCGGAACTGTGCTCCTAGCTGAACCAGACAGACAGGACTGTGCTGGGGCCGGAACTTTGCTCCTAGCTGAACCAGACAGACAGGACTGTGTTGGGGCCGGAACTCTGCTCCTAGATGAAGGAGTCAAGGACAGGACTGTGCTGGGGCCAGAACTGTGTTCCTAGCTGAACCAGACAGACAGGACTGTGCTGGGGCCGGAACTGTGCTCCTGGCTGAACCAGACAGAGGCAGAACTGTGCTGGGGCCGGAACTGTGCTCCTGGCTGAACCAAACGAAGAGATGACTGTCCTGGGGCTGGAACTGTCCTCCTGGCTGAACCAGACAGAGGCAGGGCCATGTTGGGGCCACAACTGTGCTCCTGGCTGAAGCAGACAGAAGCAGAACTGTGCTGGGACCGGAACAGTGCTCCTGGCTGAACCAGACAGAGGCAGGACTGTCCTGGGGCCAGAACTGTGCTCCTGGCTGAAGCAGACAGAGGCAGAACTGTGCTGGGGCCGAAACAGTCCTCCTGGCTGAACCAGACAAAGACAGGACTGTGCTGGGGCTGGAACTGTGCTCCTAGCTGAACCAGACAGACAGGACTGTGCTGGGGCCGGAACTGTGCTCCTGGCTGAACCAGACAGAGGCAGGGCCGTGCTGGTGCTGGAACTGTGCACCTGGCTGAAGCAGACCGAGGCAGAACTGTGCTGGGGCCAGAACTGTGCTCCTGGCTGAACCAGACAGAGGCAGGACTGTGCTGGGGCCGGAACTGTGCTCCTGGCTGGCTGAACCAGACAGAGATAGGTCTGTGCTGGGGCCAGAACTGTGCTCCTGGCTGAACCAGACAGAGACAGGACTGTGCTGGGGCTGGAACTGTGCTCCTGGCTGAACCAGACAGAGGCAGGACTGTGCTGGGCCGGAACTGTGCTCCTGGCTGAACCAGACAGAGGCAGGACTGTGCTGGGGCCGGAATTGTCCTCCTGGCTGAACCAGACAAAGACAGAACTGTGCTGGGGCCGGAACTGTGCTCCTGGCTGAAGCAGACAGAGGCATAAGTGTGATGGGGCCGGAACTGTGCTCCAGGCTGAAGCAGACAGAGGCAGAACTGTGCTGGGGCCGAAACAGTCCTCCTGGCTGAACCAGACAAAGACAGGACTGTGCTGGGGCTGGAACTGTGCTCCTAGCTGAACCAGACAGACAGGACTGTGCTGGGGCCGGAACTGTGCTCCTGGCTGAACCAGACAGAGGCAGGGCCGTGCTGGTGCTGGAACTGTGCACCTGGCTGAAGCAGACCGAGGCAGAACTGTGCTGGGGCCAGAACTGTGCTCCTGGCTGAACCAGACAGAGGCAGGACTGTGCTGGGGCCGGAACTGTGCTCCTGGCTGGCTGAACCAGACAGAGATAGGTCTGTGCTGGGGCCAGAACTGTGCTCCTGGCTGAACCAGACAGAGACAGGACTGTGCTGGGGCTGGAACTGTGCTCCTGGCTGAACCAGACAGAGGCAGGACTGTGCTGGGCCGGAACTGTGCTCCTGGCTGAACCAGACAGAGGCAGGACTGTGCTGGGGCCGGAATTGTCCTCCTGGCTGAACCAGACAAAGACAGAACTGTGCTGGGGCCGGAACTGTGCTCCTGGCTGAAGCAGACAGAGGCATAAGTGTGATGGGGCCGGAACTGTGCTCCAGTCTGAACCAGACAGAGACAGAACTGTGGTGGGGCCGGAGCTATGCTCCTGGCTGAACCAGACAGAGGCAGAACTGTGTTGGGGCCAGAACTGTCCTCCTGGCTGTACCAAACAAAGTCAGGACTGTCCTGGGGCCGGAACTGTGCTCCTGGCTGAACTAGACAGAGACAGGGACGCGCTGGAGCGGGAACTGTGCTCCTGGCTGAACCATACAGAGGCAGAACTGTGCTGGGGCCGGAACTGTGCTCCTGGCTGAACCAGACAGAGACAGGTCTGTGCTGGGGCCGGAACTGTGCTCCTGGCTGAACCAGACAGAAGCAGAACTGTGCTGGGTCCGGAACTGGGCTCCTGGATGAAGCAGACAGAGACAGGACTGTGCTGGGGCCGAAACTGTCGTCCTTTCTGAACCAGACAAAGACAGAACTGTGCTGGTGCCGGAACTGTCCTCCTGGCTGAACTAGACAAAGACAGGACTGTGCTGGGGCCGGAACTGTGCTCCTAGCTGAACCAGACAGACAGGACTGTGCTGGGGCCGGAACTGTCCTCCTTTCTGAACCAGACAAAGACAGAACTGTGCTGGTGCCGGAACTGTCCTCCTGGCTGAACCAGACAAAGACAGGACTGTGCTGGGGCCGGAACTGTGCTCCTAGCTGAACCAGACAGACAGGACTGCGCTGGGGCCGGAACTTTGCTCCTAGATGAACCAGTCAAGGACAGGACTGTGCTGGGGCCAGAACTGTGTTCCTAGCTGAACAAGACAGACAGGACTATGCTGGGGCCGGAACTGTGCTCCTGGCTGAACCAGACAGAGGCAGAACTGTGCTGGGGCCGGAACTGTGCTCCTGGCTGAACAAAACAAAGAGAGGACTGTCCTGGGGCTGGAACTGTCCTCCTGGCTGAACCAGACAGAGGCAGGGCCATGTTGGGGCCACAACTGTGCTCCTGGCTGAAGCAGACAGAAGCAGAACTGTGCTGGGACCGGAACTGTGCTCCTGGCTGACCCAGACAGAGGCAGGACTGTCCTGGGGCCAGAACTGTGCTCCTGGCTGAAGCAGACAGAGGCAGAACTGTGCTGGGGCCGAAACAGTCCTCCTGGCTGAACCAGACAAAGACAGGACTGTGCTGGGGCCGTAACTGTGCTCCTACCTGAACCAGACAGACAGGAATGTGCTGGGGCCGGAACTGTGCTCCTGGCTGAACCAGACAGAGGCAGGGCCGTGCTGGTGCTGGAATTGTGCACCTGGCTGAAGCAGACAGAGGCAGAACTGTGCTGGGGCCGGAACTGTGCTCCTGGCTGAACCAGACAGAGGCAGGACTGTGCTGGGGCCAGAACTGTGCTCCTGGCTGGCTGAACCAGACAGAGATAGGTCTGTGCTGGGGCCGGAACTGTGCTCCTGGCTGAACCAGACAGAGACAGGACTGTGCTGGGGCTGGAACTGTGCTCCTGGCTGAACCAGACAGAGGCAGGACTGTGCTGGGCCGGAACTGTGCTCCTGGCTGAACCAGACAGAGGCAGGACTGTGCTGGGGCCGGAATTGTTCTCCTGGCTGAACCAGACATAGACAGAACTGTGCTGGGGCCGGAACTGTGCTCCTGGCTGAAGCAGACAGAGGCAGAAGTGTGATGGGGCCGGAACTGTGCTCCAGTCTGAACCAGACAGAGACAGAACGGTGCTGGGGCCGGAGCTATGCTCCTGGCTGAACCAGACAGAGGCAGAACTGTGTTGGGGCCAGAACTGTCCTCCCGGCTGTACCAAACAAAGTCAGGACTGTCCTGGGGCCGGAACTGTGCTCCTGGCTGAACTAGACAGAGACAGGGACGCGCTGGAGCAGGAACTGTGCTCCTGGCTGAACCATACAGAGGCAGAACTGTGCTGGGGCCGGAACTGTGCTCCTGGCTGAACCAGACAGAGACAGGTCTGTGCTGGGGCCGGAACTGTGCTCCTGGCTGAACCAGACAGAAGCAGAACTGTGCTGGGTCCGGAACTGGGCTCCTGGATGAAGCAGACAGAGACAGGACTGTGCTGGGGCCGGAACTGTCGTCCTTTCTGAACCAGACAAAGACAGAACTGTGCTGATGCCGGAACTGTCCTCCTGGCTGAACTAGACAAAGACAGGACTGTGCTGGGGCCGGAACTGTGCTCCTAGCTGAACCAGACAGACAGGACTGTGCTGGGGCCGGAACTGTCCTCCTTTCTGAACCAGACAAAGACAGAACTGTGCTGGTGCCGGAACTGTCCTCCTGGCTGAACCAGACAAAGACAGGACTGTGCTGGGGCCGGAACTGTGCTCCTAGCTGAACCAGACAGACAGGACTGTGCTGGGGCCGGAACTGTGCTCTTGGCTGAACCAGACAGAGGCAGGGCCATGCTGGTGCTGGAACTGTGCACCTGGCTGAAGCAGACAGAGGCAGAACTGTGCTGGGGCCGGAACTGTGCTCCTCGCTGAACAAGACAGAGGCAGGACTGTGCTGGGGCCGGAACTGTGCTCCTGGCTGGCTGAACCAGACAGAGATAGGTCTGTGCTGGGGCCGGAACTGTGCTCCTGGCTGAACCAGACAGAGACAGGACTGTGCTGGGGCTGGAACTGTGCTCCTGGCTGAACCAGACAGAGGCAGGACTGTGCTGGGCCGGAACTGTGCTCCTGGCTGAACCAGACAGAGGCAGGACTGTGCTGGGGCCGGAATTGTCCTCCTGGCTGAACCAGACAGAGACAGAACGGTGCTGGGGCCGGAACTGTGCTCCTGGCTGAAGCAGACAGAGGCAGAAGTGTGATGGGGCCGGAACTGTGCTCCAGTCTGAACCAGACAGAGACAGAACGGTGCTGGGGCCGGAGTTATGCTCCTGGCTGAACCAGACAGAGGCAGAACTGTGTTGGGGCCAGAACTGTCCTCCTGGCTGTACCAAACAAAGTCAGGACTGTCCTGGGGCCGGAACTGTGCTCCTGGCTGAACTAGACAGAGACAGGGACGCGCTGGAGCGGGAACTGTGCTCCTGGCTGAACCATACAGAGGCAGAACTGTGCTGGGGCCGGAACTGTGCTCCTGGCTGAACCAGACAGAGACAGGTCTGTGCTGGGGCCGGAACTGTGCTCCTGGCTGAACCAGACAGAAGCAGAACTGTGCTGGGTCCGGAACTGGGCTCCTGGATGAAGCAGACAGAGACAGGACTGTGCTTGGGCCAGAACTGTCGTCCTTTCTGAACCAGACAAAGACAGAACTGTGCTGGTGCTGGAACTGTCCTCCTGGCTGAACTAGACAAAGACAGGACTGTGCTGGGGCCGGGACTGTGCTCCTAGCTGAACCAGACAGACAGGACTGTGCTGGGGCCGGAACTGTCCTCCTTTCTGAACCAGACAAAGACAGAACTGTGCTGGTGCCGGAACTGTCCTCCTGGCTGAACCAGACAAAGACAGGACTGTGCTGGGGCCGTAACTGTGCTCCTAGCTGAACCAGACAGACAGGACTGCGCTGGGGCCGGAACTTTGTTCCTAGCTGAACCAGACAGACAGGACTGCGCTGGGGCCGGAACTTTGCTCCTAGCTGAACCAGTCAAGGACAGGACTCTGCTGGGGCCAGAACTGTGTTCCTAGCTGAACCAGACAGACAGGACTGTGCTGGGGCCGGAACTGTGCTCCTGGCTGAACCAGACAGAGGCAGAACTGTGCTGGGGCCGGAACTGTGCTCCTGGCTGAACCAAACAAAGAGAGGACTGTCCTGGGGCTGGAACTGTCCTCCTGGCTGAACCAGACAGAGGCAGGGCCATGTTGGGGCAACAACTGTGCTCCTGGCTGAAGCAGACAGAAGCAGAACTGTGATGGGACCAGAACTGTGCTCCTGGCTGACCCAGACAGAGGCAGGACTGTCCTGGGGCCAGAACTGTGCTCCTGGCTGAAGCAGACAGAGGCAGAACTGTGCTGGGGCCGAAACAGTCCTCCTGGCTGAACCAGACAAAGACAGGACTGTGCTGGGGCCGGAACTGTGCTCCTAGCTGAACCAGACAGACAGGACTGTGCTGGGGCCGGAACTCTGCTCCTAGATGAACCAGTCAAGGACAGGACTGTGCTGGGGCCAGAACTGTGTTCCTAGCTGAACCAGACAGACAGGACTGTGCTGGGGCCGGAACTGTGCTCCTGGCTGAACCAGACAGAGGCAGAACTGTGCTGGGGCCGGAACTGTGCTCCTGGCTGAACCAAACAAAGAGAGGACTGTCCTGGGGCTGGAACTGTCCTCCTGGCTGAACCAGACAGAGGCAGGGCCATGTTGGGGCCACAACTGTGCTCCTGGCTGAAGCAGACAGAAGCAGAACTGTGCTGGGACCGGAACTGTGCTCCTGGCTGAACCAGACAGAGGCAGGACTGTCCTGGGGCCGGAACTGTGCTCCTGGCTGAAGCAGACAGAGGCAGAACTGTGCTGGGGCCGGAACAGTCCTCCTGGCTGAACCAGACAAAGACAGGACTGTGCTGGGGCCGGAACTGTGCTCCTAGCTGAACCAGACAGACAGGACTGTGCTGGGGCCGGAACTGTGCTCCTGGCTGAACCAGACAGAGGCAGGGCCGTGCTGGTGCTGGAACTGTGCACCTGGCTGAAGCAGACAGAGGCAGAACTGTGCTGGGGCCGGAACTGTGCCCCTGGCTGAACCAGACAGAGGCGGGGTCATGCTGGGTCCGGAACTGTGCTCCTGGCTGAAGCAGACAGAGGCAGAACTGTGCTGGAGCCGGAACTGTGCTCCTGGCTGAACCAGACAGAGACAGGGCCGTGCTGGGGCCAGAACTGTGCTCCTGGCTGAAGCAAACAGAGACAGGACTGGGCTGGGGCCGGAACTGTGCTCCTGGCTGAAGCAGACAGAGACAGGACCGTTCTGGGGCCGGAACTGTAATCCTGGCTGAACCACACAGAGGCAGAAGTGTGCTGGGGCCAGAACTGTGGTCCTGGCTGAACCAGACAGACAGGACTGTGCTGGGGCCGGAACTGTGCTCCTAGCTGAACCAGACAGACAGGACTGTGCTGGGGCAGGAACTGTGCTCCTAGCTGAACCAGACCAAGACAGGACTGTGTTGGGGCCGGAACTGTGCTCCTAGCTGTACCAGACAGACAGGACTGTGCTGGGGCCGGAACTGTGCTCCTGGCTGAACCAGACAGAGGCAGAACTGTGCTGGGGCCGGAACTGTGCTCCTGGCTGAACCAAACAAAGAGAGGACTGTCCTGGGGCTGGAACTATCCTCCTGGCTGAACCAGACAGAGGCAGGGCCATGTTGGGGCCACAACTGTGCTCCTGGCTGAAGCAGACAGAAGCAGAACTGTGCTGGGACAAGAAATGTGCTCCTGGCTGACCCAGACAAAGGCAGGACTGTCCTGGGGCCGGAACTGTGCTCCTGGCTGAAGCAGACAGAGGCAGAACTGTGCTGGGGCCGAAACTGTCCTCCTGGCTGAACCAGACAAAGACAGGACTGTGCTGGGGCCGGAACTGTGCTCCTAGCTGAACAAGACAGACAGGACTGTGCTGGGGCCGGAACTGTGCTCCTGGCTGGCTGAACCAGACAGAGATAGGTCTGTGCTGGGGCCGGAACTGTGCTCCTGGCTGAACCAGACAGAGACAGGACTGTGCTGGGGCTGGAACTGTGCTCCTGGCTGAAGCAGACAGAGACAGGACCGTTCTGGGGCCGGAACTGTAATCCTGGCTGAACCACACAGAGGCAGAAGTGTGCTGGGGCCAGAACTGTGGTCCTGGCTGAATCAGACAGAGACAGGACTGTGCTGGAGCCGGAACTGTGCTTTTGGCTGAACCAGACAGAGGCAGGACTGTGCTGGGGCGGGAACTGTGCTCCTGGCTGAACCAGACAGAGGCAGGACTGTGCTGGGACCGGAACTTTGCTCCTGGCTGAACCAGACAAAGACAGGACTGTCCTGGGGCTGGAACTGTGCTCCTGGCTGAAGCAGACAGAGGCAGAACTGTGCTGGGGCTGGAACTGTCCTTCTGGCTGAACCAGACAAAGATAGGACTGTGCTGGGTCCGGAACTGTACTCCTAGCTGAACCAGACAGAGACAGGACTGTTCTGGGGTCGGAACTGTTCCGCTGGCTGAACCAGACAGAGGCAGGACTGTCCTGGGCAGGAACTGTGCTCCTGACTGAACGAGACAGAGGCAGGGCCGTGTTGGGGCCACAACTGTGCTCCTGGCTGAAGCAGACAGAGGCAGAACTGTGCTGGGGCCGGAACTGTGCTCCTGGCTGAACCAGACAGAGGCAGAACTGTGCTGGGGCCAGAACTGGGCTCCTGGATGAAGCAGACAGAGAGAGAACTGTGCTGGTGCCGGAACTGTCCTCCTGGCTGAACCAGACAGAGACAGAACTGTGCTGGGGCCGAAACTGTCCTCCTGGCTGAACCAGACAAAGACAGGACTGTGCTGGGGCCGGAACTGTGCTCCTAGCTGAACCAGACAGACAGGACTGTGCTGGCGCCGGAACTGTGCTCCTAGCTGAACCAGACAGACAGGACTGTACTGGGGCCCGAACTGTGCTCCTAGCTGAATCAGACAAAGACAGGACTGTGCTGGGGTCGGAACTGTGCTCCTAGCTGAACCAGACAGACAGGACTGTGCTGGGGCCAGAACTGTGCTCTTGGCTGAACCAGACAGAGGCAGGGCCATGCTGGTGCTAGAACTGTGCTCCTGGCTGAAGCAGACAGAGGCAGAACTGTGCTGGGGCCAGAACTGTGCTCCTGGCTGAACCAGACAAAGACAGGACTGTCCTGGGGCCGGAACTGTGCTCCTGGCCGAAGCAGACAGAGGCAGAACTGTGCCGGGGCCGGAACTGTCCTCCTGGCTGAAGCAGACAGAGGCAGGGCCTTGTTGGGGCCATAACTGTGCTCCTGGCTGAACCAGACAGAGACAGGACTGTGGTGGGGCCAGAACTGTGCTTTTGGCTGAACCAGACAGAGGCAGGACTGTGCTGGGGCCGGAACTGTGCTCCTGGCTGAACCAGACAGAGGCAGGGCCGTGTTGGGGCCACAACTGTGCTCCTGGCTGAAGCAGACAGAGGCAGAACTGTGCTGGGACTGGAACTGTGCTCCTGGCTGAACCAGACAGAGGCAGAACTGTGCTGGGGCCGGAACTGTGCTCCTGGCTGAACCAGACAGAGGCAGAACTGTGCTGGGGCCAGAACTGGGCTCCTGGATGAACCAGACAGAGACAGAACTGTGCTGGGGCCGAAACTGTCCTCCTGGCTGAACCAGACAAAGACAGGACTGTGCTGGGGCCGGAACTGTGCTCCTAGCTGAACCAGACAGACAGGACTGTGCTGGGGCCGAAACTGTGCTCCTAGCTGAACCAGACAGACAGGACTGTACTAGGGCCCGAACTGTGCTCCTAGCTGAATCAGACAAATACAGGACTGTGATGGGGTCGGAACTGTGCTCCTAGCTGAACCAGACAGACAGGACTGTGCTGGGGCCAAAACTGTGCTCTTGGCTGAACCAGACAGAGGCAGGGCCGTGCTGGTGCTGGAACTGTGCTCCTGGCTGAAGCAGGCAGAGGCAGAACTGTGCTGGGGCCGGAACTGTGCTCCTGGCTGAACCAGACAAAGACAGGACTGTCCTGGGGCCGGAACTGTGCTCCTGGCTGAAGCAGACAGAGGAAGAACTGTGCTGGGGCCGGAACTGTCCTCCTGGCTGAAGCATGCAGACAGGACTGTGCTGGGGACAGAACTGTTCTTTTGGCTGAACCAGAGAGAGGCAGGACTGTGCTGGGGCCGGAACTGTGCTGCTGGCTGAACCAGACAGAGGCAGGATTGTGCTGGGGCCGGAACTGTGCTCCTAGCTGAACCACACAGAGACAGGACTGTGCTGGGGCCGGAACTGTGCTCCTGGCTGAACCAGACAGATGCAGGGCCGTGTTGGGGCCACAACTGTGCTCCTGGCTGAAGCAGACAGAGGCAGAACTGTGCTGGGACTGGAACTGTGCTCCTGGCTGAACCAGACAAAGGCAGGGCCGTGATGGGGCCGGAACTGTGCTTTTGGCTGAAGCAGACAGAGGCAGGACTGTGCTGGGGCCGTAACTGTGCTCCTGGCTGAAGCAGACAGAGGCAGAAGTGTGCTGGGGCCGTAACTGTGCTCCAGGCTGAACCGGACAGAGGCAGAATGGTGCTGGGGCCGGAACTGTGCTCCTGGCTGAACCAGACAGAGGCAGGACTGTGCTGGGTCCGGAACTGTGCTTTTGGCTGAACCAGACAGAGGCAGGACTGTGCTGGGGCTGGAACTGTGCTCCTGGCTGGCTGAACCAGACAGAGATAGGTCTGTGCTGGGGCCGGAACTGTGCTCCTGGCTGAACCAGACAGAGACAGGACTGTGTTATGGGGCTGGAACTGTGCTCCTGGCTGAACCAGACAGAGGCAGGACTGTGCTGGGCCGGAACTGTGCTCCTGGCTGAACCAGACAGAGGTAGGACTGTGCTGGGGCCGGAATTGTCCTCCTGGCTGAACCAGACAAAGACAGAACTGTGCTGGGGCCGGAACTGTGCTCCTGGCTGAAGCAGACAGAGGCAGAAGTGTGATGGGCCGGAACTGTGCTCCAGTCTGAACCAGACAGAGACAGAACGGTGCTGGGGCCGGAGCTATGCTCCTGGCTGAACCAGACAGAGGCAGAACTGTGTTGGGGCCAGAACTGTCCTCCTGGCTGTACCAAACAAAGTCAGGACTGTCCTGGGGCCGGAACTGTGCTCCTGGCTGAACCATACAGAGGCAGAACTGTGCTGGGGCCGGAACTGTGCTCCTGGCTGAACCAGACAGAGACAGGTCTGTGCTGGGGCCGGAACTGTTCTCCTGGCTGAACCAGACAGAGGCAGAACTGTGCTGGGTCCGGAACTGGGCTCCTGGATGAAGCAGACAGAGACAGGACTGTGCTGGGGCCGGAACTGTCGTCCTTTCTGAACCAGACAAAGACAGAACTGTGCTGGTGCCGGAACTGTCCTCCTGGCTGAACTAGACAAAGACAGGACTGTGCTGGGGCCGGAACTGTGCTCCTAGCTGAACCAGACAGACAGGACTGTGCTGGGGCCGGAACTGTCCTCCTTTCTGAACCAGACAAAGACAGAACTGTGCTGGTGCCGGAACTGTCCTCCTGGCTGAACCAGACAAAGACAGGACTGTGCTGGGGCCGGAACTGTGCTCCTAGCTGAACCAGACAGACAGGACTGTGCTGGGGCTGTAACTTTGCTCCTAGCTGAACCAGACAGACAGGACTGTGTTGGGGCCGGAACTCTGCTCCTAGATGAACCAGTCAAGGACAGGACTGTGCTGGGGCCAGAACTGTGTTCCTAGCTGAACCAGACAGACAGGACTGTGCTGGGGCCGGAACTGTGCTCCTGGCTGAACCAGACAGAGGCAGAACTGTGCTGGGGCCGGAACTGTGCTCCTGGCTGAACCAAACGAAGAGAGGACTGTCCTGGGGCTGGAACTGTCCTCCTGGCTGAACCAGACAGAGGCAGGGCCATGTTGGGGCCACAACTGTGCTCCTGGCTGAAGCAGACAGAAGCAGAACTGTGCTGGGACCGCAACTGTGCTCCTGGCTGAACCAGACAGAGGCAGGACTGTCCTGGGGCCGGAACTGTGCTCCTGGCTGAAGCAGACAGAGGCAGAACTGTGCTGGGGCCGAAACAGTCCTCCTGGCTGAACCAGACAAAGACAGGACTGTGCTGGGGCCGGAACTGTGCTCCTAGCTGAACCAGACAGACAGGACTGTGCTGGGGCCGGAACTGTGCTCCTGGCTGAACCAGACAGAGGCAGGGCCGTGCTGGTGCTGGAACTGTGCACCTGGCTGAAGCAGACCGAGGCAGAACTGTGCTGGGGCCAGAACTGTGCTCCTGGCTGGCTGAACCAGACAGAGATAGGTCTGTGCTGGGGCCAGAACTGTGCTCCTGGCTGAACCAGACAGAGACAGGACTGTGCTGGGGCTGGAACTGTGCTCCTGGCTGAACCAGACAGAGGCAGGACTGTGCTGGGCCGGAACTGTGCTCCTGGCTGAACCAGACAGAGGCAGGACTGTGCTGGGGCCGGAATTGTCCTCCTGGCTGAACCAGACAAAGACAGAACTGTGCTGGGGCCGGAACTGTGCTCCTGGCTGAAGCAGACAGAGGCATAAGTGTGATGGGGCCGGAACTGTGCTCCAGTCTGAACCAGACAGAGACAGAACTGTGGTGGGGCCGGAGCTATGCTCCTGGCTGAACCAGACAGAGGCAGAACTGTGTTGGGGCCAGAACTGTCCTCCTGGCTGTACCAAACAAAGTCAGGACTGTCCTGGGGCCGGAACTGTGCTCCTGGCTGAACTAGACAGAGACAGGGACGCGCTGGAGCGGGAACTGTGCTCCTGGCTGAACCATACAGAGGCAGAACTGTGCTGGGGCCGGAACTGTGCTCCTGGCTGAACCAGAGAGAGACAGGTCTGTGCTGGGGCCGGAACTGTGCTCCTGGCTGAACCAGACAGAAGCAGAACTGTGCTGGGTCCGGAACTGGGCTCCTGGATGAAGCAGACAGAGACAGGACTGTGCTGGGGCCGGAACTGTCGTCCTTTCTGAACCAGACAAAGACAGAACTGTGCTGGTGCCGGAACTGTCCTCCTGGCTGAACTAGACAAAGACAGGACTGTGCTGGGGCCGGAACTGTGCTCCTAGCTGAACCAGACAGACAGGACTGTGCTGGGGCCGGAACTGTCCTCCTTTCTGAACCAGACAAAGACAGAACTGTGCTGGTGCCGGAACTGTCCTCCTGGCTGAACCAGACAAAGACAGGACTGTGCTGGGGCCGGAACTGTGCTCCTAGCTGAACCAGACAGACAGGACTGCGCTGGGGCCGGAACTTTGCTCCTAGATGAACCAGTCAAGGACAGGACTGTGCTGGGGCCAGAACTGTGTTCCTAGCTGAACCAGACAGACAGGACTATGCTGGGCCGGAACTGTGCTCCTGGCTGAACCAGACAGACGCAGAACTGTGCTGGGGCCGAAACTGTGCTCCTGGCTGAACAAAACAAAGAGAGGACTGTCCTGGGGCTGGAACTGTCCTCCTGGCTGAACCAGACAGAGGCAGGGCCATGTTGGGGCCACAACTGTGCTCCTGGCTGAAGCAGACAGAAGCAGAACTGTGCTGGGACCGGAACTGTGCTCCTGGCTGACCCAGACAGAGGCAGGACTTTCCTGGGGCCGGAACTGTGCTCCTGGCTGAAGCAGACAGAGGCAGAACTGTGCTGGGGCCGAAACAGTCCTCCTGGCTGAACCAGATAAAGACAGGACTGTGCTGGGGCCGTAACTGTGCTCCTACCTGAACCAGACAGACAGGAATGTGCTGGGGCCGGAACTGTGCTCCTGGCTGAACCAGACAGAGGCAGGGCCGTGCTGGTGCTGGAATTGTGCACCTGGCTGAAGCAGACAGAGGCAGAACTGTGCTGGGGCCGGAACTGTGCTCCTGGCTGAACCAGACAGAGGCAGGACTGTGCTGGGGCCGGAACTGTGCTCCTGGCTGGCTGAACCAGACAGAGATAGGTCTGTGCTGGGGCCGGAACTGTGCTCCTGTCTGAACCAGACAGAGACAGGACTGTGCTGGGGCTGGAACTGTGCTCCTGGCTGAACCAGACAGAGGCAGGACTGTGCTGGGCCGGAACTGTGCTCCTGGCTGAACCAGACAGAGGCAGGACTGTGCTGGGGCCGGAATTGTTCTCCTGGCTGAACCAGACATAGACAGAACTGTGCTGGGGCCGGAACTGTGCTCCTGGCTGAAGCAGACAGAGGCAGAAGTGTGATGGGGCCGGAACTGTGCTCCAGTCTGAACCAGACAGAGACAGAACGGTGCTGGGGCCGGAGCTATGCTCCTGGCTGAACCAGACAGAGGCAGAACTGTGTTGGGGCCAGAACTGTCCTCCCGGCTGTACCAAACAAAGTCAGGACTGTCCTGGGGCCGGAACTGTGCTCCTGGCTGAACTAGACAGAGACAGGGACGCGCTGGAGCGGGAACTGTGCTCCTGGCTGAACCATACAGAGGCAGAACTGTGCTGGGGCCGGAACTGTGCTCCTGGCTGAACCAGACAGAGACAGGTCTGTGCTGGGGCCGGAACTGTGCTCCTGGCTGAACCAGACAGAAGCAGAACTGTGCTGGGTCCGGAACTGGGCTCCTGGATGAAGCAGACAGAGACAGGACTGTGCTGGGGCCGGAACTGTCATCCTTTCTGAATCAGACAAAGACAGAACTGTGCTGATGCCGGAACTGTCCTCCTGGCTAAACTAGACAAAGACAGGACTGTGCTGGGGCCGGAACTGTGCTCCTAGCTGAACCAGACAGACAGGACTGTGCTGGGGCCGGAACTGTCCTCCTGGCTGAACCAGACAAAGACAGGACTGTGCTGGGGCCGGAACTGTGCTCCTAGCTGAACCAGACAGACAGGACTGTGCTGGGGCCGGAACTGTGCTCCTGGCTGAACCAGACAGAGGCAGGGCCATGCTGGTGCTGGAACTGTGCACCTGGCTGAAGCAGACAGAGTCAGAACTGTGCTGGGGCCGGAACTGTGCTCCTGGCTGAACCAGACAGAGGCAGGACTGTGCTGGGGCCGGAACTGTGCTCCTGGCTGGCTGAACCAGACAGAGATAGGTCTGTGCTGGGGCCGGAACTGTGCTCCTGGCTGAACCAGACCGAGACAGGACTGTGCTGGGGCTGGAACTGTGCTCCTGGCTGAACCAGACAGAGGCAGGACTGTGCTGGGCCGGAACTGTGCTCCTGGCTGAACCAGACAGAGGCAGGACTGTGCTGGGGCCGGAATTGTCCTCCTGGCTGAACCAGACAAAGACAGAACTGTGCTGGGGCCGGAACTGTGCTCCTGGCTGAAGCAGACAGAGGCAGAAGTGTGATGGGGCCGGAACTGTGCTCCAGTCTGAACCAGACAGAGACAGAACGGTGCTGGGGCCGGAGTTATGCTCCTGGCTGAACCAGACAGAGGCAGAACTGTGTTGGGGCCAGAACTGTCCTCCTGGCTGTACCAAACAAAGTCAGGACTGTCCTGGGGCCGGAACTGTGCTCCTGGCTGAACTAGACAGAGACAGGGACGCGCTGGAGCGGGAACTGTGCTCCTGGCTGAACCATACAGAGGCAGAACTGTGCTGGGGCCGGAACTGTGCTCCTGGCTGAACCAGACAGAGACAGGTCTGTGCTGGGGCCGGAACTGTGCTCCTGGCTGAACCAGACAGAAGCAGAACTGTGCTGGGTCCGGAACTGGGCTCCTGGATGAAGCAGACAGAGACAGGACTGTGCTGGGGCCAGAACTGTCGTCCTTTCTGAACCAGACAAAGACAGAACTGTGCTGGTGCCGGAACTGTCCTCCTGGCTGAACTAGACAAAGACAGGACTGTGCTGGGGCCGGAACTGTGCTCCTAGCTGAACCAGACAGACAGGACTGTGCTGGGGCCGGAACTGTCCTCCTTTCTGAACCAGACAAAGACAGAACTGTGCTGGTGCCGGAACTGTCCTCCTGGCTGAACCAGACAAAGACAGGACTGTGCTGGGGCCGTAACTGTGCTCCTAGCTGAACCAGACAGACAGGACTGCGCTGGGGCCGGAACTTTGCTCCTCGCTGAACCAGACAGACAGGACTGTGCTGGGGCCGGAACTTTGTTCCTAGCTGAACCAGACAGACAGGACTGCGCTGGGGCCGGAACTTTGCTCCTAGCTGAACCAGTCAAGGACAGGACTCTGCTGGGGCCAGAACTGTGTTCCTAGCTGAACCAGACAGACAGGACTGTGCTGGGGCCGGAACTGTGCTCCTGGCTGAACCAGACAGAGGCAGAACTGTGCTGGGGCCGGAACTGTGCTCCTGGCTGAACCAAACAAAGAGAGGACTGTCCTGGGGCTGGAACTGTCCTCCTGGCTGAACCAGACAGAGGCAGGGCCATGTTGGGGCCACAACTGTGCTCCTGGCTGAAGCAGACAGAAGCAGAACTGTGCTGGGACCAGAACTGTGCTCCTGGCTGACCCAGACAGAGGCAGGACTGTCCTGGGGCCGGAACTGTGCTCCTGGCTGAAGCAGAAAGAGGCAGAACTGTGCTGGGGCCGAAACAGTCCTCCTGGCTGAACCAGACAAAGACAGGACTGTGCTGGGGCCGGAACTGTGCTCCTAGCTGAACCAAACAGACAGGACTGTGCTGGGGCCGGAACTCTGCTCCTAGATGAACCAGTCAAGGACAGGACTGTGCTGGGGCCAGAACTGTGTTCCTAGCTGAACCAGACAGACAGGACTGTGCTGGGGCCGGAACTGTGCTCCTGGCTGAACCAGACAGAGGCAGAACTGTGCTGGGGCCGGAACTGTGCTCCTGGCTGAACCAAACAAAGAGAGGACTGTCCTGGGGCTGGAACTGTCCTCCTGGCTGAACCAGACAGAGGCAGGGCCATGTTGGGGCCACAACTGTGCTCCTGGCTGAAGCAGACAGAAGCAGAACTGTGCTGGGACCGGAACTGTGCTCCTGGCTGAACCAGACAGAGGCAGGACTGTCCTGGGGCCGGAACTGTGCTCCTGGCTGAAGCAGACAGAGGCAGAACTGTGCTGGGGCCGGAACAGTCCTCCTGGCTGAACCAGACAAAGACAGGACTGTGCTGGGGCCGGAACTGTGCTCCTAGCTGAACCAGACAGACAGGACTGTGCTGGGGCCGGAACTGTGCTCCTGGCTGAACCAGACAGAGGCAGCGCCGTGCTGGTGCTGGAACTGTGCACCTGGCTGAAGCAGACAGAGGCAGAACTGTGCTGGGGCCGGAACTGTGCCCCTGGCTGAACCAGACAGAGGCAGGGTCATGCTGGGTCCGGAACTGTGCTCCTGGCTGAAGCAGACAGAGGCAGAACTGTGCTGGAGCCGGAACTGTGCTCCTGGCTGAACCAGACAGAGACAGGGCCGTGCTGGGGCCAGAACTGTGCTCCTGGCTGAAGCAGACAGAGACAGGACCGTTCTGGGGCCGGAACTGTAATCCTGGCTGAACCACACAGAGGCAGAAGTGTGCTGGGGCCAGAACTGTGGTCCTGGCTGAATCAGACAGAGACAGGACTGTGCTGGGACTGGAACTTTGCTCCTGGCTGAACCAGACAAAGACAGGACTGTCCTGGGGCTGGAACTGTGCTCCTGACTGAAGCAGACAGAGGCAGAACTGTGCTGGGGCTGGAACTGTCCTCCTGGCTAAACCAGACAAAGATAGGACTGTGCTGGGTCCGGAACTGTACTCCTAGCTGAACCAGACAGAGTCAGGACTGTTCTGGGGTCGGAACTGTTCCGCTGGCTGAACCAGACAGAGGCAGGACTGTCCTGGGCAGGAACTGTGCTCCTGACTGAACGAGACAGAGGCAGGGCCGTGTTGGGGCCACAACTGTGCTCCTGGCTGAAGCATACAGAGGCAGAACTGTGCTGGGACCGGAACTGTACTACTGCCAGAACCAGACAGAGGCAGGGCACTGTTGGGGCCGGAATTGTGCTCCTGGCTGAAGCAGACAGAGACAGGGCCATGCTGGGGTCAGAACTGTGCTCCTAGCTGAACCAGACAGACAGGACTGTGCTGGGGCCGGAACTGTGCTCCTAGCTGAACCAGACAGACAGGACTGTGCTGGGGCAGGAACTGTGCTCCTAGCTGAACCAGACCAAGACAGGACTGTGTTGGGGCCGGAACTGTGCTCCTAGCTGTACCAGACAGACAGGACTGTGCTGGGTTCGGAACTGTGCTCCTGGCTGAACCAAACAAAGAGAGGACTGTCCTGGGGCTGGAACTGTCCTCCTGGCTGAACCAGACAGAGGCAGGGCCATGTTGGGGCCACAACTGTGCTCCTGGCTGAAGCAGACAGAAGCAGAACTGTGCTGGGACCAGAACTGTGCTCCTGGCTGACCCAGACAGAGGCAGGACTGTCCTGGGGCCGGAACTGTGCTCCTGGCTGAAGTAGACAGAGGCAGAACTGTGCTGGGGCCGAAACAGTCCTCCTGGCTGAACCAGACAAAGACAGGACTGTGCTGGGGCCGGAACTGTGCTCCTAGCTGAACCAGACAGACAGGACTGTGCTGGGGCCGGAACTGTGCTCCTGGCTGGCTGAACCAGACAGAGATAGGTCTGTGCTGGGGCCGGAACTGTGCTCCTGGCTGAACCAGACAGAGACAGGACTGTGCTGGGGCTGGAACTGTGCTCCTGGCTGAAGCAGACAGAGACAGGACCGTTCTGGGGCCGGAACTGTAATCCTGGCTGAACCACACAGAGGCAGAAGTGTGCTGGGGCCAGAACTGTGGTCCTGGCTGAATCAGACAGAGACAGGACTGTGCTGGAGCCGGAACTGTGCTTTTGGCTGAACCAGACAGAGGCAGGACTGTGCTGGGGCGGGAACTGTGCTCCTGGCTGAACCAGACAGAGGCAGGACTGTGCTGGGACCGGAACTTTGCTCCTGGCTGAACCAGACAAAGACAGGACTGTCCTGGGGCTGGAACTGTGTTCCTGGCTGAAGCAGACAGAGGCAGAACTGTGCTGGGGCTGGAACTGTCCTTCTGGCTGAACCAGACAAAGATAGGACTGTGCTGGGTCCGGAACTGTACTCCTAGCTGAACCAGACAGAGACAGGACTGTTCTGGGGTCGGAACTGTTCCGCTGACTGAACCAGACAGAGGCAGGACTGTCCTGGGCAGGAACTGTGCTCCTGACTGAACGAGACAGAGGCAGGGCCGTGTTGGGGCCACAACTGTGCTCCTGGCTGAAGCATACAGAGGCAGAACTTTGCTGGGACCGGAACTGTACTACTGCCAGAACCAGACAGAGGCAGGGCACTGTTGGGGCCGGAATTGTGCTCCTGGCTGAAGCAGACAGAGACAGGGCCATGCTGGGGTCAGAACTGTGCTCCTGGCTGAAGCAGACAGAAACAGGACTGGGCTGGGGCCGAAACTGTGCTCCTGGCAGAACCAGACAGAGACAGGACCGTGCTGGGGCTGGAACTGTGCTCCTGGCTGAACCAGACAGAGGCAGAAGTGTGCTGGGGCCAGGACTGTGCTCCAGGATGAACCAGACAGTGGCAGAACGGAGGTGGGGCCGGAACTTTGCTCCTGGCTTAAGCAGACAGAGGGAGGACTCTGCTGGGGCCGGAACTCTACTTTTGGCTGAAGCACACAGAGGGAGGACTGTGCTGGGGCCGCAACTGTGCTCCTGGCTGGCTGAACAAGACAGAGACATGTCTGTGCTGGGGCTGGAACTGTGCTCCTGGCTGAACCAGACAGAGGCAGGACTGTGCTGGGGCTAGAACTGTGCTCCTGGCTGAAGCAGACAGAGGCAGGACTGTGCTGGGGCCGTAACTGTGCTCCTGGCTGAACCAGACAGAGGCAGAAGTGTGCTGGGGCCAGAACTGTGCTCCAGGCTGAAGCAGACAGAGGCAGAACGGTGCTGGGGCCGGAACTGTCCTCCTGGCTGAACCAGACAAAGACAGAACTGTGCTGGGGCCGGAACTGTGCTCCTGGCTGAAGCAGACAGAGGCAGAAGTGTGATGGGGCCGGAACTGTGCTCCAGTCTGAACCAGACAGAGACAGAACGGTGCTGGGGCCAGAGCTGTGCTCTTGGCTGAACCAGACAGAGGCAGAAATGTCCTGGGGCCAGAACTGAGCTCCTGGCTGAACCAGACAGAGACAGGGCCGCGCTGGAGCAGGAACTGTCCTCCTGGCTGAATCAGACAAAGATAGAACTGTGCTGGGGCCGAAACAGTCCTCCTGGCAGAAACAGACAAAGACAGGACTGTGCTGGGGCCAGAACTGTGCTCCTAGCTGAACCAGACAGACAGGACTGTGCTGGGGCCGGTACTGTGCTCCTAGCTGAACCAGACAGACAGGACTGTGCTGGGGCAGGAACTGTGCTCCTAGCGGAACCAGACCAAGACAGGACTGTGTTGGGGCCAGAACTGTGCTCCTAGCTGTACCAGACAGACAGGACTGTGCTGGGGCCGGAACTGTGCTCCTGGCTGAACCAGACAGAGGCAGGGCCGTGGTGGTTCCGGAACTGTGCTCCTGGCTGAAGCAGACAGAGGCAGAACTGTACTGGGGCCGGAACTGTGCTCCTGGCTGAACCAGACAGAGGCATAACTGTGCTGGGGCCAGAACTGGGCTCCTGGAAGAAGCAGACAGAGACAGGACTGTGCTGGGGCCGGAACTGTAATGCTGGCTGAACCAGACAGAGACAGAACTGTGCTGGGGCCGAAACTGTCCTCCTGGCTGAACCAGACAAAGACAGGACTGTGCTGGGGCCGGAACTGTGCTCCTAGCTGAACCAGACAGACAGGACTGTGCTGGGGCCGGAACTGTGCTCCTAGCTGAATAAGAGAAAGAAAGGACTGTGCTGGGGTCGGAACTGTGCTCCTAGCTGAATAAGAGAAAGACAGGACTGTGCTGGGGTCGGAACTGTGCTCCTAGCTGAACCAGAAAGACAGGACTGTGCTGGGGCCAGAACTGTGCTCTTGGCTGAACCAGACAGAGGCAGGGCCATGCTGGTGCTGGAACTGTGCTCCTGGCTGAAGCAGACAGAGGCAGAACTGTGCTGGGGCCGGAACTGTCCTCCTGGCTGAAGCAGACAGAGGCAGGGCCTTGTTGGGGCCACAACTGTGCTCCTGGCTGAAGCAGACAGAGGCAGAACTGTGCTGGGACCGGAACTGTACTCCTGGCTGAACCAGACAGAGGCAGGGCCGTGCTGGGGCCGGAACTGTGCTCCTGGCTGAAGCAGACAGAGGCAGAACTGTGCTGGGGCCGGAACTGTGCTCCTGGCTGAACAAGACAGAGACAGGGCTGTGCTAGGGCGGAAGTCTGCTCCTGGCTGAAGCAGACAGAGATATGACTGAGCTGGGGCCGGAACTGTGCTCCTGGCTGAACCAGACAGAGGCAGAAGTATGCTAGGGCCAGAACTGTGCTCCTGGCTGAACCAGACAGAGGCAGAAGTGTGCTGGGGCCAGAACTGTGCTCCAGGCTGAAGCAGACAGAGGCAGAACGGTGCTGGGGCCGGAACTGTGCTCCTGGCTGAACCAGACAGAGACAGGGCCGTGCTGGGGTCAGAACTGTGCTCCTGGCTGAACCAGACAGAGGCAGGACTGTCCTGGGGCCGGAACTGTGCTTTTGGCTGAACCAGACAGAGGCAGGACTGTACTGGGGCCGGAACTTTGCTCTTGGCTGGCTGAACCAGAAAGAGACAGTTCTGTGCTCGGGCCAAACTGTGCTCCTCGCTGAACCAGTCAGAGAGAGGACTGTGCTGGGGCTGGAACTGTGCTCCTGGCTGAACCAGACAGAGGCAGGACTGTGTTGGGGCCGGAACCTTGCCCCTGGCTGAACCAGACAGAGGCAGGGCTGTGCTGGAGCCGGAATTGTCCTCCTGGCTGAACCAGACAAAGACAGAACTGTGCTGGGGCTGGAACTGTGCTCCTGGCTGAAGCAGACAAAGGCAGAAGTGTGATGGGGCCGGAACTGTGCTCCAGTCTGAACCAGACAGAGACAGAACGGTGCTGGGGTCAGATCTGTGCTCCTGGCTGACCCAAACGGAGGAAGAACTGTTCTGGGGCCGCAACTCTCCTCCTGGCTGAACCAGACAAAGTCAGGACTGTGCTGGGGCCGGAACTGAGCTCCTGGCTGAACCAGACAGAGACAGGGCCGCGCTGGAGCGGGGACTGTGCTCCTGGCCAAGCCATACAGAGGCAGAATTGTGCTGGGGCCGGAACTGTGCTCCTGGCTGAACCAGACAGAGAGAGAACTGTGCTGGGGCCGGAACTGTGCTCCTGGCTGAACCAGACAGAGGCAGAACTGTGCTGGGGCCAGAACTGGGCTCCCGACTGAACCAGACAAAGACAGAACTGTGCTGGGGCGGCAACTGTCCTCCTGGCTGAACCAGACAAAGACAGGACTGTGCTGGGGCCTGAACTGTGCTCCTAGCTAAACCAGACAGACAGGCCTGTGCTGGGGCCGGAACTGTGCTCCTGGCTGAAGCAGACAGAGGCAGAACTGTGCTGGTGCCAGAACTGTGCTCCTGGCTGAAGCAGAGAGAGGCAGAACTGTGATGGGGCCGGAACTGTGCTCCTGACTGAACCACACAGAGGCAGGGTGTGCTGGGGCCGGAACTGTGCTCCTGGCTAAAGCAGACAGAGGAAGAACTGTGCTGGGGCCAGAATTGTGCTCCTGACTGAACCAGACAGAGACAGGACTGTGCCGGGGTCGGAACTGTGCTTTTGGCTGAACCAGACAGAGGCAGTACTGTGCTGGGGCCGGAACTGTGCTGCTGGCTGAACCAGACAGAGGCAGGACTGTGCTGGGGCCGGATCTGTGCTCCTGGCTGAACCAGACAAAGATAGGACTGTCCAGGGGCCGGAACTGTGCTCCTGGCTGAAGCTGACAGAGGCAGAACAGTGCTGGGGCCAGAACTGTGCTCCTGGCTGAACCAGGCAAAGACAGGACTGTGCTAGGGCGGGAACTGTGCTCCTAGCTGAACCACACAGAGACAGGACTGTGCTGGGGACGGAACTGTGCTCCTGGCAGAACCAGACAGAGGCAGGGCCGTGATGGGGCCGGAACTGTGCTCCTGGCTGAAGCAGACAGAAACAGGACTGGGCTGGGGCCGAAACTGTGCTCCTGGCTGCACCAAACAGAGGCAGAATTGTGCTGGGGCTGGAACTGTGCTCCTGGCTGAACCAAACAAAGAGAGGACTGTCCTGGGGCTGGAACTGTCCTCCTGGCTGAAACAGACAGAGGCAGGGCCATGTTGGGGCCACAACTGTGCTCCTGGCTGAAGCAGACAGAAGCAGAACTGTGCTGGGACCGGAACTGTGCTCCTGGCTGAACCAGACAGAGGCAGGACTGTCCTGGGGCCGGAACTGTGCTCCTGGCTGAAGTAGACAGAGGCTGAACTGTGCTGGGGCCGGAACAGTCCTCCTGGCTGAACCAGACAAAGACAGGACTGTGCTGGGGCCGGAACTGTGCTCCTAGCTGAACCAGACAGACAGGACTGTGCTGGGGCCGGAACTGTGCTCCTGGCTGAACCAGACAGAGGCAGGGCCGTGCTAGTGCTGGAACTGTGCACCTGGCTGAAGCAGATAGAGGCAGAACTGTGCTTGGGCCGGAACTGTGCTCCTGGCTGAACCAGACAGAGGCAGGGTCATGCTGGGTCTGGAACTGTGCTCCTGGCTGAAGCAGACAGATGCAGAACTGTGCTGGGGCCGGAACTGTGCTCCTGGCTGAACCAGACAGAGACAGGGCCGTGCTGGGGCCAGAACTGTGCTCCTGGCTGAAGCAAACAGAGACAGGACTGGGCTGGGGCCGGAACTGTGCTCCTGGCTGAACCAGACAGAGACAGAAGTGTGCTGGGGCCAGAACTGTGGTCCTGGCTGAATCAGACAGAGACAGGACTGTGCTGGAGCCGGAACTGTGCTTTTGGCTGAACCAGACAGAGGCAGGACTGTGCTGGGGCGGGAACTGTGCTCCTGGCTGAACCAGACAGAGGCAGGACTGTGCTGGGACCGGAACTTTGCTCCTGGCTGAACCAGACAAAGACAGGACTGTCCTGGGGCTGGAACTGTGCTCCTGGCTGAAGCAGACAGAGGCAGAACTGTGCTGGGGCTGGAACTGTCCTCCTGGCTGAACCAGACAAAGATAGGACTGTGCTGGGTCCGGAACTGTACTCCTAGCTGAACCAGACAGAGACAGGACTGTTCTGGGGTCGGAACTGTTCCGCTGGCTGAACCAGACAGAGGCAGGACTGTCCTTGGCAGGAACTGTGCTCCTGACTGAACGAGACAGAGGCAGGGCCGTGTTGGGGCCACAACTGTGCTCCTGGCTGAAGCAGACAGAGGCAGAACTGTGCTGGGACCGGAACTGTACTACTGCCAGAACCAGACAGAGGCAGGGCACTGCTGGGGCCGGAATTGTGCTCCTGGCTGAAGCAGACAGAGACAGGGCCATGCTGGGGTCAGAACTGTGCTCCTGGCTGAAGCAGACAGAAACAGGACTGGGCTGGGGCCGAAACTGTGCTCCTGGCAGAACCAGACAGAGACAGGACCGTGCTGGGGCTGGAACTGTGCCCCTGGCTGAACCAGACAGAGGCAGAAGTGTGCTAGGGCCAGAACTGTGCTCCTGGCTGAACCAGACAGAGGCAGAAGTGTGATGGGGCAGGGACTGTGCTCCAGGATGAACCAGACAGTGGCAGAACGGAGGTGGGCCGGAACTTTGCTCCTGGCTTAAGCAGACAGAGGGAGGACTCTGCTGGGGCCGGAACTGTACTTTTGGCTGAAGCACACAGAGGGAGGACTGTGCTGGGGCCGCAACTGTGCTCCTGGCTGGCTGAACAAGACAGAAACATGTCTGTGCCGGGGCTGGAACTGTCCTCCTGGCTGAACCAGACAGAGACAGGACTGTGCTGGGGCTAGAACTGTGCTCCTGGCTGAACCAGACAGAGGCAGGACTGTGCTGGGGCCGTAACTTTGCTCCTGGCTAAACCAGACAGAGGCAGGACTGTGCTGGGGCCGGAATTGTCCTCCTGGCTGAACCAGACAAAGACAGAACTGTGCTGGGGCCGGAACTGTGCTCCTGGTTGAAGCAGACAGAGGCAGAAGTGTGATGGGGCCGGAACTGTGCTCCAGTCTGAACCAGACAGAGACAGAACGGTGCTGGGGCCAGAGCTGTGCTCCTGGCTGAACCAGACAGAGGCAGAACTGTCCTGGGGCCAGAACTGAGCTCCTGGCTGAACCAGACAGAGACAGGGCCGCACTAGAGCAGGAACTGTGCTCCTGGCTGAACCAGACAGAGACAGGTCTGTGCTGGGGCTGGAACTGTGCTCCTGGCTGAACCAGACAGAGACAGGTCTGTGCTGTGGCCGGAACTGGGCTCCTGGATGAAGCAGACAGAGACAGGACTGTGCTGGGGCTGGAACTGTCCTCCTGGCTGAACCAGACAAAGACAGAACTGTGCTGGGGCCGAAACAGTCCTCCTGGCAGAAACAGACAAAGACAGGACTGTGCTGGGGCCAGAACTGTGCTCCTAGCTGAACCAGACAGACAGGACTGTGCTGGGGCCGGATCTGTGCTCCTAGCTGAACCAGACAGACAGGACTGTGCTGGGGCAGGAACTGTGCTCCTAGCTGAACCAGACCAAGACAGGACTGTGTTGGGGTCGGAAATGTGCTCCTAGCTGTACCAGACAGACAGGACTGTGCTGGGGCCGGAACTGTGCTCCTGGCTGAACCAGACAGAGGCAGGGCCGTGGTGGTTCCGGAACTGTGCTCCTGGCTGAAGCAGACAGAGGCAGAACTGTACTGGGGCCGGAACTGTGCTCCTGGCTGAACCAGACAGAGGCATAACTGTGCTGGGGCCAGAACTGGGCTCCTGGAAGAAGCAGACAGAGACAGGACTGTGCTGGGGCCGGAACTGTAATGCTGGCTGAACCAGACAGAGACAGAACTGTGCTGGGGCCGAAACTGTCCTCCTGGCTGAACCAGACAAAGACAGGACTGTGCTGGGGCCGGAACTGTGCTCCTAGCTGAACCAGACAGACAGGACTGTGCTGGGGCCGGAACTGTGCTCCTAGCTGAATAAGAGAAAGACAGGACTGTGCTGGGGTCGGAACTGTGCTCCTAGCTGAATAAGAGAAAGACAGGACTGTGCTGGGGTCGGAACTGTGCTCCTAGCTGAACCAGAAAGACAGGACTGTGCTGGGGCCAGAACTGTGCTCTTGGCTGAACCAGACAGAGGCAGGGCCATGCTGGTGCTGGAACTGTGCTCCTGGCTGAACCAGACAGAGGCAGAACTGTGCTGGGCCGGAACTGTGCTCCTGGCTGAACCAGACAAAGACAGGACTGTCCTGGGGCCGGAACTGTGCTCCTGGCTGAAGCAGACAGAGGCAGAACTGTGCTGGGGCCGGAACCGTCCTCCTGGCTGAAGCAGACAGAGGAAGGGCCTTGTTGGGGCCACAACTGTGCTCCTGGCTGAAGCAGACAGAGGCAGAACTGTGCTGGGACCGGAACTGTGCTCCTGGCTAAACCAGACAGAGGCAGGGCCGTGCTGAGGCCGGAACTGTGCTCCTGGCTGAAGCAGACAGAGGCAGAACTGTGCTGGGGCCGGAACTGTGCTCCTGGCTGAACAAGACAGAGACAGGGCTGTGCTAGGGCGGAACTGTGCTCCTGGCTGAAGCAGACAGAGATACGACTGAGCTGGGGCCAGAACTGTGCTCCTGGCTGAACCAGACAGAGACAGAACCATGCTAGGGCCAGAACTGTGCTCCTGGCTGAACCAGACAGAGGCAGAAGTATGCTAGGGCCAGAACTGTGCTCCTGGCTGAACCAGACAGAGGCAGAAGTGTGCTGGGGCCAGAACTGTGCTCCAGGCTGAAGCAGACAGAGGCAGAACGGTGCTGGGCCGGAACTGTGCTCCTGGCTGAACCAGACAGAGACAGGGCCGTGCTGGGGTCAGAACTGTGCTCCTGGCTGAACCAGACAGAGGCAGGACTGTCCTGGGGCCGGAACTGTGCTTTTGGCTGAACCAGACAGAGGCAGGACTGTACTGGAGCCGGAACTTTGCTCTTGGCTGGCTGAACCAGAAAGAGACAGTTCTGTGCTCGGGCCAAACTGTGCTCCTCGCTGAACCAGTCAGAGAGAGGACTGTGCTGGGGCTGGAACTGTGCTCCTGGCTGAACCAGACAGAGGCAGGACTGTGTTGGGGCCGGAACCTTGCCCCTGGCTGAACCAGACAGAGGCAGGGCTGTGCTGGAGCCGGAATTGTCCTCCTGGCTGAACCAGACAAAGACAGAACTGTGCTGGGGCTGGAACTGTGCTCCTGGCTGAAGCAGACAAAGGCAGAAGTGTGATGGGGCCGGAACTGTGCTCCAGTCTGAACCAGACAGAGACAGAATGGTGCTGGGGCCAGATCTGTGCTCCTGGCTGAACCAGACAGAGGAAGAACTGTTCTGGGGCCGCAACTCTCCTCCTGGCTGAACCAGACAAAGTCAGGACTGTGCTGGGGCCGGAACTGAGCTCCTGGCTGAACCAGACAGAGACAGGGCCGCGCTGGAGCGGGGACTGTGCTCCTGGCCAAGCCATACAGAGGCAGAATTGTGCTGGGGCCGGAACTGTGCTCCTGGCTGAACCAGACAGAGAGAGAACTGTGCTGGGGCCGGAACTGTGCTCCTGGCTGAACCAGACAGAGGCAGAACTGTGCTGGGGCCAGAACTGGGCTCCCGGCTGAACCAGACAAAGACAGAACTGTGCTGGGGTGGCAACTGTCCTCCTGGCTGAACCAGACAAAGACAGGACTGTGCTGGGGCCTGAACTGTGCTCCTAGCTAAACCAGACAGACAGGCCTGTGCTGGGGCCGGAACTGTGCTCCTGGCTGAAGCAGACAGAGGCAGAACTGTGCTGGTGCCAGAACTGTGCTCCTGGCTGAAGCAGAGAGAGGCAGAACTGGGATGGGGCCGGAACTGTGCTCCTGACTGAACCACACAGAGGCAGGGCGTGCTGGGGCCGGAACTGTGCTCCTGGCTGAAGCAGAGAGAGGCAGAACTCTGCTGGGGCCAGAACTGTGCTCCTGACTGAACCAGACAGAGACAGGACTGTGCCGGGGTCGGAACTGTGCTTTTGGCTGAACCAGACAGAGGCAGTACTGTGCTGGGGCCGGAACTGTGCTGCTGGCTGAACCAGACAGAGGCAGGACTGTGCTGGGGCCGGATCTGTGCTCCTGGCTGAACCAGACAAAGATAGGACTGTCCAGGGGCCGGAACTGTGCTCCTGGCTGAAGCTGACAGAGGCAGAACAGTGCTGGGGCCAGAACTGTGCTCCTGGCTGAACCAGGCAAAGACAGGACTGTGCTAGGGCGGGAACTGTGCTCCTAGCTGAACCACACAGAGACAGGACTGTGCTGGGGACGGAACTGTGCTCCTGGCAGAACCAGACAGAGGCAGGGCCATGATGGGGCCGGAACTGTGCTCCTGGCTGAAGCAGACAGAAACAGGACTGGGCTGGGGCCGAAACTGTGCTCCTGGCTGCACCAAACAGAGGCAGAATTGTGCTGGGGCTGGAACTGTGCTCCTGGCTGAACCAAACAAAGAGAGGACTGTCCTGGGGCTGGAACTGTCCTCCTGGCTGAAACAGACAGAGGCAGGGCCATGTTGGGGCCACAACTGTGCTCCTGGCTGAAGCAGACAGAAGCAGAACTGTGCTGGGACCGGAACTGTGCTCCTGGCTGAACCAGACAGAGGCAGGACTGTCCTGGGGCCGGAACTGTGCTCCTGGCTGAAGCAGACAGAGGCTGAACTGTGCTGGGGCCGGAACAGTCCTCCTGGCTGAACCAGACAAAGACCGGACTGTGCTGGGGCCGGAACTGTGCTCCTAGATGAACCAGACAGACAGGACTGTGCTGGGGCCGGAACTGTGCTCCTGGCTGAACCAGACAGAGGCAGGGCCGTGCTGGTGCTGGAACTGTGCACCTGGCTGAAGCAGATAGAGGCAGAACTGTGCTGGGGCCGGAACTGTGCTCCTGGCTGAACCAGACAGAGGCAGGGTCATGCTGGGTCCGGAACTGTGCTCCTGGCTGAAGCAGACAGAGGCAGAACTGTGCTGGGGCCGGAATTGTGCTCCTGGCTGAACCAGACAGAGACAGGGCCGTGCTGGGGCCAGAACTGTGCTCCTGGCTGAAGCAAACAGAGACAGGACTGGGCTGGGGCCGGAACTGTGCTCCTGGCTGAACCAGACAGAGACAGAAGTGTGCTGGGGCCAGAACTGTGGTCCTGGCTGAATCAGACAGAGACAGGACTGTGCTGGAGCCGGAACTGTGCTTTTGGCTGAACCAGACAGAGGCAGGACTGTGCTGGGGCGGGAACTGTGCTCCTGGCTGAACCAGACAGAGGCAGGACTGTGCTGGGACCGGAACTTTGCTCCTGGCTGAACCAGACAAAGACAGGACTGTCCTGGGGCTGGAACTGTGCTCCTGGCTGAAGCAGACAGAGGCAGAACTGTGCTGGGGCTGGAACTGTCCTCCTGGCTGAACCAGACAAAGATAGGACTGTGCTGGGTCCGGAACTGTACTCCTAGCTGAACCAGACAGAGACAGGACTGTTCTGGGGTCGGAACTGTTCCGCTGGCTGAACCAGACAGAGGCAGGACTGTCCTTGGCAGGAACTGTGCTCCTGACTGAACGAGACAGAGGCAGGGCCGTGTTGGGGCCACAACTGTGCTCCTGGCTGAAGCAGACAGAGGCAGAACTGTGCTGGGACCGGAACTGTACTACTGCCAGAACCAGACAGAGGCAGGGCACTGCTGGGGCCGGAATTGTGCTCCTGGCTGAAGCAGACAGAGACAGGGCCATGCTGGGGTCAGAACTGTGCTCCTGGCTGAAGCAGACAGAAACAGGACTGGGCTGGGGCCGAAACTGTGCTCCTGGCAGAACCAGACAGAGACAGGACCGTGCTGGGGCTGGAACTGTGCCCCTGGCTGAACCAGACAGAGGCAGAAGTGTGCTAGGGCCAGAACTGTGCTCCTGGCTGAACCAGACAGAGGCAGAAGTGTGATGGGGCCGGGACTGTGCTCCAGGATGAACCAGACAGTGGCAGAACGGAGGTGGGCCGGAACTTTGCTCCTGGCTTAAGCAGACAGAGGGAGGACTCTGCTGGGGCCGGAACTGTACTTTTGGCTGAAGCACACAGAGGGAGGACTGTGCTGGGGCCGCAACTGTGCTCCTGGCTGGCTGAACAAGACAGAGACATGTCTGTGCCGGGGCTGGAACTGTCCTCCTGGCTGAACCAGACAGAGACAGGACTGTGCTGGGGCTAGAACTGTGCTCCTGGCTGAACCAGACAGAGGCAGGACTGTGCTGGGGCCGTAACTTTGCTCCTGGCTAAACCAGACAGAGGCAGGACTGTGCTGGGGCCGGAATTGTCCTCCTGGCTGAACCAGACAAAGACAGAACTGTGCTGGGGCCGGAACTGTGCTCCTGGTTGAAGCAGACAGAGGCAGAAGTGTGATGGGGCCGGAACTGTGCTCCAGTCTGAACCAGACAGAGACAGAACGGTGCTGGGGCCAGAGCTGTGCTCCTGGCTGAACCAGACAGAGGCAGAACTGTCCTGGGGCCAGAACTGAGCTCCTGGCTGAACCAGACAGAGACAGGGCCGCACTAGAGCAGGAACTGTGCTCCTGGCTGAACCAGACAGAGACAGGTCTGTGCTGGGGCTGGAACTGTGCTCCTGGCTGAACCAGACAGAGACAGGTCTGTGCTGTGGCCGGAACTGGGCTCCTGGATGAAGCAGACAGAGACAGGACTGTGCTGGGGCTGGAACTGTCCTCCTGGCTGAACCAGACAAAGACAGAACTGTGCTGGGGCCGAAACAGTCCTCCTGGCAGAAACAGACAAAGACAGGACTGTGCTGGGGCCAGAACTGTGCTCCTAGCTGAACCAGACAGACAGGACTGTGCTGGGGCCGGATCTGTGCTCCTAGCTGAACCAGACAGACAGGACTGTGCTGGGGCAGGAACTGTGCTCCTAGCTGAACCAGACCAAGACAGGACTGTGTTGGGGTCGGAAATGTGCTCCTAGCTGTACCAGACAGACAGGACTGTGCTGGGGCCGGAACTGTGCTCCTGGCTGAACCAGACAGAGGCAGGGCCGTGGTGGTTCCGGAACTGTGCTCCTGGCTGAAGCAGACAGAGGCAGAACTGTACTGGGGCCGGAACTGTGCTCCTGGCTGAACCAGACAGAGGCATAACTGTGCTGGGGCCAGAACTGGGCTCCTGGAAGAAGCAGACAGAGACAGGACTGTGCTGGGGCCGGAACTGTAATGCTGGCTGAACCAGACAGAGACAGAACTGTGCTGGGGCCGAAACTGTCCTCCTGGCTGAACCAGACAAAGACAGGACTGTGCTGGGGCCGGAACTGTGCTCCTAGCTGAACCAGACAGACAGGACTGTGCTGGGGCCGGAACTGTGCTCCTAGCTGAATAAGAGAAAGACAGGACTGTGCTGGGGTCGGAACTGTGCTCCTAGCTGAATAAGAGAAAGACAGGACTGTGCTGGGGTCGGAACTGTGCTCCTAGCTGAACCAGAAAGACAGGACTGTGCTGGGGCCAGAACTGTGCTCTTGGCTGAACCAGACAGAGGCAGGGCCATGCTGGTGCTGGAACTGTGCTCCTGGCTGAACCAGACAGAGGCAGAACTGTGCTGGGCCGGAACTGTGCTCCTGGCTGAACCAGACAAAGACAGGACTGTCCTGGGGCCGGAACTGTGCTCCTGGCTGAAGCAGACAGAGGCAGAACTGTGCTGGGGCCGGAACCGTCCTCCTGGCTGAAGCAGACAGAGGAAGGGCCTTGTTGGGGCCACAACTGTGCTCCTGGCTGAAGCAGACAGAGGCAGAACTGTGCTGGGACCGGAACTGTGCTCCTGGCTAAACCAGACAGAGGCAGGGCCGTGCTGAGGCCGGAACTGTGCTCCTGGCTGAAGCAGACAGAGGCAGAACTGTGCTGGGGCCGGAACTGTGCTCCTGGCTGAACAAGACAGAGACAGGGCTGTGCTAGGGCGGAACTGTGCTCCTGGCTGAAGCAGACAGAGATACGACTGAGCTGGGGCCAGAACTGTGCTCCTGGCTGAACCAGACAGAGACAGAACCATGCTAGGGCCAGAACTGTGCTCCTGGCTGAACCAGACAGAGGCAGAAGTATGCTAGGGCCAGAACTGTGCTCCTGGCTGAACCAGACAGAGGCAGAAGTGTGCTGGGGCCAGAACTGTGCTCCAGGCTGAAGCAGACAGAGGCAGAACGGTGCTGGGCCGGAACTGTGCTCCTGGCTGAACCAGACAGAGACAGGGCCGTGCTGGGGTCAGAACTGTGCTCCTGGCTGAACCAGACAGAGGCAGGACTGTCCTGGGGCCGGAACTGTGCTTTTGGCTGAACCAGACAGAGGCAGGACTGTACTGGAGCCGGAACTTTGCTCTTGGCTGGCTGAACCAGAAAGAGACAGTTCTGTGCTCGGGCCAAACTGTGCTCCTCGCTGAACCAGTCAGAGAGAGGACTGTGCTGGGGCTGGAACTGTGCTCCTGGCTGAACCAGACAGAGGCAGGACTGTGTTGGGGCCGGAACCTTGCCCCTGGCTGAACCAGACAGAGGCAGGGCTGTGCTGGAGCCGGAATTGTCCTCCTGGCTGAACCAGACAAAGACAGAACTGTGCTGGGGCTGGAACTGTGCTCCTGGCTGAAGCAGACAAAGGCAGAAGTGTGATGGGGCCGGAACTGTGCTCCAGTCTGAACCAGACAGAGACAGAATGGTGCTGGGGCCAGATCTGTGCTCCTGGCTGAACCAGACAGAGGAAGAACTGTTCTGGGGCCGCAACTCTCCTCCTGGCTGAACCAGACAAAGTCAGGACTGTGCTGGGGCCGGAACTGAGCTCCTGGCTGAACCAGACAGAGACAGGGCCGCGCTGGAGCGGGGACTGTGCTCCTGGCCAAGCCATACAGAGGCAGAATTGTGCTGGGGCCGGAACTGTGCTCCTGGCTGAACCAGACAGAGAGAGAACTGTGCTGGGGCCGGAACTGTGCTCCTGGCTGAACCAGACAGAGGCAGAACTGTGCTGGGGCCAGAACTGGGCTCCCGGCTGAACCAGACAAAGACAGAACTGTGCTGGGGTGGCAACTGTCCTCCTGGCTGAACCAGACAAAGACAGGACTGTGCTGGGGCCTGAACTGTGCTCCTAGCTAAACCAGACAGACAGGCCTGTGCTGGGGCCGGAACTGTGCTCCTGGCTGAAGCAGACAGAGGCAGAACTGTGCTGGTGCCAGAACTGTGCTCCTGGCTGAAGCAGAGAGAGGCAGAACTGGGATGGGGCCGGAACTGTGCTCCTGACTGAACCACACAGAGGCAGGGCGTGCTGGGGCCGGAACTGTGCTCCTGGCTGAAGCAGAGAGAGGCAGAACTCTGCTGGGGCCAGAACTGTGCTCCTGACTGAACCAGACAGAGACAGGACTGTGCCGGGGTCGGAACTGTGCTTTTGGCTGAACCAGACAGAGGCAGTACTGTGCTGGGGCCGGAACTGTGCTGCTGGCTGAACCAGACAGAGGCAGGACTGTGCTGGGGCCGGATCTGTGCTCCTGGCTGAACCAGACAAAGATAGGACTGTCCAGGGGCCGGAACTGTGCTCCTGGCTGAAGCTGACAGAGGCAGAACAGTGCTGGGGCCAGAACTGTGCTCCTGGCTGAACCAGGCAAAGACAGGACTGTGCTAGGGCGGGAACTGTGCTCCTAGCTGAACCACACAGAGACAGGACTGTGCTGGGGACGGAACTGTGCTCCTGGCAGAACCAGACAGAGGCAGGGCCATGATGGGGCCGGAACTGTGCTCCTGGCTGAAGCAGACAGAAACAGGACTGGGCTGGGGCCGAAACTGTGCTCCTGGCTGCACCAAACAGAGGCAGAATTGTGCTGGGGCTGGAACTGTGCTCCTGGCTGAACCAAACAAAGAGAGGACTGTCCTGGGGCTGGAACTGTCCTCCTGGCTGAAACAGACAGAGGCAGGGCCATGTTGGGGCCACAACTGTGCTCCTGGCTGAAGCAGACAGAAGCAGAACTGTGCTGGGACCGGAACTGTGCTCCTGGCTGAACCAGACAGAGGCAGGACTGTCCTGGGGCCGGAACTGTGCTCCTGGCTGAAGCAGACAGAGGCTGAACTGTGCTGGGGCCGGAACAGTCCTCCTGGCTGAACCAGACAAAGACCGGACTGTGCTGGGGCCGGAACTGTGCTCCTAGATGAACCAGACAGACAGGACTGT
The DNA here is from genome assembly GCF_964204655.1 of Triturus cristatus. Taxonomy (NCBI): domain Eukaryota; kingdom Metazoa; phylum Chordata; class Amphibia; order Caudata; family Salamandridae; genus Triturus; species Triturus cristatus. The sequence continues at coordinate 1,817,891 of NW_028188469.1, forward strand.
GCTGGGGCCGGAACTGTGCTCCTGGCTGAACCAGACAGAGGCAGGGCCGTGCTGGTGCTGGAACTGTGCACCTGGCTGAAGCAGATAGAGGCAGAACTGTGCTGGGGCCGGAACTGTGCTCCTGGCTGAACCAGACAGAGGCAGGGTCATGCTGGGTCCGGAACTGTGCTCCTGGCTGAAGCAGACAGAGGCAGAACTGTGCTGGGGCCGGAATTGTGCTCCTGGCTGAACCAGACAGAGACAGGGCCGTGCTGGGGCCAGAACTGTGCTCCTGGCTGAAGCAAACAGAGACAGGACTGGGCTGGGGCCGGAACTGTGCTCCTGGCTGAACCAGACAGAGACAGAAGTGTGCTTGGGCCAGAACTGTGGTCCTGGCTGAATCAGACAGAGACAGGACTGTGCTGGAGCCGGAACTGTGCTTTTGGCTGAACCAGACAGAGGCAGGACTGTGCTGGGGCGGGAACTGTGCTCCTGGCTGAACCAGACAGAGGCAGGACTGTGCTGGGACCGGAACTTTGCTCCTGGCTGAACCAGACAAAGACAGGACTGTCCTGGGGCTGGAACTGTGCTCCTGGCTGAAGCAGACAGAGGCAGAACTGTGCTGGGGATGGAACTGTCCTCCTGGCTGAACCAGACAAAGATAGGACTGTGCTGGGTCCGGAACTGTACTCCTAGCTGAACCAGACAGAGACAGGACTGTTCTGGGGTCGGAACTGTTCCGCTGGCTGAACCAGACAGAGGCAGGACTGTCCTGGGCAGGAACTGTGCTTCTGACTGAACGAGACAGAGGCAGTGCCGTGTTGGGGCCACAACTGTGCTCCTGGCTGAAGCAGACAGAGGCAGAACTGTGCTGGGACCGGAACTGTACTACTGCCAGAACCAGACAGAGGCAGGGCACTGCTGGGGCCGGAATTGTGCTCCTGGCTGAAGCAGACAGAGACAGGGCCATGCTGGGGTCAGAACTGTGCTCCTGGCAGAACCAGACAGAGGCAGAAGTGTGCTAGGGCCAGAACTGTGCTCCTGGCTGAACCAGACAGAGGCAGAAGTGTGCTGGGGCCGGGACTGTGCTCCAGGATGAACCAGACAGTGGCAGAACGGAGGTGGGCCGGAACTTTGCTCCTGGCTTAAGCAGACAGAGGGAGGACTCTGCTGGGGCCGGAACTGTACTTTTGGCTGAAGCACACAGAGGGAGGACTGTGCTGGGGCCGCAACTGTGCTCCTGGCTGGCTGAACAAGACAGAGACATGTCTGTGCCGGGGCTGGAACTGTCCTCCTGGCTGAACCAGACAGAGACAGGACTGTGCTGGGGCTAGAACTGTGCTCCTGGCTGAACCAGACAGAGGCAGGACTGTGCTGGGGCCGTAACTTTGCTCCTGGCTAAACCAGACAGAGGCAGGACTGTGCTGGGGCCGGAATTGTCCTCCTGGCTGAACCAGACAAAGACAGAACTGTGCTGGGGCCGGAACTGTGCTCCTGGTTGAAGCAGACAGAGGCAGAAGTGTGATGGGGCCGGAACTGTGCTCCAGTCTGAACCAGACAGAGACAGAACGGTGCTGGGGCCAGAGCTGTGCTCCTGGCTGAACCAGACAGAGACAGGGCCGCACTAGAGCAGGAACTGTGCTCCTGGCTGAACCAGACAGAGACAGGTCTGTGCTGGGGCTGGAACTGTGCTCCTGGCTGAACCAGACAGAGACAGGTCTGTGCTGTGGCCGGAACTGGGCTCCTGGATGAAGCAGACAGAGACAGGACTGTGCTGGGGCTGGAACTGTCCTCCTGGCTGAACCAGACAAAGACATGACTGTGCTGGGGCCAGAACTGTGCTCCTAGATGAACCAGACAGACAGGACTGTGCTGGGGCCGGAACTGTGCTCCTAGCTGAACCAGACAGACAGGACTGTGCTGGGGCAGGAACTGTGCTCCTAGCTGAACCAGACCAAGACAGGACTGTGTTGGGGTCGGAACTGTGCTCCTAGCTGTACCAGACAGACAGGACTGTGCTGGGGCCGGAACTGTGCTCCTGGCTGAACCAGACAGAGGCAGGGCCGTGGTGGTTCCGGAACTGTGCTCCTGGCTGAAGCAGACAGAGGCAGAACTGTACTGGGGCCGGAACTGTGCTCCTGGCTGAACCAGACAGAGGCATAACTGTGCTGGGGCCAGAACGGTACTACTGCCAGAACCAGACAGAGGCAGGGCACTGCTGGGGCCGGAATTGTGCTCCTGGCTGAAGCAGACAGAGACAGGGGCATGCTGGGGTCAGAACTGTGCTCCTGGCTGAAGCAGACAGAAACCGGACTGGGCTGGGGCCGAAACTGTGCTCCTGGCAGAACCAGACAGAGACAGGACCGTGCTGGGGCTGGAACTGTGCCCCTGGCTGAACCAGACAGAGGCAGAAGTGTGCTAGGGCCAGAACTGTGCTCCTGGCTGAACCAGACAGAGGCAGAAGTGTGCTGGGGCCGGGACTGTGCTCCAGGATGAACCAGACAGTGGCAGAACGGAGGTGGGCCGGAACTTTGCTCCTGGCTTAAGCAGACAGAGGGAGGACTCTGCTGGGGCCGGAACTGTACTTTTGGCTGAAGCACACAGAGGGAGGACTGTGCTGGGGCTGCAACTGTGCTCCTGGCTGGCTGAACAAGACAGAGACATGTCTGTGCTGGGGCTGGAACTGTCCTCCTGGCTGAACCAGACAGAGACAGGACTGTGCTGGGGCTAGAACTGTGCTCCTGGCTGAACCAGACAGAGGCAGGACTGTGCTGGGGCCGTAACTTTGCTCCTGGCTAAACCAGACAGAGGCAGGACTGTGCTGGGGCCGGAATTGTCCTCCTGGCTGAACCAGACAAAGACAGAACTGTGCTGGGGCCGGAACTGTGCTCCTGGTTGAAGCAGACAGAGGCAGAAGTGTGATGGGCCGGAACTGTGCTCCAGTCTGAACCAGACAGAGACAGAACGGTGCTGGGGCCAGAGCTGTGCTCCTGGCTGAACCAGACAGAGGCAGAACTGTCCTGGGGCCAGAACTGAGCTCCTGGCTGAACCAGACAGAGACAGGGCCGCACTAGAGCAGGAACTGTGCTCCTGGCTGAACCAGACAGAGACAGGTCTGTGCTGGGGCTGGAACTGTGCTCCTGGCTGAACCAGACAGAGACAGGTCTGTGCTGTGGCCGGAACTGGGCTCCTGGATGAAGCAGACAGAGACAGGACTGTGCTGGGGCTGGAACTGTCCTCCTGGCTGAACCAGACAAAGACAGGACTGTGCTGGGGCCAGAACTGTGCTCCTAGATGAACCAGACAGACAGGACTGTGCGGGTGCCGGAACTGTGCTCCTAGCTGAACCAGACCAAGACAGGACTGTGTTGGGGTCCGAACTGTGCTCCTAGCTGTACCAGACAGACAGGACTGTGCTGGGGCCGGAACTGTGCTCCTGGCTGAACCAGACAGAGGCAGGGCCGTGGTGGTTCCGGAACTGTGCTCCTGGCTGAAGCAGACAGAGGCAGAACTGTACTGGGGCCGGAACTGTGCTCCTGGCTGAACCAGACAGAGGCATAACTGTGCTGGGGCCAGAACGGGGCTCCTGGAAGAAGCAGACAGAGACAGGACTGTGCTGGGGCCGGAACTGTAATGCTGGCTGAACCAGACAGAGACAGAACTGTGCTGGGGCCGAAACTGTCCTCCTGGCTGAACCAGACAAAGACAGGACTGTGCTGGGGCCGGAACTGTGCTCCTAGCTGAACCAGACAGACAGGACTGTGCTGGGGTCGGAACTGTGCTCCTAGCTGAATAAGAGAAAGACAGGACTGTGCTGGGGTCGGAACTGTGCTCCTAGCTGAATAAGAGAAAGACAGGACTGTGCTGGGGTCGGAACTGTGCTCCTAGCTGAACCAGAAAGACAGGACTGTGCTGGGGCCAGAACTGTGCTCTTGGCTGAACCAGACTGAGGCAGGGCCATGCTGGTGCTGGAACTGTGCTCCTGGCTGAAGCAGACAGAGGCAGAACTGTGCTGGGGCCGGAACTGTGCTCCTGGCTGAACCAGACAAAGACAGGACTGTCCTGGGGTCGGAACTGTGCTCCTGGCTGAAGCAGACAGAGGCAGAACTGTGCTGGGGCCGGAACTGTCCTCCTGGCTGAAGCAGACAGAGGCAGGGCCTTGTTGGGGCCACAACTGTGCTCCTGGCTGAAGCAGACAGAGGCAGAACTGTGCTGGGACCGGAACTGTGCTCCTGGCTGAACCAGACAGAGGCAGGGCCGTGCTGGGGCCGGAACTGTGCTCCTGGCTGAAGCAGACAGAGGCAGAACTGTGCTGTGGCCAGAACTGTGCTCCTGGCTGAACAAGACAGAGACAGTTCCGTGCTAGGGCGGAACTGTGCTCCTGGCTGAAGCAGACAGAGATACGACTGAGCTGGGGCCGGAACTGTGCTCCTGGCTGAACCAGACAGAGACAGGACCGTGCTAGGGCCAGAACTGTGCTCCTGGCTGAACCAGACAGAGGCAGAAGTATGCTAGGGCCAGAACTGTGCTCCTGGCTGAACCAGACAGAGGCAGATGTGTGCTGGGGCCAGAACTGTGCTCCAGGCTGAAGCAGACAGAGGCAGAACGTTGCTGGGGCCGGAACTGTGCTCCTGGCTGAACCAGACAGAGACAGGGCCGTGCTGGGGTCAGAACTGTGCTCCTGGCTGAACCAGACAGAGGCAGGACTATCCTGGGGCCGGAACTGTGCTTTTGGCTAAACCAGACAGAGGCAGGACTGTACTGGGGCCGGAACTTTGCTCTTGGCTGGCTGAACCAGAAAGAGACAGTTCTGTGCTCGGGCCAAACTGTGCTCCTCGCTGAACCAGTCAGAGACAGGACTGTGCTGGGGCTGGAACTGTGCTCCTGGCTGAACCAGACAGAGGCAGGACTGTGTTGGGGCTGGAACCTTGCCCCTGGCTGAACCAGACAGAGGCAGGGCTGTGCTGGAGCCGGAATTGTCCTCCTGGCTGAACCAGACAGAGGAAGAACTGTTCTGGGGCTGCAACTCTCCTCCTGGCTGAACCAGACAAAGTCCGGACTGTGCTGGGGCCGGAACTGAGCTCCTGGCTGAACCAGACAGAGACAGGGCCGCGCTGGAGCGGGGACTGTGCTCCTGGCCAAGCCATACAGAGGCAGAGTTGTGCTGGGGCCGGAACTGTGCTCCTGGCTGAACCAGACAGAGAGAGAACTGTGCTGGGGCCGGAACTGTGCTACTGGCTGAACCAGACAGAGGCAGAACTGTGCTGGGGCCAGAACTGTGCTACTGGCTGAACCAGACAGAGGCAGAACTGTGCTGGGGCCTGAACTGTGCTCCTAGCTAAACCAGACAGACAGGCCTGTGCTGGGGCCGGAACTGTGCTCCTGGCTGAAGCAGACAGAGGCAGAACTGTGCTGGTGCCAGAACTGTGCTCCTGGCTGAAGCAGAGAGAGGCAGAACTGTGATGGGGCCGGAACTGTGCTCCTGACTGAACCACACAGAGGCAGGGCGTGCTGGGGCCGGAACTGTGCTCCTGGCTAAAGCAGACAGAGGCAGAACTGTGCTGGGGCCAGAACTGTGCTCCTGACTGAACCAGACAGAGACAGGACTGTGCCGGGGTCGGAACTGTGCTTTTGGCTGAACCAGACAGAGGCAGTACTGTGCTGGGGCCGGAACTGTGCTGCTGGCTGAACCAGACAAAGATAGGACTGTCCAGGGGCCGGAACTGTGCTCCTGGCTGAAGCAGACAGAGGCTGAACTGTGCTGGGGCCGGAACAGTCCTCCTGGCTGAGCCAGACAAAGACAGGACTGTGCTGGGGCCGGAACTGTGCTCCTAGCTGAACCAGACAGACAGGACTGTGCTGGGGCCGGAACTGTGCTCCTGGCTGAACCAGACAGAGGCAGGGCCGTGCTGGTGCTGGAACTGTGCACCTGGCTGAAGCAGACAGAGGCAGAACTGTGCTGGGGCCGGAACTTTGCTCCTGGCTGAACCAGACAGAGGCAGGGTCATGCTGGGTCCGGAACTGTGCTCCTGGCTGAAGCAGACAGAGGCAGAACTGTGCTGGGGCCGGATCCGTGCTCCTGGCTGAACCAGACAAAGATAGGACTGTCCAGGGGCCGGAACTGTGCTCCTGGCTGAAGCTGACAGAGGCAGAACAGTGCTGGGGCCAGAACTGTCCTCCTGGCAGAACCAGGCAAAGACAGGACTGTGCTAGGGCGGGAACTGTGCTCCTAGCTGAACCACACAGAGACAGGACTGTGCTGGGGACGGAACTGTGCTCCTGGCAGAACCAGACAGAGGCAGGGCCGTGATGGGGCCGGAACTGTGCTCCTGGCTGAAGCAGACAGAAACAGGACTGGGCTGGGGCCGAAACTGTGCTCCTGGCTGAACCAAACAGAGGCAGAATTGTGCTGGGGCCGGAACTGTGCTCCTGGCTGAACCAAACAAAGAGAGGACTGTCCTGGGGCTGGAACTGTCCTCCTGGCTGAACAAGACAGAGGCAGGGCCATGTTGGGGCCACAACTGTGCTCCTGGCTGAAGCAGACAGAAGCAGAACTGTGCTGGGACCGGAACTGTGCTCCTGGCTGAACCAGACAGAGGCTGAACTGTGCTGGGGCCGGAACAGTCCTCCTGGCTGAACCAGACAAAGACAGGACTGTGCTGGGGCCGGAACTGTGCTCCTGGCTGAACCAGACAGAGGCAGGGCCGTGCTGGTGCTGGAACTGTGCACCTGGCTGAAGCAGACGAAGGCAGAACTGTGCTGGGGCCGTAACTTTGCTCCGGGCTGAACCAGACAGAGGCAGGGTCATTCTGGGTCCGGAACTGTGCTCCTGGCTGAATCAGACAGAGGCAGAACTGTGCTGGGGCCGGAACTGTGCTCCTGGCTGAACCAGACAGAGACAGGGCCGTGCTGGGGCCAGAACTGTGCTCCTGGCTGAAGCAAACAGAGACAGGACTGGGCTGGGGTCGGAACTGTGCTCCTGGCTGAACCAGACAGAGACAGGACCGTTCTGGGGCCGGAACTGTAATCCTGGCTGAACCACACAGAGGCAGAAGTGTGCTGGGGCCAGAACTGTGGTCCTGGCTGAATCAGACAGAGACAGGACTGTGCTGGAGCCGGAACTGTGCTTTTGGCTGAACCAGACAGAGGCAGGACTGTGCTGGGGCGGGAACTGTGCTCCTGGCTGAACCAGACAGAGGCAGGACTGTGCTGGGACCAGAACTTTGCTCCTGGCTGAACCAGACAAAGACAGGACTGTCCTGGGGCTGGAACTGTGCTCCTGGCTGAAGCAGACAGAGGCAGAACTGTGCTGGGGCTGGAACTGTCCTCCTGGCTGAACCAGACAAAGATAGGACTGTGCTGGGTCCGGAACTGTACTCCTAGCTGAACCAGACAGAGACAGGACTGTTCTGGGGTCGGAACTGTTCCGCTGGCTGAACCAGACAGAGGCAGGACTGTCCTGGGCAGGAACTGTGCTCCTGACTGAACGAGACAAAGGAAGGGCCGTGTTGGGGCCACAACTGTGCTCCTGGCTGAAGCAGACAGAGGCAGAACTGTGCTGGGACCGGAACTGTACTACTGCCAGAACCAGACAGAGGCAGGGCACTGCTGGGGCCGGAATTGTGCTCCTGGCTGAAGCAGACAGAGACAGGGCCATGCTGGGGTCAGAACTGTGCTCCTGGCTGAAGCAGACAGAAACAGGACTGGGCTGGGGCCGAAACTGTGCTCCTGGCAGAACCAGACAGAGACAGGACCGTGCTGGGGCTGGAACTGTGCCCCTGGCTGAACCAGACAGAGGCAGAAGTGTGCTAGGGGCAGAACTGTGCTCCTGGCTGAACCAGACAGAGGCAGAAGTGTGCTGGGGCCGGGACTGTGCTCCAGGATGAACCAGACAGTGGCAGAACGGAGGTGGGCCGGAACTTTGCTCCTGGCTTAAGCAGACAGAGGGAGGACTCTGCTGGGGCCGGAACTGTACTTTTGGCTGAAGCACACAGAGGGAGGACTGTGCTGGGGCCGCAACTGTGCTCCTGGCTGGCTGAACAAGACAGAGACATGTCTGTGCTGGGGCCGGAACTGTCCTCCTGGCTGAACCAGACAGAGACAGGACTGTGCTGGGGCTAGAACTGTGCTCCTGGCTGAACCAGACAGAGGCAGGACTGTGCTGGGGCTGTAACTTTGCTCCTGGCTGAACCAGACAGAGGCAGGACTGTGCTGGGGCCAGAATTGTCCTCCTGGCTGAACCAAACAAAGACAGAACTGTGCTGGGGCCGGAACTGTGCTCCTGGCTGAAGCAGACAGAGGCAGAAGTGTGATGGGGCCGGAACTGTGCTCCAGTCTGAACCAGACAGAGACAGAACGGTGCTGGGGCCAGAGCTGTGCTCCTGGCTGAACCAGACAGAGGCAGAACTGTCCTGGGGCCACAACTGAGCTCCTGGCTGAACCAGACAGAGACAGGGCCGCGCTGGAGCAGGAACTGTGCTCCTGGCTGAACCAGACAGAGACACGTCTGTGCTGGGGCTGGAACTGTGCTCCTGGCTGAACCAGACAGAGACAGGTCTGTGCTGTGGCCGGAACTGGGCTCCTGGATGAAGCAGACAGAGACAGGACTGTGCTGGGGCTGGAACTGTCCTCCTGGCTGAACCAGACAAAGACAGAACTGTGCTGGGGCCGAAACAGTCCTCCTGGCAGAAACAGACAAAGACAGGACTGTGCTGGGGCCAGAACTGTGCTCCTAGCTGACCCAGACAGACAAGACTGTGCTGGGGCCGGAACTGTGCTCCTAGCTGAACCAGACAGACAGGACTGTGCTGGGGCAGGAACTGTGCTCCTAGCTGAACCAGACCAAGACAGGACTGTGTTGGGGCCGAAACTGTGCTCCTAACTGTACCAGACAGACAGGACTGTGCTGGGGCCGGAACTGTGCTCCTGGCTGAACCAGACAGAGGCAGGGCCGTGGTGGTTCCGGAACTGTGCTCCTGGCTGAACCAGACAGAGGCAGAACTGTGCTGGGGCCAGAACTGGGCTCTTGGAAGAAGCAGACAGAGACAGGACTGTGCTGGGGCCGGAACTGTAATGCTGGCTGAACCAGACAGAGACAGAACTGTGCTGGGGCCGAAACTGTCCTCCTGGCTGAACCAGACAAAGACAGGACTGTGCTGGGGCCGGAACTGTGCTCCTAGCTGAACCAGACAGACAGGACTGTGCTGGGGCCGGAACTGTGCTCCTAGCTGAACTAGACAGACAGGACTGTACTGGGGCCCGAACTGTGCTCCTAGCTGAATAAGACAAAGACAGGACTGTGCTGGGGTCGGAACTGACTGTGCTCCTAGCTGAACCAGAAAGACAGGACTGTGCTGGGGCCAGAACTGTGCTCTTGGCTGAACCAGACAGAGGCAGGGCCATGCTGGTGCTGGAACTGTGCTCCTGGATGAAGCAGACAGAGGCAGAACTGTGCTGGGGCCGGAACTGTGCTCCTGGCTGAACCAGACAAAGACAGGACTTTCCTGGGGCCGGAACTGTGCTCCTGGCTGAAGCAGACAGAGGCAGAACTGTGCTGGGGCCGGAACTGTCCTCCTGGCTGAAGCAGAAAGAGGCAGGGCCTTGTTGGGGCCACAACTGTGCTCCTGGCTGAAGCAGACAGAGGCTCGACTGTGTTGGGGCCGGAACCTTGCCCCTGGCTGAACCAGACAGAGGCAGGGCTGTGCTGGAGCCGGAATTGTCCTCCTGGCTGAACCAGACAAAGACAGAACTGTGCTGGGGCTGGAACTGTGCTCCTGGCTGAAGCAGACAAAGGCAGAAGTGTGATGGGGGCCGGAACTGTGCTCCAGTCTGAACGAGACAGAGGCAGAACTGTGCTGGGGCCGGAACTGTGCTCCTGGCTGAACAAGACAGAGACAGGGCCGTGCTAGGGCGGAACTGTGCTCCTGGCTGAAGCAGACAGAGATACGACTGAGCTGGGGCCGGAACTGTGCTCCTGGCTGAACCAGACAGAGACAGGACCGTGCTAGGGCCAGAACTGTGCTCCTGGCTGAACCAGACAGAGGCAGAAGTATGCTAGGGCCAGAACTGTGCTCCTGGCTGAACCAGACAGAGGCAGAAGTGTGCTGGGGCCAGAACTGTGCTCCAGGCTGAAGCAGACAGAGGCAGAACGGTGCTGGGGCCGGAACTGTGCTCCTGGCTGAACCAGACAGAGACAGGGCCGTGCTGGGGTCAGAACTGTGCTCCTGGCTGAACCAGACAGAGGCAAGACTGTCCTGGGGCCGGAACTGTGCTTTTGGCTGAACCAGACAGAGGCAGGACTGTACTGGGGCCAGAACTTTGCTCTTGGCTGGCTGAACTAGAAAGAGACAGTTCTGTGCTCGGGCCAAACTGTGCTCCTCGCTGAACCAGTCAGAGACAGGACTGTGCTGGGGCTGGAACTGTGCTCCTGGCTGAACCAGACAGAGGCTGGACTGTGTTGGGGCCGGAACCTTGCCCCTGGCTGAACCAGACAGAGGCAGGGCTGTGCTGGAGCCGGAATTGTCCTCCTGGCTGAAGCAGACAAAGGCAGAAGTGTGATGGGGGCCGGAACTGTGCTCCAGTCTGAACGAGACAGAGACAGAACGGTGCTGGGGCCGGATCTGTGCTCCTGGCTGAACCAGACAGAAGAAGAACTGTTCTGGGGCCGCAACTCTCCTCCTGGCTGAACCAGACAAAGTCAGGACTGTGCTGGGGCCGGAACTGAGCTCCTGGCTGAACCAGACAGAGACAGGGCCGCGCTGGAGCGGGGACTGTGCTCCTGGCCAAGCCAAACAGAGGCAGAGCTGTGCTGGGGCCGGAACTGTGCTTCTGGCTGAACCAGACAGAGAGAGAACTGTGCTGGGGCCGGAACTGTGCTCCTGGCTGAACCAGACAGAGGCAGAACTGTGCTGGGGCCAGAACTGGGCTCCTGGCTGAACCAGGCAAAGACAGAACTGTGCTGGGGCGGCAACTGTCCTCCTGGCTGAACCAGACAAAGACAGGACTGTGCTGGGGCCTGAACTGTGCTCCTAGCTAAACCAGACAGACAGGCCTGTGCTGGGGCCGGAACTGTACTCCTGGCTGAAGCAGACAGAGGCAGAACTGTGCTGGTGCCAGAACTGTGCTCCTGGCTGAAGCAGAGAGAGGCAGAACTGTGATGGGGCCGGAACTGTGCTCCTGACTGAACCACACAGAGGCAGGGCGTGCTGGGGCCGGAACTGTGCTCCTGGCTAAAGCAGACAGAGGCAGAACTGTGCTGGGGCCAGAACTGTGCTCCTGACTGAACCAGACAGAGACAGGACTGTGCCGGGGTCGGAACTGTGCTTTTGGCTGAACCAGACAGAGGCAGTACTGTGCTGGGGCCGGAACTGTGCTGCTGGCTGAACCAGACAGAGGCAGGACTGTGCTGGGGCCGGATCTGTGCTCCTGGCTGAACCAGACAAAGATAGGACTGTCCAGGGGCCAGAACTGTGCTCCTGGCTGAAGCTGACAGAGGCAGAACAGTGCTGGGGCCAGAACTGTCCTCCTGGCTGAACCAGGCAAAGACAGGACTGTGCTAGGGCGGGAACTGTGCTCCTAGCTGAACCACACAGAGACAGGACTGTGCTGGGGACAGAACTGTGCTCCTGGCAGAACCAGACAGAGGCAGGGCCGTGATGGGTCCGGAACTGTGCTCCTGGCTTAAGCAGACAGAAACAGGACTGGGCTGGGGCCGAAACTGTGCTCCTGGCAGAACCAGACAGAGACAGGACCGTGCTGGGGCTGGAACTGTGCCCCTGGCTGAACCAGACAGAGGCAGAAGTGTGCTAGGGCCAGAACTGTGCTTCTGGCTGAACCAGACAGAGGCAGAAGTGTGCTGGGGCCGGGACTGTGCTCCAGGATGAACCAGACAGTGGCAGAACGGAGGTGGGCCGGAACTTTGCTCCTGGCTTAAGCAGACAGAGGGAGGACTCTGCTGGGGCCGGAACTGTACTTGTGGCTGAAGCACACAGAGGGAGGACTGTGCTGGGGCCGCAACTGTGCTCCTGGCTGGCTGAACAAGACAGAGACATGTCTGTGCTGGGGCCGGAACTGTCCTCCTGGCTGAACCAGACAGAGACAGGACTGTGCTGGGGCTAGAACTGTGCTCCTGGCTGAACCAGACAGAGGCAGGACTGTGCTGGGGCTGTAACTTTGCTCCTGGCTGAACCAGACAGAGGCAGGACTGTGCTGGGGCCGGAATTGTCCTCCTGGCTGAACCAAACAAAGACAGAACTGTGCTGGGGCCGGAACTGTGCTCCTGGCTGAAGCAGACAGAGGCAGAAGTGTGATGGGGCGGGAACTGTGCTCCAGTCTGACCCAGACAGAGACAGAACGGTGCTGGGGCCAGAGCTGTGCTCCTGGCTGAACCAGACAGAGGCAGAACTGTCCTGGGGCCACAACTGAGCTCCTGGCTGAACCAGACAGAGACAGGGCCGCGCTGGAGCAGGAACTGTGCTCCTGGCTGAACCAGACAGAGACACGTCTGTGCTGGGGCTGGAACTGTGCTCCTGGCTGAACCAGACAGAGACAGGTCTGTGCTGTGGCCGGAACTGGGCTCCTGGATGAAGCAGACAGAGACAGGACTGTGCTGGGGCTGGAACTGTCCTCCTGGCTGAACCAGACAAAGACAGAACTGTGCTGGGGCCGAAACAGTCCTCCTGGCAGAAACAGACAAAGACAGGACTGTGCTGGGGCCAGAACTGTGCTCCTAGCTGACCCAGACAGACAGGACTGTGCTGGGGCCGGAACTGTGCTCCTAGCTGAACCAGACAGACAGGACTGTGCTGGGGCAGGAACTGTGCTCCTAGCTGAACCAGACCAAGACAGGACTGTGTTGGGGCCGAAACTGTGCTCCTAACTGTACCAGACAGACAGGACTGTGCTGGGGCCGGAACTGTGCTCCTGGCTGAACCAGACAGAGGCAGGGCCGTGGTGGTTCCGGAACTGTGCTCCTGGCTGAACCAGACAGAGGCAGAACTGTGCTGGGGCCAGAACTGGGCTCTTGGAAGAAGCAGACAGAGACAGGACTGTGCTGGGGCCGGAACTGTAATGCTGGCTGAACCAGACAGAGACAGAACTGTGCTGGGGCCGAAACTGTCCTCCTGGCTGAACCAGACAAAGACAGGACTGTGCTGGGGCCGGAACTGTGCTCCTAGCTGAACCAGACAGACAGGACTGTGCTGGGGCCGGAACTGTGCTCCTAGCTGAACCAGACAGACAGGACTGTACTGAGTCCCGAACTGTGCTCCTAGCTGAATGAGACAAAGACAGGACTGTGCTGGGGTCGGAACTGACTGTGCTCCTAGCTGAACCAGAAAGACAGGACTGTGCTGGGGCCAGAACTGTGCTCTTGGCTGAACCAGACAGAGGCAGGGCCATGCTGGTGCTGGAACTGTGCTCCTGGATGAAGCAGACAGAGGCAGAACTGTGCTTAGGCCGGAACTGTGCTCCTGGCTGAACCAGACAAAGACAGGACTTTCCTGGGGCCGGAACTGTGCTCCTGGCTGAAGCAGACAGAGGCAGAACTGTGCTGGGGCCGGAACTGTCCTCCTGGCTGAAGCAGAAAGAGGCAGGGCCTTGTTGGGGCCACAACTGTGCTCCTGGCTGAAGCAGACAGAGGCTGGACTGTGTTGGGGCCGGAACCTTGCCACTGGCTGAACCAGACAGAGGCAGGGCTGTGCTGGAGCCGGAATTGTCCTCCTGGCTGAACCAGACAAAGACAGAACTGTGCTGGGGCTGGAACTGTGCTCCTGACTGAAGCAGACAAAGGCAGAAGTGTGATGGGGGCCGGAACTGTGCTCCTGGCTGAAGCAGACAGAGATACGACTGAGCTGGGGCCGGAACTGTGCTCCTGGCTGAACCAGACAGAGACAGGACCGTGCTAGGGCCAGAACTGTGCTCCTGGCTGAACCAGACAGAGGCAGAAGTGTGCTGGGGCCAGAACTGTGCTCCAGGCTGAAGCAGACAGAGGCAGAACGGTGCTGGGGCCGGAACTGTGCTCCTGGCTGAACCAGACAGAGACAGGGCCGTGCTGGGGTCAGAACTGTGCTCCTGGCTGAACCAGACAGAGGCAAGACTGTCCTGGGGCCGGAACTGTGCTTTTGGCTGAACCAGACAGAGGCAGGACTGTACTGGGGCCAGAACTTTGCTCTTGGCTGGCTGAACTAGAAAGAGACAGTTCTGTGCTCGGGCCAAACTGTGCTCCTCGCTGAACCAGTCAGAGACAGGACTGTGCTGGGGCTGGAACTGTGCTCCTGGCTGAACCAGACAGAGGCTGGACTGTGTTGGGGCCGGAACCTTGCCCCTGGCTGAACCAGACAGAGGCAGGGCTGTGCTGGAGCCGGAATTGTCCTCCTGGCTGAACCAGACAAAGACAGAACTGTGCTGGGGCTGCAACTGTGCTCCTGGCTGAAGCAGACAAAGGCAGAAGTGTGATGGGGGCCGGAACTGTGCTCCAGTCTGAACGAGACAGAGACAGAACGGTGCTGGGGCCGGATCTGTGCTCCTGGCTGAACCAGACAGAGGAAGAACTGTTCTGGGGCCGCAACTCTCCTCCTGGCTGAACCAGACAAAGTCAGGACTGTGCTGGGGCCGGAACTGAGCTCCTGGCTGAACCAGACAGAGACAGGGCCGCGCTGGAGCGGGGACTGTGCTCCTGGCCAAGCCAAACAGAGGCAGAGCTGTGCTGGGGCCGGAACTGTGCTTCTGGCTGAACCAGACAGAGAGAGAACTGTGCTGGGGCCGGAACTGTGCTCCTGGCTGAACCAGACAGAGGCAGAACTATGCTGGGGCCAGAACTGGGCTCCTGGCTGAACCAGACAAAGACAGAACTGTGCTGGGGCGGCAACTGTACTCCTGGCTGAACCAGACAAAGACAGGACTGTGCTGGGGCCTGAACTGTGCTCCTAGCTAAACCAGACAGACAGGCCTGTGCTGGGGCCGGAACTGTACTCCTGGCTGAAGCAGACAGAGGCAGAACTGTGCTGGTGCCAGAACTGTGCTCCTGGCTGAAGCAGAGAGAGGCAGAACTGTGATGGGGCCGGAACTGTGTTCCTGACTGAACCACACAGAGGCAGGGCGTGCTGGGGCCGGAACTGTGCTCCTGGCTAAAGCAGACAGAGGCAGAACTGTGCTGGGGCAAGAACTGTGCTCCTGACTGAACCAGACAGAGACAGGACTGTGCCGGGGTCGGAACTGTGCTTTTGGCTGAACCAGACAGAGGCAGTACTGTGCTGGGGCCGGAACTGTGCTGCTGGCTGAACCAGACAGAGGCAGGACTGTGCTGGGGCCGGATCTGTGCTCCTGGCTGAACCAGACAAAGATAGGACTGTCCAGGGGCCAGAACTGTGCTCCTGGCTGAAGCTGACAGAGGCAGAACAGTGCTGGGGCCAGAACTGTCCTCCTGGCTGAACCAGGCAAAGACAGGACTGTGCTAGGGCGGGAACTGTGCTCCTAGCTGAACCACACAGAGACAGGACTGTGCTGGGGACAGAACTGTGCTCCTGGCAGAACCAGACAGAGGCAGGGCCGTGATGGGGCCGGAACTGTGCTCCTGGCTGAAGCAGACAGAAACAGGACTGGGCTGGGGCCGAAACTGTGCTCCTGGCTGAACCAAACAGAGGCAGGACTGTGCTGGGGCCGGAATTGTCCTCCTGGCTAAACCAGACAAAGACAGAACTGTGCTGGGGCCGGAACTGTGCTCCTGGCTGAAGCGGACAGAGGCAGAAGTTTGATGGGGCCGGAACTGTGCTCCAGTCTGAACCAGACAGAGACAGAACGGTGCTGGGGCCAGAGCTGTGCTCCTGGCTGAACCAGACAGAGGCAGAACTGTCCTGGGGCCAGAACTGAGCTACTGGCTGAACCAGACAGAGACAGGGCCGCGCTGGAGCAGGAACTGTGCTCCTGGCTGAACCAGACAGAGACAGGTCTGTTCTGGGGCTGGAACTGTGCTCCTGGCTCATATAGACAGAGGCAGAACTGTGCTGTGGCCGGAATTGGGCTCCTGGATGAAGCAGACAGAGACAGGACTGTGCTGGGGCCGGTACTGTCCTCCTGGCTGAACCAGACAAAGGCAGAACTGTGCTGGGGCCGGAACTGTGCTCCTAGCTAAACCAGACAGACAGGCCTGTGCTGGGGCCGGAACTGTGCTCCTGGCTGAAGCAGACAGAGGCAGAACTGTGCTGGTGCCAGAACTGTGCTCCTGGCTGAAGCAGAGAGAGGCAGAACTGTGATGGGGCCGGAACTGTGCTCCTGACTGAACCACACAGAGGCAGGGCGTGCTGGGGCCGGAACGGTGCTCCTGGCTAACGCAGACAGAGGCAGAACTGTGCTGGGGCCAGAACTGTGCTCCTGACTGAACCAGACAGAGACAGGACTGTGCCGGGGTCGGAACTGTGCTTTTGGCTGAACCAGACAGAGGCAGTACTGTGCTGGGGCCGGAACTGTGCTGCTGGCTGAACCAGACAGAGGCAGGACTGTGCTGGGGCCGGATCTGTGCTCCTGGCTGAACCAGACAAATATAGGACTGTCCAGGGGCCAGAACTGTGCTCCTGGCTGAAGCTGACAGAGGCAGAACAGTGCTGGGGCCAGAACTGTCCTCCTGGCTGAACCAGGCAAAGACAGGACTGTGCTAGGGCGGGAACTGTGCTCCTAGCTGAACCACACAGAGACAGGACTGTGCTGGGGACAGAACTGTGCTCCTGGCAGAACCAGACAGAGGCAGGGCCGTGATGGGGCCGGAACTGTGCTCCTGGCTGAAGCAGACAGAAACAGGACTGGGCTGGGGCCGAAACTGTGCTCCTGGCTGAACCAAACAGAGGCAAGACTGTGCTGGGGCCGGAATTGTCCTCCTGGCTGAACCAGACAAAGTAAGAACTGTGCTGGGGCCGGAACTGTGCTCCTGGCTGAACCAGACAGAGACAGAACGGTGCTGGGGCCAGAGCTGTGCTCCTGGCTGAACCAGACAGAGGCAGAACTGTCCTGGGGCCAGAACTGAGCTACTGGCTGAACCAGACAGAGACAGGGCCGCGCTGGAGCAGGAACTGTGCTCCTGGCTGAACCATACAGAGTCAGAACTGTGCTGGGGCCGGAACTGTGCTCCTGGCTGAACCAGACAGAGACAGGTCTGTTCTGGGGCTGGAACTGTGCTCCTGGCTGATATAGACAGAGGCAGAACTGTGCTGTGGCCGGAACTGGGCTCCTGGATGAAGCAGACAGAGACAGGACTGTGCTGGGGCCGGAACTGTCCTCCTGGCTGAACCAGACAAAGACAGGACTGTGCTGGGGCCGGAACTGTGCTCCTAGCTAAACCAGACAGACAGGCCTGTGCTGGGGCCGGAACTGTGCTCCTGGCTGAAGCAGACAGAGGCAGAACTGTGCTGGTGCCAGAACTGTGCTCCTGGCTGAAGCAGAGAGAGGCAGAACTGTGATGGGGCCGGAACTGTGCTCCTGACTGAACCACACAGAGGCAGAACTGTGCTGGGGCCACAACTGTGCTCCTGACTGAACCAGACAGAGACAGGACTGTGCCGGGGTCGGAACTGTGCTTTTGGCTGAACCAGACAGAGGCAGTACTGTGCTGGGGCCGGAACTGTGCTGCTGGCTGAACCAGACAGAGGCAGGACTGTGCTGGGGCCAGATCTGTGCTCCTGGCTGAACGAGACAAAGATAGGACTGTCCAGGGGCCAGAACTGTGCTCCTGGCTGAAGCTGACAGAGGCAGCACAGTGCTGGGGCCAGAACTGTCCTCCTGGCTGAACCAGGCAAAGACAGGACTGTGCTAGGGCGGGAACTGTGCTCCTAGCTGAACCACACAGAGACAGGACTGTGCTGGGGACAGAACTGTGCTCCTGGCAGAACGAGACAGAGGCAGGGCCGTGATGGGGCCGGAACTGTGCTCCTGGCTGATATAGACAGAGGCAGAACTGTGCTGTGGCCGGAACTGGGCTCCTGGATGAAGCAGACAGAGACAGGACTGTGCTGGGGCCGGAACTGTCCTCCTGGCTGAACCAGACAAAGACAGAACTGTGCTGGGGCCGAAACAGTCCTCCTGGCAGAACCAGACAAAGACAGGACTGTGCTGGGGCCAGAACTGTGCTCCTAGCTGAACCAGACAGACAGGACTGTGCTGGGGCAGGAACTGTGCTCCTAGCTGAACCAGACCAAGACAGGACTGTGTTGGGGCCGGAACTGTGCTCCTAGCTGAACCAGACAGACAGGACTGTGCTGGGGCCGGAACTGTGCTCCTAGCTGAACTAGACAGACAGGACTGTACTGGGGCCCGAACTGTGCTCCTAGCTGAATAAGACAAAGACAGGACTGTGCTGGGGTCGGAACTGACTGTGCTCCTAGCTGAACCAGAAAGACAGGACTGTGCTGGGGCCAGAACTGTGCTCTTGGCTGAACCAGACAGAGGGAGGGCCATCCTGGGGCCGGAACTGTGCTCCTGGCTGAAGCAGACAGAGGCAGAACTGTGCTGGGGCCGGAACTGTCCTCCTGGCTGAAGCAGAAAGAGGCAGGGCCTTGTTGGGGCCACAACTGGGCTCCTGGATGAAGCAGACAGAGACAGGACTGTGCTGGGGCCGGAACTGTCCTCCTGGCTGAACCAGACAAAGACAGGACTGTGCTGGGGCCGGAACTGTGCTCCTAGCTAAACCAGACAGACAGGCCTGTGCTGGGGCCGGAACTGTGCTCCTGGCTGAAGCAGACAGAGGCAGAACTGTGCTGGTGCCAGAACTGTGCTCCTGGCTGAAGCAGAGAGAGGCAGAACTGTGATGGGGCCGGAACTGTGCTCCTGACTGAACCACACAGAGGCAGAACTGTGCTGGGGCCACAACTGTGCTCCTGACTGAACCAGACAGAGACAGGACTGTGCCGGGGTCGGAACTGTGCTTTTGGCTGAACCAGACAGAGGCAGTACTGTGCTGGGGCCGGAACTGTGCTGCTGGCTGAACCAGACAGAGGCAGGACTGTGCTGGGGCCAGATCTGTGCTCCTGGCTGAACCAGACAAAGATAGGACTGTCCAGGGGCCAGAACTGTGCTCCTGGCTGAAGCTGACAGAGGCAGCACAGTGCTGGGGCCAGAACTGTCCTCCTGGCTGAACCAGGCAAAGACAGGACTGTGCTAGGGCGGGAACTGTGCTCCTAGCTGAACCACACAGAGACAGGACTGTGCTGGGGACAGAACTGTGCTCCTGGCAGAACCAGACAGAGGCAGGGCCGTGATGGGGCCGGAACTGTGCTCCTGGCTGATATAGACAGAGGCAGAACTGTGCTGTGGCCGGAACTGGGCTCCTGGATGAAGCAGACAGAGACAGGACTGTGCTGGGGCCGGAACTGTCCTCCTGGCTGAACCAGACAAAGACAGAACTGTGCTGGGGCCGAAACAGTCCTCCTGGCAGAACCAGACAAAGACAGGACTGTGCTGGGGCCAGAACTGTGCTCCTAGCTGAACCAGACAGACAGGACTGTGCTGGGGCAGGAACTGTGCTCCTAGCTGAACCAGACCAAGACAGGACTGTGTTGGGGCCGGAACTGTGCTCCTAGCTGAACCAGACAGACAGGACTGTGCTGGGGCCGGAACTGTGCTCCTAGCTGAACCAGACAGACAGGACTGTGCTGGGGCAGGAACTGTGCTCCTAGCTGAACAAGACCAAGACAGGACTGTGTTGGGGCCGGAACTGTGCTCCTAGCTGAACCAGACAGAGGCAGGGCCGTGGTGGTTTCGGAACTGTGCTCCTGGCTGAAGCAGACAGAGGCAGAACTGTACTGGGGCCGGAACTGTGCTCCTGGCTGAACCAGACAGAGGCAGAACTGTGCTGGGGCCAGAACTGGGCTCCTGGAAGAAGCAGACAGAGACAGGACTGTGCTGGGGCCGGAACTGTAATCCTGGCTGAACCAGACAGAGACAGAACTGTGCAGGGGCCAAAACTGTCCTCCTGGCTGAACCAGACAAAGACAGGACTGTGCTGGGGCCGGAACTGTGCTCCTAGCTGAACCAGACAGACAGGACTGTCCTGGGCAGGAACTGTGCTCCTGACTGAACGAGACAGAGGCAGAACTGTGCTGAGACCGGAACTGTACTACTGGCAGAACCAGACAGTGGCAGGGCACTGCTGGGGCCAGAATTGTGCTCCTGGCTGAAGCAGACAGAGACAGGGCCGTGCTGGGGCCAAAACTGTGCTCCTGGCTGAAGCAGACAGAAACAGGACTGTCCTGGGGCCGAAACTGTGCTCCTGGCAGAACCAGACAGAGACAGGACCGTGCTGGGGCTGGAACTGTGCCCCTGGCTGAACCAGACAGAGGCAGAAGTGTGCTGGGGCCGGAACTGTGCTCCAGGCTGAACCAGACAGTGGCAGAACGGAGGTGGGGACGGAACTTTGCTCCTGGCTTAAGCAGACAGAGGGAGGACTCTGGGGCCGGAACTGTGCTCCAGGCTGAACCAGACAGTGGCAGAACGGAGGTGGGGCCGGAACTTTGCTCCTGGCTTAAGCAGACAGAGGGAGGACTCTGCTGGGGCTGGAACTGTACTTTTGGCTGAAGCACACAGAGGGAGGACTGTGCTGGGGCCGGAACTGTGCTACTGGCTGGCTGAACCAGACAGAGACATGTCTGTGCTGGGGCCGGAACTGTGCTCCTGGCTGAACCAGACAGAGACAGGACTGTGCTGGGGCTAGAACTGTGCTCCTGGCTGAACCAGACAGAGGCAGGACTGTGCTGGGGCCGGAACTGTGCTCCTGGCTGAACCAGACAGAGGCAGGACTGTGCTGGGGCCGGAACTGTCCTCCTGGCTGAACCAGACAAAGACAGAACTGTGCTGGGGCCGGAACTGTGCTCCTGGCAGAAGCAGACAGAGGCAGAAGTGTGATGGGGCCGGAACTGTGCTCCAGTCTGAACCAGACAGAGACAGAACAGTGCTGGGGCCAGAGCTGTGCTCCTGGCTGAACCAGACAGAGGCAGAACTGTCCTGGGGCCAGAACTGAGCTCCTGGCTGAACCAGACAGAGACAGGGCCACGCTGGAGCAGGAACTGTGCTCCTGGCTGAACCATACAGAGTCAGAACTGTGCTGGGGCCGGAACTGTGCTCCTGACTGAACCAGACAGAGACAGGACTTTGCTGGGGCCAGAACTGTGCTTTTGGCTGAACCAGACAGAGGCAGGACTGTGCTGGAGGCCGGATCTGTGCTGCTGGCTGAACCAGACAGAGGCAGGACTGTGCTGGGGCCAGAACTGTGCTCCTGGCTGAACCAGACAAAGATAGGACTGTCCAGGGGGCGGAACTTTGCTCCTGGCTGAAGCAGACAGAGGCAGAACAGTGCTGGGGCCAGAACTGTGCTCCTGACTGAACCAGACAGAGACAGGACTTTGCTGGGGCCAGAACTGTGCTTTTGGCTGAACCAGACAGAGGCAGGACTGTGCTGGAGGCCGGATCTGTGCTGCTGGCTGAACCAGACAGAGGCAGGACTGTGCTGGGGCCAGAACTGTGCTCCTGGCTGAACCAGACAAAGATAGGACTGTCCAGGGGGCGGAACTTTGCTCCTGGCTGAAGCAGACAGAGGCAGAACTGTGCTGTGGCCGGAACTGGGTTCCTGGATGAAGCAGACATAGACAGGACTGTGCTGGGTCCGGAACTGTCCTCCTGGCTGAACCAGACAAAGACAGAACTGTGCTGGGGCCGAAACAGTCCTCCTGGCAGAACCAGACAAAGACAGAACTGTCCTCCTGGCTGAACCAGACAAAGAGAGAACTGTGCTGGGGCCGAAACAGTCCTCCTGGCAGAACCAGACAAAGACAGGACTGTGCTGGTGCCAGAACTGTGCTCCTAGCTGAACCAGACAGACAGGACTGTGCTGGGGCAGGAACTGTGCTCCTAGCTGAACCAGACCAAGACAGGACGGTGTTGGGGCCGGAACTGTGCTCCTAGCTGAACCAGACAGACAGGACTGTGCTGGGGCCGGAACTGTGCTCCTAGCTGAACCAGACAGACAGGACTGTACTGGGGCCCGAACTGTGCTCCTAGCTGAATAAGACAAAGACAGGACTGTGCTGGGGTCGGAACTGTGCTCCTAGCTGAACCAGACAGACAGGACTGTGCTGGGGCCAAAACTGTGCTCTTGGCTGATTCAGACAGAGGCAGGGCCGTGCTGGTGCTGGAACTGTGCTCCTGGCTGAAGCAGACAGAGGCAGAACTGTGCTGGGGCCGGAACTGTGCTCCTGGCTGAACCAGACAAAGACAGGACTGTCCTGGGGCCGGAACTGTGCTCCTGGCTGAAGCAGACAGAGGCAGAACTGTGCTGGGGCCGGAACTGTCCTCCTGGCTGAAGCAGACAGAGGCAGGGCCTTGTTGGGGCCACAATTGTGCTCCTGGCTGAAGCAGACAGAGACAGGACTGTGCTGGGGCTGGAACGGTGCTCCTGGCTGAACCAGACAGAGACAGGTCTGTGCTGGGGCCAGAACTGTGCTCCTGGCTGAACCAGACAGAGGCAGAACCGTGCTGGGGCCGGAACTGGGCTCCTGGATGAACCAGACAGAGATAGGACTGTGCTGGGGCCGGAACTGGGCTCCTGGCTGAACCAGACAAAGACAGAACTGTGCTGGGGCCGGAACTGTCCTCCTGGCTGAACCAGACAAAGACAGGACTGTGCTGGGGCCGGAACTGTGCTCCTAGCTAAACCAGACAGACAGGACTGTGCTGGGGCCGGAACTGTGCTCCTGGCTGAACCAGACAGAGGCAGGGCCGTGCTGGTGCCAGAACTGTGCTCCTGGCTGAAGCAGACAGAGGCAGAACTGTGCTGGGGCCGGAACTGTGCTCTTGGCTGAACCAGACAGAGGCAGGGCGTGCTGGGGACGGAACTGTGCTCCTGGCTCAAGCAGACAGAGGCAGAACTGTGCTGGGGCCAGAACTGTGCTCCTGACTGAACCAGACAGAGACAGGACTTTGCTGGGGCCAGAACTGTGCTTTTGGCTGAACCAGACAGAGGCAGGACTGTGCTGGAGGCCGGATCTGTGCTGCTGGCTGAACCAGACAGAGGCAGGACTGTGCTGGGGCCAGAACTGTGCTCCTGGCTGAACCAGACAAAGATAGGACTGTCCAGGGGGCGGAACTTTGCTCCTGGCTGAAGCAGACAGAGGCAGAACAGTGCTGGGGCCAGAACTGTCCTCCTGGCTGAACCAGACAAAGACAAGACTGTGCTATGGCAGGAACTGTGCTCCTAGCTGAACCACACAGAGACAGGACTGTGCTGGGACCGGAACTGTGCTCCTGGCTGAACCAGAGAGAGGCAGGGCCGTGTTGCAGCCACAACTGTGCTCCTGGCTGAAGCAGACAGAGGCAGAACTGTGCTGGGACCGGAACTGTGCTCCTGGCTGAAGCAGACAGAGGCAGGGCCGTGATGGGGCCGGAACTGTGCTCCTGGCTGAAGCAGACAGAGGCAGAAGTGTGCTCGGGCCGTAACGGTGCTCCTGGATGAACCAGACAGAGGCAGAAGTGTGCGGGGGCCGGAACTGTGCTCCAGGCTGAACCAGACAGAGGTAGAACGGTGCTGGGGCCGGAACTGTGCTCCTGGCTGAACCAGACAGAGGCAGGACTGTGCTGGGGTCGGAACTGTGCTTTTGGCTGAACCAGACAGAGGCCGGACTGTGCTGGGGCCGGAACTGTGCCCCTGGCTGGCTGAACCAGACAGAGATAGGTCTGTGCTGTGGCCGGAACTGTTACAACAAACAAATGATGGACGGAATGCTGACAATGCAGACATTCTCCCCCAGTCAAGAGATCTGGGTTAAATCCATCGTTCTTTTGCCCACTACGCCACCCCAGTTTAGACATGGCCATATGCAAATCAGTCTTGACCCTGTGCCTCATGGGAACAGTCCAGCCCGAACTGCCAAGCCATGTCTTCCCTGGACCGGAATCAAGCATCCTAGGACCGGTTTCTGGCTATCAGCCGTCATCAGCCAGGATAGCTTGACTCCAGTGGCGTAGTGAGCACGGGTCCCACGTCTGGGAATACCCATCCCACTTAGGGCGAAAAGCGTTACAACAAACAAATGATGGACGGAATGCTGACAATGCAGACATTCTCCCCCAGTCAAGAGATCTGGGTTAAATCCATCGTTCTTTTGCCCACTACGCCACCCCAGTTTAGACATGGCCATATGCAAATCAGTCTTGACCCTGTGCCTCATGGGAACAGTCCAGCCCGAACTGCCAAGCCATGTCTTCCCTGGACCGGAATCAAGCATCCTAGGACCGGTTTCTGGCTATCAGCCGGAACTGTGCTCCTGGCTGAACCAGACAGAGACAGGACTGTGCTGGGGCTGGAACTGTGCTCCTCGCTGAACCAGGCAGAGGCAGGACTGTGCTGGGGCCGGAATTGTCCTCCTGGCTGAACCAGACAAAGACAGATCTGTGCTGGGGCTGGAACTGTGCTCCTGGCTGAAGCAGACAGAGGCAAAAGTGGGATGGGGCCAGAACTGTGCTCCTGGCTGAACCAGACAAAGGCAGAACTATGCTGGGGCCGGAACTGTCCTCCTGGCTGAACCAGACAAAGTCAGGACTGTGCGGGGGCCGGAACTGTGCTCGTGGCTGAACCAGACAGAGGCAGAACTGTAGCCAGGAGCACAGTTCCGTCCCCAGCACGCCCTGCCTCTGTCTGGTTCAGCCAAGAGCACAGTTCCGGCCCCAGCACAGTTCTGCCTATGTCTGCTTCAGCCAGGAACTGTGCTGCTGGCTGAACCAGACAAAGATAGGACTGTTCAGGGGCCGGAACTGTGCTCCTGGCTGAAGCAGACAGAGGCAGAACAGTGCTGGGGCCAGAACTGTCCTCCTGGCTGAAACAGACAAAGACAGGACTGTGCTAGGGCAGGAACTGTGCTCCTAGCTGAACCAGACAGAGGCAGGGCCGTGATGGGGCCAGAACTGTGCTCCTGGCTGAAGCAGACAGAAACAGAAGTGTGCTGGGGCCGTAACTGTGCTCCTGGATGAACCAGACAGAGGCAGAAGTGTGCTGGGGCCGTAACTGCTCCTGGATAAACCAGACAGAGGCAGAAGTGTGCTGGGTCCGTAACTGTGCTCCTGGATGAACCAGACAGAGGCAGAAGTGTGCTGGGGCCGGAACTGTGCTCCAGGCTGAACCAGACAGAAGCAGAACGGTGCTGGGGCCGGAACTGTGCTCCTGGCTGAACCAGACAGAGGCAGGACTGTGCTGGGGCCAGAACTGTGCTTTTGGCTGAACCAGACAGAGGCAGGACTGTGCTGGGGCCGGAACTGTGCTCCTGGCTGGCTGAACCAGACAGAGATAGGTCTGTGCTGGGGTCGGAACTCTGCTCCTAGCTGAACCAGACAGAGACAGGACTGTGCTGGGGCTGGAACTGTGCTCCTGGCTGAACCAGACAGAGGCAGGACTGTGCTGGGCCCAGAACTGTGCTCCTGGCTGAACCTGACAGAGGCAGGACTGTGCTGGGGCTGGAATTGTCCTCCTGGCTGAACCAGACACAGACAGAACTGTGCTGGGGCTGGAACTGTGCTCCTGGCTGAAGCAGACAGAGGCAAAAGTGTGATGGGGCCGGAACTGTGCTCTAGTTTGAACTAGACAGAGACAGAACGGTGCTGGGGCCGGAGCTATGCTCCTGGCTGAACCAGACAGAAGCAGAACCATGCTGGGGCTGGAACTGTCCTCCTGGCTGAACCAGACAAAGTCAGGACTGTGCGGGGGCCGGAACTGTGCTCGTGGCTGAACCAGACAGAGACAGGGCCGTGCTGGAGCCGGAACTGTGCTCCTGGCTGAAGCAGACAGAGGCAGGAGCGTGCTGAGGCCAGAACAGGAGGAAAGAAGTTGCCAGATTGTGAGGATTTGGCCCGGAGCGTGCTTTGTTCATATTTTTATGTGGAACCGGATCCAAGTGCGGAGTCAAATCAAATCAAATCAAAAATAAGCTTTATTCGGAGAGTTAATTTCAATCCATCAAAGCATATACAATTTTAAAATCATCTTATGCAGTTAAAACAAATGAGTTTTTTATTTTAAAAAATATGTATACAAAATATGTAGCAAGAAAATCTCATATAAATTGTACCAATTAATATTTGTGGAAAAATAGCAGCATGTGGACGTGGGAAAATAGCATTTCATTTTAACAAATTCATAAAGTTGGCTTTCAATTTAAATCGGTATCATGTTAAAAAACAGTTAAAAATGATGTAGGGCGGTGACAGTAATAGAGCTAGTAAGTATACAAGGCATTGTTTCCAAATTGAACTATCGTTTTGTTAGTGAATCAAGAGTAATAGCAATAATTGAATCTTTAGAGCAAGAAAGAAGGAACATTAGCCCCCAACTGCGTTATTAGGATGCATTGGGGGATATATCCAAAACAACGTTTGGTATCTAGTAATAACACTTCTTCATTCCAATAGCTCTATTTATACTCTATTCACCATAAATCTAGGTCGATACTGTTACGGCATTTAATCAGTTTTTTTAGGAAAGCAATGACATTATAATTTATGGAATCATTATCAAGACATTGGAAGGCCAAGAATGCTGGGCGACATTGGCGAATGCCCCAAATTTTAAGAATTGGTATTATCCATTTCCTTCTTAATTCTTCATAAAATTTGCAAAATAAAATGACATGAATAGTTGATTGTTCGGAAACAGAATCACATGGGCAATTAGATAATTTTTTTGACCAATTATTAGGAGTTGGAAATGTCACCAGCCTATGGAAAATATTCAGTCGAAAACGAGTGAGAACAAATCTGTCATATCTATTGTCAGTTTTTTGTAGGTACAATTGCATGCCAAATGAAGTTGATATCATAAGATTGTGGCTCACAGAGGGTTTTGTAACTTCACTCGTGAATCTCAGTCTCTCCATATGGTTCATACAACATTTCTTAAAGTCTTTTCTTGCGATAGCTGACATAGACAAAGGATTGTTAAAATATTCAGGATTACCAATGTCTGTCATAAAGTCCCTCACGTATTTGATCCATTTTATGTCGAGGCAATAGTCCAATTTAAGAACATCCTGAAGCACTAGCTGGTTAAAGCAGTTTATCTCTGACTTCCAAATACGATGCCACAGGATTACGGGTTGTATTTTTATAATATCCGTTATGTATGGGACTCCCAACTCGTTTCGTTTCGTTTCAAAAACTTTATTCGATTCAAAACAAAAGAATCATAAAAGTCAAACAATTTCATTTACAAACATTATTTCAAGTTCATTTTTAAAAGACAGTCTTACAATTATAACACTAAACTAATAAAATCCATTAGCTAATATAATCACAGATGAAGACCCCATAGCTTTTACTTTCAATCAAATTAGATGATTTCATAGATTCTTCGTACCGGGGCATACATTGAAGGGCAGAAAAAATAAATATAAATAAGAAAATCACGATGCAACAATATACAATATACATGATCAAAGGGTCAGCTTCTTGGGGCCAGATTTAGCCATACCGTTTTCTAATCAGAAGTGACACCCGTATAAAATTTAACATTGCACAGCAGACACCAGGTGAAGACAGAGATAATAAATAATCATAACCCTCTTTATAATGGCATGGTTGCTTTTCCTTAAGGATCGGCTTAATAAACCTGATTCTCGGGTCCTTATATAGGGAACAGAAAAGAACAATATGCATCGTGCTTTGGCTATCTTTGTTATTACAAGGACAGGGGGGCAGTCTCTCACACCAACCCCCCTGTTTAGGAAACGCAAAAAGGAAGTGCAAGATGTGTAGCCTAAACCTTGTCAAGTAGAATCGCCCTTGCACATGGTTTGTGAAGGTTAAATAAAACTGGTGCTGCAAAGTAGCCTTAGGAACATTAGGGCTAACCAGGGAATTCACAAACGGTGATTTCCAATAATTTGTTTTAATTACAGCTTTGATATCTCCCTGTATATTTTCGGGGTTGTCAAAAATGTCACCCAAGCCTATTTTATGGAGCATTTCATTTACATAAGATAGCCAGGGGATCTGTTTCATGTTTGCCAATTTTAAACAATCCCGGAGGATATCTCTGGTGAGCTGTAAGTCCTCTGATAGCCATATTTTGCCCCATAACAGTAAAGGGGAAAGGCGAATGGTGTCACTCACGTTGTTTAGACCTATTTCGTTGTGGGCAAATCTGTTTGAGGAGCCTGGTGGAATAGCCAATACACGCTTTAAAAATTTGTTCTCCATGATCTGTATCTTATCTGGGCTTTCAGTCCCCCAAACCCCTGCCCCATAAGTAGCAACCGACAAACATTTAGCTTTATACAAGGTTTTTAGATGTATAACAGGTTTTTGTCCTAGTTTGCCACAGAAACGAAACAAACCCTCTATAGAGCGACTAGCACTTTGAACACGAGTCTGCATTAACGGGGCCCAGCTTAGTTTGTTGTTAAAGAGGTTTCCCAAATGATTAAAGTTTTCAACCTTTTCAATGGTGGAGTTATTGACTACAAACTTTCTGGTTTTGGTACCCTTTGGGCCACAAACCATGGCAAAGGATTTGGCGAAGTTTACCTTGAGGTCTAGGTCCAACATGAATTTGTGGAAGGCATCAAGACAGTGCTGCATACTGTTTCCTGTGAGTGTCATAAGTACCGTGTCGTCGGCGTAAGAAAGCATTGGAATGCTCCTGCCGTTGACCTTTGGAAAATCATGACAGTGGTCCAACAGGTATTTTTCTAGACCATTGGTGTACACAAGAAACAAAAAAGGAGCTAATATGCATCCTTGTCGAACGCCCTCAGTTGAGAGGATAGACTTAGTTTTCTCTCTCCCTGGCCCAAACCTTATGGCCACAGTAGTGGATTCATGGAGTCTACGGAGCAAGGTGACCAAGGGTTCCTCGAAGCCCATGACCTCCATCATTTGCCACAGCTTGCTCCGACACACAGTGTCGAATGCACTTGAAAGGTCCATGAAGGCAAGGTGGATGGAGGATTTCCTTGCCTTCATGTATTTCCCTATGATCAGGGCCAGGTTCAGGCACTGTTCGACAGTACCTTTACCTTTTCTGAACCCATATTGGGAATTCACAATAAGGCCCACCGAATCTGCCCATGTTTCTAGTCTGGCTAAAATGACCCTACCCAATATCTTACACGATGCATCAATTAAGGAGATTGGGCGATAGCATTGGGGGTCTGATCTATCGCCCTTCTTAAAAATTGGCACCACTACTGCCTTCTTCCATGATGCCGGAATACGGCTAATGACAACTGCTCTAAAAACATTTAACAACAGGGGGGCCCAAACCTTAACATTGTATTTAAAAAAGTCCAAAGGCACTAAATCAGGGCCGGGTGCTTTTAATGGTATGCCTTTCGACAGAGCATCTTCCACTTCTTGTAAGGTGAGCGATGAGCTCAAGGACAAAGAAGATTGAGAGACCACCGATTCCCTAGCGTCTCCTAGTGATGGTTCATTGGATAAAGTACCATGTGGGTTAAAAATGTTCCCAAAATGTGATTCCCATGTTTCGCATGCAATCTGCATCACAATATTATCCTTGCCATTACTTGTAAAAAGGGGGCGATTGATAACTTCCCAAAAAAGCCTACTGTCCTTCAATTCCGAGGCCTTTTCTAGATCTTCCCAGGCTTGGTTTTTTAAGTCAAACTTCCTTATTCTTATGGCTTCTTTATAGGCCAGTCTAGATGCTCTAACCAGTTCTATGTCCCTAGGTTTTTGATTTAATGCCGCTTTCAAGGATCTATGTGTTGCCGAGCATGCGGCATCAAACCATCTGGGACCTAGCATTTTGCTTTTACCAATTGGTTTTGTGAGGCGTTCGGCTACATGCCCACATAGAGATTCAAAATTCCCTATGACCTTTTCAGGGGTTGTTGTAGGTGTTAGACATGCCTCGTACTCAGAGCTATATCCGTTTAGGATCTCTGCCTCAAGACCTGCCGCGTCTATTTTGCCCCATTTAAGTGTGATACCTTGGTTCCTACTATACTTTACAGGTTGCTCCCAAACAGAATGTTTGGGTTTAACGGGACAAAGCAGGGATAAGTTTAGAGGGTTGTGGTCACTGGCAGCATTAGCAATTACTTCCAACTTATCAACATGATGGAAGTGCCCACTAGAGACAATTACAAAGTCAATAAAACTCATCATACCTCTACTTCCCTGAAACGTCGGTATTGGAGCAGAATTTGGACCGACCCAGGGCTCCACTATGCATAGATCATTTAGAATAATGATGTTGTTTAAGGCGTCCCCCTGGGGTGTATGTTTGAAGTGTAACAGGGGATGATCATGGGAGTCTCTTAAGCCACACACCTTCGAGTCCCCGTAGGTGCATAATGAACAGTTGAAATCTCCCACCCAGATGACAAATAGTAGGGGTTGCTCGTGGCGTGCCCTGGCTATGGCCTCCTCCAATTTCAACATTACGCTTGTCTCATTGTTGTCAAAGATGTTGTAATACCAGTTAATCAACAACAATGGTTCAGAAAACAAATTGACCAACATTAGCACTTGAAACCATGGGGAGTCAACTATCATAGAAGTTACAAGTTTGCATAGTTTTAAAGAGGTTGCTGTCATTAGGCCACCTTTTGCCCTACCCGCTTGTGAAGGTATCGCTAGGGTATTAAAGGCTTGGAAGCCCTCGATATTCTGAGTGGATCGGCTCCATGTTTCCTGGAGGCACAGGATGTCACAGTCACCCACAAAGTCTAACCATGCCTCATCCTCCAATCTTGAGGCGAGCCCAGCAATGTTCCAAGAAATAAGGCGCATCCTTACTTCGCTTTGGTTCTTTCTGACTGGTTCAGGTAATACTTCCAGGTTATGCCTTAAGATGATTGGACTTGGTTCGCTTTCTTTAGTAAGGCCAGCCTCAGGGACTTGGGGGTTAGAAGTACGATCGTCACCAACGGAAACATTCTCCCGTGAGTTATCGTCACAGCTTTCTCCCTTCTCCCTCTGGCTGGGCTCTCCTGTTATCAGAGTATTAGTATTGCCAGGAGAACTTAGTGGTGGTCAATCTATCTCTTCCATGCCCGCAAGTGCATCAAAGCGGTTTCTTAGGGGGATATTACTTGGAAACCATCCTAGGTAGTCTTCCCCCTGGAATCTTGGTCTTAGTTCATTATACCAGGTTTGCGAAGAGTTGTTATTGTTATAAATTGATCCCCTAAAGAAACCATCACTCTGTTGCAGAGGACCCCAGTTGTTTTGGTTTGGCCATACGGCTCTATTCCTCCGGGCCCACCCAGGGTGTGTTTCACTGTTAGATGTCTGCCCAGTGTTTTTGTAAAGCAAAGTCGGGGGAACAAGATTCAAATTTGGATAGAAATATTCTAGACCTATACATTGAATATCCCCAGCTCTAGCAAATCTTGGTTTACAGCAGATGATATTTTTTACCCAGGTGTCGCTGAAGTTGATCAAGATACAGTCCCCCTCTAGGTCCTTCTCACTTGGGCCCACCCAGGGAACTCTGCGTACACCAAGTATTTTTGTTTTAGAATCAGGAGGGAGTGGTCTGTTATTATTGAGCCAGTATATTACTTTGTTTTTTAACTCCTGGTTTGATTCCGTTTTATTAGACAAAACTGGGGGTACTCCTGTGAGTATTACCATAAAAGGAGCTGAGTCTGGGGGCAGGTTTACAGGTGGTGATTTCCTTTTATGTGCTCTCTCGTTGTCATTGTTTGCTGCAGGCCCCTGCGAAGATGTTTGTTTTGGCCCTTGGGTAGTTCCCTGTTTAGAAGTAATAACTTCTGGTATTAGTACTATACTACCCATATTTTGACTAGGGGGCCCCACAGTGCCCGCCACTGCAAGTTTAGTACGAGCTAATAGAACGGGTTTTGTTCGTGCTAAGGGGACCGGTGCTGCCTTAGGGTCACCAGTTTTAGGTGTTTTAGGTGTTTTACTGGCATTTTTATTCTCTCCCCCTTTTTTTTAATTACTATTATTGGCGTTACTGTTTTTATTATTGTTATTAGTAACCCCCACCTCCAGTGATTTATTTTTAGTTACTAGAGTTTCAAGGGAGTTGGTGTTGAGAGAGATAAGGTGTTCCAATTGGTCTAATTTTAGATTAACAATTTGAATTTTCTCTAGAACACGCAGCAAGAGCATCTGAACCGATTTCTCAATTTCCCCCAAAAGTCGGTCATTATTATTGGTGTTAAAAGAGAAAATGTTCTGTCCCGCGTCAACTGGGTGGGTGCCCTTTTGTTTAGTTGGATTTGTCAGAACTTTGAGTGGTACTGGCTTCGCTGACTTGGATCTGGTTCCTTTTCTATGGTTTCCCCCTCTTTTACGTTTGTTCGGATTGTTTGGTTCCCGCTCACGGACTACTACATGATCTTGTATGTGGATGGGCCCATTATTACTCAAATTGCCGTCTAAGGCGTTATCCCCCGTGATACCTGATGAAATAGGTATAGGAGTGAGTATGGGTGCTTCAGCTTGGGAGTCCCCTGGGTCTGCTATCGTGATTGTCTGGGAGTCAGAGAGTGCCACTAGATTTGGACTAGCCTCTAAGTTGCTATCTGCACTATCTGCACTTTTCTCGGGAGTGGGTGCCTTATTGGGGGTAATTTTAGAGGCAATATCTCCCAAGGATGAGCGTTTGCCTGTTATTAGATCTAGGGACAAACGCTTTTCGGTAAGGGCGATTTCTTTTTCTAAGATCACAGTTGCCCGAGTTATAAAATCGTCTAAAGTTCCAGTTGCTTTCCCATTGTTTGTTTTTACGGTAACCTGTCTACCCTTCCCTGAGCGCAAGGACATCATGTGGGTTCTAGGAAACAACTAAATATATAGTGCTATAACTTACTACCAAACTGTTTAAAGTTAGATATCTGGGATCACTGATAGAGGGAGTAGCCCCGACCCAACCTTAATCGTCCTTGGACGGCCTTTGACGGTCCCGCCCTTGTCCCGGGCTTCTCCCGGCGAGCTCCCGCACAGCGGTAACCACGCTTTATTTTATGGCTGTTGTGGTGATGGGCGGGTCGATGGGGGCGGGGCGGGGAGGGAGAGCAGCCCAGGTGGAGCGGGCGCGGGTTCCTGGGACTCCTGAGAAATGGAGTCCCAGTCCTCTTGCTCGCAGCCCTCAGCCCCTGTTTTACCCCAGCAGCAGCTTCAGCCCGGGAAGGAAAGCGTCCCTCTGCGAAGCAGGACCCGCGCAGCGGGTTCCGCGAGGAGAAAGTGGAGAAAGTTGCGCTGAGTGTCCTCAGGAGATCCAAAACGGCAATGGCAGGTTTGCTAGGAGGTCCCTCGTACTGACCTCAGGGATCAAACTTGCAATTTGAAAGAGGATAGTCCCAGCCCAGCCTCAATCGGCCTCTGAGGGCCTAAGAGGGCCCGCCCTTTGCCCGGGCTTAGCCCGGCGCCGCCCGCGCGCGTCCAACGACGCGGAGGGAGCTTGACCGCTTTTAGCGCCTCCGGGCGCGGAAGTCCGGTTAGTTGGGGGCAGGCCCACAGCCAGGAATTCTGGGGGCTGTAGTCCGTGAGCTCCGTTCACCGCGCGCTGCAAACAGGAACCACAGCAGCGTCGGCGTGATCGAACAGAAGAGGCCACAGACGCCCAGCAAGCCTGCTCCTCTACCCCAGGTCCGCAGGTAAGGTGCACAGTGTTTCAAAGTTTAAAATGAGTTTAAAATGAGGCTCCCGCTCCACCGAGGGAGCTTGACCGCTTTTAGCGCCTCCGGGCGCGGAAGTCCGGTTAGCTGGGGGCGGGCCCACAGCCAGGAATTCTGGGGGCTGTAGTCCGTGAGCTCCGTTTACCGCGCCCTGCAAACAGGAACCACAGCAGCGTCGGCGGGATCGAACAGAAGAGGCCACAGACGCCCAGCAAGCCTGCTCCTCTACCCCAGGTCCGCAGGTAAGGTGCACAGTGTTTCAAAGTTTAAGATGAGTTTAAAATCATTATTTAAATTGTCCTGTGAAGGCCATACGCTCATCAGTGCCGTGATGTAGAGTCACCTAATAACGACCTGTCCTGCTGTTCGTCGCCACTTTTATATCTGACACACGGAGGCGGCCATTACGAGAAGGAAATTCCCTCGCTGTGCCCAAATGCGCGATTACCATTCGTGCCTGTGTCAGCAGAGACTCCCAACTCAGCATGGCAGACATAGGTAGACGTAGAAGCCGGAACCGCCAATAAATATCTAAAAAATGCATTTTCCACTTTCTGCAGTTCGGAAACATTACAATGTCCCCAAATCCCTGCCCCATATGTTGCTACACTCATACATTTTGCATTATATATTTTGATCAATTCCAGAGGAGGTCTTTTTCCTAATTTTTGAGAGAAATTAACGAGGGCAGTGGTGGCTCTCATAAAAAGGAGTTTTCTTGATGTAATTGCTTGGCTCCAAGAGCCCTTATCATCTACTAGAATCCCCAAATATGAATAGGTAGAGGTAATAGCCAATTTGCTCCCATTTAAATAGATGTCTTTTCCCTTTTTGTTACCTTTGCCACAGTTCATCACAAAGGTTTTTGAGACATTTATCCTCAAGTCAATGCCTTGCATGTAGTTGTTGTATTATTCCAATGCCTGCTGGAGAGCTAAAGGTGTTCTAGCTAAAATAACAGCGTCATCCGCATAAAGCAGTGCTGGTACACGTCTGGGAGTCGAGTTTTGTTGTACTTGGGGTACGTCCTGACTTCCTTCCAATAAGGCCTTCTCAAGACCATTGGTATATAGTGTAAAAAGGAATGGGGCCAGGACGCACCCCTGTCTTACCCCTCTAAGCACCCTAAATGATGAGGTACATTCTCCCGCTCTACCAAATCGGACACGTGCTGAAGCATTACTATAGAGAGCTTTCAGGAAGTCTATAAGGGGTTCTTCTACTTGCATTTCTTTTAGGATGTGCCATAGTTTCCCATGAGAAACGCAATCGAAGGCCGAGGAGAGATCGACAAACGCTAGGTAAAGTTTTCCTCTTTTCGCCCGCGTGTATTTACCCAGCAAAATAGCAAGATTAAGGCCCTGGTCTATTGTCCCCAGGCCTTCCCTAAAACCAAACTGTAAATCCGACAATATGCTCTTTTCTGTGGCCCAAGTTTGCAATCTCGTGAGGAGGATCTTACCTGCTACTTTTCCCAGTGAATCTAGGAGTGAAATTGGTCTGTAGCAGGAAGGATCCTGTCTATTGCCTTTTTTATATATAGGGACCATGATGGATTCCATCCAGCTGCTAATAAGGCCCTGCGAAGAGGTTGCATTAAGAACGCGTGTCAGAATTGGAGCCCAGAGGTCTAAATTGTGTTTATAGATATCTACAGGAACCCCATCGGGTCCAGGGGCCTTAGATCCTTTGCTTTCATTTAATGCTACTAAGACTTCATCAAGAGAAAAAGATATCTCAATTGGGAGGGCCGTAATGTGTTCAGGTGAAGATAATGATAATATATCCGTGGTATCTA
Organism: Triturus cristatus; assembly: GCF_964204655.1. NCBI lineage: Eukaryota > Metazoa > Chordata > Amphibia > Caudata > Salamandridae > Triturus > Triturus cristatus. The sequence continues at coordinate 1,853,303 of NW_028188469.1, forward strand.
TCAACTCCGGGGAGGCAAAAATTTTGAAAAGTGATTCACCCATTGGGCCTCATCTATCGTTGCCTCTATAGAAGGAGAGTTATCAGATAGAAGAAACGGAGACCTAATTACTTTCCAGAATGCTTTACTGTCATTCTGGATACTGGCCCTGTGTAGATCTTCCCACAAGGAATTTTTCATTGTCTTTTTCCTGGTCGAGATGGCCTGAATATATAGTTTTCTTGCTTGCTGGATGGCTTGTCTGTCCCTATCCCTATTATGAATCGCTTTTTTCAATGTGCGATAAGCGTTCGTGCAGTTAGTATCAAACCATCTTAATTTCTTAGAGTCACCCTTTTTTCTCTCTACAGACAGGCAGCTTTTTATTATAGCCGTGATGTGGTTAAACCTTTCTAGGACCAGCGAGGGAGAGGAATTATCGTTCAAGGAAGTCAAAATATAAGTTAAAGCCTTGACCACTACAGAAGATGTGATGATATCGGGATCTACAAGTTCCCATTTCAGAGAGTAGCCATTCATACTATCAATAGCCAGGTTAGGACAAGTATGGTATAATTTATTCGTTTTACTTTTATTGTGGGAGATGGGGCTCTTTCTCTTAATTATTAATGTTTGTGGAAAGTGATCGCTAATGGCGATCTTATGTGTAATAAATTGCTTTACCCTATTCCCAAGATTATTTGATACCAAAATGTAATCTATTACCGAACCAGCCCCTCTCCCATTATATGTTGGTGAGAATGCAGTTGGAGGGATTGCTATTTCGTTTGCAAAACTCAGATTCAATATAAATATGGTCTCATTCAGAGCGCTCCCAAGAATATTATGAGGGAAATGAGTTAGATTGCGATTTTCCTCATCGTTCAAGCCACATATCTGGTTGTTGTTAATGGGGCACAAGTTAGCATTAAAATCCCCTCCCCAGATAATCTGGGCATTTCCTGAGCTGACCATCTGAATTTTATAAACAACTTGTCTAAATTGGTCTATAACTTCAAATTCGTTCTCTTTAGGGATATTATTATAAAAATTCACAAGTATTAATGTGTCATTCCTATCCGTTAAGAGAGTAAGAATTTGATAATAGGAGTTTGAGGTCTCAAATGTGATTTTTTTTGCTATCACCAGATTAGAGACATATATACATAGGCCTCCCTTTGATCTTCCATGGGAGGAAGGAGAGGCCGGTGTATGGAATGTTTTGAAGCCATTAATATTGATTTCATTTTGCGACCATGTCTCTTGGAGACAGAGAATATCCATATTCTTAACAAAGTCAAGAAAGAGGTTGTTATGAAGTTTGGAGTATAAGCCCCATATATTCCAATATGTAATGTTGATATGTCCTTCATCTTTCCAAGGTATTTTAAGTGACTGGGGAACTAATACTGGTTCATCTAAGTTAGATGAGATAGAATTCATGGATTCCTCTCTGATATAGAAAGAAGCACGGATTTCCTCCTGTATAGACTCCTTCTGTAGCTGCCCATAGATAATATGGTCTCGGGCCACTAGTTGAATCTCAGGCTCAGGTAAGCCCCTTTGAGATGGGGTGATCAAGCTAATATCTAAATTTCCAACTAGAATCATTGGTCTTTTTATTAACTTTGAAGGTAGTCAATCTGGGTCCTCTAATGAGGTGAGTGCACTGAAGCGATTATATACGGGGACGCTATAATTTTGGTTAGACGTAAACTGGTGCTTGACCGATTTCATTAAATCAAAGGGAGGGCGATAAAAGAAACCTAAGGGAAGTATGTTAATTCCTGGTTCGAATGTTCTTTTGGCTGCTAACCCCAAGATTTTTTCGACTAACCAAGGAGAGCGGAAGGTCAATACCAAGCAATCGCCAGTGAAAAATTTCCTAGTTCTTCCGATCCATCCTATTCTGCGTATCATCTTAAATTCTTCAAACAGAGTTCTGGTATCACCTACTCTATCCCCCAGCCAGTGTAGAGCTTTGTTCCTTAGTGATTCACAGGTCTTCTGAACATCTTGTCCTAAGTGTGGAACGTTTCCCAGAATCACTGTGTAGGGGGTGCAGGCTGGAGGAAGGTCCAAATGTAAAGGGGGTGATAACTCTATAGATGTTGCTTTAGGGGCAGATTTAGAATGTTTCTCAAAGGGTGGATGGGATACGGTGACGGGATTTTGTTGTATCCTAGTTATCCTGGAATGATTACTAAATTCGGTTGTGGGGGTGTCGTCTGAAAAATCAGTATGGGGCAAGAATTGTCGTGGTTTCCTAAAATCATTCCCATCACTGCTAATAGGCTTGGGGCTGGGGGATGGAGTGATCTTATGGTCATTACAGCGAGGGATTTTAGCCACAAGGTTCTCGATCCGATCCAGTCTTACGCCGATGGACTCGACTACTCCTCTCACATAAGAATCTAAACTTTTTAAAGAAGAGAGGATACTATCCATATCAATCCCCGTAATATGTTGTTTTGTAGTGTTTGCTGCTAATAAGGATGTAAAGGGGGTTTCTGGAATGCTAAGAACCTTGTCTTGGTCATTTTTCCTTACTGTATTCTCCTTATCTCTGTGCACCCTTGGTTTACTAATCTCCCTTATGCCCCTTCCTAGCTTTCCCGGCTGTTTCCTAGCCGATTTTTTTTCCTTATTTAGTTGTGAGGGGATTGTGTCACCGTGATTGTTGTGCACTACGATGTCACAAGTAGATTGTTGAATACATCCGTTAACTGATGTTCCAGTGACAGGAATCACAATAGGAGTAGGGGTTTGGTTAAGAGTGACTTGGTCATCCTCTGCTCTAACTTCTCCAGTCATCAATGATCCAGCTGCTAGGGTTTGTTCTACTGTGGAAATTTGTTTTTCTATTGCCCCCATAGCCCCGGTCAAATATGTAAGAAGTGTTTGCTTTTTGGGTTTCTTAGTGTCCATTCCCTCTGGTGGATCGCAACTCAGTGCTTTCCTTTTACCCATAATGAAAAATATCTTTTTAAAACGTGACAGTAAATAAAAATAACAATTCTATATAAATATTTACATTACTACAATCATTAAGTTCCAAATCGGGCACAGTTTCTACTATAACAGAGATTTACCTGCAAAATTACTTCACTCCGTTAGGGGAGGATTAAATAGGCTGATGTGGGGATACAAAAAGGCCTCGAGGGAGGGCCCGGTCCGGTCCCACACGGGCACAGACGGGCAAGGACGGGCTCGCCCTTGGCCCGGACTTCGCCCGGGCGCTGCCCGCGCGCGTCCCGCGCTGCGTGAGTGTCTGATGGATTTTATGCTGTTCCGGCGCTAGTTAGCGTCGTCCTCATCAAGCGCTGTTGCAGGGAAAGCCGGGAGTTGGAGTCTACATGGGCCATTCCCCTCACGGCGACGAAATTCCTGATTTAAACAGCCCAGCGACCCTCCTGCGTGCCGTTCCCCTCACGGCAGGTAGGTGATTGTGTCTGTAAGGCTCAGCGTTCTGCACAAGCGTCCCGCGCTGCGTGAGTGCCTGATGGATTTTATGCTGTTCCGGCGCTAGTTAGCATCGTCATCATCAAGCGCTGTTGCAGGGAAAGCCGGGAGTTGGAGTCTACACGGGCCGTTCCCCTCACGGCGACGAAACTCCTGATTTAAACAGCCCAGCGACCCTCCTGCGTGCCGTTCCCCTCACGGCAGGTAGGTGATTGTGTCTGTAAGGCTCAGCGTTCTGCACAAGCGTCCCCGGAGTGCGGAGTCAGGGCTGGGCATGGAGGCCACACCTTAAAAAACTTAATTGCAAAGTAAATACCATAGCCGGCCATCGCTAACCAATGAGTGATGTTGGACTAGGCCCTTTTTGCAGGGTCATCCCTAAACTTTTTGCCTTCCTCCTATATTTTTTCGGACCTGTTGTTGGCTGTTTTATGACTCTGGGCACCTTACCACTGCTGATCAGTGCTAAGGTGCATATGCTCTCCCTATGGTAAAATGTATACATTGATTAGTGTCCATGTTTGGCTTATTTGGTTTACTATCAGCCCCTAGTAAAGTGCACCAGGAGTGCCAGGGCTTGTAAATACAAATGCTGCTGGTGGGCTTGCAGCACTGGTTGTGCCACCCACAGAAGCGGCCTAGTAAAATGTGTCTAGGGTCTGCCACTGCAGAACCTGCGTGCGGTCTGGTACTGTCGCGCGGATTGAGCAAGGGCACCTACTTGCCAGTCCCCAAACCTTCACTTAACTACATATTAGTCACCCCTCTGGTAGGCCCAAGGGCAGGGTGCATTGTAGGTATAAGGTAGGGCATGCCCTGATGTGTGTGGCATGTCCTAATAGTGAATTACAGCCATTTTCGTTTTTCACTATTGAAGGCTACCTGCTCTCCATAGGCCAGAATGAGCTGCTGGAATTACTACACGCTGTAATCCCACTGGACTCACAGAGCATGGTAGAAAGTCAAGTTTAGTATGCCTGAACTCAGAATAATAAAATACTTCTTTTAGTAAAGTTTATTTTAATATCCTGTGTCTGTAAATACTGCTTTTAGAAAGTTAGTGTTTACTGACCTGGCCATTTCAGTCCGCCTCTGCTGTGTGTGTTCTACCTAGTAACAGTAAGGAGCAGGGCTGGGGAATTCCAGGAGACAGGCTGGCTGCCAGGTGGTGGGTAGACAGATTACACCAGGATGGGTGGGAGGAGTACACCTTTGACTCTGAATAGACCTGCGCTCTGCCTCCACAATGCCGGCTCCGCCCCCTGTGGAGCGGCTGATGTCTCTGCCCTGCTGCTGAAAGGAAAGAGCAGAGTCACCACAACAAAGTGCTCCAAAACTGGACTGAGCCAGGCCCAGGTTCCCTGGCGACAAAGAACAAAAGAATTGTGCTATAAAAGAAGGAGCCCTGCTCCTAAGAAATCAGATCCTGTTAGCGCCAAGAAGAAACTCTGCCTGAAGGAGAAGGACCTGGGAAAGCTGCATGGAGGAGTACTGTCTCTATGCCTGGGAGACTGGCCTGCGGTGGGTGCTTGACTGCTGGAAGGAGAGGAAAAGACTAAAGGAAAAGACTTTTGAATCAACTTGTGCTTTGAACAATCTCCAAGGGCTTGCTGGTGAACTTGCCCCCTGAACTGCGCCCCAGGAACAGTGGGCACTACCTTTCCCCATGAAGAGGAGAAGCTGCTGGAGGCGATCCTGTGACACTGACCCCTGAGGACCTGTGTGCCCCTCATCTGAGCACCGCGACATCTGCCACCGGGGCTACTGCGAGCACCGCAAAGACCTGTCTACCTGGTCCAAGCACCGCAAGCATCTGCCCCCCGAGCCGTAGCTCGCAACGCAAAGAAGAAACTGACTAGGCTCCGAGCGCCGAGCCTCTGCGACCCCCCTGGCCGTGGAAGCCCCTGCAAGGACCTACGAAGCCCTGTGTGTCCTCTCTGTGAAGCCGGCAGCGCGACGCGCTGAAGAAATTGCCCCCGAGCTGCCCCTCCTGCTTCTACCCTCTGGTGCGTGTCCGGAAGCCTAGACGTGCCCCACGAAGCATCGCCATCCTCTGACCTCCAGGGACAGCAACGCGACGTGGGACACCCCTCACCGACTTCTGGAGCCGCCAGGACCTTTGCCCAACAAGAATTTCAAGGTACTGTGTGCAGCGCGCGTTGGTATGACCCGTCCGTTGCTTGGTTCGGGCCGTACTGACGCTTGAGACCCGCTACGCTGCTCACGCGTAAAGCGTGCGCTTTAGCAACCTTCGGAGCGACTGTACGAAGCGATCCGGAAAGGTACGAATCGTCCCCCATTGAAAGTATAGTGCGTTGCTCACGCGAGAAGCGTGAGGTTTGGGACGAGGCATACCGAACGGGTACGACACGTACCTACGAGGGTACGGTCCATACGGTTCACGCCCCGAGTACGCGTGCTCAAGCAAGAAGCGTGAGAAACGGCAAGAGACGTCCAAAACTTAGTACGAAGCATACCGAAGGCGCTACGAAGCGCACAGATCCCCGAAGAAGCTTGTTTTGAATAGAAAAGTGCAATTTTAAGAACTGTGGACTGCCTAAAAGCATTTAAAGTAACTGGAACCTTATTTAAGTGAAAGAACTGTATTTTGACATCCTGCTTGAAGAAATCTTTTATGTAAAGAACTTTATTTTGATATAAATACAGCCTTGTGTCTTTGTGTGGTGGGGTGGTGATTATTGTGTGAGATATCTTGAACGCTTAACCTAATGCCCTCTGGAAATCTAGCCTGACTGCTCGCGCCACGTTACCTAGAGGGTGAGCAGGGGTTATTTTTAAAGAGGTAATCCTACGCCCTGATTTAGAGGAAAGGGTCCCTGCTTGTCGCAAGTGCATACCTGCGCCAACCAGAGACGCCGGATTCTAACATTGGTGGCAGCGGTGAGGATTTACGGATTTGCGTTCTTGGTGTCGGCGCAGTGATTACTAACCATTGCACAATGAGGACAGTCCAGTAGCTTGAGCCACAGAACTTTTAAAATTTTAACTTCGCTTGCCAAGAAAGAAGATCCCTTGTGTTTGGAGGCATGCCTGGCCCAAACAGCATTGAGAAATCAATCTCTGAAACCTCTGAAATCCTAGGAATGGAATGGGAGGCGTCAAAACTGGACAGCTACAAGAGAACTGAACTCAAGTACTTCTGCAGGAAGCTCAAGGTTCCACATGCAGGATGCAAAAACAAATCAGATCTCTACAAGGCGCTCAAAGCCTGGATTAAATCAAGGGGTGCAACTAAGGAAGTTACACCATTGAAACCAGCGGAAAGCGTTCGCAGATTTGGCAGAGGCCTGTCACCAGAGGAGCTGGCAGACAGACAGGCCACCATGGATCATGAATTGAAGTTGGCAGAGCTGGAAGTGGAAAGCCAATTGGAGCTAGAAAGCAAGAAGCTGGCTCTGGAAGAAAAGAAAATGCAAATGGAGCATGACTTTATAATGAGGAAATATGATATGGAGCTCGAGAGGCTGGAGGCCATGAGTGTCTCAGCCCAACAGCAAGAAAGGTGCGTAGCTCAGAGGTTGAGCTTTTCTGAGTGGGAGTAGGAATCCAGCTCAGATGGTGGCAGCAATATCGAATTTTCTAGTGCTGAGAGAGTAGTACGCACACCCAGAGATGTGGCGCCTGACTTGAAGGAGGGGGTTAACATACACCAGGAAGTTCAAGGGCATGAGGTAGCTCCAGTAGAGCGCAGTATCCCTGAAGGGAATAGGGTAACTGGCACAGGGGTTCATGGTCCTAGTGGCGGGAGGGACACTCTACTAACTCTAGATGAGAGGTGCAGGGAGAGGGGTTCTCCCAAAATTGAAGTCCTGGTATGTGAGTGTGAAGACCGCCCAGAAGAGTGTGGGTTGTGTGACAGAGACAGTCAGATACTGTCTTGCCAGTCAAAGGAGAGTGGTGTGGAGTATGTGTGTGAGGCACTGGATGGTAAGATGAAGGATAGCTTGGTTAACCCTGCTAGGGGGCTGTGTGATCCAATTGTGGGAGAGCATATTGTAAGGCCCTGTTTTCCAGAGCTAGGCCAACACCTGAAGGAAAGTGAGTTCTCTGACCGCAGGGAGCTCACTTTGGAGGCAGACCTTTTGGTGGAGTCCAGAGGGTCTGGAAAGGCATTGGGGAGTGATCCCAAGATGAGTGGTTCAGGTATCTTCAAACCCAATGTGGTGGAAGAGGCTCAGAGTAGCCCAGCTAGGTCCTGTAGTAGTGAGAGGGGTGTAGGGCCTCACGTCCTGTCTTTAAGGGGAAGGAGTGAGAAGGGGTTATGTCCCGGTAGTGCCCAACCTCAGTCTCAGAGCTTGGATGGTTCTTTAAGGGAACACCAGGTGGGGAGCCTAGTCTGTCCTGAGGGGCTGCCTGTTGTGCGGGATCCCCTAGTGTCTGGTGAACAGGGAGTGTCTGTAAACAGGCCTCCCTCAGTTCTGGTGTCTGGCAGTACAGCTCCAGTTGGGAGGGTGCAGAGGTCCAGATTGAGGGGTGAGAGGGGGAAAGAGTCCCCAGTGGAAGAACCAGTGGGTCAGGGGCCAGCCAGAAGGGCTGCGGCACCAGTGAATGACCCTGGTGACACCACTTCTGTCTTGGGGGATCTTCGTGCACTGTCAGATGGACAGGGGTCGGGAGATCTGCGCCAGGCAGACTGTCACACGACACATCAGTTATGTGTCACCCTCAGGGGAAGCATGCATGCTCCCCAGGAAGTCCTGGTGCGCCAGGCGAGCGTTCAACCGCATGGGTTGGTCCCAGGGTTGGGAAGCCAGGTTCAGGTGTTGTCTGACCTGAAGGGTGGGACAACTGTAATCAGTGTCCTGACCCATGTTGCTTCTAGGGGTACCACGCCAGTTGGGATTGGGCAGTACTGTGGAAGGGGGTGCAGAGGGAGGGAGAACTCGCCTCTGACCCCGGCTCAACTGAAGGGTTTAGACCCTAGGTTGGAGGGCCAGGTTCAGGGTGTCCCCCCTGACCTGGACGCCCAGTTGCAGGATAGAACCCCTGAACTGGTGGGCGAATTGCGCAGGACACCTGCCCCAGGTGCCCTGGCAATTCTGGAAGGGGGTACCACTCCAAGTGGGAGGGTGCAGAGCCCCAAGGAGAAGGAATGGGTGTGGGAGAGGCCACCCCAGTCTTTGGTCCAGCCGCCGGGTACAGTCATGGGGCTGGTGGGTCAGTGCCAGGATGTCATACCTGACCTGACAAGGGGGAGAATGGACAAAGGGTGCCAAGCACCTGGGGCTACTGCCCCCCCACTCCCTGGCGCCACAGAGGTTTGAGAGTCCTGAGAGGCATACGGCCTGGGTCTCATCCCTGACTACTCTCAGTGGCTGCTGTAGCATTTTGCTGTCTGTCTGTTGGGACACACCTGTGGGCCAGTTAAGGTTAGGTGCTGCACAGGTGAGGAGAAGGGTTCCCCATGGATTGGCTTGGTGGGCCCTGAGAGGATGGACAGAGGGAGTCCAATAGGTTCAGATTGGCATAGAACTGGAGTCTGCCCCTGCAGTTGCGGGCCAGGTCCTTGTTCTATCGCCCCAAGCAGGGAAGACCATCACGGTGGTGATTGGTCTGCCCTGCGTTTTGGCTGGAAGGGGGTTGTGTTGGACTTGGCCCTTTTTGCAGGGTCATCCCTAAACTTTTTGCCTTCCTCCTACATTTTTTCGGACCTGTTGTTGGCTGTTTTATGACTCTGGGCACCTTACCACTGCTGATCAGTGCTAAGGTGCACATGCTCTCCCTATGGTAAAATGTATACATTGATTAGTGTCCATGTTTGGCTTATTTGGTTTACTATCAGCCCCTAGTAAAGTGCACCAGGAGTGCCAGGGCTTGTAAATACAAATGCTGCTGGTGAGCTTGCAGCACTGGTTGTGCCACCCACAGAAGCGGCCTAGTAAAATGTGTCTAGGGTCTGCCACTGCAGAACCTGCGCGCGGTCTGGTACTGTCGCGCTGATTGCGCAAGTGCACCTACTTGCCAGTCCCCAAACCTTCACTTAACTACATATTAGTCACCCCTCTGGTAGGCCCAAGGGCAGGGTGCATTGTAGGTATAAGGTAGGACATGCCCTGATGTGTGTGGCATGTCCTAATGAATTACAGCCATTTTTGTTTTTCACTATGGAAGGCTACCTGCTCTCCATAGGCCAGAATGAGCTGCTGGAATTACTACACGCTGTAATCCCAGTGGACTCATAGAGCATGGTAGAAAGTCAAGTGTAGTATGCCTGAACTCAGAATAATAAAATACTTATTTTAGTAAAGTTTATTTTAATATCCTGTGTTTGTAAATACTGCTTTTAGAAAGTTAGTGTTTACTGACCTGGCCATTTCAGTCCGCCTCTGCTGTGTGTGTGTATTCTGCCTAGTAACAGTAAGGAGCAGGGCTGGGGAATTCCAGGAGACAGGCTGGCTGCCAGGTGGTGGGTAGAGAGATTACACCAGGATGGGTGGGAGGAGGACACCTTTGACTCTGAATAGACCTGTGCTCTGCCACCACAATGCCGGCTTCGCCCCCTGTGGAGCGGCTGATGTCTCTGCCCTGCTGCTGAAAGGAAAGAGCAGAGTCACCACAACAAAGTGCTCCAAAACTGGACTGAGCCAGGGCCAGGCCCCCTGGCGACAAAGAACAAAAGAATTGTGCTATAAAAGAAGGAGCCCTGCTCCTAAGAAATCAGATCCTGTTTGCGCCAAGAAGAAACTCTGCCTGAAGGAGAAGGACCTGGGAAAGCTGCATGGAGGAGTACTGTATGCCTGAGAGACTGGCCTGCGGTGGGTGCCTGACTGCTGGAAGGAGAGGAAAGGACTAAAGGAAAAGACTTTTGAATCAACTTGTGCTTTGAACAATCTCCAAGGGCTTGCTGGTGAACTTCCCCCCTGAACTGCGCCCCAGGAACAGTGGGCGCTACCTTTCCCCAAGAAGAGGAGAAGCTGCTGGAGGCGATCCTGTGACGCTGACCCTTGAGGACCTGTGTGCCCCTCATCTGAGCACCGCGACATCTGCCACCGGGGCTACTGCGAGCACTGCAAAGACCTGTCTACCTGGTCCAAGCACCGAAAGCATCTGCCCCCCGAGCCGTAGCTCGTAACGCAAAGAAGAAACTGACTAGGCTCCGAGCCTCTGCGAACCCCCTGGCCGTGGAAGCCCCTGCAAGGACCTACAAAGCCCTGTGTGTCCTCTCTGTGAAGCCGGCAGCGCGACGCGCTGAAGAAATTGTCCCCGAGCTGCCCCTCCTGCTCCTACCCTCTGGTGCGTGTCCGGAAGCCTAGACGTGCCCCACGAAGCATCGCCATCCTCTGACCTCCAGGGACAGCACCGCGACGTGGGACACCCCTCACCGACTTCTGGAGCCGCCAGGACCTTTGCCCAACAAGAATTTCAAGGTACTGTGTGCAGCGCACGTTGGTATGACCCGTCCGTTGCTTGGTTCGAGCCGTACTGACGCTTGAGACCCGCTACGCTGCTCACGCGTAAAGCGTGCGCTTTAGAAACCTTCGGAGCGACTGTACGAAGCGATCCGGAAAGGTACGAATCGTCCCCCATTGAAAGTATAGTGCGTTGCTCACGCGACAAGCGTGAGGTTTGGGAAGAGGCATACCAAACGGGTACGACACGTACCTACGAGGGTACGGTCCGTACGGTTCACGTCCCGAGTACGCGTGCTCACGCGAGAAGCATGAGAAACGGCAAGAGACGTCCAAAACTTAGTACGAAGCGTACCGAAGGCGCTACGAAGCGCACAGAACCCCAAAGAAGCTTGTTTTGAATAGAAAAGTGCCATTTTAAGAACTGTGGACTGCCTAAAAGCATTTAAAGTAACTGGAACCTTATTTAAGTGAAAGAACTGTATTTTGACATCCTGCTTGAAGAAATCTTTTATATAAAGAACTTTATTTTGATATAAATACAGCCTTGTGTCTTTGTGTGGTGGGGTGGTGATTATTGTGTGAGATATCTTGAACGCTTAACCTAATGCCCTCTGGAAATCTAGCCTGACTGCTCGCGCCACGTTACCTAGAGGGTGAGCAGGGGTTATTTTTAAAGAGGTAATCCTACGCCCTGACTTAGAGGAAAGGGTCCCTGCTTGTCGCAAGTGCATACTTGCACCAACCAGAGACCCCGGATTCTAACAAGTGACCTCTGCGCGATCTCATCTGGCATGGTTCACATTTTCTACATTTCCTGGGGTAGCAGCACAAAGAGCTCGGACTGCTATGTTTGCTATGTTTATATACTCCACAGAGCTGGCTGCAGCGCCTCTCGACCATATAGGAACTACTAAATGCATGACATTAGTATTTTCTTGGGGTGCTGCAGACACCAGCACTAAAATGTGTTACTTTACCCCTGATGCGTGGTACTTGACATGGCTGGAACAGGAGGCGGCACGCTAGAGGCAGGGTCACAAGACACAGCAATAGAGGGCACAGGAGAACAGTGTAGGAGATAGGACTCTGTTGCACAGGAGGGGGCACCAGAGAAGAGGGTACAAGAGGAAGGCACAACTGGGGTGGGAAATGGAGACCGATGCTTAGGAGAGGAGGGCAGGGAAGGCAGGGGCTAAGCAGGGAGGAGTACTACAGGCAAGGGCACAGGAGGAGGAGGCAGGAGACAGGGCATGAGAGGGGGCATAGGAGAAACGGTCACAGGAGAGGGACATAGATAGCTGGGGCAGATGAGGCAGCGGCACAGCAAAAGGAAGGAAGAGTGAGGGTAGAAAAAGAGGGCACAGGAGGTAGAGTCACAGGAGATGGGGAGACAGGAGCCCGAGCACAGGTGACACCGACACAGGGGCATAGGAGAAACGGGACACTGGAGGCAGTGGACTCAGGAGCATGTAGGTCTATCTCCTGTACTGGAGAATGAGAGGAACAGGGATGATGGGGCAGGGGATGTGCACAGGGGCAGGAGGAAGTAGATGGGAACAAATGAGATAAGGGCAAGAGGCTGGAGAGTGACTGTCTGCTGCACCCATGGATGCAAAGACAGCTATATGGAGGCAGAGGGACAGGAGCTGGGGAAACAGGGACAGGAGCTGGGGAAACAGGGAGAGGGTGTAGGTGGCAGGAGATGGGGACACGGGAACAGGAGTGGGGAAACAGAACCAGGAGATGGGGAAACAGGGACATTGGATGCTGACACAGGGACATTGCATGGGGACACAGGGGCATTGCATGGGGACACAGGGGCATTGGATGGGACACAGGGGCAGGAGGTGGGCTCACAGGGGCAGTATATGGGACCACAGGCATAGGAGATGGAGGGGTTTAAATTACAACTGCCTTGAGTGTAAACATGACATTCTTACGCTATTTGGAGTTTGTAACTACCAGGACATATACAATTTAAAGACACATCCGCTACTTTTTAAATACAATGCACCCTGATCCATGGGCTGTTTAGGGCCTACCCTAAGGTTGACTTACATGTTTTAAAAAGGAACGTTTAGGCCTGGTAAACATGCCAGGTACAAATGGCAGTTTAAAACTGCACTACAGGCTGTAGGGGCATGCCTGAGACATGTTTTAAAAGGCTACATCAGTGGGTGGCACAATGTGTGCTGCAGGTCGACTAGTAGCAATATAATTACAGGCCTTGGATACCTATGGTACCCCATACTAGGAACTTATAAGTCAAATAAATGTAGCAATTGGGTGTAAGCCACATTTATCATGTTTAAAGGAGAGAGCACAAGCACGTTATCACTGGTTATCAGTGTTAAAGTGTACAGGGTCCTATGGCCTACAAAAATGAATTCAGCAAACCAGCTGGAGTGAAGGGAAAATGTTTGGGGGAAATTATGCAAAGCATACCAGGTCTAACAACTGCCAACCATGTGCATGAATTGACATACCCCCTCCCACTAAAGATCATACCTGACTATATTACTTTAATCTACCATATAGAAACTATTTATGGAATAGTTTCCTTAGGAGCACAAGACTAATCCCAATAACCACAGGCAAAACCGTACACTAACCTAGGATTATGGAGCAGCATGCTGCCTGGCGTAATGTGCTTTAACGCCTTGTCAAAGGTAGTAAGCGCTATATAAATACACAATAGTAGAATAGTTAAACCTCCTGTTCCACAGCGGTTGGGTAGTTGATGGGAGGCCATATGGGCTGCATAATAATTCCTAAGTACGGCTTGACACTTTTATGCTCACATAAGACAAAACTCCTACAGGTTATGTTCATCGCGCAGTAGGTTACTAGTCAACGGCATTAAACCACCCAACTCCATCCGAACAGGCATGGATTAACTGATAGAGATCTGCCACCCGCCGCTGGCCAAGGGAGGACTTTAATTTAGTTCAACACTGGAGGTCCCGACCAGATGCATAATATGACAGCTTCATGCCACCTCACAATGACAGATATGGGATGATATTAACAAAGATTATCCCAGCAGATCCTTCGCTATTTATCCAGCCATCTTAAGCTGACCTTCAGGAGACTTCTCATAAACTGGCTGTTCGATCAGTAGCAGCGACATCCCCCACCCCTCCAGCGTCTTGAGACCCTCACGGGTGAATGTAGACTGCATTAACAAGCACAACAAGTCACAAATGTTACTGGTCACAAGTGCCCCAGCTCATGCGTGCCGCTGTTCACAAGTACAGTAATAACCCTACTGTGGCTCTTGCATCTGATAACAAAATCTGGGCCAACCCCGAAAAATGCTTGCTAATGGGGCAAGGATACCAATGGACTCCATGTCCCAATGACACACTGCTGTAGTCCTGGGATTTATTTTAATAACTGCAGCTACCTCCTTTGAATTTAATCTATCACAAAGAAACTGGAGTAAATGCATGGCATGGTTTAATGGGAGCACAAGACTAATTCTGATCACCAACAATAGTAACTAGTCGATTAACCAATATCTTTGGCTTCTAGAGTAGCATGTTACTTGTCATAAAATGCTTCAATACCTCATCAGTAGTAGTAAGTGCTTTATAAGGCAATTACAAAGCAGTACAAGCAAACATGCCCTGTTGCTTTGAGGAGGCTCTACTGATAATTTCCAGCGATGTCACCACATGCCACAAAGACATGCCTACATCAGAGAGCTGTGTGGAGCGGTACATGAGGAAGGGTGGAGGGTGTGCTCTATATCTACGGCCCTTAAGTAAGACATTATCAGGTACAAGAGTTGAAGCATCACCATGTGGATTCAAGTCTGCGAACGGAAAGGGAGCTCTGTCATGGGATGGAGGAGCTATGTCGTGCTAGGAGAAGCTTTGCTGTGTAAGGAGTAGCTCTTTCAGTACCAATCACAAGTTGGCAAGAAAGGCTACACTGAAGACATGCATGGAAAGCTTAAGAGCATAGTCCATACGGTTAGTTGGCCCCTCAAGTACGTGACATATTTTAAAACAAGCATTGGCAAAGCTAATAGGTCTGACCTATGTAAGAGCTATTGGCTTTGGGATTGTGTTTTAGACGTGTTGTAAACCAGTGTGCTGCTGTTCAGTATGGCAAAAGTTAATGGGGTGGGGTGGAGTAGATTGGGGTAGAGTGGGGAAGAGTGTGGTAGATTGTAGTGGGGTACATTGTAGTAGAATTGGGTACAGTGGAGTAGATTGGTGTGGAGTGGGGTAAAGTGGGGTAGATTGTAGTGGAGTACATCAGAGTGGTGTGGGGTGGACTGAGATTGGGGTAGATTGGAGTGAGGGAAAGTGGGGTAGATTGTATTGGAGTAGAGTGGAGTAGATTGGAGTGGGTTAGAATGAGGTAGATTGGTGTAGAGTGACATGGGGTAGATTGAGGGGGGAGTAGATTGTGGCGGAGTGGGGTAGATTGGGGCAGATTGAGTGGGGTAAAGTAGAGTGAAGAAGATTGGGGTAAAGTGGGGTTGGGTAAATTGGGGAAGAGTGGGGTAGAATGGGATGGGGTAGATCGAAGTGGAGTAGATTGGTATAGATTGTAGTGGAGTGGGGTAGAGAGGGATAGGATAGATTAGGGTAAATCAGAGTGGGGTTGAGTGGGGTAGGTGGGAGTGAGATAGACTGTGGTAGAGTGGGATAGCTTGGAGTGGGGTAGATTGTAGTGAATGGAGTGAGTCTGGTTGGAGTGGGGTGGGTTGGGGTAGATTAAGTGGGATAGATTGGGGTAAAGTGGAGTGAAGAAGATTAGGGTAGAGTGGAGTTGGGTAAATTGGAGTCGGGTAGAGTGGGGTGTGGCAGATTTGGGTGGAGTGGGGTAGATTGGGGTAGAGTGGAGTGGGGTAGATTGGGGTAGAGTGGGGTAGATTGTTATAGATTGTAGTGGGGTAGATTGGGGTGGAGTGCATTGGGGTAGAGTAGATTGGGGTAGAGGTGAGTGCTGTAAAGTGGGGTATATTCGAGTAGGGTAGATTGTATTGAGTAGATTAGGGTACATTAGAGTGGGGTACAGTGTAGAAAATTGGTATAAAGTGAAGTGTGTTAGAGTGGGGTGGTGATATATTAGGGTAGATTGCAGTGGAGTAAAGAGGGGTAGATTGCAATGGGTAGAAAAGGGTAGAATGGAGTAGACTGGGCATAGAGTGGAGTGTGCTAGAGTGGGGTGGGTGATACAATGGGGTAGAGTGCAGTTGTGTGGGGTAGATTAGAGTAGGGTGGATTGGGGTAGATTGGAGTGGGATACATTGAGTGGGGCAGATTTGGGGTAAAGTGAGGTAGATAAGAGTGGGGTAGAGTGAGGTAGACTAGGGTGCAGTCAAGTGGGTTAGAGTGGGATAGATTGGGGGTAGAGTGTTGTAAATTGGAGTGGTGTTGATTGGAATGGGGTAGATGGGAGGGAGAGATTGTGGTAGAGTGGTTTAGCTTGGAGTTGGGTAGACTGTAGTGAGGCAGATTATAGTGGGGTAGATTAGGGTAGAATGGAGTGGGGAAGAGTAGGGTAGATTGGAGTGGAGTGTGGTAGAGTGGGGTAGATTGAGTGGGGTAGATTTGGGTAAAGTGGTGTGAGGATGATTGGGATAGAATGGAGTTGCGTAAATTGGAGTAGAGTGGGGTAGATTGAAGTGGAGTAGATTGGGTTAGAGTAGGGTAGATTGGTATTGATTGTAATGAGGTAGATTGGGGTACAGCAGATTGGGGTAGAGTGGAGTGCTGTAGAGTGGGGTAGATTGTAGTGGAGTAGAGAGGGGTGGAGTAGAGTGAAGTAAATTGTTGCAAAGTAGATAGTGTAAGAGTTAGGTGGGGGATAGATTGGGGTAGATTGTAGTGGATTGGGGTAGATTGTAGTGGAGTAGGGTGGGGTCGATTGGAGTGGCAAGAAAGGGGTAGAGTTGAGTAGTTTGTCATAGAGTGGTGTGTGTTAGAGTGAAGTGGGGTGGAGGGATAGAATGAGGTAGATTGCAGTTGAGTGGGGGTAGATTAGAGTGAGATGGATTGGGTAGAGTGGAGACGGGTAGAATGGGGTTGAAGGGTATATTAGAATAGGATGGAGTGGAGTAGAAAGGAGTGGAGGAGTAGATTGGGGTGGAGTGGGTAGATTGGAGTGGGATAGATTGGGGTTGGTTAGATTGGGGTTGAGTGGAGTGGGGCAAACTGGGGTATAGTGGGATGGGGTAAATTGGGGTGGGTAGATTGGAGTGGGGTTGAGTGGGGTAGATTAGGGTGTGTTCGAGTGGGTTAGAGTGGGATAGATTGTGTTAGAGTGTGGTAAATTGGAGTGGGGTAGCTGGGATTGAAATAGATTGTGGTTGAGTGGGCTAGCTTGGAGTGGGGTGGATTGTAGTGGAGTGGAGCCAACTGGAGTGGGGTGCAGTAGATTGGAGGAAAGTGGAGGGGGGTACAGAGGGATGGAGGGCAGCATGGGAGACAGGGGCAGGGGCAGCAGTGCCTGGGGGAGAAGGACACTCTACCCTTCTTACTACAATCTACCCCACTCTACAGCACCCCACTCAATCCCATTCTACCACAATCCATCCCACTGTCATCTACTTTACTCAACCCCTCTTTAATTTACCACGCTCCATCCCAATCCACAAGGATGGGTGGGAGGAGTACACCTTGACTCTGAATAGACCTGTGCTCTGCCACCACAATGCCGGCTCAGCCCCCTGTGGAGCGGCTGATGTCTCTGCCCTGCTGCTGAAAGGAAAGAGCAGAGTCACCACAACCAAGTGCTCCAAAACCAGACTGAGCCAGGGCCAGGCCCCCTGGCGACAAAGAACAAAAGAATTGCTGTATAAAAGAAGGAGCCCTGCTCCTAAGAAGTCAGATCCTGTTTGCGCCAAGAAGAAACTCTGCCTGAAGAGAAGGACCTGGAAAAGCTGCATGGAGGAGTACTGTCTCTAAGCCTGAGAGACTGGCCTGTGGTGGGTGCCTTGCTGCTGGAAGGAGAGGAAAAGACTGAAGAAACTTTTATTCAACTTGTGCTTAACAAACAATCTCCAAGGGCTTGCTTGTGAACTTGCCCCCTGAACTGCGCCCCAGGTACAGTGGGCGCTACCTTTCCCCTGGAAGAAGAGGAAGCTGCTGTGGGTGACCCTGCAACGCTGACCCCAGAGAACCTGTGTGCCTCCATCTCACTGAGCACCGCGACTTCTGGCTGCCCGGGGTGCTGTGAGCACCGTGAAAACCAGCCTGCCTGGTCTGATCAAAGGAAGCAACTGCCCCCTCGAGCCGTAGCGCGCAACGTGAGGAGATACGACTGGTGTCCAAGCGCCGAGCCTCTGCGACCCTGCGCCGCCGAGACCACTGTAAGGACCCAAAAGCACCCTGTTCGCCATCTGGCCGAAGCCGACAGCGCTGCGCCGCTGAGGATTACCCCCGAGCTGCCCCTCCTGCTTCTGACCCCTTCGTTGTGAGCTGAGACGTCCCCGAGCGCCCCACGAAGCATCGCCGTCCACTGAAGAGCCGGGACTGCAACGCGATGTGGGACGCCCTTTACTAGACTGCTGAGGCCGCCACGAACATTGCCCCCAAAGAACCAGGTACTGTGTGTTGAAGCGCCCCTGTACGAAGCTTCCTTCGCTTTGTACGTGCTTTGTACGGTGCCAGCGTCGTGCTACGTTACTCACACGTGAAGAGTGAGCTTTGGTACGGTTCGTACCAGCTGTGCGAAGCGTCCCCACGAAGGTACGGTCTGTACCGGTGAAAATATATAGGCGTTGCTCACCTGGGAAGCGTGAGGTTCGGCAAGAGGCGTACCGGACTTGTACGACGCGTACCTACGAGGGTACGGTCCGTACGGCTTCAGTCGTGAAGCGTGAGAAACGGCACGACGTGCCTAAAACCCCGTACGAAACGTACCGAAGGTGCTACGAAGCGCACAGACCCCAAAAGAAGCATATTTTAACATAAAAAGTGCCTTTTAAGATCTGTGGACTCTTTGAAAAGTATTGCAAGTAACTGGAACCCCATTTGGAGTAAAGAACTGTATTTTTGAAAGCCTGCTTAAAGAAACCTTTTATATAAAGAGTATATTTTTACAAAAATACAGCCTTGTGTCTCTGTGTGGTGGGTTGGTGGTTATTGTGTGGGACATCTTGAATGCTTAACCTAATGCCCTCTGGAATCTAGCCTGACTGCTCGCGCCACGTTACCTAGAGGGTGAGCAGGGGTTATTTTCGCAGAGTAATCCTTCGCCCGACTTAGAGGAAAGGGTCCCTGCTTGTCGCAAGTGCGTACCTGCGCCAACCAGAGACCCCGGATTCTAACAAACATTCAAAGGATAAATCTCATAGTGCTACCCTTTCTCTGTGACTCCATAAAATGTCTTGGGAAGAACATAATGACAATTTAAACATTGCTGAGAACTACAGACATGCGGTCACTCAGAAATAAAAACAACATGGTCTTGCACTTACAGGTGGAGACATTTGCTTTCAGGTGGAGATGTTTGCTTTGTGGTGGGGGCACATGAAGCATATAGGACAGAGGTGTTCTATTCTTGGGTTACATCTCCAGCAGCAAATCCTACAACAAGACTGTTTCATGTTTATAAAGCAGATGAAATTCCAAATAATTTTGCACCATGGGCCACATGTATCAAAAACGATTTTTGCGATTACCATATAGCGATTTTTACCGAATCGCTATTTTGTAATCGCAAAATGCTATGTATGTAAGGAATGGCTAAAGATTTAGTGATTCCTTAATATTACCAAACAGCGATTCACTAAATAGGTAATCGGTATTTGGTAATATTACTCCATTTGTTCCTATGGTTTTGCATTAGCTAATTTGAAATTACCTAATTGGTAATCGCAGATTAGGTAATGCAAAGCCAAGGGTGCCCGGGGGCCTAAAGGTGCCAAAGGCTTCCCTGAAGCACCCCAAAAAATGAAAATGTGCATATGTAAAGAGTACACATGCCCTAGGGGCATGTGTGCGCTATGTGGCACTCTGAAAAAAGCAATTTTGACCATTTTTTAAAACAATGTGCACATGGTTACCATTGACTTGAAGTCGGTGCTAATAGCATTTTCCTAAATGTACAGTTTGCATTTAGAAAATGCTTGATACATGTGCTTGGTACATGTGCGATTCTTAATTTGTAGTCACAATTTTAGGTAATTTTAGGTGGGGGATCCACAACAAGCAAGTACAAGGCAACATACACTGACAACACTGCATGCACACCAAGCAGTGTGTGCACACCAACCAAATCAGTAGCACACACATCAGAGTGCCACACCATGTACTCCCACAACACATCATCACAGCACACAGAGAACATCACACTTAGGAAAGGTAGCAGTACCTCAGCAAACACACATACAGCTTACCCATCACCCACAGATGCACAACTCAGGGGCACCCAGGTGCAAACAACATGATCAGAGGACTGTGCTGCCCAAACATATGCACTGCACATGAGCAACCATGACAGCAAACCAGTAGAAGAAAATAACACATAACTAATTGGGAAACTGTTCTGAGTGGCACATTGGTCTTGTACACAGTTCAGCATCACTAAGCATAGTGTAACAAATGAAGTGGTGGGGAGGCACACACACTGGCAAGACATGAGATTGAAGTGGTGTGTACTTAAGTAGTGGACAGGTGAGGAGTGTACTGTACACAAACACATAGAGGAGTCACTCACAATGTGTAGGCATCAGAAGCACCTATAGGAGATGGCATGACTCCTCATACCACATACCATACTGGAGCCAAAAACGGGTCAAGTGACAGCAATGCATGAGAAAACCCACAAATAATGTCAGTGTGGCTGAGCAGGTCTGCACATTGAGCACAAACAGTAACAGGACACATAGCTATCAACAAAACACAACACAGACTTGGCAGTCACACACTCTGCATACTCACAACTGGCAGCAGCAACAAGTAGATGTCCACCAGGAGTGCAAGGACATACCAACACACTGCACAGTGCACAACCTACTACTCCTACATGTGCCCACAATCTGAAGCACATGGCAGACAATTGAAACAAGCAGGCACTGATTACCTGGATCATACATGTGTGCAGTTGGCATTGCAGGGGCACACACACATCAACACCACTAACAATGACAGCCCATTCACACTGTATGACCACTCAAGTGCACACATTCAAATGTACCCCTGTGACTAGGAAGATAGGTCATCACACGATGAACACGCATCAACATTGCTGTACACACATCAAGAAAGAACACATAGATATGATGGACCCTGGCCACCCTGCAAGTAATCCTGTGGATAGAGGTCACCTCTGTTGTGGTATTGTATCCAATTTAGCAAACATGACCATATGATGAGTATGATAACAGTAGATCACCACAAACACCCATCATTGCACCCTCAAGCCTCAGATTCAAGAAGAACTTAAGTGCCTGTCACCTCTGGCAAACTCTGAAAAAGTAACACAAGCAATTGGCAATGTTAAAGTGGCATACAGAGCATGTGTCACATGAAACCATACCCATACAGAAAACATTTTATTTAGCAAGGACACTGACAAAGTAGACAACAGGAGTAACTGTCTTTACTACATATCACCCAGATAGGTATCAAACATAGACAACAGCAAGGCCAGTTGCCAGTCCATAGTTCAAAGTAGGTACATGTGTGCATGAGAACCTGCACAGGGAATGGGCATCCAAAGTGACAAACAGCAAGGCCAGTGGCCAGTCCATATTTCAAAGGAGGTACATGTTTGCATGAGAACCTGCACAGGGAATGGGCATCCAAAGTGCCAAACAGCAAGGCCAGTGGCCAGTCAGTAGTTCAAAGGAGGTACATGTGTGCATGAGAACCTGCACAGGGAATGGGCATCCAAAGTGACAAACAGCAAGGCCAGTGGCCAGTCCGTAGTTCAAAGGAGGTATATGTGTGCATGAGAACCTGCACAGGGAATGGGTGACACCGTACACTGCCATGGGAATCAACACCGCTAGGGGGATGAAAATGCTCAGTCCAGGCACCGCTGTGGGAGGAATAGGTTTGGGAGGGAGACTTTGCCTCAGGCTTGGCTGTCAGTCGAACTGGGAGGTGGCTGATTGTCGGGGCCAGTTCGAGGACTGGACCTGGGAGAGAGAGGAGCAACTGAGGTAGAGGCATCAGTGGCTTTGTGAGCCGGAGGGCTGCTTGGACCGGGTGGCATGGTGGCACGGGGAGGCGGAGACATGCTCCCGTGAGACACAGTGTGTGAGGGAGAATGTGGAGGGCTGTCGTTCCACTTCTTGGGGATTCGATAGGGAATAATTGTCTTGGCAGGAGTGGGAAGTGGGGCGGGCGCAACAGCCTCACTCTCCACCAAAGGTGCATCAGGTGCAGGTGGTGGCCCTCCCTCTGGTGATCTGCTGGATCTGGTGGCACACTTGGCCTGGCCTGGCCTTGCCTTGCCTTTTCCCCTCTATCCCCTGTTGACCAGGAGAACCCCCCACAGTGCCCCCCTGTCCCAACTTCACAGGGGTGTGGGTGGGAGTTGAGGTTGTGGGTGAATCTGCCTTAGAGAGCTGTTTCTACAGACTCTTTGCAGGCAGCAGCTTCACAGCAGTCACGGCAACTGTTTGCTTGTCTTTGGGACCAGGTTTTGGGACGCAAATGTCCTTGGATGGGGCTGATTTGGATGCATGTGAGCCTGAGGCCTGATTCTGGTCTTGATGCCCCTGAGTGTCACCCGAAGGGCTCTTGCCTTTGTGCTCCTGTGTGACTTTTTTTGGTTTTGGGGATGGTGTCTGCGCTCTGGGCCGCTTGGAGTGCTGCTGGTTTGTGCTTCGTGTGGAGCACTTGGAGCCTGAGGGCTGTGGTGTTTGGTCACTCTCGTCAGATGTTGCCACTGGCAGGGTGCTTGTCGAAGCGATTGGAGCTGGACTCTGAGCCTGTGACAGCTGAATGGCTGCCGTCACTGTGGAGGACAAAGACTGGACAGTTCTGTGTAGTCCACCCACATCAGAATGAATGCCCTCCATTATTATTATTATTATTATTTATAGAGCGCACAGCTACTTCCAACGGAAGTGTCCCGGCGCTAGCATCCGTCAAGAGGAGAGAGAAAAAAGGGAGAGGCTTATATCAGACGCAGATGTCTTTAAGGTAACCCAAACAGCCAGGTTTTCAAGGCCTTCCTAAAAGGCAGTTCCGCATCTAGCTGTCGAAGATCATTTGGCAGGGTATTCCATAACATTGCTGTTTTAATGGAGAAAGCGCGCCCACCCATCCTTGCCTTCCTAAAGCGCGGGGTGACCAGAAGATTGCAGCTGTTTGATCTAAGTGTTCTTGCTTGATGGTATTTCTGAAGCCTTCGTTTTAAATAGAGAGAACCTACCCCTCTTGTTGCTCTATGAGCCAGCACAAGCGCTTTGAACTGAACTCTTTTCCTTACCGGGAGCCAGTGCAGGCTACGCAAATGAGGAGTGATATCATACCATAAAGGCACATTTCTAATGAGCCTGGCTGCTGAGTTTTGGATACGTTGCAGTCTCCTCATCAAATAGTCAGGGAGGCCTATATATAGGCTATTCGCGTAGTCAAGTTGAGACGTAATAAGAGCATAGACCACTGACTTCCTACAATTCATAGGTAGGAAGTGAAGAAATCTACGTAATGCCTTTAGTCTCCAAAAACATTGAGAGGAGACATGCATAATTTGTGCCTTGCCTGTGAGTTGCGAGTCAAACCTGAAACCCAGATTTCTTGCTGAGGTTACTGGTATCGGAGGAGGATTTAACTCTGCTGGCCACCATAACTCAGTACTAGGAGGAGTAGGTTGATTAAAAAATAAAACCTCCGTTTTATCAGTATTTAATTTTAGGCAACTGTCTGTCATCCAAGACGAGAAGGCAACTAACTGCGCCAACTTCTTGTCATGATCCTGCAAGGCATTCAGGAGATTAGTCTGACCCACACACAGGTGGCTCAAAAGGTCCACCGCCTTAACACTGAGGGCAGCATGGGAGACAGGGGCAGGGGCAGCAGTGCCTGGGGGGAGAAGGACACTCTACCCTTCTTACTGCTGTGGGCACGGGCAGCACTAGAGGAAGTAGCCAGGAGGGTGGGCACTGGATGGTGTGTGGTGGAAGAGGAGGCAGATTTCCCACTCCCTGTGCCCACCATCATCGAGGAGTCACCACTGGCATCAGATGACGTTGAGGTTGGTGTTTCTGGGCATGATTCTTCAAGGGCACTCCTGTCCCCCTCCGAGGCGCTGGTGACATCAGTGTCAGTGAGCTCATGTGTAGCAGTTGTGCCAGATGCCTCACCACTGGTGTCCGTCCCCTGTCCTTCTGTGCCCTCGGTAGATGCTGCAAGAGAACGAGACATAGGTTCAGTTTAGTGCCATACTCACAACCATCATATGCAAGCAAAGCACAAAACAAGATGATGATACCCCCATGTTGCACACTACCCTCTGCAGTCTGCATGTGCAACCTTAATGCAAAAATCAAAAGATGCATGGTAACATGCACACTTGGAATTAATGACTCCTGTGATGTTCACACAGCCAAAAAGCTTGCCCGTGCCTCCATGTAACCTGACATACAGATTCCTGTGAGCATACCTAGGTGCCTGTAGATGAAAAAGATGTACATCTCAACATGTTGTCACAGTCACATATGTAGTCACCATACGGGGACTACAGATACAGACTTCCAAATGTCCTTTGGCAATGGCCATAAGCTCCTGCTATCCACCATGTTGTGCTTTGGTGCACAACTACAGTTGCACATTGGTGTCAGATGTGTAGTTCTCACAATTTTGAGGTCAGGCACTTCACATATCAACGAAAGCACACTAAGATGAGGCACACTGCCGTTCACTGCCAGGGGATTTCCATGACACCCCTAACGCAGCCGATGCCATAAGGCCACATCTCTGCATGCAATGTCAAGGGCCGTTACATTAAAGACCTGAGAAAGTACATGTAACGTAAATGCATGACAGCTGCACTCAACACAGAGGCCACTTACAAGCCATAGCATAACACTGGAAACCTTACAGAGCTCCGCACTGTCTCAGGGTTGGGATCCATGCAGTCACTCACACCCAAAGTCACCCTTCGCAGAATACTCACCCCCAACTTGCTGCTGATGGGCCCTCAAGCGTCCATCATGCTACTGCGCGCCAACCTGCCAGTCCAAGGGAGCAGCCTCAGCGTCATCTCTGCCATGTCTATGCTCAGCCGGCAGATATCATCCCACCTCTTGTGACAGTGTGTTTGCTGTCGGATGGAGACACCCAGAGCTCGCACCTTACGTGCAATGGCCCTCCATACGGCCTTATGCTGGTGGACTTTGAGCTGCAGGCATGGGAGGCAAGAGGAGGAAGTTTCAGTGACACTGGGTTATGTACCACTGTGTCTCAGTACAGGAGCAGGCCCAAACTCAGCACAGCTATTCAGATATATATATATATTTTTTTTTAAGAGTTTTATATAGCGCGAACTTGACCCGAATTGGGTATCAGAGCGCTTTACATAGCACCAGTTACGTTACATGAGGACACACATTCATTTTTGGTAGGCACGGGGAGATTAAGTGATTTGCCCAGAATCACAGGATGTTCAGCGTCATTGCCGAGACTCGAACCCAGTTCCCCAGGTTTGAAGTCGACCACCCAAGCCATTAGGCCAACTCCTCTCCCCAAATATGTTTAGGAGAGGCCATCCAGCATGACACGTAGTACATTAGCATGCGATAATCGTACCTAAATGCACGCAGGTATGAGGATGGACACCGTACCTGGCCATCTCATACACATGCAGAATGCCACCACAGAAAGCAATGTGACGAAGGCCCACATCTGCGAGGCAGTTTGTGAGGGAGCAAGACATACATTACATTGTAAATGATGTGTCGGGCAGACTCACTGTGTCCAACACTGTACACCCCTCAATGTCCTTGGCCTGTGAATGGCTCACTGTGTCATGGAGGTCACATTTAGGGACATGATCTTACATTCTCACACCCTTCTCACAAGGTCTGTCTTGTGCAATCCACAGGCCTAAGATAGCTCATTGATGAATAGGGTAGCAGACAACCCATATGTCTCACCTGTCCATTCATTGCTGGCTCCCTGTCAAATGAGGCAGAACATGTGCAGGCCAGGGGGGCTCACACTGAGTTTCAACGTGGGCCATCAGAACAGTCACATGCATGTACAATATGAGAGGGCAAACAGTGCCTACACATGCGAGACAGTAGGCATTATGAAACAAATGGAAGAGGGATGTGTCAGAAGTACAACAATCTGCTGTGTCATAGGGGAATTTCCACCAAGGGTGTCACCCTCAGGCATTTCACTCTTGTGCATAATGCTCACAGATACATGGTGGCAATATAAAGTAAAACACACTTCCATCAGTACTCTCTGGACGAAAAGTCTTTGTAATGTCACAAATGAGCATGTGAAAACCAAATGGACTCAGACATCCATTAGCACAGGCAATCCCTGTTCTGACTTCCACTTTCCAAACCAGCAGTGTCACTGTATGGCAGCAAAAACACTGCATGTCCCTCCCATTCTGAAATACAGCCCGGGATCTGTGGAAATTAGGCTACAAACCCCATTTACCTGAACTCAGCATGCTAGGCAGTGTATCACTCAAACCCACAATCTCAGGCACATACTGCAGCAGAACAACTTCATGTGTGCACTCCCTGCACTCTCCTACTTCCACTCTGACACACTTACCATGACATCAGGAACACCATATAGCCTCCCATACTGTGTAAGCACCTCGTCCACCAGGACCTCCAGCTCCTCTGTGGTGAAGGGACGGGCCCTGATGTTCTCAGTTCTTGCCATCACTGGGTCCAGGAGACAGGAACAGCAGCAGTTGGTGGTGAAGAGTGTCAGTCAGCAGTGTCTGGAAGCAGTGGAAATGTGTGGCTCTCCCCCAGACATATACAGCCCCCTGGGGTTGTTTCAGTGATCCTCAGCTGCTGTGATTGGTGTTCCAGGTCATCGTTTTTCAAATGTGACCAATGACCGACCCCGCAGTAGCGGTGCACGCCTACCGCTATTTTCAAAAGTGCATTTCTCTACAGCGATCGCAGTTCCCATTGGCTGTAAGGGCATGGGCATTGGCAGTGACACACTGCAGGGGCCAGGCGATCGTATCCGCTGTCATGCATCTTTCAATTGCATCCAATGACCGCCCCGCGTTAGCAGTGCACGCCTAACGCGATTTTCAAATGTGTGTTTCACTACCGCGATTGCGGTTCACATTGGTTGAATGGGCATGGGCATTGGCGGTGTCACACCGCAGGCACCATGCGGTCGATACCTTGATTTGGCAGCTTGACATTGGTGCCAATGACCAGCCCAGTGGTAGCGGTGCACACTTACCGCGATTTTCAAATGTGTGTTTCACTACCGCAATAGCGGGTCACATTGGTTGAATGGGCATGGGCATTGGCGGTGTCACACTACAGGGGCCATGCGGTCACTACCGCGATTTCGCAGCTTGACATTGGTGCCAATGACCTGCCCCGTGGAAACGGTGCACGCCTACTGTGATTTTCAAATGTGTGTTTTACTACCGCGATTGCGGTTCACATTGGTTGAATGGGCATGGGCATTGGTGGTGTCACACCGCAGGGGCCAGGTGGTCGTATCCGCTGTCATGCATCTTTCAATTGCATGCAATGGCCGCCCCGCATTAGCAGTGCACGCCTACCTCGATTTTCAAATGTGTGTTTCACTACCGCGATTGCGGTTCACATTGGTTGAATGGGCATTGGTGGTGTCACACCGCAGGCGCCATGCGGTCGATACGTCGATTTGGCAGCTTGACATTGATGCCAATGACCAGCCCAGCGGTAGCGGTGCACGCTTACCGCGATTTTCAAATGTGTGTTTCACTGCCGCGATAGCGGGTCACATTGGTTGAATGGGCATGGGCATTGCCGGTGTCATACTACAGGAGCCATGCGGTCACTACCGCGATTTGGCAGCTTGACATTGGTGCCAATGACCGGCCCCGCGGCAGCGGTGCACGCCTACCGTGATTTTCAAATGTGTGTTTCACTACCGCGATTGCGGTTCACATTGGTTGAATGGGCATGGGCATTGGCGGTGTCACACCGCAGGGGCCAGGCGGTCGCTACCGTGATTTGGCAGCTTGACATTGGTGCCAATGACCAGCCCCGCGGTATTGGTGCACGCCTACCGTGATTTTCAAATGTGTCTTTCACTACCGCGATTGCAGTTCACATTGGCTGTATGGGCATGGGCATTGGCGGTGTCACACTGAAGGCAAGGCAGTCGCTACCACGATTCGGCAGCTTGACATTGGTGGCTGTGGCCGTGATTACGTTGGTGGTTCACACTTACGGCACCTATGAACACATCATGCTGTAGCAATGGCCAGTTCTGAGCATTGAACAGTAGACACTTACTATGAATCATGCCACCAGATAGTGTAATTCAATGCTAGTGTGACATTTAAATCACTGATGACTACACATGCCATGACAGTGCACATGATTACATGCATTGGCATGTACTCCCTCACATGTCACTTATGATATTGCTGTGCATTTACACAGATCTGTGGTGTGATCGACTCTCAAATATGTACACGTCAATGTGTGAGATGGCTAAACAACCCACAGTAATGAAGGTCTGACCACATAATTTGCCTATTCCACTGTGTAGACTGCTGAACTCATGTTAATACTTGATCTTTATGCACACACTGTGCTCATTGTGTTGGTAATGTGTGCCCTGTCCGACTTACGCAAGAAGGTGTGGCAGGTACAGCAGCTACGTAGAAGCCAGCAGTGTTGCTGTTTCAGACGTGCTGTGACATCTACTCTCAGGGCTAGTGACACAAGATGTTGGAATGTACATATTGGCATTCACATAGTCTGAATCTGTTTTGGGGGTACTTACTGTGTAAATACTGGACAAGTGTACAACTACTTTAGATCAAGGTGTCTCTACATGTGACGTGTGCTGCAAGCTGTAGTTTCAGGCCATTCATTGTTGGCGCTGTTAAACCAGATTGGTCGCACACTGCTACACCTACCAGGCGTGTTCCCCCAATGAAAATGGTCCCTGAAGGTCAGCGTCGGCGGATACACCTATGCTCGAGTGTGAATGCAAGTATGCGTGGCGTGTGCCATCCCTGGACACGTGTTTCGAGGTAGTTGCCTCTCGTCAGCAGGGAGTAGGAAAATGTGTGGGGTTGCTGTGTAAGCTGCTAAAATCGTTATCAGGTCTAGTACCTCTCGTAGCGCGCAGGTGCGTAACCATGAGTCCGTCGACTCCACCGGCTCAAGGGAGCCTGAATATAAAGTTAAACCAGATTGGTCGCACACTGCTACACCTACCAGGCGTGTTCCCCCAATAAAAATGGTCCCTGAAGGTCAGCGTCGGCGGATACACCTATGCTCGAGTGTGAATGCAAGTATGCGTGGCGTGTGCCATCCCTGGACACGTGTTTCGAGGTAGTTGCCTCTCGTCAGCAGGGAGTAGGAAAATGTGTGGGGTTGCTGTGTAAGCTGCTAAAATCGTTATCAGGTATAGTACCTCTCGGAGCGCGCAGGTGCGTAACCATGAGTCCGTCGACCCCACCGGCTCAAGGGAGCCTGAATATAAAGTTAAACCAGATTGGTCGCACACTGCTACACCTACCAGGCGTGTTCCCCCAATGAAAATGGTCCCTGAAGGTCAGCGTCGGCGGATACACCTATGCTCGAGTGTGAATGCAAGTATGCGTGGCGTGTGCCATCCCTGGACACGTGTTTCGAGGTAGTTGCCTCTCGTCAGCAGGGAGTAGGAAAATGTGTGGGGTTGCTGTGTAAGCTGCTAAAATCGTTATCAGGTCTAGTACCTCTCGTAGCGCGCAGGTGCGTAACCATGAGTCCGTCGACTCCACCGGCTCAAGGGAGCCTGAATATAAAGTTAAACCAGATTGGTCGCACACTGCTACACCTACCAGGCGTGTTCTCCCAATGAAAATGGTCCCTGAAGGTCAGCGTCGGCGGAAACACCTATGCTCGAGTGTGAATGCAAGTATGCGTGGCGTGTGCCATCCCTGGACACGTGTTTCGAGGTAGTTGCCTCTCGTCAGCAGGGAGTAGGAAAATGTGTGGGGTTGCTGTGTAAGCTGCTAAAATCGTTATCAGGTCTAGTACCTCTCGTAGCGCGCAGGTGCGTAACCATGAGTCCGTCGACTCCACCGGCTCAAGGGAGCCTGAATATAAAGTTAAACCAGATTGGTCGCACACTGCTACACCTACCAGGCGTGTTCTCCCAATGAAAATGGTCCCTGAAGGTCAGCGTCGGCGGATACACCTATGCTCGAGTGTGAATGCAAGTATGCGTGGCGTGTGCCATCCCTGGACACGTGTTTCGAGGTAGTTGCCTCTCGTCAGCAGGGAGTAGGAAAATGTGTGGGGTTGCTGTGTTGGCGCTGTGTCAGTCAAAACATAAGTGGACGTGGACATATCTCAGAGTGAAATAGAATTGACATGTGTACCCTTTCATCCTACCTAGGAGGCAACCAAATGTGCATCATTGCTTGTGGACATGGAGTATGAGAACATCATACGTAAATTCCATTTGGATCGACCTACCCTTCAGTTGATGCCCCATCTGGGGCCGCGCAGAACCTATCCGACTGCTTTGACACCAACGTGTAAGGTGATGGCGGCCCTGCATTTTTTTGCAACTGGTTCATTACAGTACACGGTGCCCAGCGCAGGTGGGATGTCTCAACCAATGTTCAGCATGGTGCTACTTGATGTTCTGTCCGCTATGATGACCTACAAGGACAGCTACATCCATTTCCACAGGAGACATGAATTGGCAGCTGTGAAGGGTGATTTTTATGACCTTGCCCACATCCCTAATATTGTTGGTGCCATTGACTGCACACATGTTGGCCTGGTTCCACCACAGGCACATGAGCACATCTACAAGAACTGGAAGCATACCCCTTTCATCAATGTGCAGTGGTATGCCAGGCGGATATGATTATCTCCCATGTCTGTGCAAATTTCGGGATAAGCCCATTACTCCTACATTCTGCGTAACAGCATCGTACCCCAGCTGATGGCAAATCTGCATCCGGAGCGTGCGTGGATTGTGGGTGAGTATGCAGAGTCAAGTAGCATGCTGTATTTGTGACATGCTGTCCTCAGCCACAGTTATATTACAAAATTGGTCTGTGTATCTCACACCTGGCTGACTCTGCATATCCCAACCGGCCTTGGTTGCTGAGCCCACTGAGGAATCCCAGGACCCCGGGTGAAGTCGGCTACAACGAGGCCCATGGGAGGACACGTTGTGTGGTGGAGCGTACTTTTGGGCTTCTGAAGATTCGATTTCGGTGCCTGGACAGGACTGGAGGGGGCACTGATGTACAAAAGGTTTGTCAGATCGTAGTTGCATGCTGCATGCTCCACAACCTGGCCTTGCGCAAAGAGATCCCCCTGATCCTGGACAATGATGAGCAGCAGATGCCCCTGCCTGCAAACCCACACATGTCCAGTGATGAGGATAGGGGAGAGGAGGAAGGTGTAGACCTGCGTCAACAGCTCATAAACCGCTACTTCCCTTCAAGGTGAGTGACATTGTACAACGGTGCCATTGTCTGCTGTTTTTAAGATGCTGGTGAAAAAGCCTAGGAGAGCTATTTGAGTGCTGCCTGTTGTTGGCTCTGTGCTGATGGCTGATGTTTGTGGCACAGGGTAGTTATGCCCAGCTACATGATGTCTATGTCGATATTGTTGCTCATTGTAATGTGTGCTGGTTTATGTACCTTGATAACAAGTGTTGTGTAATGGCTGTGATGCCATCACCTGACAAGTGAATAATGTTCTCTTCTGTCTTTCTAGGTCCCTTCAGCCTCTCAATGCCTCAAAACAATCAGTGCTTCTGGTACATTGGGATCAGAATCAACGTACATCCTGTGATAAACATGGAGCTGACACAAAAACATAGGTGTGTAAAGAGTGTTTATTTACAATAAGTAATTGTGACACAGAAGTGATTATTTACAAAAAGTTGCAAAGTGAATCAATGAGTTGTCAGTGATGGTAGACGAGACAATAGAGTGAACACCACAGAACACCCACAAGCTGGCCCAAGAGGTCCATGATTTGGCCCATACGCGTGTCTATGGACCTCAGCAGCAGGCGGAGCTCATGCGATTCTTCCAGAGCCTGGCCTGTGTGTCCCTGGGCTTGTTCGTATGCCCCAAGGACTCTGGAGATTTTGGCCAGGGCTTCGGTCCCAGTGTCCTGTTGATTTTGTCACCCAGTTGCCCTCCCACCTGCCCTGTTGTCGGACCTGTGGCGTCACCACTCGACGCACCCGCTGACTCTCCCTGCCCTCCTCAGATTGTGGGGTGGTCTGCATCCGAGGGTCCATGTTCCGGGGGGGAGGGGGAGGGAGACTGGCTCTACAGGTTGGTGTTGTCATCTACAGCAGTCAATTGTTAGTCACCTGTTGGATAGAGATGAAATGGTCATTGAAGTGCACCCCACAAGCTTGGTGTTAGATGTTTTGTTGTTACATGTTATACACCACAGAGTTTACATTGATATATTGTATGGCTAAACGGTACTGAGCATCATGACATGATGTGGAGGTACATACATTACTTGTCCATGGTGTGACATGTCAATGGAGAACATGTTCCACGTACAGATTGTGTGAATACAAGGACATGTCATCATCTAACGACGAGTAGCACAACAACTTTATGTGAAGCAGATTTTTTGTTTACTCTGCATGGAAGACATTACATCTGAGAATGTACTAGCCATTGTGATCTCATGTATTCCTTTGTCATGTCATGTGCTTTGCTTTCTTTTTACAACTGACCATGCATGTTTTGTGTTCATATGGGCCTTGATGCTCTGCACCCATGGCACTTACAGATAGCATTCAGTGCTGGGCATTAGTGTGCCATGAATTTATTCAACGTGTGATTTGGTGAGTCAAACTTTAATTTCTGTGACAGTTACACACGCTTAGCTGTCTGCACACTGGAAGTGGCTATTGGATGTATGCCAAGTTAGGTGACATTTGAGAGCTGGTATGGTCATATGGCTCCATGCTTTTTGAGAGGAATGGCAGGGTGTATGCACTGTCTACCTACCTGTTCTGTGACACAGTTGAGGGGAATTGCTGCCACATGCTTCTGGGTGTGAGGGGAGGGCTCCATCCTGCTGAGCTGTGGGACAATGGGTGCCTGGTGGGAGTTGTGGTGCAGTCTTCCCACCCACAAACCCCCTTCCCTGTTAAGATGGCTACCTCCCTGTGAGGTGGAGCAGAGGAATGGAATGGTTACACATGGCTCTTGGATGGGGAAGTGTTCCATCCTGCTCAGGGGTGGGACAAGAGAGCATAAGATGGCGACCTACCTGTAAGTCTGTAGGGAGCAATGCAATGTCTGTCACATGGTTGGGGCGGACTATTCAATACTGCTCAGCTGTGGGACAAGAGGGCCTGGTGGGAGTTGTAGTGCTGGCTTCCCACCCACAAACTCCCCTCCCTGTTAAGATGGCTACCTACCTGTTAGGTGAAGGTGAACTATGCAATGGCTGACACTTGCTTCTGGCCGGGGGGGGGGGGGAGGGAGGTGTGAGTATTTCATCCTGCTGAGATTTGGGACAGGGGGGCCTGGTGGGAGTTGTAGTGCTGGCTTCTCACCCACAAACCCCCCTCCCTGTTGAGATGGCTACCTACCTGTGAAGTGGAGAAGAGGAAAGGAATGGTTACACATGTCTCTTGGATGGGGGAGTGTTTCATCCTGCTCAGGGGTGGGACAAGAGAGCATAAGATGGCTACCTACCTGTAAGTTTGATGAGTGAAATACAATGGATGCCACATGGTTGTGGGTGTGGGGTGGAGTGTACCATCCAGCTCAGCGTTGGGACAGGGGGGCCTGGTGGGAGTTGTAGTGATGGCCCCCACCCACAAACCCCCCTCCCTGTTAAGATGGCTACCTCCCTGTGAAGTGGAGCAGAGGAAGGGAATGGTTACACATGGCTCTTGGGTGGGGTGAGGGGAGTGTTCCATCCGGCTCAGCTTTTGTACAGGGGCATGGTGGGAGTTGTAGTGCTGGCTTCCTACCCACAAACACCCCTTCCTGTTAAGATGGCTACCTAACTGTGAGTTTGATGAGAACAATGAAATGGCTGCCACATGGTTCTGGGTGGGGGGAGTGCTCCATCCTGCTGAGCTGTGGGATAAGGGTGCCTGGTAGGAGTTGTCGTGCTGGCTGCCTATCCACAAACCCCCCTCCCTGTTAAGATGGCTACCTCCCTGTGAAGTGGAGCAGAGGAAGGGGATGGGCTACACATGGCTCTTGGATTGGGGAGTGTTCCATCCTGCTCAGGGGTGGGTCAAGACAGCATAAGATGGCTACCTACCTGTGAGTTTAATGGGGCAATACAATGGATGCCACATGGTTGTGGGGAGTGCTCCATCCTGCTGAGCTGTGGGACAAGAGGGCCTGGTGGGAGTTGTAGTGCAGGCTTCCCACACACAAACACAACCTACCTGCAAGTTTGATGTGAGCAAACCCCCTCCCTGTTTAGATGGCTACCTACCTGTTAGTTTGATGAGGGGAATGTGATGGTTGTCACTTGTTCCTTGGGTGGGGGGTGGGAGTGCTCCATCCTGATGAGCTGTGGGACAAGAGGGTCTGGTGGGAGTTGTAGTGCAGTCTACCCACCCACACACACCCCTCCCTATTGAACTGGCTACCTACCTGTTAGGTGACGTTGAGAAATGCAATGTCTGCCACATGCTTCTGGTAGGTGGAGGGGTGCTCCATCCTGCTGGGCTTTGGGACAAGGGGGCATGGTGGGAGTTGTAGGTCAGGCTTCCAAAGCACAAACACCCCTCCCTGTTAAGATGGCTGCCTACCTGTAAGTTTGTTGTGAGCAAACCTCCCTCCCTGTTAAGATGTCTACCTACCTGTAAATTTGATGTGAGCCAACCCCCCTCCCTGTTAAGATGGCTACCTACCTGTTAGTTTGATGAGGAGAATGCGATGGCTGCCACTTGCTCAGGGGGGGGGGAGAATGCTCCTTCCTGCTGAGCTTTGGGACAGGGGGCCTGGTGAGAGTTGTAGTGCAGGCTTCCCACCCACAAACACAACCTCCCTATTAAGATGGCTACCTACCTGTAAGTTTGGTGTGAGCAAACCCCCCTCCCCGTTAAGATGGCTACCTACCTGTTAGTTTGATGAGTGGAATGTGATGGCTGCCACTTGCTCCTGGGGGTGTAGTGGGGAAGTCCTCCATCCTGCTGACCTTTGGGACAGGGGGGGGGAGTTGTAGTGTTGGCTGCCTGTACACCTGCCCCCATGATAATATTGCTATCTACCTTTGGGGTGAATTAGAGGGAGTGAATGTTGGAACTGTGAGACATGTGTTGGGAAGAGTGTGGTGCACATGAATGCATTTGGGCCTGGGAGGTGTCACTTTGTAGTTGGGCAAGACAGTACATAGCATAGTTAGACACTTGTTGATACCTACCATCCTCCACCCCCCTCAGCTATTCCTGTGAGACTCTCTGGGTGCAGTATGCCATGCAGTATGCCATGCACCTTCTCCTCCCATGCGGTGAATGTTCGTAGTGGAATGGGAGGGCCGCCGCCAGTCCTCTGAGCCAGCTGACGGTTCCTGTTATTTTTCTCTTTCACCTTGCTCTTGAGGTCATGCCACCGCTTCACAATCTCCTACTTGGTGCGCAGGACGGTCCCTACTGCATTGACCTTGCAGACTATCCTTGCCCACATTCGCGTTCTGGTGGCTAATGGTGACTGTTGGACCAGGCTTCCAAACAAATGTGGTTCTACTCCGATTACCTCATCTACCATGACTTACAACTCACTGTCAGTGAATTTTGGCATTTTCTTCTGTGACATGGTGTGTGATGTGCAAATGGGTTGAAGGTGCAAGTGTGAAAGAGTTGGTGGTGATGTGTTTGGGGGTGTGTGTGTGTTGGTGTGATGTGTGTAGATTTGCCTCTCCTTTGTGCTGTGGGGTTTGTTCCTTCAGTGGTGAAGTATTGCAAAGGATTCTGGTCAGGGAAGGGGCTGGTTTTATACTCATCTATGTGGGTGTGTCAAAATGGAGCCTTCCTGTAGGTGTGTTGTGTGGGTTGATCCTGGGATTTGTATTCTTTTACTTGCCATTGGGATGTGTCATTGGGGTGTGTTAGGTGTTTTTTGAAGCTGAGCTAGGTTAATGGGTACACTTGGTAGCCTTGTTGTGTGTGTTTTTTTGACGACCGCCAGATGGAAGGAGATTCCATTGTGGATCGCACAAAAACCACATCAGCTTGAGGCAGTATTTCCCCATACAGGACCCCAGGAAAAACACAGACTATCAACCATATGCTTGGTGATGGGGCTGGCTCCCCCTGTGGAAAACTATGCAACTTGGAGTACGGTCTTTGCCGCAGTGTATACTAGAACACACAGTACCCCTTTACTGGTTATTTTACCAGAGGTGCTGAAACAGGTCCAGAACGTGTATAGGGCAGCACCTGCCCTGGAATTAGGCATGATGATGATGGGCAACTTCACTGTATCGGCCATGATGCTAAGTAATATTAAAAGAGAAGCAGCAGCAGTGGCTATACACCAGCGTTTACGGTATTGCGCTTCTGTGCACAGGAGCGTGAACTACCTAAAATTATCAAGGAAACCTATGCTACACCAGGAAGAGATAATTTGGGAGTTAAATCAGGTAAACCACAAATAAAGAGTAATTCTGAAAAGGATACATCGAGGCAGGCACCCGAATCTTAAACTAAGGAGAAGTGGGATAATAAAAAACCCAAAGAGAAGGTTAAATCACCTCAAAAATAAGCCACTGAGAAACGCTACCATTTATGCAACTGTGATAATATTAAACCACCTGACAGATATCAGGATATTGATACATGTTCCTCTCGTTCCTTGCAGGACACACCCATTAAATGGATGGAGAGAGGTGAATGGTCAGAGCGCAGATCGGAGTTTTATGCCAAAGCAGAAAACTCAATGTCCTGTTTCTGGGATACGAGTTGTCAAGTGAGGGCAAAAGCCTTGAGAGACACTTCTTGGAGACATGCACACTTCTGTAACCTCCAACTATGTTGAAGACATTGCAGTCCGTGCAGGAATTCTGAAATTTTGGCAGGACATGCACTCCAGAATATGCGGAGCAGGTTAAACCGTTCTACAACCTAATCTGTCCAGATTTTTCAAACACAATCTGGACAAATGACCACATACAGATCTTACGATCAGTACAAGCAGACATGCTAGCTTCAAAACATTTACACACGTGTGAACAGAACAAACCTGGTGATCCATATAACTGCTGGAGCGTCAGGGTATAACTATGTGACTTTCAATAAAGGTGACCGTACCTGTAGCATGCAAATCATAAAGATTGAGCACAATGAAACCATGATTACTGCCGAATGTTTAAGGAATGCGGCAGCTCAGCTGATCTTCCCGAACTAGGGAAGTCATGCCCCTGCAGGAAAGGGAGGTGTCCCAATCCAATATGGCTGCCTCTTTTACAGTGATAACACAATACACCATTGCTGCACAGCACATTAAAGGCAACCATGTTGAGGCAAATTTGCAGGTTAAAGTGTGAAATAAATTTGGCTCAAAGCAAAGACAAAAACACTACCTCATATCTAAGAAATGAAAGGGGTCATACACATTCCAGGAGAACATTCATGCTTTCCAGGACAATACATGTCTAAAATGGGTTTAAATAGGTTCCCCAATCCGAATCAATGGTACTAAGTAATCACATTTCCCCAAGGACCAGTCTTACCCTCCAAGTAGAAGGTCCTGCAGCCTCGTCCTTCAGTAACTCCAACAGCAGTCCCAGCAAGCTATCTCCAGTGGTGCTGTCGCCATCTGGTTGCAATCGCTCGCAATTCTCAGCACTGGGCAGAGTCCACAGTAGTAGCTTCCCACCCCGCAGGCGCCGCAGCATGAGACCCGGAAGGGCCACAATGAGCGTGTTAGACTTGGCATCTTGTGGCTTGTTTCCCCTGAGTTTTTGCTTTCTGACCTCCCAGTTTTCACTCTGTTTTTGCAGGCGTAGTGTTTCTGCCCACTTTTCTCACTGCTGATCAGTGGTAAAGTGCAAGTGCTCCTGTGGTAAACTGTGTTATGGATTGGTGTTTCCATGATTGGATATTTGATTGACTTCTTAGTCCCTAGTGAAGTGCACCGAGTGTGCCAGGGCCTGTGAATCAAATGCTACTAGCGGGCCTGCAGCACGGATGGTGCCACCCACGTGAGTAGTCTGCGCGCAGTTTTTAACTGCCATGTCGACTTGGCCA
This sequence comes from Triturus cristatus, assembly GCF_964204655.1. Classification (NCBI taxonomy): domain Eukaryota; kingdom Metazoa; phylum Chordata; class Amphibia; order Caudata; family Salamandridae; genus Triturus; species Triturus cristatus. The sequence continues at coordinate 1,891,470 of NW_028188469.1, forward strand.
ATGCACACACTTGCCAGTCACTCACCTCCCCTCTTCTTACATGTCAGCCACCCCTAAGGTAGGCCCAAGGTACCCCTGTGGGCCGGGTGCAGTGTATGTGAAAGGTAGGACATGCCCTGGTGTGTGTGGCATGTCCCGATAGCGAATTACAGCCAATTTCGTTTTTCGCTATTGCAAGGCTACCTGTTCCCCATTATAAACATAACTCGCCCGGGAATTAGGTAGGACAATAATGTTTAGTATGCCTGAACTCAGAACCTAAAGATGCATCGTTTAGTGAAGGTGATTTTTACATTCTGTGTTTGAAAATACCACTTTTAGAAAGTAGGTATTTTCTTGCTCAGTCATCCCATGTGCCTCTGCTGGAATGTGGATTGCCTGTCTGGGTTTTGGATGACAGAAGGCTGGGGAGCAGGAGTGACTCCAGATAGTCTAGGTGGGCCAGGAAAGGACTGAAAAGACCTGGGCTGCAATTGGGGAAAGGGGGAGGAGATTTCCGTGCACTTCAAAGGTCCTGGTCTGCCTCTGACCATGCCGTCTCCACCTCCTGCCAGGAAGTCACACCAGAGAAGGCAGAACTGGTTCTGGCTGGGCACAGACACTCTCTGCCTAAGAGGTCAAATGATTTTGGGATATAAATACTGGGGCCCAGACCCCTGAACTTTAGAACTCTTTTGGACCAAGAAGACTGCCAAAAATAAGAGCTGGAGAAGCTGTGAGGAGGAACTACCACCTTGCTGTGTGCTTTGCTGTGTTGGCCTGCAGTGGCTGCTTCTGTCTTGGTCAGTAAAAGTACTGGACTGAACTTTCTGCACTCTACTTTTGTGAGTTTCTCCAAGGGCTTGAGGTAGAGCTTGCCCCCTGTTCAAGAAGTCTCGGGAATAGCAGAGACTTCAAGCTCTTCTGCCCCCAGCACTGGGAACTGTGTGTTTTGTGATGCAACAGAAGGAAAAGCAACCCGACGCAGTCTACGCCGCCGCTGCCGACTCAGTGTCCTGAAGGCACCGCAGAGGGCACCGCCGCAATGCTGCACTGTGACCCTGGTCTCACCGACGCCGCCATCGAGCGGTTGCTCGCACCACGACCTGTGGTCACTGCACTCTGCACCACCTCGCTTCACGACGACGCCTTGGTATCCTCGACAACCCCGCTCCACGCCGAATTAGACGCCGCTGCCTGCACTGTGGTTTGAGGGCCCCACTTGTACAGTTACATGACGTACCGCCCTCATCCCGCACTGCAGCCTTCTCTTACCGGTACCAGCGCCACCGACTTCAGTTCGTTAACTGGCGACAGCGCTTCAGCAACGACGACACCGCTGCTTGCACCGTGACAAGCACCACATTCACTTCGCACCGCGACCCTGGTCTCACCGGCAACGCCATCTGATGCCGCCACCGAGCCGCTGCTTGCACTGCGACCTGAGGGCACCGTACGCCGCACCGCTGCACTTCGCACACACGTGTGACTTCCAGGGCCCGACGACCCCTGCACCAACCTCCTGAACCAACGCCTGCAGACGCCATGCTTTCGGAAGCTCAACGAGAGGTCGCAGACGCCCTGCATTTTTTTTTTTTAAGGGTCCTCCCAACACCGTTGCTGGCCTGCCACGCCGCGGTCAGACAGAACTGTTAGGATTTGTTTGCTCACGACGCCGTGATAGCCCTGGACAGAGCTATCGACACCGGTTTCGGGGTTTCCCCCCTCTTCAGCCAGGATAGCATCATTCCAGTGGCATGGAGAGCACAGGACTCACATCTGAGCATACCCGTCCCACTCGGGGTGACAAATGCAAAAACTACAGTTGATGGACAGAATGCAGAACAATGTCATACATTCACCCCAGTACAGACGGGTATTCTCAGACGTGAGTCCCGTGCTCTCCATGCCACTGGAATCAAGCCATCCTGGCTGAAGAGGGGTGAAACCCCAATACCGGTCCTAGGATGCTTGGTTTCAGTCCAGGGAGGACCTGGCTTGGCAGCTCGGGCAGGACTGTTCCCATGAGGCACAGGGTCAAGACTGATTTGCATATGGCTGGGTTCAAACTGGAATGGCATGGTGAGCAAAAAAACGATGGATTTTGGCCCAGATCTCTGTACTGGGGTGAATGTATGACATTGTTCTGCATTCTGTCCATCAACTGTTGTTTTTGCATTTGTCACCCCGAGTGGGACGGGTATGCTCAGACGTGAGTGCCGTGCTCACCATGACACTGGAATCAAGCTATCCTGGCTGAAGAGGGGTGAAACCCTGAAACCGGTCCTAGGATGCTTCGTTCCAGTCCAGGGAGGACCTGGCTTGGCAGTTCGGGCTGGACTGTTTCCATGAGGCACAGGGTCAAGACTGATTTGCATATGGCTGGGTTCAAACTGGAATGGCATGGTGAGCAAAAAAACAATGGATTTAGGCCCAGATCTCTCTACTGGGGTAATTGTATGACATTATTCTGCATTCTGTCCATTAACTGTTGTTTTTGCATTTGTCACCCCGAGTGGGATGGGTATACTCAGACGGGAGTCCCGTGCTCTCCATGCCACTGGAATCAAGCTATCCTGGCTGAAGAGGGGTGAAACCCCGTAACCGGCTGTGAGAAGTTGGCCTGGTATATGATGCTCACTAGTTAAAGTGATCACCTTGTACCATGCCAAGCAACCCTTATGGTGTGGTTGTAAGTCAACCTTTTCGGACTAGCTGCCCTAGTGGTAGCGTAGGCTAAGCAGTCTTTGAGGCTAAACTCGTGAAGCGTGTTAAGCCAGCTGTTTTACCAAATGTAACCCCCTTTTATACCAATGAAAGGACACCACACAGATATATATTCAAAATATATATGTATTTATTTCTCAAAGTAACCCCTAGTCTCTTTATGAGCACAGGAGCACAAATCGTCAAACAAGATTATCACAGAATACACAGAAGTTGCACGTTATATGGATAGGCCCTGGTGGCCACTCAAACCATATACTAAAATAGTGGTATAAGTACCACGAACAGAAAAGGGAAAAGGCCTAGGGCCTCTAGAATCGCTGGGCCTACAAGGAGCTAACGTCAGTTAGTGACCAGGAGGTCCACGGGTGGCGTGTGCAGAGCAAATAGTCACACGCGTGCTCCCATAGGTTTCAATGGGTGCGTAAAGAGTACAAAGTTACTGCAAAGAGGATCTTCCGGATGGACTAGGAACTCAAGATTTGGAACACAGGCACTAGAGATGTAATACTACACTTGGGCACAGGTGTGCCAGCTTTACCTCACCCACAGGAAGCGGGTGCATAGGCCTCGAAGTGCGTCGGGTTTCTTCTATCTGTTCCGTGGAGCTTGAAGACAAAGATGCTGCAGGCGGTCGGTCCGGGAGAGATGCAGTGGATCCAAGAGTGGATCGGAGATGTTGAAGACCTGTAAGCAGAGGGGACAGTTTTCACAGTCACTAGCCAGTGACCAGCGTGGCACCAGGTGGGTACCAGGCGATGTCGGGTGCAAACAGGTGATGAGGGGTAGCTTGTCTCCGCAGCCACGTGGTCCCTGAAGGTCGAC